>NC_134534.1:166881562-167506562 GCF_050624435.1 Tenrec ecaudatus
GACCAGAGCAAGCCATGTGGTGGAGACCTGCAAAAACAGCCTTGTGGTGCTTCCACTACCATTGTATCCACAAGAGTGTTCACCCACCAGCCTGTGATCTTCCTGCATTCTGCATGATTGTGGGTGGTAACGTGGGTCTGAAGAGGAATTTATGGACTAATATTGGACTTATGGGCTAATACTGGGTTTGTGGACTGGGCTGGGATGTTTTCTTAATATACAATTACTCTAATATAAAGCTCTCTCTTACATATACATGTGTCAGTGAATTTGTTTCTCTAGTTGACATGGCTGAGGAGGTAGTTTTGGTGGGAATAGCATCTTTGGTCCGGGCAGAAACTTCAGTTGATGTGGCATTGGTGGCAGCCATGACTGGTGGATATGGAGGCCCTGGGGATGATTACAATGGATTTGGTAATGATGAAAGCAGTTTGGGAGAGACAGAAGTTGCGGTGATTTAAGCAGTTACAACAACCTTCAAATTTGGGGCAGATGAAGGGAGGAAACTTTGGAGGCAGAAGCTCTGACCTTTACAGTGGTAGAGGTCAATACTTTGCCAAACCACAAAACAAAAGTGCCTATGGTGGTTCAAGCAGTAGCAGTAACTATGCTAGTGGCAGATGATATTAATAACTACCAGGAAACAAAGTTTAGCAGAAGAAGAGAGCCAGAGAAGTGACGTGGGAGCTACAGATTATGACAGGTTACAGAAGAACCACTCGAAGCTGAAAGAACCCCAAACAGGAACAACTGCAGAAGAAAATCACAACACATCATAATCAAGTTTTCCAACATCAAGGACAAGGAAAGAATCCTGAAAGCAGCTTGGGAAAAGAAACATTACCTAAAAATGGGAAGCAATAAAAATAACTTCAATTTTTTTTTTCAGCAAAAGCCATACAGGCAAGAAAACAATGGAATGATACACATAAAATTATGAAGGGGGAGAAATGTCAACGGACAAATTTATACCCAGCAAAATTATCCTTCAAATGTGAGGGAGAAATAAGGGCATTTCTAAATGAAGAAATTAAAAAGTAATTTTCAAAACATACCAACATTAGAAAAAAATACTAACAGGAGTTCTTTGGATAGAGAATCAACAAAAGCAGACCAACCTGAGATCAGCATGCAAGACGACGCTACCCAGAAACCAAGTCACTTAAAGCTGTACTCAAAACAAATTTATGACTGAAAATAGAGAGCCAGAGACATCATCTCACAACAGACAATTACTCAAAAAAAACCCGCGTAGTATAGAGACAAAACATTTGAATGTAGAGAAAGTCAAGCCATACAGCAGGATTTAGACTACAATATAGCTGTATAGTGCTGTTTTGTCGTTGCCCCTGCTCAGAGTAAAGCTCTTTCTTATCTTTCCCTGTCTGCTAGTCTCTCATAGCAGCCCAGGACACTTGGTCAGGCCATACACAAAAGAGAACAGACTGTCAAACTTGGAAAGAAAACAACAAGGTAACCTCAAGAAAATGGAAAATCTCTAAAAAGAGGAGTCACTAAACTCTATGATAAATTAACAGCAAAGAAAAGAAAGCACACCAAACAAAAGCAATACCTATAAGAACACTAAATGTAAGTGGATTAAATGCACCATTTTGGGTTTTTTAAATGCACCATATTGAATAAAAAGCAAGAGCCATCAATAAATTTAAGACTATAAAGAATGAAAAATGTATAGCAACCAAAAATAATGTCAACAAAAAAAATCAGGAGTGCAAGTAATCTGAAAAAACAGGCTTCAAGGCAAAGTCTGTCATGACAAAGGCATTACATAATGATTAAAGGGACAATTGAACAAAACAAACATTTGCACCCAATGGAATTTTCACTCATCAAACTCATAGAGTTTGATAGCAGGAGACTTCAATACATCATTGTCAAAGACAGAACCACTGAAAACCACTGAAAAGAATACAGAAGAATTAAACAGTGCAATTAATCAATTTAACCTGTACATATAAAGAACACAAAACAAGCATTGGTAAATTTTAAAATACTGAGATACTACAAAATATTTTCTCAGATCCCAATGCTATGAGAAATCAATATCAAAGGGGGAAAAACATGAAACTGAACAATACCTTGCCTTGAAACTACAGTCTAATTGAAGCAATATGGAATGAAAATTTTAAATTCCTTGAAATGAGAATTAAGAAAACAAAATTATCAAAACCTTTTGGACAGAGAAAAAGCAGTACTCAAATGGCGATTTGTACCACTAAACCCACATCAGAAAAGGAAAAAAATCAACACTTCAATATTTCCAACAATCAAAACAAGAGAAGCTATCTTAACCATCGTCCAGAAGGAAAAAAAATAAAGATTACAGCAGAAATAAATTAACCAGAAAACAGAAAAACAATAGAAACCATCAAGACAAGTTGGTTCTTTTAAAGGATTACTAAAAACAAACCATTGGCAAACTTAACACAGGAAAAAAAGCAGATGCCAATATCAGGAATAAGACAAAATGGGTGGCATCACAACAGAATCCACTGAAATACAAAGATAACACAGTTTGAATGACTGTATGCTAACACATTGAGAAACTTAAGGAAATGAACAAATTACCCAAAACAGACTACTTACCTAAAATAACAGATTGATGTAAAAAACTTCAAGAGATCTATAACAAAAGAAGAAATAGATCAGGTCACCAAAAAAATTCCCAACCAATGAGTGATCAACAACTTGCTCAATGGGGGAGAACCTGAGAGAATTGCCCAGGAACCTGGAGGACATTGTGCCAAGTGGAAGGAGTCAATCACAGAAGGACAGCTATTACATTAGACCAGATTTGTTTTTTAAAATGAATGGAAATCATGAGAATATGAAGACTATAACAAGGTCACTGACCACTGTGTAAAAAGTGTCGAAGGGGAATGTGTTTGTATGATTTCACACCCATCTTCATAGATCTGTGGGGATAGATATCTGGTCTATACACACCTGAAGTCACCAGAGTCAGCATCAAGAGGGTGGCAACTAGTTCGGTTTGGGGTTTGGATTACACCCCATCTGAAGTGTCCCCTGTGTCCTACAAGAATGACAAGTGGCTATGTGCTGAGCCTTCAGCTTCTCGGTTGACACTGCCATGGGACCACATGGAAATTTCACACCGTGGTGTGAGAAGGTCAGTGCATTCCTTGCCAGAGAGGACATAAGGAAAGAGCACTGGTCCCACTTACTGGCACAATGCCTGAGCTCATGTGGGGCCCTTAGGCAGCCCTCTGGCTTACCTCTCATGGGGATTGCAGCTGTCTGTTGGCTCCAGGCACTGCAGCCCTTCCTGGGCCTCCCTGCTGCCTGGCCAGGGGCAGAAGATCACATATTGAGAATTTGAACCTGCACGGGCAGCCCCACTCTCCTGAGCTCTGTGGTCTTGGTGTTCACTGCCCACTGGGGTCTGCAGTGTGTCTAGCAGACGCTCTTCTGCAAAGGGACTTCCCTTCAGACATGGCCCTCTGGTGCCTCTCTGTCTTCTGCCCTCAGAAAACATCTTGAGTGGTCAGCACTAATGAAAAGGGTCCACAAGAAGAGAGACTGGCCTTTCCCAGTCCTGTAAAAGCCCCCTCCCAGTGTTACTACTCATAGAAGAATTGTGTCTTTAAAATGAAAATCTTATTGTAAGAGCTTTCTCTGGGCTAGAGTAACACTTCGGTCCTTGGCTCCGCACGAGAAAGAATTCACTCCAAAGCCTGGCTCGTGATCCAAGTGAGTTTAATGAGAGTTAAAAGAAGTTTCAGGTTTTACACGGCACCCATAGGATTCCTTCAGACCACGCAGCCTGCCAGAGACTGCTCAGCGTCACCAAAGATCTCTCTCCCTCTGGGCTCCTGCCTTTTCAAGGATTTCAGGGGGAGGTGTGGTGAATGACCCCAGATCGACCCCATTGGCTGAGTTGCAATCACCTGGCCCAGGTGGGCCGATCCAGGTTTAACGCCCACCCATGCCCACCGCGGGGGGGGGGGGGGAGGGGGAGCCTTGACCTTTGAGCATGTGCAGTGCGCCGCCCTTTGTTCTCGTGCTTGGCTCTCTTGGGCATGCGTCAATGGACATCCCATCCCTGCCTGTCTGCCTAACATTATCACTGCTCATAAACCATTAGAATACCCATACTGCCTGGAGAACCACGTTCAACCTTTTAAGCATGGAAACTAACCCTCTTAGGACGAGAGTCACGTGGCTTGCTCTCTGCATTCTCTGACTCGGCCAAGGACCCCGTCCAGTACATCTCCCCTACTGCCCCCTTTCCATGCGATTTCTCCTCTTGCCCCTCCCCTTCTCACACCTCCATGCCTCTTCAAACAGGTTCTCTAACTAAAGAGTCTTTCCTGCCTTCTCCTCTTACGTAAATTCAACTCATCTGAAAAGGCTCAAATCATATCTTCTATCTGCAGTGATGCCTTCTAGGATTCTCCCTATGACAGAAACAGATGGCTCCTTCACCGGTGCTTACTGTGCCTTGCTTAACACAACCATATGATTAGGATGCAGCCCTCTGGCTGGCCTGCTTCCAGACCAGCATTTATTGCTGGTAGAAATGACCTGGGATATAGAAAACTGTTTCTCTCCCCTCCCCCTCCCTTTGTGCTGGGGGCAGGGGGGAACTGTTCCTCCATCCCTTTTATTTTTTCCTTCCTTTTATTATCACCTTGGCCCCTTGGCCAAGGCCAGCCAGGCTGCAATCTGCAAGGTCAGCAGTTTGAAGCGGCTGCTCCGCAGGAGAAAGACTGGGCTTTCTAGTCCCACAAAGTTACAGTCTCAGACACACAGGGCAGTCCTACCCTGTCCCATAAGGTCAATAAGAGTCGGCGTCAGCTTGGTGGCAGGGAGTTTGTTGCTTCTTTTTGTACCCCCTTGGCCTAGTTCTGTTGAGCTAACAGCAGCCACTCAAGTCATCCAATCTGTGCACAGCTCCCCTCTTTATTAATAGCCCTCTTGTTGCCAGCTGAAACAACTTCCAGAAACTTCAACAAAAAAACCCTCTTTTTTAGCTGAAATGGAGTTGGGTTTCAGCCCCTGGGATGAATCCAAAACAGAAGTGTTAAGAGAGAGAAAAGGGAGAGGCCTCAATTAGAGAGGGGACTTGAAGCCCAAGGTCGCCTCTTTCTCTGTTGCTTTTCAGCACTGTTGCCAGAAGATGGCTCAAGGTTTCAAGCCTCTCTCCCTTCAGTTCTTGTCCTGTTCTCAAGGAAGAATTCAGACAAGGGCAGCATTCAGACCAGAGTCAGAAACGGTTTGAACAGAACAAGTGATCTTATTATAACAGACATCAAAGGGCCCCAGCTAACCTCGGAGCCCCATAGAACGAAGAGCCCGCTTGTAATCCAGCTAACAGGGCCATCCACCATTGGCTGCCTTTCCAACAGGTCTGCTGCTGTTGACCAGCTTTCTGTAGTGTACCTCCCCTCTCTACCCCAGAGTTCATGCTATACCCTTGTTGCCAGACACCCCCCCCCCTCAAACCAAGGATCAATCCAGCCATTGTGGGGAGAATGTGAAGATCCTGCCCATCCCCCTTCACTGTCTCTTCATTGGTGAAATGTGTTCTATCTCCCCCACACACACACCGTCCTTTGTGCTGGGGAAGTGTGTTTCTCACCTCCCTCTGTGTTAGAACTCCTTTCATGGTCCCTCTTTCCCCCTTTGCCTGACTCTGTCTGCTAACCAGAACCATGCCAAAGAGAACACCTGTCTTATACAACGCAGGTCTGTGGGTGTGCGTGCTTTTAGATCTTCCTGATCTGATGGCCGTTTTCCTTCTGTACTTTCTCCTGTCCCTTCTGACATGTATGCACTACTTTTGTACATCTGTAAAGCTTGGGGGGGGGGGGCTGACACTTGTCTATGGATAATCTACCTTCTCTCTGGTAGCTTTTAAAGATCTCTCTCTAAATCATTTTATTGGGCACTCATGCAACTCATCACAATCCACATATACATCCATTGTGTCAAGCACCCCATACATCTGTTTCCCTCATCATTCTCAAAACATCTGCTTTCTACCTGAGCCCCTGGTATCAGCTCCTCATTTTCCCCTCACTCCCTGATCTCCCCTCCCCCATGAACCCTCGATAATCTATAAGCTATCATTATTTGATGTTCTCTTTATACTGATGTGCTGCTGTGTATCTTCAGTATGTGTAGGTGTGGATTGAACTGTATCTTATTAGATGCTCAGAATGCACTTTTGATCAGAGGATTGCATATCTTAACTCTGAAAAGTTCTCAGATAATACTTTTTAAAATATTGTTTCTATGTGATTCTCTCCACTCTCTTCTTGAAGTCATTTTGAATACGTGTTGGATTCACTATGTTTACCCTCCTGAGAGCACTCCCCAGTAAAACTTCCTGCACATAAATCTCCATCTCATTCTATTTCCTGAGAACTTTTCCTGGGATTGTCTTCCACTCTGAAACAACTCCACCTCCATCTCTATTCAGTTGTCCACTGGACGTGTCAATGAGCCACTCCTCTTCCCCCTCCAAGTTTTTGTTGTAATTTGAGTGAAAGTTTACAGAGCAGTTTGGGTTTCCATTCAACAATTCATATGCATTTTGTTTCGTGCATGATTGCAGTCCCCCACAATGCAACAGCACGCTTCCCATTTCCTCCCGGTTTCATCCTTATTTCCTATCCACTCTGCCTTCTTAGCTTTATCCCTGGGAAAATGCTGCCCTTTTGATCTCAGAGGGTTGATTGTTTTAAGGAGGATGTACTTTCCTGGTGTTATTGTTCTTTAGAGGCCTCTCTATTGTTTGGCTGAAAGTTGAACTGGTGGGGTTGATTTCAGATCTAGGCCTAAGTTATTGCCTCCTTTGATGCTGGTGTCTTCGTCTGAGAGGACTATTTTCTAACAAAGCTAACCCTAACCCCCCACTCTTTCCTCTATAATGATTAGCCCTCACCACTGAGAAGTATTGCTACAATTTTTTTAAAAGCCATATTGTCTCTTGTAACACCACAAAATTTTTCAAAGCGTGAATTCACTTTAATAGTGAACAACCAGTGAAGCAAAAATCAGTACCTGTGTTAGAGATAATCTGTCTAAAGCAGGCAGCATGACTGGGGCTAAGCAATGCCATGAAGCCACAGCCAGAGATACGCAGTCACGGAAGAGCACAGCCAAATGAACTTCCTGAAATACCGTGGACTTCTTACCTCTGAGGAAATGTCTTTCCCCTTCTCTCTCAAGGAGGCTGGTGTCCCAGTTACATAAACTACTGTCAACTTGAGTGAAGGGGTGGAGTCCAATCTATCAATCAGGTCATAGCCAATGAGGCCTCTGTGTGGGCATGGCCTTCTCCTAAGGATTCTGGGAACTCCTGTCTTCCTCCCTAGAGGCAGGACACAAACTCTTTCTGCTTCACATTGCTGCTGACAAGCCACATGGAGCTATGCTAATTGCAGCCAGAGCCCTGGAGTTGGAGGAGCCACATGGAGACCCCTGCCAGCACTGAGACGCTTCCACCACCACTGGACCCACCAGTCTGATCTTCCTGCATTCGGCATCTTTGCATGTGTTGAGTGAGTCTGAAGAGGAATTTATAAATTGGTATTGGATATGTGGACTAATAGCGTATTGGACTTGTGGACTTGATCTGGACTGGGCCAGGATCTTTCCTTAATATACAATTAGTCTTTGATATAAAACTCTCTTACACATATATGAGTGTCTCTGGATATATTTCTCTAGTCAACCCAGACTAACACAGCAGATTTTGGACAAAACACAATTCTCACTGTCCCCTATATACCATCTCAAGAAAACCCATTGCCACCGAGTCAATTCTGACTCATAGTGACACTATAGGGCAGAGTAGAATTGCTCGCTAGGGTTTCAGAGGCTGTCAATCTTTACAGGAGCAGTGTGACATGCTGTCCTGCAGAGGAATGCCAACGCCTGCTGCCAGCACTGGCTTTATCTTCCTCAGGGGTACTAGCAAGTCCCACCAGAGCAACTTGTCACAGTAACAGAGATAAAGACACTCAAAGCGCACTCACACACAAACACTGCAGCAAATGAGTTAAGCAAGTTTTATTTAAGCATAGAGACACTTCAAAAATGGAAGCAGGTCTCCCTGATGAAGTGAGGGCAGGTTGATTTAAACAGAGATCAGATTCGCTTGGAGAGTGAGTGGGTCCTCCTCCGGAGTTGAGAGGGCACGGCTAGGGGAATGTTTCTTGTGTTCAAAGGCAGAGAAGGGTAGGAATTGCAGCTCTGCCCATGGTCCTGCCGCTTTCTGATTAGTTCACTTAGCCTGCCCTTGGGTCTCCTGAGTATTTCTCTCTAAGTTAATTGCAGGCTTCAGTTCTGTGTCAGGATGCTCACGGGGTCTTCTGTAGGGCCTAGTCTGGTCCTCTTAGCAAGCAGAAGGCCTTAGTGTGTCCCTATCAAGCAGAAAGTCTTATCTTTCTCCCTTGGAGGGGCTGGTGGGTTGGAACCACTGGCTTTGGGTTTGGCAGCCCCATGCCTAACTCACTATGTCACCGGGCTTCTTTCCTGCATTAAAACGTTATGATGTAACCACCGCTATTGGAAAACAATTGGCATCTATGAAGGCAAGCAGCCCAGACCCACGGTTTGCTGTAACGGATTTGGCCGCAGCAACAAGGCTGGGGCAGCTCACAGCCACTGTAAGCATTTGTTGTCCCTGGAAGGTCACCAGAAGCCTAGATCCTACCTGCTAAGGAGTGGTGAGTAAGGAATTCTAGGGAACACTGATGGGGGAGAGGGCATATTTAGATGAGTCCACAGCCCTCTTGGTAACATTTTAGAACCAGGACAAATTGGGGAGAGTGACACAGAAAGTCCACAGACTTTAACTGATTGAACAGGGGGGATAAGGGCCCTAAGTCCTTTACTGGCTGGACAGAAACTTCAGCGTAGAGTTCCTATTACCTGGAAGGGACTCAATTAGAATTTGGCGATTGTTACCCAAATTAGCTTCTTGCCTTCCCAAAGTATTTATTTTGTGAACCATCAGAGAGGATTGGCAGAGATTTTTGTGGGCAGTCTTCGGGGAGGAAGTAAAACTTTTACAGCCTGCATGGCCAGTCCAGTATTGAGACATTCGTCAGCATCCATGCACTAGAGGTTGTCAAGAAAATTCCTCCAACTTCTGCTGGGGGTAGCAAAGGCTTCTGGGAAATGTAGTCCCAAGATACTTCACAGCCTGCCGCCCGCTGCGTCCAAAACTCCACCCTGGCTCCCGGGCCCTGTCTCAGGGCCGAGGCACAAAGTGTGAATGAATTTTGTGTGTGTAGTTTCGTGTAAGCCCAGACCCTTTGTGAAAGCTCTTGTTTTTGCTCTCTGCCCCATGTCTTTCTTAGAATCGTTTTCAAACATTTTGGCCACCTTAAAATGCAATTTTTTTAAATGGGGTTTCTTCCAGGTGAATCACAAGCAAAGCTAAGGCATGAAGGACATCTAGTGGAAATCTAGAGCAACGGTAGGTTTCTTAAAGTTGCTGTGAAACCTGAGTTGCTACTGGTTATAGGCAAAGCCTTTTTTTTCATCCAACTCTAGAGCCATTGTTAAAGAAATCCCCATGGTACCCTAACTAGAAAAAATAAAATAAAAGAGCCTCTGTACGTGAAAAATCCCCTTTGAAGTTTGTAATTGCTTATTGGGAAAGATGCACCGATCAGCCAATGAGAGTGAGTGACCCAGAGTCATTTTTGTCAGGTAATGTCAGGTAGTTAGACAGGGCTGCCCCTCCCATGCCTGCTCGAGGCCCGTTACAGGAGGCTGGGAAGGAATCGAAGAACCTTAACCACCACCTCGAAGGACCCTTTAACTGGGCATGCTCCAATTCAGCCACCACCACCACCCCCACCCTCCCAGCCAGGTGAGCTGAATCAGCCAATGGGGTCAACCAATACATTAGACCACGCCTCCCCAGCCAGAGGTTTACATAGCTGAGCGGCCTGATGGCCTGTCCTGCAGCCCTTCTCCCTTGACCCTGGCTCCTGGTCCTGCTCGGCCATCCAGCTTGCTCTCTGCCTTCAGGTCACCACGTGTGGGCGCACGGTGCCACAAGGCTGCCCTTGTCCAGGTGTGGGCCCCTAGCGGCGCAGTTTGGCGTGCTTTCCCGAAATAGCGCGTACTCTTTAGAGACTGTCACACCGGAAACTTCTCCCGTCCTTTATAAAAACCCACTGGGATCACAGACCAGGCTTCGGCGTGGATTCTTTCTCGTGGGAAGCCAAGAACCGACGTATTTCCCACCCGAGGAAACTAACAGTAAGACGAAGAGGGTGGGTAGGTGGGGGTGCAGATGCTGAGGACGGGTGCCAAAGAAAATGGGACGTCTTACCCAAGACTTTCTGTAAACCCTAAAAGCATGCGAGATATGGGTTCTTAGATTTATGAAATCCAGAGCTTTTTGAGACGGTTTAGGCTTGCTAGGTGTGCTCTCACCTGTGAGCTGTTAGAAGTTTGTTTTAGTCCTGAGGGTATCTCCAAATGTGTGTGATTGACTTCGATCAATAATCACTCATAACCCAATGGAGAGGCAGATAACTGAGTTTATTGGAGATTCGGTCTTTGGAAGACACTCTCACAGTAATCAAAATTGTATTTGAGTGCTTCATGGATTGGAAGATGTATATTCAGTCTTTCGCTTGCAAATGTTAACTGTGCCAACGAGCTGTTTTCTCGATTCCAGAGAAGTTAGGGGTTGCTGCGGGGTGGGAAGGGGGAGTATTTTCTGTTCCGAGGTCAAATGTCTCCCTCTCAAATGTCAAAAAGACTGCCGCTTACTGTCCAAAAGGTTTGCCCCCAGACTCAGGAGGCCACAGGCTAATTAGCATATAGAGTTCTCTTAGAATTCCTAACTTCTGATCTCAGGCTGTAGCCAAAGTTGGCAGACCTGTTCGTCTGGATGGAGCTAACTTATGATAGTTTATGATTTATGTCCCTCCGTTTGCCTTTTGACGGCTAAAGATCATGCTAGACCTCCATGCTTGTTTGTGGTTGTTCGGTACTGTCTAGTCGGTTCCTCCGCAGAGCGCCCCTATGTACCACAGGACAAGTCACGCCTGCGCATCCTCACAGTTGTTCCTATGTTTGAGCCCATCGCTGCAGCCACTGTGTTAATCCAATTTTTTTTGGTGGGGGGTCTTTTTTCTTTTTCACTGCCCCTCTACTTTACCAAGCATGATGTTCTTCTCCAGGGACCCGTCTCTCCTGACATGTCCAAAGTATGTGAGACAGTCTTGACACCTGCCGTACCTCTTCCAAGAAAGGTTTGCTTTTCTTTTGGCAGTGCGTAGACCTTTCTCGCTATTCTTCACCAGCACCACAATTCAAACGGATAGCTGCTGCTTCCGTCTCCCTTAGTCACTGTCTAACTTTCACATGCGCACGAGGCCACTGGAAATACCATGGTTTAGATTGTGGTGGTGGGTGTACACCTTCTCAGTATGAGCATACTATTGAATTGTTTGATATTGATACACCAATAAATCTGTTTTTAAAAAATACCATGGCTTGGGTCAGATGCACCTTGGTCCTCAAGGCAACATCCTTGCTTCTCAACCCTTTCAAAGGGTTTTCTGCAGCAGACATACTTAGTGCAATGTGTCCTGTGATCTCTTGACTGCTACTTCCAGGAGCAGTGATTATGGGACCCAGCAAGGTCACCCTGGCAACTTTAAGCTTTTCTCCATTTATCATGATGCTACCTATTGGTCCAGTTGTGAGGATCTGGGTTTTCCTGTAGACACTCACATGCAATTGACAGGAATTCTCTTTTAACCTTGAAAGCATTCCGAGTTTTATTTTTGCCCACTGTTAATAATCTGCTTTGTGTAATTCTTGACTAAGCAATGCATTAGTTTCTAAAACCAACAAGCTCTGGTTTCATCCTTAGTCTTGAAATATTCTCTGTCATCTCTTTTTTTTTCCCCCAGATAAAAATAGTCTTTATTATGAATGATTAGTAATTATTTAGCATTATGCATGTGACTACAATAATTTTAAATATACATTGTTTTCTTTTTAAACCATTTTAAATCTAAATATATAATTAAAATATAATCTAAATATCATATAATTCAATAGTTCAATCATCGAGAAGAGTTTTACAATCACCACCAACTACCATTGTTTGTGTCAAAAATGTCTAGTCATGGAAGGATTTATTTTGTACAAATCAATAATCCATGTATTGCAATTTGTTCAAGCCTATACTTGTTCAATTTCCCTTTCTCAATAGTGTTTTAAAATTATTATCATGGGCTAAGTAAATGACACTATAAACAGAAAGGCCTTATGCACCACAAAGATGATCAAGAAGATTCTATACCATAAAATAACAAAGACTTCTCGATGGGAAAATCATAGGTAGACAGAAAACATAGACTCAAGAATGGATTTGGGACTTGCACTTAATCCTAGTTCTGATCTAAGAACAATTAGTTCTTACAACATGGCCCTGCTCAATACTCACTCTCATGAAGGAAACACAGAAGATATGGGTGCTATAGCAAAGTGTGGTGAAGAAATTAGATGGTGCCTGGCTATCAGGAAGACTAGCATCTGGGGTCTTAAAGGCTTGTTTTCAACCATGCAGCCACCTAAGTGAGACATCAACTACACCCACAAGGAAGAAGCATACCAACATCCATGATCCAAGGATTGTACATTATGTAATCCAAATGTGAATAGGATCAGAGTTTAAATCGTAAGATTCTGGTGAGCATTAGGCTATGGATGACCCGAAAATACATTGTCAGGATCTACACAGGGATGGCAAGATTTCAACTTATATACTTTGGACAGGTTGTCAGGAGAGATCAGCCTCTGGAGCAGGCCACCATGTTAGGTAAAGCAGAAGGGACGCTAAGCAAAGGAAGGCTGGCAAGGAGATGAGTTGACATCGTGGCTGCGACAGTGGATTCAGACATAGGAACAAATGTGCGGATGGCCACTGCATCTGTCTCTTCTCTCACTGATTTTGTTTAGCTTCTTTTCCTATTTAGAATTCAAGTCATTCTTTTTCCTTTCCTTTGAAGCTCCGAGCTTCAGGGTATCATCCATATCTATTCACTTTTGTCTCTTCTCTCTCATTTTTAGAGTATCTAGGTAGCATGCCTGGCTAGTCCACCATCTTGCTGGAACTCAATACCAAATAAATGTTACCAGTTTGTGTCCTAAAAAAAAACCACCTTTAATATGTGGTTAAAAAAAATCTTTGGGAGCATAAATTTACTCTCATAAATCTTAGTAATCTTCACTGTCTGATAACATTCTCACCCAATTTATAGCAAAATTAGTTACATGGGAAGGGAGGGAGGATTCATGAGTGAAAGAATTACAAAAGAAAATTTAGAATGGAGATGTCGGACAGTATAAGATATGACAAAATAGTAATGACTTGTAAATTATCAAGGGTTCATGAGGGAGGGTGACACAGGGAGGGAAAGGAAAAATGAGGAATTGATGCCAAGAGCTCAAGTAGAAAGCAAATGTTTTGAGAATGATGATGGCAACAAATGTGCTTGACACAATGGATAGATGGATGGATTGTCATAAGTGTTGTATGAGGCCCAAATAAAATGCTTAAAAAACAACAACAGGATGTTGACAATTGTCACAATCAATAATCCTGTTCAATGGAAACTTACTTATACAATCTGAAATTTTTAGATATATTATAAATTCTAAAATATGCCCTTGACTTTTATGGACTTTACTTCTACTGAACCTACTAATCCTTTTCTTGGTTGTGTTACTGACCTAGTACCCCTCTCCCCCTCCCCTGAGTACATGTTTTCTGGCTCCATACTGACCAAGGCAAAGATTAGAACTTTATGAGGTTCACTCTATGTGTGAAGAGATGCTCATCAGAACCAGGCGGTTAAACAAAGGCTTCGGTTAGGATTATGGCTTCTGTGAAAAAGTGGTGGATGATCTTCGTTACAAGGTAACAGCAGAATGAAGAAGAGGAAGGGGGTCAAGAGCTCAGCCAGTGCCCAGCCAGCCTGGAAGGCACAGCGTACTACTTAGAAGAGAGAAGATGGCTCAGGATACCATTCACCTCTCCTGACCTGGTTGTGCCATTGCTCCCATGACACTGGCAAACAGCTGCTCCCCAATCCTTCATGATAAGGACCACTGTGCCTGCATCTTTCACATTTCCTGTTCCTCCCTCCCTGCTTTCTTCTCTCCCTCTTGTCTTCAGTGCCTCCTGGCTCCCTGTGTTTCTTTCAGCATCTACCCTGCTCACACCGTGTGACATACATGCGAGTGCACAGCTGCTTCCAGCGGTTGAATCTGTGTGTCATACATTCAAATCTACACCTGCTTCCAATGGCTGAGTCTGTCTTACATTTAAATGGCCACAGAGAGACCTTCCTGATTGAGCCAATTTTCATACCATGTAGATCATCCTGTAGAGCACAGCCAAATTTTTGTGACCCCAGGGGTCACAGAAGAACTCACCTCTGACCCAATTAACTGCAGGTAAAAATTCTAGCAGTATATTGTATACAACATGGCAGCCACTGGTGGGGGGTGGGGCAAAGGGTTATTCCAAAAACAACAACAAAACCAACTGAATGCCATGAAGTTGATTCCAACTTATGGTGGACCTGAAAGATGGAGTCAGTCTGTCCCTGTGGGTTTCCAAGGCTGTCCTTACAAGACCAGAAATTGTCATCCTTATCCTACGGAGATGCTGGCGTTTTCCAACTGTTGATCTTTGAGTTCGCAGCCCAACATGTCACCCATCACGCCACTCAGGCTCTTTGTGGAAGGGCATGAAAGCTTAATAAGATCTTCCCAGGAAAGGACCCCAACCTAGCAAGCACATTGCCTGGTCTGCTCAGTACAACTGGAAAGAAAACTGTCAACCCAGACACCATGCACTAATTTTATACCTGTCATTTACCATGTGGCAAATTATTGAGGCACTTCTGGGTCCAGGTAGTACGAAAGGTAAAGTCCTAAACTAGGACCTGAGCTGTGGCAGCTCCAACCCCTTGTGTTAGGCCGGGTTGAGTAGAGAAACGAATCCAAGGACCCTCAGATATGTATAAGAGGGAGCTTTATATCAAAGAGTAATTATATATCAAGAAAACATCCCATGTGATAAGAGTTGTATGAGCCCCTAATAAAATGTTTTTTTAAAAAAAGAAAACATCCCAGCCCGGTCCAGATCATGTCCATAAGTGTCATATTAACCCCTAAGCCCCATGCTAGTCCATAAATTCCTCTCCAGATTCACGCATGGCTCCACGTGACTTGTCAGCAGGAAGGTGAAGCAGAGAAAGGAAGTTCCCAGAATCCTCATGAGAAGGCCACACCCACAGAGGCATCATCAGGGTGTTACCTGATTGACAGGCTAGACTCCACCCCTTCACGCAACACCCTCCTGGTGACAGAGGTTACATAACTACCACGCCCATCCAGAGGCATCTCCACAGAAAGGCCCACTAATCTTTTTCTAAAAGGACACAGTTCTCTGTACAGATGCAGTTTCAATGAATCAGAATCAACTACAGCAACTGGTTTGGGCTTTTTTTTTTTTTTTTTTGAGTCTCAGCAAACACTGAGATAAATTTATGCTCCAAAAGAAGACTGGCGAGGTAGTTCAGAATGTAGATATTGCTATACAAATCTCTAATGCATTACTCAATTGGAACACAGAGCTTATTACAAAAAATGCTCCTGTGTGAACATTTTTATTGTTTAACATACTGAGTGACAAATTTTATTGAACTATAGACAATGAATAATTTCAGGCTTAAATTTAAAATTAAATTCCTGCCCCACCATGACACGCCAAACCAGGAGGGCAACGTAACACGTGGAGGAATCCATAAGAAAGACTGAACTATAGGGCCGGCCCCAACCAAAACCAGCCTGACCCCCACCATGGAAGGGTGTGCCACAGAGAATGACAACAGACCCTCTGGTGGGGGAAAGGAACCGACCTACCATACTCAGATGGAAGCGGAAGCAAATGGAGGAGGAGGAAGGGAGTGGAGCACACCATGGTCCACCAAGCCCTGAGGACAATAGCCCAGCTCAGAGCAGCCAATGCACTGAGAGGAGCATATAGCCGGCCCACTGCGAGATGCAACATCCTGCACTGACCCATGGCCCTACATGGGACAGCACTGGAGACACAGTGTGGGGTTTGTGCCAAGCTGACCCCACCATACTGAGACAAAACACTAAGGGCAAACAACAGAACAGCAAGGGGAGCAGAACAAGAAAGTTCCGAGGGAGCACCAAAAATAAACTTTGGGCCAGGACTTGGCACCTCATGAGAACCGACCAGAAAACACTCCTAAAGGTCAACAAACAGACCTTAACCTATTTACAGGCATTTTTTTCTTTCTTTCCTTTGATTTTTTTATGTCATTGGCTTTTTTTGTTGTTGCTGTCGTTTTGTTTTTTCCGTGTCACTTTGTTGGGTGCTGTCTTGTTTTTATGTGCACATTATCTCTGCAGGTCTATCTACATAAGATAGGCTGGATAAACAAAGTGGAGAAGAAAACAACAGGACTGATCATTCCGGAGGGACATGGGAGAGGGGAAGTGGGGGAAAGAAAGTAGTATTAACCAACCCAGGGACAAGGGAACAATGAGTGATTCAAAGCCAGTGACAAGGACTGGGTGGGAGCCCTGGTAGAGAGTGATCAAGGGCATGTAACTGAGAGGAATTAGTGAAACCCATATGAAGGCTGAGCATGATAGTGGGACAAGAGGAAAGTAAAAGGAAATAGAGGAAAGAACTAGGAGGCAAGGGGCATTTATAGAGATCTAAATACAGGCATGTTCATATGTAAATATATATATGATGATGGGTAAATAGATCTATGTACATATATTTATAGGTTTAGCATTAAAATAGCAGATGGACATTGGGCCTCTACTCAAGTACTCCCTCAATGTAAGAACACTTGGTTCAAATAATCCGGCACTCTGAGATGCTCACCTTTCCAACATGGTCACTGAAGACAAGTGTGTGCATAAGCAAGTGTGGTCAAGAAAGCTGATGGTGCCCATCTATCAAAAGTTATAGTACGTGGGGTCTTAAAGGCTTTAAGGTAAAGAAGCATCCATTTAGCTGAGAAGCAACAAAGCCCACATGGAAGAAGCACATCAGCCTGTGTGATCACGAGATGTTGAAAGGATCAGGTAGCAGACATCAAAGAACAAAAAAATCATCATGTGTGCATAAGCAAATGTGGTGAAGAAGGCTAATGTGACTGGCTATCAAGAGATAGAGCGCCTGGGGTCTTAAAGGCTTGAAGGTAAACAAGCAGCCATCTAGCCCAGAAGCAACAAAGCCCACATGGAAGAAGCACACCTGCCTGTGAAATCACGAGATGTCGAAGGGATCAGGTATCAAGCACCAAAGAACAAAAATTAATATCATCATGAATGAGGGGGGAGTGCAGAGTGGGGACCTAAGACCCATCTGTAGGCAACTGGACATCCCTTTGCAGAGGGCTAGTGGAGAGGAGACCAGTCAGTCAGGGTGCAGTGTAGCAACGATGAAACATACAACTTTCCTCTACTTCTTAAATGCTTCCTCTCTCCACTATCATGATCCCAGTTCTACCTTACAAATCTGGCTAGACCAGAGGAGGTACACTGGCACAGATAAGAGCTGGAAACACAGGGAATCCAGGACAGATGAATCCCTCAGGACCAGTGGTCAAAGTGGCAATACCGGGAGGGTGGAGGGAAGGTGGGAGCGAAAGGGAGAACCGAATACAAGGATCTACATATAACCTCCTCCCTGGGTGATGGACAACAGTAAAGTGAGTGAAGGGAGACGTCAGGCAGTGTAAGATATGATAAAAAATAACAATTTATAAATTATCAAGTGTTCATTAGGGAGGGGAAAAATGAGGAGCTGATACCAAGGGCTCAAGTGGAAAGTAAATGTTTTGAGAATGATGAGGGTAACAAAAATACAAATGTGCTTCACACAATGGATGTATATATGGATTGTGATAACAATTGTGCAAGGCCCCCCAAGAATTATTTAAATTACAAAATTAAATTCATGAATTGAAAAATTATAATCCTTATGGAAATTAATAGCCTGATTTTTTATACATAAATTAAAACTAGGGTTTTTTTTCTTTTCTTTTATCTGGGTATATCACCTTTTTTTTTTAATCCATCCTGTTTTATAAGTTCCCAGTTTAACTCTGTCCCTGGCTGTGCTGACACCCGACTCACGTAGGAGACGTACATACAAGTCCTGGAGTTACATTGTGCAGTGGAAGCTCATCAAGGTACAGTGGTTCTTTCATTCCAGCCGAGAGTTGCCTCTTGACAAGATTATCCATGCTACTTAGTAGTTTATTATCTTTTAGTTAATGGACATTCAATTTTAAGCAAGATAATCAAGTACTCCACATATTCTTAAGGAGATAATGTATGTTGAAGTACTTGGTCAAACATAAATGAGCATCCCATGTAATAAAACTTACTGTGGACATGCTATCAGGACAGATCAGTCCCTGGAAAAGACCATGCTTGGTAAAGGGCAGTGAAAAAGAGGAAGACTCTCCACAGGTGGCTTCAAAGGTGGGCTTGAACATAAAAGCAGTTGTGAGGATACGTACAAGAAAGAGCGTTCTATCATTCTGTTGTACATATGGGTGCAATGAATCGGAACCAACTTGATAGCATCTAATAACAATATTAGAATTTCATTTACCTCCTTGTAATCCAGAGGTTCTCAACCCTGGGGTTGCGGCCCCTTTGGGTATCGAAGGACCCTTTCACAGGAGTCACCTAAGACCACATTCCGATGGTCTTAGGAACTGAGACACTGTTCCTCTATCAGTCTCCAGGTGGGGCCACCCACATGCAAATTCACCCACATATGGGATCACCACAACATGAGGAACTGCATTGAAGTGTCGTGATCATTGGGCCTCTACTCAAGTACTGCCTCAATGCAAGAACAATTTGTTCTATTAAACTATCATCCCATGAAGCTCACCTTCCTGACATGATCACTGAAGACAAAGCGGGTGCATAAACAAATATGGTGAAGAAAGCTGATGGTACCCGGCTATCAAAAGAGTTAGTGCCTGGGGTCTTAAAAGTATTGAAGCTAAACGAGCATCCATCTAGCTGAGAAGCTACAGAGCCCAAATGGAAGAAGCACACCAGCCTGTGTGATCACAAGGTGTTGATGGGATCAGGTATCAGGCATCAAAGAACAAAAAAATCATATCATTGTGAATATGGGGGAGTGCAGAGTGGGGACCCAAAGCCCATCTGTAGGCAGCTGGACACCCCCTTACAGAAGGGTCTCGGGGAGGAGACGAGCCAGTCAGGGTACAGAATAGCAACGATGAACACAACTTTCCTCTAGTTTTTTAATGCTTCCTCCCCCACCCCACTACCATGATCCCAATTCTACCTTACAAATCCGGTTAGACCAGAGGATGTACACTGGTACAGATAAGAGCTGGAAAAATAAGATAAAAATGTAAAGGGTCGTGGCATTAGGAAGGTTGAGAACCACCGTTCTAATCCAAGGTCGGCAATTCAAGCCCACCAGCCACTTAGCAGGAGAAAGATCAGGCTTTCTGCTCCTGTAAAGCTGTATAACCTCATGGTCAATTTGATGGCGCTGAGTTTGGTTTAGTTGGAATCCTGCATTAGGAGCCCTGGTGGCACAGTGAGTTAAAGTTACGGCTGCTGACTGCAAGGTTCAAACCTACCAACTGCTCCGTGGAAGAAAGATGAGGCTGTCTGCTTCCATAAAGATTTACAGGCATGCCCCAATGCCGTGGTCCTTAGTTAAACCACAGGAAGATATTTGAGCAACAAAAGTGTCAACAGCCTTCTTCCGTAGTCTTCCTCGAGAAAGTCAGCACCCTGAATTCTGACTTCTGGCCTCCTAAACTGTGAGAAAATACATTTCTGTTTCTTAAAGCACCCAGTTATGGCATTTTTTATTATGGAAGCGCTAGATCACTAAGATATCCCCCCTCTGAAAATAGTTTGACTTCTTGGTTCCCAGCACATCACTCACTTTGTCTCTATGACAACAGTTCTCTTCCTCATTGACCTCACTTTCTCAGCCTTGTTTGCTGATCATTGGTGACTTCAACTGAAGCCCTTACAACTCTTCCATCATCCTCTAGACCCACTCCCTTGATGAGCTGATGCAGTATTGTGATCTTATAGGCCATCTAACATTTCCAAACTTTTCTAGCCAGATTCCTTTCTTGAACTTGAGACTCATATATCTGGCTGCCTATTTGGCATCTCTACTTTTGGATTTCAAATAGGAATCTCAAACATATCACAACAAAAGCAAACTCTTGATACTCTCTACCTTGTTACCAATAAAACCCAGAAGTTCTACCATTCACCCTGAATTTAGTTTATTCCAAGATTTGGTTTCACTGGCTGCATTGAAACCAAAATAAGAACTTATAAATACAGAAGACTGATTGAAAATCAACAGCATGCTTCAAAAGAACCCCAAGGTCATAGAAGAAATCAAAAGAGAAATTTAAACATATTCTAAATTAAATAAAAATGATAATACAGCACATAAAATGTGTGAAATACTTTTAATGCAATAGCTAAGAGAAAAGTTATACCACTAAATGCAAATATTAGAAAGAATAAAGATCTCAAATCTATGATCTCAGCTTCCATCATAAGGAAAGAGAAAAATGAAGCACAAATTAAATCTAAATATTAACCTAGGTTCCTAGGAGAACATGGATGAGGGATAGCACTGTGGTTGGACCTTGAGGCTACTTGTCTTATGTTGAACTCACAATGGCATGTGACAGTGTGCATCATAACCAAGTATGGCTCACACTGAAGGACAGGAATGGAGGACCGCTTCCTTGTGCTCAGGTCAAATCTGCATGCAGACTCAGGTCACATGGGGTAAGGGACACGGTTGCATGGCTTAAAATCAGAAAAGACATGTGCCAGGGTTGTCTCCTCTCACTATACTTATTTAATGTGACTCCTGAGCAAATCACCTGCATAAACTGATCTACAGAAAGAATGCAGCAGCATCACGGAAGGAACATTCATTAATAGCCTGGGACTCGGCCATGGTGTGTGCTGAAATTGAAAAGGATTTGAAGCACTGATTGATTGTCTGGGGAGCCAGTCCCTAACAAATCGTCACAGGCCCGGTAGGCACAACTGTACAGTGATAACAAATAAAGATTATAGTAGAGGCATAGAGAATAAGAGAGAGAGAGAAGAGAGAGTGAAATAATAAAGGAGTCAGGCACATTTCATGGTAGCATGCTCACCTTAGCCCCGCTTGGTGGTCCACGTGGGGATGTAGAAGGTGGGAATGGAAGGGGAGCAGGAGCGGGGGAGAGGGGGGCAGGGGAGAGAGTGTCTTTATTGTTTTGGGGCTTTTATAGGTAGCCATTAGTTATACATATTCAGGAGTTACATATGTCACAAGGTGGGTGGGAATCACAGTAAAGTTCCTGAGCTCACAGGTGAGGAACCTAATATCTGCATTGGGGGAAGACATGAGAGGGGATGGGTGCCTCCGTGGGAGGAGATAGTCAAAGAATGTCTGCCTCTGCAGGGAGACAGAATCAACCATATGCTTACTGAAAGGCAGCATAGCTGTTGGGGGAGAGTCTGCGGGAATGACATTTGTTAGTTTCCCTCATTTCCCCCTTTCCCTGACTTTGTCTCCCCCCCAAGTATATTCCTAACCTTAGAGGCTGTTTGCCAGCACAAGGTGGGAGGTCAGATGCTTAGAGATATTCTCCCTGAAGGCATTCAGCCATCCAGAGCAATCAGACACTATTGTTTATCCCATCATAGGTGGGACTCACTCCCTGCTGTTTGACAGTGGATTGCTTCCCCCAAAAGTTTGGACTAAATCAAGTCTCCATCTCAAGGGTAACTGAGGTTAGGCTGCCATATTGTATCTAGGGTCCGCCCTTTTTGTTACATGTATACCCCTAGTCCCTCCTCTTCCTATAGTGTGTACACCCCTGGCTCATCCCTTTCCTGTGATGTGTGTTGTTACCTGTAATCATGCTCCCTAAGCATATATGGGCCTTGGCCAGGAATAAAGGAGGCTCTCTCCTCCACTCTACCTGAAATGACCTGACTGTTGAGATTATGGCCATCCAGGAGGTGAGCGTGCTACTATGAAATATGCCTGACTTCATTATTTTACCCTATTTTCTAGTCTATGGTTCTCTATGACTTTAATATATACACATATACATATGTATATATTAACTGTACAATTGAGCTGGCTTCCCCCACAATTGATAAACACCCAAACCTACTTCTGCAACAAATTACAGTCTCAGAACTTCTACCCTGTCCTGTGAGGGTTTCCATGAGTCAAAAATGATTTGCTGACAGTGTGAAAGACCAACGCCTACAGCCTTCCAGGTGGATTACATCTCCGCATCAAGAAACAAAATCCTCACAACTCCGCCGATCCAAACAATGATGATAAATGAAGTTGTCACAAATCTTATTCTACTTGGATCAACAATAAACAGCCATGGAAGCAACAGTCAGGAAATCAAATGCATTGCATTGGGGAAGTTTGCAGTGAAAGATCTGTTTAAGGAGTTCAAAAGGACAGATGTCGGTAGTTTGGTGACTCAGGTGCTCCTGACTCAAGTCACAATAATTTCAGCCTCAAGTTTGTGAAAGGTAGCTAATGACAAATGACTCAAGTATGTGAAAGCTACATAATGACAAGTGACTCAAGTATGTGAAAGCTAGATAATGACAAAAGAAGGGACACATTTGAATGATTGTGCTGGTGATTAATATGGAACACACCAAGGTATTTCTAGAAGAACAAACAAATCTTTCTGGGAATAAGTACAACCAGAATGCTCTTCAGAAAACAGGATGGTGAGATGCCATCGCTCGTATTTGGACAGGTTACCAAGAGAGCATCCCTGTAGAGGTGGCACGCGTGGTAAAGTAGAGGGACCGTGGAAACGAGGAGGGCCCTGTCAAGAAGGATTGGTCAGTAGCTACAATGGTGAGGAAAGCACAGGACTGGGCCACACTTTGTCCTGTTACACACGGGTCATTGAGTCACAACCAGCTCGGTGGCACCTAACAAAAGCAACAAAGCAAAGTGAAAGATGATAAAAGATTAGAGCAGACATCAATGAACAGAAAAGAGAACCAAGGGAACAAAATTAAAAAGCTGAATAGTTGTGATCAATAAAATTGATAAAGGTTTAGCCAGTCTAATTAGCAATGAAGGAAGGACTCACAGGAATGAGAGAAACGACATCACCTTAGATTCTATAGATATTTCAAGGATGATCAGGGAACACTATGAACAACAGTATGCTAGTCCCTTTGACAGCTTAGATGAAATGGACAGAGACCTTGGAAGACACAAGTGACCAAAGCTCAATCAAGAAGGAATAGGCCACCTGAATAGCCTTTATTTTTAATTTATTTTTAAAAAATCATCTTATTGGGGGTTCGTACAACTCTTATCACAATCCATCCATCCATTATGTCAAGCACATTTGTCAAATAGACCATCAATCAAAAGCTGTTAGAACTTACTAAACAAAGACTTCATCAAGAAGACACATATTATATACAAGGGTAGGTAAAAATTATTGCTACAAAATCATGTTGCTAGGTGTTTTTGAGTTGGTTCCAACTCATAGTGATCCTATGTGCAACAGAATGAAACATGTCTCAGTGCTGTGCCCTCAATATTGTTGCTATGTTTGAGCCCATTGTTGCGGTCCTTGTGTCAATACATCTTGTTTAGAATCTCCCCCCACACACCCCCCACGGCCGTCATCCCTTTAAACATCTACTTTACCAAACATGATGTCTTTCTTTAAGGACTGCTCCCTCTTGATAACATGCAAAGTACTTGAGATGGGGCTACTGGCAAGATGGTAGACTAGCGAAAGATATCACACAGGAGCTCCACAACAAAGACATGAGAAACCAGATGAAAGAGATATGGATGATAATCCTGGAACCCTGGGCATCAGAGGAAAAGGGAGAGAAACATTAAATACAGAATAGGTGATGTGATAAGTAGGTTTGTTGTGCCAATCTGACCAATGCACACATATGGGATTAATAAGGTCACAGTTTAATTGAAGGGCAAAAAGATAAATGGCATGGCGAGCCTCGCCTTTCTGTCTCTTGCTCTTTGATGATCGGACCAGTGTGCAGCTACCTTAGCTAGTTCTCTGTCCCAACTTGCAAGCTACACTACCTGTGCAATGCCCAACCCATGGACTGTGTTGCTATAGTTTGAGGTTCCTTCAAGACCTGCTTCGCCACACTGCTGGTGTATATATCACTCACTTGAGCTGGGGACTTCCAGACCCTGTCGTCTGCCTGACTGTTGGTGACCTGCCCTGCTGTTTGCTGCCTGTGGCCGGACTGCCTGTATTGCTCTACAGAAGACTCAGCTGTCTGCTTCCTTGACTTGCACCCAGCAGCCCTCATGAGTTGAAGACTGCTAGTGTATTAGCTGTCATGGAAGTGAGTTGAACTGAGCCCTCTGTACTGCCCTGTGGACTAATTGGCTGCTTATTTTTTCATTTTGTATCTATATCTATCTTCTATCTATCTATCTGTCTATAATCATAAGTGTCCTGGTTTTGTTGCACTAGAGAACCCTGTCTAACACAAGAGACTAAGCTGAATAAAAGAAATCAGAAAGGAAACAGATGGTAATTGTTGACTGACCTGATGCAGCGTGGCCATAATCATCTCTACTTGCACAAGATGAACCTCATCTTTCTTCCATAGAGTGGATGGTGGCTCTGGACTGCTTATCTTTTGGTTAGTAGTTCATTGCTTACCTAACAGCACCTGTCTAGCAAAGGATGCTAAAATCATCTTGAGTATGCCAGCCTTCCACTAATTTCTCTTCTCTGGGTTCTGTCCCTGGAACCCAGTTTTCCCGTTCCTGATTTTCTTTCCCTGTAGCACGCTAGTTGAGACACAGAAGAACTACTCCAGGCACAAGCTTGATTCATGAGAAAAAGGGAGAGGTGCTTAAGGGAGAGAAGCCCTCCCACGATTCTCTGCTTGCAGGTTGAGTTGACCTGCCCAAAGAGGAATTTTATAGTTTTAAAAGCAGGAGCTGGACTAGGATACAGCTACTTCCGGCTCAAGATGTTCTCAAGCTATCAAAACAGTCTTGCATGTAAACACATTCTGATGTAAGGGAGGATTCCTATTGTTTGCAACAAGGAATCTCCTCCTCACTCAGTTTTATGTCCAGTTCCTGGTACATTCAAACAGTGATGCACTCAAAGTTTAACCAAAGTCTTTCTACCCAAGTTACCCTCCTGGGGGAATAAGACAATGCTTCCCTACATCTCATTCTTCATAGGTGGTAATGGTGTTGTTATGGCAACATGTGTCAATCATTTTTGGCTGCATACAGAGCTGGATAGTAAAGCAAATGTGGGTAATGAAAAGTGCCTCTTGCTTTTGGTCCAGCAAAGATTAAAATATTTTAAATTTCTGGAATAAGATTTTATGCGCATATCCTTTATGTAAGCACATTCTATACGAAGCATGGTGTGGTCCATGCAATGTGAATCAGAAACAATGTTCATGGGAGAATCAGAGAATACTTGTAAGGCTAAAATAATTGCATGAAGCTCTGCTTGTTGAGTAGTGGCAAAACCTGCATGGCTTACAGATTTCCGAATTGGGCTCTCGGCTCCTCCTCATGTGACAGGCAACCACATCTTGTGTGGGAATCTTCTGTCCCAGCTGAATCAGGCGACACAATGGCATGGTGAAGGTTAGAGTAAACAGATTTGGCTTCATTGGGTGCCCGGTCACCAGGGCTGCTTTCCACTCTAGCAAGTGGACATTGTTGTCATCAATGATCTCTTTGTGACCTGAACTACATGGTCTACAACATGTTCCAGTATGATCCCACAAATGGCAAGTTCAACGGTACCATCAACGCTGAGAATAGGAAGCTTAGCATCAAAGGGAAGTCCATTTCCACCTTCCAGAAGAGAGCTCCCAACAACATTAAGTGGGATGAGGCTGGTGCCAAGTCTGCCATAAAGTCCACTGGTGTCTTCACCACCCTAGAGAAGGCTGGGGCATGCTGGAAGGGCGGTGATCATCTCTGCCCCTTCTGCTGATGCCCCATGTTTGTGATGGGGGTGAACTATAAGAAACATGACAACTCCCTCAAGATTGTCAGCATTGCCTCCTGCACCACCAACTGCTTAGGTCCCCTGGCCAAGGCCATCCATGAAAGCTTCAGCATCGTGAAGGGACTCATGACCCCAATCCATGCCATCACTGCCACCCAGCAGACCATGGACGGCCTCTCTTGGAAACTCTGGTGCAATGGCCATGGGACTGCCCAGAGCATCATCCCCCCATCTGCTGGTGCTGCCAAGGCTGTGGGCAAGTGTATAATGAGAAACTCACTGGCAAGGCCTTCCATGTCCCCACTCCTAATGTGTCCATTTTGTATCTCACTTGCTGCCTGGAGAAAGCTGCCAAGGACTCTGACTTCAAGAAGGCGGCGGAGCAGGCATCATGTGGTCCCCTAAAAGGCATCCTGGGGTACACTGAGGACGAAGGTGTCTCCTGTGACTTTCACAGTGACACCACCCTTCCACCTTTGATGCTGGGGCTGGCATTGCCCTCAACGACCACTTTGTCAAGTTCATTTCCTGGAGTGACAATGAATTTGGCTACAGCAACAGAGTGGTGGAGCTTATGGTCCACATGGCCTCCAAGGAGTAAGAACCCCTCCAGGACCACCTGACTCTCAGCAGCTGGGGAGTCTTTCCCCCAATTTGATCCCCTCACTGACTGAGAATATCCCATCATCTCAACTTTCCATCCAGACCCCCTGAAAGAAGGGGAGGGGCTTTAGCCCAACCTTGGCATGTACCATTAATAAAGGACAGTGTACCTAGCCCCCACTAAAAAACAATTTCCAAATTGTAGCAGCCTTCCAAGAAAAGGCTGCCTTGCCCAATTTTCCTGAGCCATCTGTAAAAATAGTCATCTTTTGTGGGCTAAGTGTTTTTGAAACTTTAGTGACTAGAGACAAGGAAACTTGAGGAAAAAAGTTGAAAAGTTTGGAGAAAAGATGATGAAATTGGATTTTGGGTATAAAGTCTGCTAATGCAGATGGTCAGTGTAAGCTATTTTGCAATAATGTCCAAAAAGAGGGTGGGTGGAAAAGGGGAACCAATTGCAAGCATCTACATATAACCTCCTCCCTGGGGGGTGAAGAATAGAAAAGTGGGTGAAGGGAGACGATGGACAGGGCAAGATATGACAAAATAATTTATAAATTATCAAGGGTTTATGAGGGAGAGGGGGGTGAGGAGGGGGAGGGAAATAAGGAGCTGATGCCAGGAGCTTAAGTGGAGAGCAAATGTTTTGAGAATGATGAGGGCAATGAATGTACAAATGTGCTTTACACAATTGATGTATGTATGGATTGTGATAAGAGTTGTATGAGCCCCTAATAAAATGATTAAAAAAATAATGTTCAAAAAAGTGTTCTTTATAAAGAAGAAAATAAACTTGTTGAAGGTTAAACCCAAACAATTAAATGTATCTTTGCCTACCCTTGAGGATCAATGTTGCAATTAAATCAACAGTCTGAGTAAAAGTTTCAGAATAAGAAAGGCTAAGAAATAACCACTACAAAAAGTGAAATCTGACAGTGAATTGACCAGTTACCCAATGGTAGTAAATGAGGTATTAAAAATTATAAGGATGATAGGGTGATTTAAAGGAACTTGGTTTATTTAGCAAGTTTCAAAAGATTTTCCAACTAACTGAAATTCTTGTAGGGCCAAAGGAGATACATACCTGCAGAGGAGACGGTAGATCAGGATATCCTTTTAACATTTGAAGCAGATTGGATAATTGTCCAATAACTTTTGTAAGGAATTTAAGTGGATCTGGTATATCTATTTTTGTTTTGGGGGGCTGAGTAGAGCAAGTTCCAAGAATATAGCCCAATGAACAAGCGGCCATCTAGCTCAGAAGCAAAAAAGCCCACATGGAAGAAGCACACCGGCCAGTGCGATCACGAGGTGCCAAGGGACCAGGTATAAAGCATCATGCAAAAAAAAAAAAAGATATATGTGTGTGTATGCATGTGTATATATATATATATATATATATATATATATATATATATATATATATATATACCATATTAAATGAAGGGGGAAGTGCAGAGTGGAGACCCAAGGCCCAGGTGTCGGCCAATGGAGATCCCCTCATAGAGGGGTTTAGGAGAGGAGATGGGTTAATTAGGGTGCGAGGTAATACCGATGAAGAACACAGCTTTCCCCCAGATCCTGGATGCTTCCTCCCACCAACTACCATGATCCGAATTCTACCTTGCAGGGCTGGATAGGACAGAGGTTGTACACTGGTACATATGAGGGCTGGAGACACAGGGAATCCAGGGTGGATGATACCTTCAGGACCAAGGGTGTGAGGGGCGATGCTGGGAGAGTGGAGGGTGAGTGGGTTGGAAAGGGGGAACTGATTACAAGGATCCATATGTGACCTCTTCCCTGGGAGAGGGACAGCAGAGAAGGGGGGGGAGGGGAGACTCCGGATAGGGCAAGATATGACAAAATAACGATGTATAAATTACCAAGGGCACATGAGGGAGGGGGGAGAGGGGAGGGAGGGGAAAAAAAGAGGACCTGATGCAAAGGGCTTAAGTGGAGAGCAAATGCTTTGAGAATGATTGGGGCAGGGAATGTATGGATGTGCTTTATACAATTGATGTATGTATATGTATGGATTGTGATAAGAGTTGTATGAGTCCCTAATGAAATGTAAAAAAAGAAAAATATATATAGCCCAAATATGACCATGGATTTTGTACTTGAACTTTTTCAGTGGCTACTTTCCATCTGTATAGTTGTGTAAACTTTAAAACATTCTGGTAAACTTGAAAAAGTTGGCTCTCTTGCTGAGCTGTAATAAAAATGCCATCTATGTCATGAAATATATTAAACTCTCAACTCACTGCCAGGGAGTCAATGCTGACTCATAGTGAACTTCCACCCCCACCCCAGCATGAGTTTCTGAGACTAACAGTTATGGAAATAGTCTTTCTCCCAAAGAACTGATGGTGGTTTCAATCTGCCAACCCTACAGATCTCAGCCCAACACCTGAAATATAATAGCCTATGGAAAAGCCTTACAAGAAGACATCGAGGTCTGACATACGTGATGCTGAAGTGTAGTAGGGCTGTTTTTCATTCACTGTAGGAAAACTTTCCAGGAGACCTCTGAAAAGGTTTGCTGTTGTTTAGTACAGATACAGAAAAGGCAAAGTGTTCCACATCTTTTTTTTCTCCCCCCCCCCACCCCCATCCACATCTTTTTTTGGACAGTTTTTATTGGCCTTTAATCCACATATCACACAATTCAATAGTTCAATCATGACAAGAAGAGCTGTACAATCATTACCACAATCAATTTTAGAACATTCTTTCCCCCCTGCCCCATGGTTAAATCACTTTTAAATTGAGTTGTATCATCATCATCAGCTCCAGAGAGTGCTCCCTTCTCCTCCCACATACATTGTTTGCTCCCTCTACCCCCTCACCCTCCTTATCTCCCACCCCCCACTCTTGTGGCCTTTATAACCCCATGCATGAGGTCTTATCTCTATGACTCTACTTCTGTGCTTTGAAAACGGGCAGACCCAACAGAAATAGTAAAAGGAAAAAAAAAAGAAGTAGTTAGGATAGAATAATAATACAGAGTAAAAATACAAATAGCAGGTAAGAAAGAACCATAAATATTTAAGAGGTCAGGAAGAAAGTTTTGTCATGGAATAAGCAAGTAATACTTGAACCTAGAAGAATCTCATGGGGCTCTGCTAATGGCGTAATCAGGTTAGGTATTCTGCAGATGGGTTTGGGGCTCTTGCTGTCCTGTTGAAGGCCATTAAGACTCAGCCTTGAGCATCATGCAAAAAAAAAAAAGAATATGTGTGTGTGTATGTGTATATATATAAATATATATATGTACATATATATATTTATATATATACCACATTGAATGAAGGGGGAAGTGCAGAGTGGAGACCCAAGGCCCAAGTGTCGGCCACTGGAGATCCCCTCATAGAGGGGTTTAGGAGAGGAGATGGGTTAATTAGGGTGTGAGGTAGTACCGATGAAGAGCACAGCTTTCGCCCAGATCCTGGATGCTTCCTCCCACCAACTACCATGATCCGAATTCTACCTTGCAGGGCTGGATAGGGCAGAGGTTGTACACTGGTACATATGAGGGCTGGAGGCACAGGGAATCCAGGGTGGATGATACCTTCAGGACCAAGGGTGTGAGGGGCGATGCTGGGAGAGTGGAGGGTGAGTGGGTTGGAAAGGGGGAACTGATTACAGGGATCCACATGTGACGTCCTCCCTGGGAGAGGGACGACAGAGAAGGGGGGGAAGGGAGACTCCGGATGGAGCAAGATATGACAAAATAAGGATGTATAAATTACCAAGGGCACATGAGGGAGGGGGGAGCAGGGAGGGAGGGGAAAAAAAAGAGGACCTGATGCAAAGGGCTTAAGTGGAGAGCAAATGCTTTGAGAATGATTGGGGCGGGGAATGTATGGATGTGCTTTATACAATTGATGTATGTATATGTATGGATTGTGATAAGAGTTGTATGAGTCCCTAATAAAATGTAAAAAATGAAAAGGGAAAAGAAAGAAAAGAAAATGATTAGGGCAAAGAATGTACAGATGTGCTTTATACAATTGATGTATGTATATGTATGGACTGTGATAAGAGTTGTATGAGCCCCTAATAAAACGTTTTAAAAAAAAACATGCATGGTTTGCTCCTATTAGCCCCTTATTAACCTCAGCAAAGTTACTTAACTTGTCTATGATCTTGAGTGTCTCATCTATAAAGTGAATATTATACTTTTTTTCTCAAGGGTTTGACTAAAAAACAAAAGTCAGAGAATATATACACATGTGAATATGAAAGCATATGTGTAAATCCATGGACATGTTAAGTGATCAATAAATGCTGACTTAAAAAAAAAGACTCAGCCTTGAAACGGCTGAGACGTCTCATAACCTATGTGTCAGTGTTTGCTGATTTCTTCTGTGACTTTACGTTTTGAACAGACTGTCAAGGACAAGAAAGTATGCAAGGTCTGGGAAAAACAGGTGGTTTAATTTTCTCAAGGATATCTGGCTTGGCAGAAGATAGAGTTACTATGTGTATCAAATGTGCTTGCTTAACAATGAGATAGTTAACGCCGGGTTGTTTCTGCATGGATATAAGGAGTGTGTAGAATAAACCCAGTTGCTTCAGTCCATCAGACTGTTGCCCTCCCAATACTTTCTCTGCTTTTCCTTAATCCTAACTCCCCCTTTCAGGACTGTTCGACTTGTCCTCCACAGCCTTCTACATATTGGGTGTTCACAATTTAGGCTCTGATACGTTTCCCTTTGTCATATTTGGATTTTGTTATTGTCATTATTGGATCACACACGCTGGTGTGCTTCTTTTGACTTTGCTGACTCCTTGCTTAGATGGCTGCTTGTTTAAATATAAGCCTTTAAGACCTCAGACTACTCCAATTGATAGCCGGGCACCATCCGCTTTCTTCACCACACTTTGCTGTAGCATCCTTGTCTTCAGCAATCATTTCATGAAGGTGAGTATCGAGCAGGGCCATGTTATCAGAACTAATTGTTCTTGGATTGGGACTAGAGTCCAGTGGGGACCCATAATCCATGTACTTGTCCCTGGGACAGGCATGACTCTGGCTTATTTTGGCAGTCGTATTATGACAAATTTTAACCCCATAGGACTAACTACCCCAACAATAACAACAACAAACCAACCAGCAGAAAACAAGAGACAAACACACTAAAGGCAGGGAAACTAGTGCATTCTGCATCTTATGGGTGCAAAGGAACGGTGAAACAGTCTTTTAAGTCTCTTAGGGACCAATCTGTGGGTACAGACGCAGGGCTTGGGAGACCTGATTGTAATGGCCCCATTGGTTAAATGACAGCATTGATAGCATGAAGATCATGAAGAAGTTGCCACCTTCCTGATTTTTCAGATATAGTAAAAGTAGGCATGTCCCAAGAACTAGTTAAGGGCTCTGTAGGTTTTAACATTAATTGTTGGACCAAGTGATGTGTTTGTTTTGGCTTCTCCCCTTTTAGGGGCCACTGCTCAACTCCGATAGAAGTATCAGTAAACCAAGTGAATTTATGGGGAGATATTTGAGCAGTAGCCCCTCCTAAAAATGTGAAACATTAAGAGTTAATCCCCATTGCTGTAACAGATCTCTTCCCCTAAGGAAAAAGGGAGTAGTAATATAAAAGACTGACACATTCCTATTTTCTGTTCTGGTCCAATACATGTTAATATCATACTACACCCTGGAGGAGTGTTAAGCCCACCTACTCCCAACATTGAGAGCTTGGCTGTCTGTTGAGGCCCGTGGGGAAGCCACTAAATGTGGCGATAAGAATGAAATCAGCTCCAGTGTCAACATTTCCCGCGAAAGGAATGCCTTGAATTGTGACCGTGAGTTGTGGTCACTGCTGTGTGATTGGAGCTGCCCCAAATGTGGTTGTTATTCCAGTGGCTTCAAAGCCTAAACCCCTCTCATTTGATTTTGAGCTTTGTTTGTAAAAAAGTGGGAGACTGATTTGAGCAATTCTAGTATCCTTGGGAATGACATGAAGGCCAACCCTTCTTGACATGATCCTATTTCTCCTGGATCCATGACTCCAGGGAGGACTCGATGTCCCTTCAGCGTGGCACTGGAGTGGCCTGATAAAAGCCCAGCAGAATCTTTGAGGTAAAGGACTGTAAACTCCAGTATTCATCAAATATACTTTATCAGTGTCTTTAATAATGACTTCTTCTGAGTAATTAAATCGAACCCAGTGCTTCCGGTTGGGCGGGAAGACAGATCAGCGATCGGCGGCATAGGCGTTGGTCTTTGGTTCCTTCGTTGTGGTCTGGTGGCAAAGGCGGGCGGGGGGGGGGGGGGGGGGGGGCTACCCCTCCTCAAGCTGCCCTCAAGAGGCTGGCCACCTTTGTCAAACTTGGATTGACTTTGATTTTCCCAGTGTTTTCCTTTTCCACAATGGGGGCCATCTTTGGAGGGTAATTTGGAATCTCCCATCTGGTCCTTCTTTGCCTTTCTTTGACGACATTCCCGTGTTGTATGTCCTGACTTCCCGCAATTAGAACAAGCAGTTCTTGTTAGCATGGCAGCAGAGGTTTGAGCCAAGTGTGTGGTAGTGCCTGCATGTTGACAGGTCTTCAGGTAAGCCCCGCATCTGGGGCAGTAGCTCGATTGCTGCTAAAGCTGCTGGACAAGCATTTGCATTTTCGTAACACGCCCTGGCTTCATTACTAGTTACTTGTCTTTCTAATGCCATTTGAAGGCAGTTTATAAAGTCAGCCTAGGATTCAGAAGGGCCTTGCTGAATGGATGAAAAGGACCCTTGAGCAGTTCCTCCAGTTGGAATTCTTCTCCAAGACTGCAAGGCAAGGTTGGAACACTGTGCAAGCCGTTGACAGTTGGTTCCTGCTTGAGCAGCGGCTCAAAATGGCCAACTCCTTGGATCATGTCTAAAGTAACAGTAACTCCACTGGCTAAACTATGGAGAGATTCCCAGAGCACAGATCCTGGAATTCCATATGCCTGACAGTAGACTCAGCAGGGTGAACTAAGGTTAGCAATCACGTGGAGTTGTGTCAGAACTATGTCCTAAGGTCTTAGTCATGCCTATACTAAAAGGACGATGCATTCCATTTTCTCTAATACTCTTTTTTAATTCTTTGAATACAGAAAAGGGAAGGGGTTTATGGACACGTTGTCCCTCTTGAATGACTTTAGAGAAGGCAGAGGCTAGAATAGCATCAGGATCTCCTAGTTTTAAGCTTTCTGACAGATATTGTTGAACTAAAGAGGATTGTGGTAACTGTGGCAGACTTGGGGTTAGAGGTAGAGGTGGGCTAGGAAATGGAATTTAAAGAGCATTATTTTCTGAAGGATGCAGGAAAGATAAGTCCTTTTGTGGTAGTTATATAATCATTTGTCAATTTGAAAGGATTGAGTGAAGGGGAGGAGTCTAGTCTGTCAATCAGGCTATATCCAATAAGGCCTTTTTGTGGGTCTTCTGCTGAGGGTTCTGGGAACTCCTGCATTCCTCCTTGGAGGTGGGAGACACTTTCTCCCTTGGCTCAGTCCCTACTAGACATTCTCATTGACAAGCCACATGGAGACTGGCTAATGTCAGCTAGAGCCTCGGAGATGGAGAAGCCACATGGAAACCCCTGCCAGCACTGAGATGCTTACAATGCCCCTGGATCCACAAGACTTCCCACCCACTGGCCTGTGATCTTCCTGCATTAGGTGTCATTGTGTCATTGCATGTGTTGTTAGTATGAAGAGGACTTTATATATTGGTATCAGACATATAGGCTAATATCGGACTTATGGACTTGATCTGGGTAGGGATGCTTTCTTATGTTCAATTACTCTTTATATAAAGCTCTTTGTTATACATATATGAGTGTCTATGAATTTATTTTGCTAGTCTACCCAGACTAACACACGCCTTCTTCTTCTCTGGTTCAAATTTCATAAAGGGAGGTTTCTTTTTTTTTTCTTTTTAAAGCTTTATATTTGGTTATTGTTTTTTTGTTTTTTACAAAACAACCTTATTATCTTCAAAGTATTCACCACTACACTTAATACATTTTTCAAATCAGCAATTTCATTCTTTTTTTTAAACAATTTATTGGGGCTCATACAATTCTTATCACAGTTCATACATATACATACATCAATTGTATAAAGTACATCTGTACAGTCTTTGCCCTAATCATTTTTTTCTCCTCTTTTCTTTTTTTACATTTTATTAGGAACTCATACAAATCTTATCACCATCCATACATATACATACATCAATTGTATAAAGCACATCCATACATTCCCTGCCCCAATCATTCTCAAGGCATTTGCTCTCCACTTAAGCCAAAGGGAGGTTTCATAAGAACCTTTTCTTTCTGATCTATAATTCCTGGTGAGTCAAGAAAATCTAAGGGAATTAAAGCAGTTCAAATAAAACTCTGAGCAGTAACTGGCACAGGAATAGGCTGTTCTTGATGAAACTTTAAAGATTTTATGTTCCCAGAATTCAATATTTACTGTTTCCTCATCTGGGAACCAAGGAGCAGTCAGAAGCAGCTAATACAGTACTTCTTCATACTCTGTACAGTGGGCAGCTTTAAGGAACTGATGGAGGGTCTTTAACCAAATCCTTTCAGACTTTAATTCTTGCCTCATGCTATAAATCACTAGGGGGGAAAAACCCACCCAAACTTATGACCACCACGTCGATGCTGACTCATAGTTACTCTGTAGGACAGGATTGAACAGTCCCAGTGAATTTCTGAGACTGTAACTCTTTTCAAGAGTGGAGAGCCCTACTTTTTTCTGAGGATCGGCTGGTGGCTTCAAACTGCTCATCCTGCAGTTAACAGCCCAACGCATAAGCACTACACACACCACCAGGGCTCTTGATTTGAGGATCCTTGAGTATAATTTATGATTGCATCTCCCAAGACTGCTTGTCTTTAAGAGTCCTTTGATGAGCCAACACCCTTCCTGAGAAGTGGCCTCCATCCAGGGCCTGCTCTACTTCCCTTTTTGGGAGCACTCAGTGCATCGCCATGTCTATTGTGTCACACACAAAACTCTGGCCTTTAAAAAGTAACAGGTGCCCTGGTGGCACAAGCCTGTAGCTGGAAGCCACCAGCTGCTCGTGGGAGAGATGTGCCAGCCTGCTTCCCTGAAGATTACAGCCTTAAAAACACTATCGAGTAGTTCTATAAACAGCCGCTATGAGTCTCAATTAACCTATTATCATTGAGGCTTTGAGGTTGACTTTTGAAACAGGGTTACTATTTTTTGTAAGTGGGCTCTGTCTCGCAAGTAGTCGAATTGCAACCAGGGTGATGGCAATGCACAGTGGAATGCAATTGCTAACATTCTTGTTGTGGTTCTTCCAATCTGGATGACGCTGAAGTCACCACCTACATCCTCAAACGGCGGCAAAATCGCAATTGTTGATGAAGACAGAAAATAAAAACAGCCGAGGGAGAACCATTTCTTAATCCAAGAGGCCGTGTGGCAGCAGCCTGTGCCACGTGTCTTAAGGTCTTACAGAGGGTTCTCTGCGCGCGTAGGCAGGTAACGCGTTCCCGCCAGCCGACCGCCTTCGGGCCCGCCTCCGCCGCTTCTGGCCAATCACCGCGGAGCTGCTTTTCTTAACTTTCAAAAGCCTTCCAACCTAGCTGGCGCCCAACGGGCAGTGCCCCGTTCGCAGCTCGCATTTATTTTTAGCTCCAAGGCGGTAGGCTTCCGGGCCAAGCCTTAGCTCCGCCTTCCGCCCCTCCTCCCCGCCGTGCCCAATAGCAGAGGGAGTTTCTGGCGCGTCATCGTCCGGAGGCGGGGCGAGAGCCGTCCAATCAGCGCCCGGGGAGAGCTGGCGTAATGAGTAAGCGGCGGAAGACGCTGGGAGGGTCGTGACGCAGCGAGTTTAAGTGGTGACTTTTCCGGGGCAAACTCTACGTCTTTTTTTTTTCCCCTTGAAAGTAAAACGCACCCTTCACGCAACCGACCATCTTTTTCGGAGGGGCGGGCCGGGAGCGGCGCCTTGACAGCGGCCGCGGGGGCCGGCGAGGGTCACGTGTGCGCGGGGCGGGGCGCTCCGTCGGTTCCGGGCTGTTGGTGAGGGCCCGGCGGGGGAGAGCGCGAGAGCCGCCGCCGCCGCGCCCTGTGTGCGGCTCCGCACCGCCGCCCACAGCCCACGCAGCACGAGCCGCCGCCGCCGCCGCCGCCGCGGGGGGTGAGGTGCGCGCCGGGCCGGCAGGCCGCGAAGATGCCGCAGTCCAAGTCCCGGAAGATCGCCATCCTGGGCTACCGGTCCGTGGGTGAGTGCCGCCGGGCGGGGCGCCTCTCGGGCCTGTGGGGCCTGCCAAGTTTGGCGCCGGCGCCGCCATGGGCCGGCGGGCCGCGCCACCCGTTTCCTAACCGGGCGGCCCGCGGCGCCCACCATTTTGAGCGGAGGTGGTGGCGCCGGGGCGCGGGCGGCGGACAGGTGGCTGGCTGCCCGAGAGGGCCGAGAGCTGTCTGCGGGGGTCCGCAAATGAAGGAGGGTCTGCAGGGGGTGCTGGGCAAGAAGGAGAGCGACGCTTTTCTGGTGCAAGTCTAAGGCGGTGGTAGGCTCCCCCCCCCCTTTCCCCTTGCTTTCCTGTGCCAGACCGTTGGAAGGGACTCTCAGGAGGAAGAATTCGCACCTGTCTCTCCAACCTTTAAGCTGCAAGCTATCTCCATATTTCCTAGCAGTATTTCCAAAAGGGTTTTTGGAATTTTCGCAAACAGTATCTTCTTTCGGTGGCCAAGATCGGGCTTCTAAAGAAAGCTAGAGGCGTAGGGGAATTTGACGACTGAGGGTAAGTTTCCTACCGAAGAAACCTAAAAGATCTCTCATAAGAGAGAGCCTCGTCAGAATCCTCAGTGTCAACGACAAAAATATGATGATCGAGAAACCTCCCGGTTTGGGGTGTCCTATATTTTTCGAGAAAAAAAAATAGGTCAGGTACGTGTAACCAGGCTGTTGAAGTGATTGGAAAAGTTTTTTCGTTTTTCCCAAAGCTTGTATCAACACCGTCAGTAGTTCCTAGCGATTGCTTTTCTGCAGACTAGAAGTCTGTGGTGGGGTGGGGGAATAGGCAGGGTTTCAGAAAAGGAAGTTTTCTATCCTGCTAGAAGACGGTTGAAAGTAATTGTGCTTCTGATTATTGCCTAGGACAACTAGCGACCTAGAGAAATTACGTTTGGTTCCTTTTGTTTCTCAGAAAAATAGAGTTTGAAGTCTAGTGACTGCCAAGAAGCATTAACAATAACTGCAATAGGAACGCATGTAACTTTAACTTCCTGCTCATTGGATGAATTCAGTTCTACTTCCTCACCCCATTTTTTCCATTCCAAGTTCCAGTGTCTGCGCTCTTTGACCAAGATTAGCTACAGTATGCTTACTCATCCTCTTATCTCTTTATATCTGAGTGCTTAGAAAAGGGGGTGGGGGCAGAATCATAAGAATGGGTGAGGAATCAGTTGTGCCAAGAGTCATAGGGTGACTTGTATAATAAATTCCCAAATCATAAATATGTATGGGAGAAAGATAACCTCACAGCTGCAGCCATCCCTTGAATCAAATTAAAGCCATTCACTCAAACAAAAATATGGAAACAGGGTTCCAACCTAAATTACACAGCTCTGGCCACTTTCTCCCTGTTCTTTCCTCTTAGCTTGTAAAGAGTGGAACTGTGTCATATCTTTTTTTTTTTTTTTAAGAAAGATTTTTTCCTTATTGAGAGCATACATGGTAAAACATAGTTTCCAACTTTACAATTTGATGATACTGATTACATCCTTGCAGCTGTACAACCATTTGCCCCCTCATGAACAAATTAATGACCCCATAAAGTCAATGTAACCTTTCGTGTATATATTGTAAATTTGATCCCGCATATACTGGTGGCAAAATAGCTTCCTGCACAGGCAGATGAGCTAACTTTAAGATGAATTCGGGGGATATTTTTGAGTGAAAAAGAAAGATTTTAATATTCCAGGTAACTGAGTAGATACCTCTTTGATATAATACCAAACTTGACAAATGGTAGTTTCACCAATACCTTTTTTATTAAAATTGAAATATTTTAATGTGTACTATTGAAATATTAAAATAATGTAATATTTACTATTACATAAAATACATTGGACCCTCACTTAAAATGGATTTTTAGTAACATTTGGACGATGTTGTTCACCAAGTAATGCAGTACACATTGCTTCTAAATGTTGGCATGTGACATTCAAAAAGTTCATGTGTGATATCACTATCTCAACTGAAGAGAAGCTGGTGGCAGGAGAGTGTTCCCTATAATGCTGATTTCTGCATAGTACTTTACATTTTGTCATGTCAGTGAACACTGCCAGTTATTTACTTGAAGTAACAGGCAGTTTGATAACATGTCTGCCAAATGACTATGTTTAAATAGCCACCTGTCTGATGCTCATTCTCTCAACAAAAATGGTCTGTGAATAGAGTAGGTAGGCCAGCTCACAGCTCAATTGCACACGTGTTTTCTGCAATTAAACTATTTTGGGGTCTGCAGCAAAGCACAGTGATAACCCCTCCCAATTTGTCACATAGGCTACTAAAATGATGTGTACTCTAAGAGCAAGACTCAATAAAATTAATGATTTTTTGACCTCTGACTACATTCCTAAGATTCTAAGTACTTTGATTTTGTTGATAGCCCAATTGTAATTTTAATGCTGTTTAATTTCCATAAATATATTTAGCTTTCCCAGTTCTTTTTGTTACTGATTTTAGCTTTATTCTATTATGGTCAGATAAGATACTTTCAGGTTTCAGTTTTTTAAAACTTACTGAAATTTACTTTGTGTCTAAAAATAGTCTCCAGCAAACATGTGCATTGAAATAGTGTGTACATTGCTACTGTTGAGTGGTGTGTGCTGTGTGCTACATCTGTTAAGTCCAAATGGTTAATATCATTCAGGTCTTGTTTCTTTATTTCTTTTTTTTTTTTTAGTTTTAACAATTTATTAGGGGCTCATACAATTCTTATCACAGTTCATACATATACATACATCAATTGTATAAAGCACATCTGTACAGTCTTTGCCCTAATCATTTTTTTCTCCTCTTTTCTTTTTTTACATTTTATTAGGGACTCATACAACTCTTATCACCATCCATACATATACATACATCAATTGTATAAAGCACATCCATCTTTATTTCCTTTTAAAACTGTTCCATCCATCATTAAAAGGAGGTGCATATACTGTCCTGTCTCATAATAAATTTTCACTTAAAACTCATTGTCTTATATTAGCATTGCAACTCCTGATTGCTTTGTATTACTGCTTGCTATGTCAATTATCTCTACCACCACTTTAATCTATTTATGTACCTGTGCTTAAGGTGTCAAGTAGACGCATCGTATTTGTAGTCCAGTCTACCACAGTTTCTTTACTAGAATATTCAATCCATGTATATTCACTGCAATTTATTGTCCATGAGGAATTTACTTAAAGCAGTTTGTTAAACATTCCCAGTACCCTTTTTTTGGTGAGATTGATGGCTTCTTTGTTCTCCACCTTCAAAGCTGAGTTCTTTTCAGGAATATATTTTTTCCTTTGTTGTTACTATTTTTTGCATAATTTTTGTTACCAAATCATTTACCGTATATACTTGAGTATAGCTGACCCAAGTATCTGCCAAGGCACCTAATTTTACCACAAAAACTGCGTTAAAAATGTGCTGGAAAACTTGGCTTCTGCTCGAGTACATACGGTGGATTCCCTTTAACACCTGAGTTTTCTTATCTATACCAGTCATCTCCATTTTCTTTTAATGTTATTGTCAATTACAATTGTGTAGCCACAATCCCCCATCTTCGTGTAATTTTATTTTCTTACATGTATTCAGGTGGTTGTTTAGTGTCTACACTTTGGATTGTTGGGCTGGATCATGCATTCTTTCTAGAGAACTCCCTTTAGTATTTCTTCCAGGGCTAGTCTGGTGGTTACAAATTCCCGTAATTTCTGTTTATCTGGGAAAATACTAATTTGACCCTCACTTTTCAATGATAGTTTTGTTGGGTAAATTATTTATGCATAATAGTTATTTTCTTTCAAGGCTTTGTATCTGTAACCCCATTGTCTTCCTGACTGCATAGCCACCGGTGAGAAATAAGCATTAAATCTTCGTGATGCTCTTCGGGAAGTGGCATGCCCCTCAGAAGTCCCATCTTTGTACTGGCAAGTCAGTTACGATGGGTCTTGGGTGTTTGTTTCTCTTAAGGGTCTACCTGTATGGGTCTGATTGAGCATCTTGGATGAGCATCTCATTTCCAGATTTGGGAAATTTTATATGGTTATTTCTTCAAAAATATCTTACAGTCTTCCTTTCCTTTCATCTCTTTCTGGAGTTACTATTATGTGTGTATTTTTCTTCATGTTGTCCCACAGAGCCTTTAGGCCCTGTTAATTATTTTCCACTTGGTCTTCAAACTGAGTAATCTCAGAGTCTTTGTCTTCTAGTTCACCGATTCTTCCTTCCATTGTTTCCATTCCACTTCTGCATTCCTCTAAGGTACTTTTCTGTTATTTTATTATTAAGCTTTGGAATTTCTAGTTGCTGTTTTCTTCAAGGTTTCTATCGCCTTACTAAAGATTCCCTTTTTTTTTTTTAATTCTTCTAAAACTTTTCCCTTGTTTTCCTTTATCCCATCAAGAAAACTTAATACTAGTTTTGGGATGTCTTTGTCAAGAATTTCATGGCAATAAGTGCTTGAAATATTAGGTTTCTCTTTCACTGGTGAATAAACAGAAAACATCCTCTGTCCTGGAGATTCAAACTTCCATATCTTTCACAATTTCTTCCAAAAGTTAATTTTTGTCTTTCTGCCCATCGGTACTAAGTGATGAGAGTATAATTTGAGAGACTACCTCCCAGCTGAGGCTCCAAACCGAAAGGTACCTACTGACGATTTCCCTTGATCTCTGCTGCCCCCACCATGGTGCGGATTTGGAGAAAGTGGATGACTGGAGTATGACATCAGAGTGCCTCTGGTTTGAAGCATCCCATCCACCTCTGTTACTACCTGAGGTTGCTGCTGTTCCCCAGCGGCACCCTTGGCGCCAGGATGTTCATTTTAGCACCATCTCCAAAGCACATCAGCCTTGAAGAAAGAATTGACAGATGGCCATGGACACGGTTATCTTGCAGAGCATCCTTACTAAACAGCTGAGACAAATGCAGAACCAAGCAACTGAAGGTCTGCAGCCCCTCTCCTGTGACGTCCTGTGTCATATGTTGTTGGTTGCTGTGGAGGTAATTTCTAGTTCAGGGTGGCCACATATGTGCAGAATAGAACTGCTCCATGGGGTTTTCAAGACTATGAACTTACCAAAGCAGATTGTCTTCTGAGCTGCCTCAGGTGGGTTTTGAACTGCTGATCTTTTGGCCCAGTCATTGAGTGCTTCACCATTTCTGCCACCCAAACCAAGACCAATCATGATGCCATTCTTAACAACCCCATAGAACTGGGTAAAACTGCCCCATCATATTCCCAAGGTTGCAGCTCTTGATGATCTCTATGGAAGCAAGCCACCATAGCTGATCTGATTTTTGCATTATCAGCCAAATGTTTAACCACTACCGCCAGGACTCCCAGGTTGTAGGGCTGGATACTTTACAATTGTTCTTAGGTGTTGACCGATCACCGCTCCCTCCTACCAACCCCATGCACATCAGAGTGATGGCCAGCTCTATGCCATCCCCACGATTGCTTTCAGTCAGTAGCGTTTGCACTAAGTGATTTTGAGAAGTAGATGGCCAGGCTTTTATTTTTTTAATATCTCTGGTGGCATAGTGATTACTCGGTGGACTGCAAATCACAAAATCAGCAGTTTGAAACCAGGCACTCCACAGGATAAAGACAAGGCTTCTACTCCTGTCTTGGGAACTCCCAGGGGCAGCCCTGCCCTGTTCTGTACAGTCATTATGACTCGCACTCTCTGGCAGTGGGATTGGTTTTAGTCCATTGTACTCTAGAAGCTCCACAGAAACCTGTTAAGAGTCATAACAACATGGCAGCCTCCATATTGATTGGTGATTGCTGCATAAGGTGCCATGACCCAGGAATTGGCTCCAGTCTTATACCTGGAAGACAAGAATTCTATCACTGAACCACTACTGCTGTGGTACACCGCCCGCTACTCCCCGACCCCGCAATCTGCCCAAATCGAGTTACAGGTGGCATTTATCTAGACTTCCTGATCTCAAGCACCTGCGAAACCCTGGCGACGCTGTCAAGGTAAATGCTGGCTTACTAACTACGAAGTCAGCAGTTCAAACCCACCAGCCCCGGTGTGGAGGAAAGGTAAGGCTTTCTGCTTTCATAAAAATTTATAGCCTTGGAAATCCTGCATAGGGTCTCTCTGAGTCAGAATCAACAGGATGGCAATGGGTTTGGGTTTCGAACAAGAACAACCTGAAGATCCCACTGAATTATTTGTGACATTTCAGATAATGATTCTCGTCGCGTAAAAAGGTCCAATTGAAATCCATTCTGCTTTGTTTTTGTCCTACTCGGCATTCTTCTAAACCCAAACTCGCTGCCGTCGAGTCAGTGCTGGCTCACAGCAACAGTTTCTGGTACAGTAATTAATTGTTACAGGAGTAGAAAGACCTACCTTCTGTTGAAGGCAGCTGGTGGTTTCGAATCACTTGTCTTGTGGATCGCAGCTCAATGTGTAGCCACTACGCGTCCAGGGCTCCTATCTTTTACAAACGTATTTTGAACTACTGTTGGTTATAATACTGTACTAAATTACTCTTCAGAGGGGTGCAGAATGAAAGTTTCCTATGGCCTTGATATGTTACCTTTTTAGATTCTACTGTCTCTGTGTCTAAGTGTTAAAGTTGATGATAAAGTTCAATTAACCCAACCTTTGCGTTCAACTTTTAAATTGTTTACCTGTATTCTAACTCACTACCATTGAGTTGATTCCAGATCATAAACCCTGCACTTGGATAGAACTTCCCCTGTAGGTTTCCAGAGCTTTACATCTTCGTGGGAACAGAAAGCCATACCTTTAGCCCATGGAGCAGCGAGTGGGTTTGAACTACTGACCTTGTGGGTAGCAGCCCAATACCTAACCTACAACCCCAACCAAGGCTCCTTCTAAATCATCTTTCTCCCACTAAGAAACTGGTGGGGAAACCACCAGTAACTCTCAGGAAGAAAGACAGGGCTTTCTACTCCATAGAGTTAAAGTCTCAGAAACTGAGAGACTGTCTTTTAGGGTTGCAATGAGTCGGCATGAACTCGAAGACAGTGAGAATTATAGAAAGTGGCTCTGCTCATTCATTGCCCTCTAGTAGATTCTGACTCACCGACTCTAACGGGCAGTGTCGAACTACCCCTGTGGGTTTCTGAGACTTTAACTGTACAAGTGTAGAAAACCTCAGCTTTCTCCCACAGAACAGCTGGTTTTGACCTGCAGACCTTGCAGTTGACAGCCCAACACATAACTGACTGCGCCAGTGGTTCCCCACCTTCCTAATGCCCTGACCCTTTCATGCAGCTCCTCATGTTGTGGTGACCCCCTCAACCATAACATTATTTTCATTGCTACTTCATAACTGATATTTGCTACTGTTATGAATCGGGCGACCCCCAGGTTGAGAACCGCTGTACTTACGCCATGAGGGCTCCGTATGGCGCAGCTGGAAACTACGTTTTTCTTGTAATATAACATCATATGCCATGTTGACGAGTAAAGTGCTTGTCATTGTGACTGCATTGTGTCAAATTGATTTTTAACTTCCAGGTGACTACCAAATGCTGGGTTTAATACTTTCTCTCTTGTCTTTTTTAAAACAATGAAGGGGAACTACCAATAGGTGAAAAAATATATAAATAATTCTCATGTTATTTATCCAACTCCTATTCTAAAGTACTTTTCATGCTATTTATAACATGAGTTTTTGAGAACACACCACCTATATCTCCCATCTGAATTTTCAAGCAATGTTTTGTATTCTTTTTCTGGTGTCATGTACTCTCCTCACATTCATTCCACTGTGTGTATCTAACCTAGTACAAGCAAATAGTCCCAAGGTAGGAGGTAGCTGAACTTAATCAAGTTAAAGTTGTGTCAGGTAACTATCTTCAAATATAATCTGATGACATCTCTTGCTGATATCTTATTACAGAAACTGTGATCTAGTTTACCATTAGATTACACTTAAAAAGCTGTTTGCCATACTCAAACCTTAAGACTAATAAGAGGGAAAAGGGATCATAGGAATATGAAATAGCCTAAGCGGGAGAAATGAAATAACTATGTAGGACTTTGGTAACAGTCAATCTAGCAAAAAAAAAAATACTACTTTGTCAATGTTTTAGTAAGGAAGTTGTATTCTTTGATTCAAAGACTTCATTAAATTTTTTCCCCAATATAATACAAATTGTATTCTGGTTTGCTGTCTGTTTTTAAATCATCGTGGCCTTTTCTGGAACATCTCATAGAAAAAGCCCAAACACCATTTGCCGCATATAAAAGTCTGCAGTAGCTAAAATGACATAGCCAAGTGCCTAGTGGCGTTTTCACGTGTGCACTTTTGATGAGGATGCTCCTGTCGTGACCACTGTGTATTAAAGCTTGAAAGTACTCAAGAAAAAAGAAAAGAAAGTACTGAATCTTTTTTTCCCGTTTGATTCATTGTTCAACACAAGAGACTAATCAGAGCTTACATTTGTAGTTCTATGAGTCAGCAGTGCTAAATGCTATTTTGTTCTCCATGTGGGTCACAGCCTTACATATTTACCTTCACTCCAAAAAGAAGCCAGTCTGTCATTTGGTAACCGCTAATCTTCTGTCTTTCTCTGGGTATGTGTATTCTCTATCTTTCATAGAAATGAAGTCTTGTTGCCTTTGAGGGCTAGTTTCTTTCACTTAGAATGTATTTAACAGTTTCATCCAGAGTATAAATATCAGCACCTCATTTTCTTTTTCCCCCATTCTAGTAATATCCCATTTTGTAAATTTATCCATGCATGCATCAATCAGTTGATGGGTATTTGGTGGTCTCTTTCTACCACCACCCCTCTACACACACACACACACACACACACACACACACACACACACACACACACACCTTTCATATTCTGGCTTTTTTGAGGAACTGTTAACCTGTGGTCCAAACTGGTTGCACCATTTTATAGCCAACTGACAAGGATGAGGCATCTAGTTTCTCCAAGCCCTCGCTAATATTTTGTTATGTCTTTTTAATTTTAGCCATCCTTGTGGGTGTGAAATGGTTGTGATCTCCATTCTCTGATGACTGATATTGAGCATCTTTTTATATATGTTGTTTTTGGAGAATGCATTCAAATCCGGTGCCCATTTTGTCTAATACATACATGAACATGATCAGGTATTGCTACTAGGATTCTGGCTCATATATGTGGATTTATTCCAAACATGCCTTGGGGTTAAGCATGTGTTTGATTCTAGTGGATGGCTTTAGACAAGTACTCTCAGTGGTAACATTGTTTTATCTCATTCTCCACCACCATCAATTTAATTCTGATGACCCTATATAGAAGGTCGGAGACCAAATATAAGAACATATAGCCTCATTTTTCTTCCTTGGAGTAGCTAGCTAGTGGATTTGAACTTCAGACTTCAGATTAGCAGTCCACCTTTAGATTTGGCTAGGGTACCTTGGGCCAGGGCGGGGATGGGGTCGTGGTGGAGATGAGAAATGGTAATGGAATGATTTGAACGCTTCCAGGGAAGCAAGCAAGGAAGCAGGAGAGGAGCCCACAACCTCAATCATCCAAGTCCTCTAGCTGTGGCTACCCAAAGACTTTTCAGGTGTTCCCCAGTGCCAGACTCACCTGTACCCCTGCTCTGATCTGAGCTGGATCCAGTGTCGTTCACTGACCAATTTCTGCATCAGTGTATATGGACCAGAGTCCAGGACTGGAGAGGGCTCAGCAGTGTTTAATGGGGCCCAGCCTGGAGTGTCACCGCTAATCTGAAGGGAGTTTCAGACCAGTGCAATCAGCAGAGACAATGAAACTACTGCCAGTTTTATTGGTGCAGGTGCTGAAACAGGAGTGGCTGGTTCTGGTGCTGATATTGGAACAGTGTGTGGCAACCTCATCGGTTAATCTATTTTCAGATGCTGTCCTGGGATTTGCCTCTTTTGAAGCTTTGGGCCTCTTTTGTTTGATGTTGCTTACTTGGTTTTGTTTGCCATGTAACAAAAATGATTGACTGTAGAGATATTGGTGTTCATATTAATTATGGAATGGATATACTGTATATACTCGTGTATAAGCCAAGTTTTTCAGCACAAAAAGTGTGCTGAAAATTGGGGTTTGCTTATACATGGGTCAGTGGTACCCCAGCGAGGTGTAGCATCTCACTGCCCCCCCCCTCCAAACGGGCACGAGAGCACCCATTATTTCTGCTGTTCATTCAAAGTCCTGCTGACACTTCAGGGTTTTGAATGTTTGTTTACTCAACATCTAACCAATCAGAGACATCCTATGATGTGGATGGCTCCAATTCACAGAAGCACCTGGAATGATTCACTTATACCGGCAGCTGAATTGGTAAGGATGTGTCTGTGGCTGCGCTCCCTCTCTCCCCTCTGGTCTCTGTGATAATTCACAGCCTGCATCCCCTGCCCACACGGACTCCTCCCTGCTAACCGTGGGGGAGGGGGCGTTACTATGAAAGTTCTGTTTCAAAGTCTGGTTCTTTTATCCTATTAGATAGAAATGGATAGTCTTGAACCAAAACAAAAACGCCGGTCAGGTGAGGCTGGTTTCAAAATGAAGGTTGTGTCAAGAGCAGAAGAGAGCAATAACAGTATTGCAAGTAGGGAAGTCTGTGTTGACGAAAAGCAAGTGAGGGAGTGGCGGAAAATGAAGGCTGACTTTGAACAGATTCCAAAAACTAAAAAAGCTCGTCGTGGTTTAACATCTTTTCTGGGGCTCTAGAGAGTGAATTGCATGAATGGGTTATGGAGTGTCGTCAAAATGGTTACTACGTAACACGCATGGGAATCCGCATACGTGCTCTACAAATGGCTAAGGATGACAAATATAAAGAACCAGGCATTGAAAAATTTGCTGTATCAGCAGGATGGTGTACCTGCTTCATGAATAGGTTTGGCCTACTATGTTTGAGACAAAGAACAAAGATTTCCCAGAAGTTGCCACAAGACCTTGAAGAAAAATTTGCCATTCCAGTCATTTATTATAAAACAAAGGATTTATAATTATGACCTGGCAGATATTGGGAATATGGATGAAACTGCCATGACTTTTGATCTTCCAAGCAACAGAACTGTGGCAAGTTTAGGAGAAAAAAACATTTTTCTCAAAACCACAGGAAATGGGAAAAAAACCACTTTACAGTTGTTCTATCTAGTTTGGCTAATGGAAGTAAGCTGCGTCCTGTCATTATTTTTAAAAGAAAGACCTTGCCTAAAAAGATCAATTTCCCACCAAGAATTACTGTGCGTGCACATGTTAAAGGCTGGATGGATAAAGATGGAACAAAAAAGGCTGGAAGAAATTTGTGTAAATCACATTTGTACATTCATTGCCCTCATCATTCTCAAAACATTTGCTCTCCACTTAAGCCCCTGGCATCAGTTCCTCATTTTTTCACCTCCTTCCCCTCTCCCATCGCCCTCATGAACCGTTGATAATTTATAAATTTTTATTTTGTCATATCTTGCACTGTCTGACATCTCCCTTCACCCACTTTTCTGTTGTCCATCCCCCAGGGAGGAGGTTATATATAGATCCTTGTAATCGGTTCCCCCTTTGCACCCACCCTCCCGGTATTGGCACACTCAGCTCTGGTCCTGAAGGGATCATCCGCCCTGGATTCTCTGTTTTCAGTTCCTATCTGTACCAGTGTACATCCTCTGGTTTAACCAGATTTGTAAGGGGGAATTGGGATTATGATAGTGGGGGGGGGGTGGGGGGTAGGAAGCATTTAGGAACTAGAGGAAAGTATGTTTCATCGTTGCTACACCGCACCCTGATTGGCTCGTCTCCTCCCCAAGACCCTTCTGATGTCCACTTGCCTACAGATGGGCTTTGAATCTCTATTCCACACTTCCCCCCTCATTCACAATAAGATTTTTTGTTCTGATGATGTCTGATAACCTGATCCCTTCGACACCTCGTGATCACACAGGCTGGTGTGCTTCTTCCATGGGTGTTTTGTTGCTTCTCAGCTAGATGGCCGCTTGTTTACCTTCAAGCTTTTAAGATCCCAGACGCTATATCTTTTGATAGCTGGGCACCATCAGCTTTCTTCACCATATTTACTTACGCACCCGCTTTGTCTTCAGCGATTGTGTAGGGAAGGCGAACATCATAGAATGCCAGTACTGTAATTCATAATATACTAGAACTAATGACAAAGGTTCTTTCCAAGGATCAGCATTGAGGATTTCATAACTTTTTACCTTGAATCATCCTCATCAAATTTTGACTTATTCAAATTGCCTGGTCTTGGCAAAAGGGACTCCATTTTGAATCCGGTGCCTTCAGCTTGCCTCTCAGAATTCACCTCTCATAGACCTCCCTTTCACTGACCTCCCTCTCTCACTGATCTCCCCCTCCCCTGCTCAACCCTCAAATTCCTGGAGCTGGCTCCTCCCGGAGCCAGAATGCTTTCTGAAGATATGCACACTCCACTCTAGCGGTCCTTGGCATATAGATAAGGTCAAAGACCTTCTCCCTTCTGAAGCACCTGTGTGCATAGATCCTCCCCAGCTTGGACCCTTCCCAGTTGTGCCTGCCAGCAGGGGTATAAAAACCGCAGCCTAAATTTCCCAAAGCGCAGTTTCAATAGCTCAATTCCCTGAGTTGCTGAATCCGCCCGCAAGCCTCCCAATAAAGCCTGCTTCTAAATTTTGCCGATTGGATCTTTGGTTCTGTTTCGCGCCCCAAAATTCCTTACACAAATAACTAACTATAATCCATTCATGGACATAGTGACCCTAAAAGGCAGAGGTAGAAAACTGCCCCAGTGTGTCTCCAAGACTTGATCCATTATGGGATCAGAAGGGTTGTATTGATCACTAACAGACGCAGAGAGAGGTGGCCGTTTCCTCAGTTTGTGATAAAGTCAGCAGGCTGCTGGGTTTTCCCTTCCCTCTCTTAATAGCATGTGTGTTCAGGTGCCTCCCTTGGCAGTCAAATAATCTACAGGCGCCTCACTGTCCCGAGTCAAAAGGATCCATCCAAAATTGCACCACAGTCAGAGACAAAGTCAATAGCCATTTAGATTGTCTGACTGATAGCTTCCTAAACTTCCTTGCTCTCTCTCTTTTACCCCCGGCAATGAAAACCTTTTATGCTAGAGTAGAGCAGGCATCTGCTTTTGCAGTCCTCCTCTTTGTCAATCCAAACCGCCCCCCCCCCTTCCCAGAGAGTGGCATGGCCTACTTTGGGAAATACTGTTCTAGTGCCTACAGTCCTTTAATAACTCCCTACTTACTAATCTGGAGGAAATATTTCCTTATATTCCTGCAAAAGCCTGCATAACCCAGCTCCTGACTACCTCCCCAACTTACTTTGCTATTGCTATCTTACATTCTATCCATGTCATGTCTTTCCATTCTCAACCATACCAAGTTTCCTGCCTCACAATCCTTGTCTCTTAAGGATACTCAGCCACTCCTGGGAAGCCCTTTTAAGACTAGGGTAGTAATCACATTTGGTGGGGGAGGGGTGTTGGAGACTAGAATGTAGCCAGTCTGGATTCAATTTTGCACAAGTAGTATAGCATATTCTGCATATCAGTTCAATGCTTCTCAAAATTTTAGGCAGGAAGCTTAGAGAAAAGGGGTTGTGCCCACAAAGGCCCACCCACAGTAATGACTAGCCCAGCCCACAAAGAAAAGGGACTATTCTAAGAGACTGGGCATGAGCTAGAAGGCTATAAGAAGGACATAGGCCATAGGAACTAGTTACATTAGATACAAACTTACACACAACCACTCAAATCCTTAACTGGTGAGGTAGAACCAGTTATATGATACACATACTTAAGCACATCCACTAACACATAACCATGCCCTCCAAGTGGATGTGAGTGGAGACCAGTGGGGGTAGGGGAAGGGTTATGAAGATAAAGAGCTGGATGACCTGTTCTTATCTAAGAATGTATGAAAAACTTTACTTTCACTCATAAAAGCGTACTTTGACTTACTATCCTGCAGCTGCTGCGTGAATTCTTTGCATGCTGAGAAGCAAGAATCAAACAGTACTTCTGCAGCTTTCTACAGACACCTGAGTCACTGGAACACCACCTTTCACATCGAAGAGTGACTGATTAATTATTATCCCAAATATGGGTATTGGCAGGCATTTTCTTGGAAATGAGAATCATTTCAAATAAAACTGATAAAATTCTAGCTCTCAACAAGAATTTTGGAAAATTCATTCATGATGAACTGAACCACTTTTGAATTCCGGAAACTTTTTTTTTTTAAGACTGCTAGTGGTACTGACATCTGACTTAAGGAAAAAAAATTGTACAGGAAATAAGTCAACATGTGAAGAATTACATTAACAGTGAACCAATATTTCCCAAGTGACAAACACATGTTAGAAAACAAAAATCAGGCACGAATAAAAGTACATTCAAAGTACAAAGCAGGCCAATGGGATTTAATGGAATAGGAATCACTTATTGATGTGATTTCATGAGGCAACTAAGACACCACCATTTGAAAGTTTTGGAGAGTATCAAAGAATAACATCCACAACAGTCTGAAAAAACCTCTTCAGTTATTTCTCCTTTTCCAAACCTATCTGCATAAGGATCTCTTCTGCACACTGTACATCTAAAATAATGTATTTTGACAGAATGATTACAGAAGCATACATGAGAATTAAGTTGCTTTTCATCATATACTTCAAAGAAAAATTGTAAAACATCCTATCAAAACACCTGCAGCTTTTTGTGTAGCAGAAATTGACAAACTAATCCTAAAATTCACATGGAAATGCAAGGGACCCAGAACACCCAAAGCAATCATAGAAAAGAATAAAGTTGAGGGATTCATATCTCCCAGTTGCAAAATTTACATTAAATCTGTGTAAGCAAGATTGTGGTATTAGTATAAAGCTAGACATACAGATAAAAAGAACCAACTGTGAGGGGCTGGTCCCAATCCCAACTATGTGCCCACCTGCCCCTCTCCCCAGAAGAATTTATTTCAGAGGACAGACAGAACTGAAACTGCAGTTCTGGGAGAGGGACATATCTGATCGGAGCACACGGGAGCAAGAGAGAGTGGAGCACATCCTAGCTAACCAAACCTTGAAAACGATATTCCCGCTCAGAGCAGCCAATCCACAGAGAAGACCACATGGCCTATGAGACATGACATCCTTCACTGACCCATAGCCCTACAGGGAACAACACTGGAGATACAATGGAGAACTGGAGAATTCCACCTGATCTGATCCCACCACACCAAGGCAAAACACTAAGGGCGTGCAACAGAGCAGCAAACTGGTAGCTGCAGAATGCAAACCACTGGTACCTTTAACACTAGTTGTATACGTTTGGAAATAAACACCAAGGTAGTTTAATTCTCTGTGTGTTGAGAATGTGATTGAGAAAAAATATATAAAGTTCCATCTCAGTCTTGAGTATTCATTTACAACAGAAAGCACTAGAAGCATTGTTGAACTCTCCACAGGCAATTTAAAGCAGGGAGAGTTAAGGACACTGACAAAATTCACTCCAGTGCCCTGCTTGCTTGGTCTGGGTCTGCTGAGAATATTCTCGTTTGGGTCTTATCCACAATATAATTAAGCGCCCACAGCACCCCCCATTTCTTCCTTTTTTTGTTTTGTTATTGTTTGCAGAAAAGACTCAATCTTTCCTATAAATAGAATTTGGCATTTCAACAGGATTTATGATCTGACTTTTTGGGTAAGATTAAAAAGTGGATGTTAACTATATGCATGCCTTCTTGGTAAATAATTTGTGACATGAGGCTGAAAGTATTGATTTATATACTTAATGTAGTTTTGTGAAATGAGATACAAGCTTGTGTGTGCCCTATATATAAATACGTCTGACTCATTTTGCAAGTTTCAAAGCCTAAATCACTTCTGGTATTTAAAGAGAATAAATTATAGGTTCTATTTATCATTCATAATTTGTATGAGTGATTGAAGGAGCCCTGGTGGCATAGTGATTACTAGTTGGACTGTGACCCTCAAAGTCTTCAGATTGAAACGTGGGGAGAAAGACAGGAATTTCTACTACTGTTAAGTTATAATCTTGGGACTTCACAGGGGCAGTCCTACCCTGCCTTATAAGTCTATGAATTGTAAAGGACTTGATGGCAGCAAGGTTGTTTTTAATGCATGATTGAATAAATGGCAAAAATTCAACTGTGGCTTACATGAAAATGGAGGAGGTATCAAAAGTACCCTGGCAGATTACATACACCAAGATAAGCATGTACCAAGATTAAACACTTCATAGCCTCTACAGATTTCCAAAGGAGTCAGACTTAACCAGAGTACCTCAGAAGTAAAGCCCGGTACTGACGATCTGCTTGCGAAAGGTGATTGTTGTCTTTAAACCCTTACAGAGCAGTTCTATTCTGTACACATGACACCATAGGTCCCCAGTAACAATGAACAGCACTTTATTTATTTACTTACCTATTTGTTTATTTATTTGAATAACACTTTCAAACCCCACCAACGGTGAATTTCTTCCATTTATTAGTTAGACCTGACTTGGCAGAGAATGACCGATACTTACACAGTGCAACGTAAGAGTTGGCGCACAACTACACTGCCTGATCTTTCTGGGTCTCCCAAGTTCACTGCCTCTGGCAGTGCAGTCTTACTTATTTTTCTGTTGATAGTTTTAGTGAAAAATACTTGAGCTTTCCTTTTCTAATAGGTTTCAACCTTACATACTTTCTAATGTTCTCATGTTTAACTGTATGAGAATCATGCACAAAATTTTGATAAGAATATCTTCAAGTCCTCTTGCTATCGAAAGGACTAGAAACATTCAGTCTACAAATGTAAAGTATTTTGTATGTTTACTTCAGAAAAATCACGTGTATGATACAGGTTGAGTGAGAGGTCTGGATTAACTTTGCAGGGAGTTGAGTTAATTAGGGTTCACCGTGGTTCAGAGTCAACTCGGCTTTGGTTGGTTTGGTTTTGCATGCTGGTAGTATTTTCATTGTGAACCAATGCAGCTGAAATCTGAACCACAGATAGAGCATTGTCTATGATTTTCTGGTCATATGTTCAGGAACTTTGCCAGCCCAGAGTCTAGTGAGTTCATGAGCACCTGAAGTTACATACCTTTTTTATTTTGTCTGAGGAAAGAGCCCAGACTTTCATCAGTTATTTGGAGGGCTTTTCAGTCCCTTAAAAGGTTGAAGCACTGGAACTCTTGACTGAATATGACAATGTGACTTTTAAAGTATAGTCCATGTTAGTCAGAAAATGTTAATTAAATATTTGAATACATTTTAAGTCTAGAGTCACAAAGGCAGTCATGATTTCTGCCCCACAAGGAACTTCAGTCTAGTGGGACAGTAAAGAAATACAACGGTAATAAACAAAACTCACTGCTATCTCAGCGACTGGTCAGCGGTTCAAAATCACCAGTAGCTTTGCAGGAGAAAGTTTGGGCTTTCTACTCCTTTAAATAGTTGCAGTCTCGGAAACCCACAGTGGAGTTGTTAGGGGTCAGCACTGACTTGATGGCAGTGAGTTTGGTTTTTTGGCACAAGCCTCACAATCCTCATGCTTCAGCCCATTGTTGCAACCACTGTGCCTGAATCCATCTCAGTGAGGGTCTTCTTTTTTGCAGACTCTCTATCAAGTATGAGGTTTTTCTTCAGGGACTGATCCCTGTTGATGACATATACAAAAGTGTGTAACAAAGACTCACTGCCCTCGCTTCTACAGGACATCCTCTGAGGCAGATTCTATTCCTTTTGGTAGTCCATAGCACACCTCATGTTCTCTAACGTTAGAAGTCAAGAGCCCTCCTTGTATTTACCGCCCACTGAATAAGAACATCTATGCACATGAAGTGTGTGAAACACTTCAGTGACATACATCTGTGGTTTTTTTCTACTTTGAAGTGCTCTTTTGCAAGAGATCCATTGCAGTATGCCCTTTGATTTCCTGACTGCTGCTTCCATGATCACTGATTGTGCATCCAAGTAAAATACAATCCTTAAAAACTTCAATCCTTTCTTAGTTTATGAAGATGTTACTTATTGGTCCGATTGTGAGGAGATTAGTTTTCTTTATGTTGAAGTGTAATCTACTGGAGGCCTTAGTCTTTGATTTTTCATCAGTAATTACTTCAAGTCCTCTTTCGGTTCAGCAAACAAGAGTGTGTCTGTCATCAGTTTCACACAGGTTATTTATGGGTCTGCTTCCAATCCTGATAAAGTATTCTTCATTTGATCTAGCTTCTTGAATTATTTGCTCAGCATACAGATTGAACAAGTATAGTGCAAATGTTTAACTCTGATACACACCTTTCCTGATTCTAAACCATGCAGTGTGTGTCCCCTTGTTCTGTTTGAATAACTGTCTCTTGATTTATGTAGAGGTTCTGCATGAACACTGTTGAGTTATGGAATTCCTATTTTTGCAGTGTGATTTATATGTCATGATCCACATTATCAAACGTCTTTAAATTGTCAATGAAACACAGGTAAGCATCTTTCTACTTTCAACCAAAATCCATTAGCAATGATCTTAATTCCAGTTTTCATTTCTGACAGCTTTCTGTCGATGTACAACAACCACTTTTTAATTACTTTCAGCAATATTTTATTTGCATGTGTTATCAATAATATTGTTTGATGGTTTCTGCATTCTGTTGGATCACCCTTTTTTTTATAACAGGCTATAGATTTCTTCCAGGCTGTTGGCCAGGTAGCTCTTAGCATAGACAAATGTGCCTGTCCAGCACTGCAACTATTTGTTGAAATATTTCAGTTGGTATTTTGTCAATTTCTAAAGGCTTAATTTTCACCAATGCCTTTTGTGTACCACAATCTTTCCTTGATCTATGCTATTTCCCAAAAATAGTTGAACAGCAACCAATTGTTTTTAGTGGAGTGACTGTATTCTTTTGATTTTTTAAAAAATCTTTTGATGCTTCCTGCATCCTTCAGGAGTTTGCCCATAGAATCCGAAGTCCTTATCTTTACACATTGTGTTACAATTTTTGTTTCTTCTCAAGCCATTCTTTGAAATCTTGTTTGAGGTCTTTGCTTCATCATTTTCCCCCCTTTTGCTGTAACTATTATATGTTCAAGAGCAAATTTCAGGGTCCCTTCTGCCATCTATTTTGATTTTTGTTTCCTTTTTATTAACCTTTTGGTTTCTTCGTGTATGATGGCCTTGATATCATCTCTCAGCTTGTTGCGTCTTAAGTCACTGGTGTCCAGTGTATCAACTCTGTTCTTCAGATGGAGTCTTACGTTCAGATGGGATTTTTCAAGGTTGAATTTTGGTTCTCATAGACTTGTCTCAGTTTTCTTCAGCTTCAATTTGAGCATGTATTATTATTCCACACCCAGCCCTTTGCCTTGTTCTGGCTGATGATATTGAGCGTCTCCATTTCTTTCTACAAATGTAGTCTCTTTGGTTCCTGTGTATTACATCCAGCAAACTTCATGAGTGTAGTCAGCACTGATGGGAAAATGTACCTTAAAAGTCTTGCAAAATTCTACCATGTGATCTCTGGTGGTCACTCTTGACATAGTAAACCCTATGGTGGTCTGATGCAAAATGGCTCTTATCCGTCCAATTCAGTTTATGACTATCTAGGATATCTATCTGTATACATTCCGTTTCATTTTTTACAACCTCCAATTTTCCTAGATTCATGCTTTGTGCATACCATGTTCCGATTATAAATGTTAGCAGCTTTTCTCATTTTGAGCTGTACCACACCAACAAATGAAGGTCCTACTCCATCCGCATGGTTATGGTTGACCTGCTTTGAGGAGACTGCTTTTCCTCAGTTGAACTTGGAGTGCCAGAACGGCTCCTTTTTTTGGCTATCAGACAATATTCTGCTATACAGAAGGTTTTCAGTGACTGATTTTTGTTAGAAGTGGCCTACCTCTTTGTTCTTAGTCTGGAAGATCTGCTGAAACTTGTCTACCATAGGTGACCCTGTAGTTACATGAAATACTGGTGGCATAGTTTCCCGTATTGTAAGAATATGCAAGGAACCACAGTATGACAAGCTGATGTGATGGTCTATGGGGGTTGGTACTTATACCGTGCCTATTTTGCAGGAAAGGGTATTGAGTCATCAAAAGGTTAAATGACTTTTCTAAGGCCAGGCAGGTAATAAGCTGTGATTTGAACCCTGGTAGTGGCACTAAAGCCTTTACTCTAATATTCTAGTTAATGTTAAAATGAAGTTATGTTCTTTGAGAGAAATAATCAAAAGGAGAACTAATTTCTGGTTTGGATGATGGAGAATTTCCCGCATGTGCAGTTAATAAAGCCAATGAGACGAGAATAGAGGCAAGTAAAGGAAGACAGTATTGTAAGCGAAGGGAATATAGTATATGCAAAGCTCTTAAGGACTAAGAAAGAGCCTGGCAGTCAGAGAGTAAAGAGAGTATGACAGCAGGAACTAGTGAATGAGGACAAATAGCATTAAGATGTGAGCTCGTTGTCTTTGGGCTAACTATATATTATCAAATGCAGTCTTACAGGCCATGTTAAAAGTTTTAGATATAGTGGGAAATCACTGAAGGATTTTTAAGTAAATGCTTCACTTAATCACTCAAAAAACGGGATGACTTTTAATGGAAAGTGTTTTCTATAAAAGAGCATTTAGTTGATAGCTTGGGCTTTGCAGGCCATTACAATCTCTGTTGCAACTTACCAGTTCTGCCTTTGTAACATAAAAGCAGCCATAAACAAGTGAGTGTGGCTATATTCCAATAAAAGTTTATATAGAGATGCTGAGATTTGGATTTCACATGATTTACACAGGTTACAAAATAGCCTTTTAATTTTTTTTCTCAAGCCACCTAAAGGCATAAAAATAAGTTGTTTTTTTTAAATTTATTGGGAGCTCTTACAGCCCTTAAAACAATCCATACATCCATTGGATCAAGCACATTAGTACATATGTTGCCATCATCATTTTCAAAACATTTTCTTTCTACTTGAGCCTTTGTTATCAGCTCATTTTTTTCCTTCCTCCCCCACCCTTCCACCCTCATGAACCCTAGATAAATTATAAATTATTATGATTTTCATATCTTTACAATATATGCTATTTCCCTTCACCCATGTTTCTGTTCATTACCTTGGCGGGGGGAGGTTGTTGTATGTTGATCAGTCCTGGAGTCTGTGTGTTGAGAGCTCTTACTCAGTACCTGGGGACATGCTAGTGGGTGGGGAGGAAACATTAAAGAACTAGAGGACTGTTGGGTGTTTTGTAGGTGGTATACTGTTCCCTGGCTGACTCGTCCCTACCTTGTGACCCTTCTGTAAGGGGATGTTCAATTGTCTACAAATGGACTTTGGGTTGTTCCTCCAATCCCCCTTGTTTGATATGATTGCTTATGCCTGCTACCTGATTCTGTCAACACCTCTTGATCACACAGACTGGTGCACTTCTTCCATGTGGGCTTTGTTATTTCCCAGCTAGATGGCTGCTTGTTTATCTTCAAGCCTTTAAGACCCCAAATGCTTTGTCTTTTAATAGCCAATCACCATCAGCTTTCATCACCACATTTGCTTATGCACCTATTTTGTCTTCAGCAATCGTGTTGGGAAGGTGAACATCACAGAATGCCAGGTTATTAGAACAAAATGCTCGGCGTTGAGGGAGTACTTGAGTAGAAACCCATTGTCTCTCCGCTACCTTTATACTTAAAATATATAAGTGTATGTACATAGATCTATGTCCCTATTATTGTATGTAAATGCATTTACATAGGCATGTGCCTGTATTTATAGCTCTATAAGTGTCCTTTGCCTTCTAGTTCTTTGCTTCCTTTTACTTTCCTCTTGCCCCACTGTGAACCCTCATTCAGCTCTCAGTTATTCCTCTTGGTTTCGTTGCTCTTGACCAACCACCCCCCACCCCAAACGAGGCATTTTAGACCTTCCTCGCCATTGATTTTAGATCTTGGTTGTTCCCTTCTCCCTGGGTTTGTTGCCCCACCCCCACTTCCTTTCCCTACCTCACCCTTTCGCATGTCCCCCCATGGACTTGAATAATAGGTTTTGTTACCTTTGTTTTCCCTGGTGAAATATACCTAGTTTTGGAGTGTTTACCATTAGTAGGCACCCAATAAGCATCTGAATGAAAGATAATTTTTTTTCAGACTTGAATTTTTAAAAATTTTATGTACAAATAGTTGGCATTGTTTCTTCTTTTGGGTAGCAGTGTTGGATTGTCCATCCAAAGATAACTTAGTCCAGCTTGATGAAGCCGATGTCCTTCGCGTACTGACGGAAACACTGACGGCACATATTGAGGCCGTATTTCCAGATCAGACCGTGCCGGTTTGAGCACACGTGTCAAGAACGGGAAAACCCTGGCTGAATTTTCGCAGGTGGCTCCAGTAGAGCTGCTGGTGACCCATCTTATTTCCGGGCTCTCTCCAAGGCAAAAGGGCGAAAGATAAATTTTATAAGCCAGTTTTACTTGTTCTCTATATTTTTTCTTTATCTTTTAGTACTTTTTCTCCTTATTTTCTCCCAATATGCATTTTTAAAAATTAGGGAATGTGAGAAAGACTGAGATGATGTCAACTGAGCTATTGCTGATAGGAACAAATGGAATAATGTATATGAGAATTTTGTAAACTAAACCAGTGTCTCCTGTAAATTCTGGAAAACAATCAAAATATGAATTATCTGTGTCATGTGCAGGAGCCTTAGTGGCATCGTTGATTATGTGTTGTACTGATAACCAGAAGATCAGCAGTTTGAAACCATCAGCCCCATTTCCAGAGAAAAACAGGCTAATCTTGTGAAGATTTACAACCTCAGGAACCCCTGGGGCAGTTCTACTCTGTCCTACAGGGGAGTTATGAGTTGGAATCAACTTGATGGCAGTGAGTTTGGTTTTTTAGTTGGTACTGTCACATGCCCTCATATGACCCTATCTGTGATAGAGATGCAACTATGAACAACAGCACATTAACATCAGAATGAGAATGTTTGAAAACTCCTATGTACCTCTCTGGTAAAATGAATTGCTTTATATGACCTTTTGCCTTGGTTCTTAGGAAATACAGCTTGAGAGATTTTCCCCCTGAGAAAACAAACAGTACATCTGACCTCCTTTGGGTATACAAGAAAGGAAGAGAGTCATCTCCACACCAGCAAAAGGTCAATTGCCACAAGGCAGAAGTCAGGCATGCTCTACTCTCCATCTTTCTATACCCTATTCTGACACCCACCTATTCTTCCAAGTGAGCACCCAACTTCTCTGCTGGGTTCAATAGTCCATTTTGAATATGTCTGTGGAGATCAAGTTGGTTAATTATGTTTAGTTCTTCTGTATCTTTATTGAATTTTTCATTGTTCTGTCCTTCCTCAGGTGATTTATAGAAGTCTCCTGCTATTGTACTATTGGCTATTTCATTCAAGTTCCATAAGAGTTTGATTAATGTATTTTGGGGGGTCTTTGTTATGTAAATGTTTATTGTGTTTGTCATCTTGTTCAGTTATCTCTAACAATATGTAATGGGTTTCTTTTCACTGACATGGCTTTGGCTTTAAGTCTTTTTTTAATCATTTTATTGGGGGCTCATACAACTCTTAACACAATCCATACATCAATTGTATAAAGCACATTTTTACATTCATTACCCTCATCATTCACAAAACATTTGCTCTCCACATAAGCCTCTGGCATCAGCCCCTCATTTTTCCCCCTCCCTCATGAACCTTTGATAATTTATAAATTATTATTTTGTCATGTCTTACACTGTCCGATGTCTCCCTTCACCCACTTTTCTGTTGTCCGTCCATGAGAGAGGATGTCATGTGTAGATCCTTGTAATTGGTTCCCCCTTTCCAACCCACCCTCCCTCCACCTTCCCAGTATCGCAGCTCACACCACTGGTCCTGAAGGTATCATCCGCCTTGGATTCCCTGTGTTTCCAGTTCCTATCTGTACCAGTATACATCCTCTGGTCTAGCCAGATTTGTAAGGTAGAATTAGGATCATGATAGTGGTGGTGGAGGAAGCATTTAAGAACTAGAGGAAAGTTGTATGTTTCATCGTTGCTACACTGCACCCTGACTGGCTTGTCTCCTCCCTGACACCCTTCTGTAAGCGAATGTCCAGAGGCCTACAAATGGGCTTTGGGTCTCTACTCCATACCACCCCTTCATTCACTATTATATGATTTTTTTGTTCTGATACCTGATCCCCTTCAACACCTCGTGATCACACAGTCTGGTCTACTTCTTCCATGGGTGCTTTGTTACTTCTGAGCTAGATGGCTGCTTGTTTACCTTCAAGCCTTTAAGACCCCACACACTGTATCTTGATAGCTGGGCACCATCAGCTTTCTTCACCACATTTGCTAATGCACCCATTTCTCTTCAGTAATTGTGTAGGGAAGGTGAGCATCATAGAATGCCAATTTAATAGAACAAAGTATTCTTGCATTGAGAGAGTACTTGAGTGGAGTCCCAATGTTCATATGGTATCTTAATACTAAACCTATAAATATATGCAGATAAATCTATTTCTCCATCCTCATATATAAATTTATTTGCATATGTACATGACTTTATTTAGACCTGTATAAATGCCCTTTGCCTCCTAGCTCTTTCCTGTATTTTCTTTGACTTTCCTCTTGTCCCACTATCATGCTCAGTCTTCATTTGGGTTTCAGTACTTCCTCTTGGTTACATTACCCTTGCTCACGCCCTACCAGGCCTCCTACACCCACCTCACCACCAGTTTGGATCACTTGTTGTTCCTTTGTCCCTGGGTTTGTTAACACCACTTCCTTTCCCCTCCCTCCCCCCATCTCCCATGCCCCCCCCACCCCCGAACTGTTGGTCCAGTTGTTTTCTCCTCCAGATTGTTCATCTGGTCTATCTTATTGAGACACAGCTGCGGAGATAATAACATGCACAGAAACAAGACAGAGCAAAACCAAGCAACAACGTACAACAAAACACAACAAGACTTTTTTTCAGAGATTTATATTGGTTTGTTGAGGATATATTTCTTGTAAACAACCTATTTGATAGGTCCTGTTTTCTTAACCAGTCTGTTACTGTCATTTGACTGGTGAATTATTTACGTTAAATGTCATCGGTAGATATGAATTTATGGCTGTCAGTTTTCTGTGTGATTTTTGTGGTGGTGTTGTCCTTAGTATCTTAGTTCCTTGTAAATTTCTGTGCTGAGTAGGTTCCTTTTATTTATTTGTTTGTTTTTATTTTTTTAGTATGTTCTGTTTGTAGGTTTTCTTGTTTTTTCTTTGCTGTTATTTTATTTACTAGATTTTTATTTCCTCTCTTTAATTTTGGTGAGGCTTGTCCATTTCCTATGAGGTTACCTTGTTTATTATTTTCTTTCCAAATGTAACATTGTCTATTCTCTCTTGCAAACTACTTGAGTTTCCTCTTCATTCAGATATATTTTATCTATACTTTCCCTCTATTTTTTTCTTAGTTATCTTTCTTGCAGAAAGAATATCTGAGTTTTCGGTTTTCTAAGTTTCTTTTATTTTGAGTAGTGCTTTAAGTGGTTTGATTTCTGTATGATGATGTCTTGTATAGTGATCTCAGATTGAGACTTCCTTTTATTGATTCTGTGTCCAAAGAACTCCTCTTAGTATTTTTTGTAGTGTTGGTCTTATCCACCTAGATTGCTTTAATTCCTCCCTATCTGCAAATGCCCCTCTTGCTCCTTCATATTTGAGAGGTTATTTTGCTAGATATAAGATTCTTACTAGGCTTTTTTTTCCTTCAGATTTTTATGTAAATAATTCCATTACTTTCATGCCTGAATGGTGTCTACTGAAAAAATCCGTGCTTAAACTCACTGGCTCCCCTTTGTAGGTAACCTTTCTATTTTCCTTATCTGCCTTCAGGATTCTGCCCTTGTTCTTGATATTAAAAACTCTGACTGATATGTACTGTTGATTTTGTTTGAGGGTTTATCCTGTTTGGATTTATTTCAGCTTTTTAAATGTTTATTTTCTCTGCTTTTCGGACGGTTTTCTTCTAGCAGTTTCTAGACTGTTTTCTCTTGCTTTTGTTTGTTTGTTTTCTTCCTGTTCTGAAATGCCAATGAGATATACTTTATTGTTCATTTTAAAATTTTTGTTTAATAAATCATTTTATTGGAGCTCATACAACTCTTATCACAATCCATACATACGTCAATTGAATAAAGCACCCTTCTACATCCGTTGCCCTCATCATTTTCAAAATTTGCCTTCCACTTGGGTTCCTGGAATCAGCTCATTTTCCATTTTTTCCCTCCCCGTTTTCACCTCCTCCAAGAAAATAGTTTATAAATTATTATTTTATCTTATCATAGACTGCCCGGCGTGTCCCCTCACCCACCTTCCCATTGCCCATCCCTCAGAGAGGAGGCTACACAGATCCCCGAGATCAGTTCTCCCTTTCTACACCCCCTTCTCTCCCGGTGCGGCCACTCTTACCGCTGGTCCCGAGGGATTCATCTGTCCTAGATTTCCTGTGTTTCCAGATCCCTACTGCACCGCTGTGCATCCTCTGGTCTAACCAGGTCCACAAGGCAGAATTGGGATAATGATAATTGGGTGGGGGGCTTTATTCTTGATAATGGCCCATATAATTCTTAAGATTTTCTTTGGATTATTTTGCTGGTGTTTTTTTTTTAATTATTGTTCTCATAGATTGGAATCGAGAGATTCATCTTCAAACCAACCAATTGGGCCTTCCATTACTTCAGTTCTGTTGCTTTTCTCTTTTAAACTGTGATTTGATTCCATCATCTTAGTATTAATATTATGGATTTCTATTTGTGGGTAGGAAGGTGGGGGGTAGTATGGTTTCTACTTTTTCATCTTTTTCTTGACCTTTTTCTCCATGTGTTGGAAGTGTCAGAACATCGTTCTTCTGAATTCCTTTTCTAGTAGTTCCACTGCTTTTCTTCTTCAGGAATGCCTCTTGGCTCTGTATATTAGTCACTTGTTTGTGCCAGACTAGCTTGCTTCTTTGTATAAAGTGAGATTGCCTGTTGTCTCCAAGACTGTGATGTAACCTCCAGGTATGTGCGGTATGGGCGAGGAGAGGCCAGAGCTATTGACTCCGCCAAATAGTGGCTGAATGGAGTAACAAAACATAAAAGGATAGAAGTTTCAGGTTTTACACAGGGCACTTCACACACCCACACATGGAGTCCTGAGGCCAGAGAAGATCACTGCATGGCCTCTTGTGAAGCAGAAGGGGCCGCAGGCCCTGGGTTATGGATTTTCAGGCCCTCCGCTGGGAGGCATGGCTGACGACCCTGGTCTACCCCATTGGCTGAATTGGATTCATTTGACCCAGATGGGCCAATCCAGGTGTAACACTCACCTAGGTGTACCACCCGTTCCTGGCCGGAAGCTTGAACTTCTAAGTATACCTTGAGCACCTCAGTCCTTATGCTAGCTACCTAACAAAAACACAAACAGCAACAATGATAGTAATGGCAATTTAAAACTTACGCACTTGCATATGACCGCAGGAGCATGAACTGCTGCGTACTCGGTGTGTGTATGTAAAATAAAGGAGTAGACACATTTCATGTCAGCATGCCCACTGTGACCTCAGCAGCCAGGTCTGCACAGAGGGAGGGAGGAGTAGAAGCCAGTATATTTCTAACCAAGGTTTATATATCTTTAGGGGCTGTGCAAGCCCCCCTGATTACAGGTGACCACACATGTAACAGGAAGGGGTTGTGCTATAGGGGATACAAACAATGGGAGGGGACAACCTTGGCATGTGCACACAATAGGAAGGGGAGAGATTAGGGGAACACATGTGACAAGATGGGTGGATCCTAGGTTCAAGATGGCAGTCTAACCTGGATCCTCCTTGACTTTGTATCTGGGCTTTCCTTCAGGGAAACAATCACTTTCCTTATTAGTCATGTGTGAGCCCCACCTATGATGGGACAGACAGTGGTGTCTAATTGCTTTAGATGCTGATGCCCTCAGGGAGAAAACTTCTAAGGAGCTGACTACACACAGGCTAGCAAGCAGGAAAAACTTCTGTATCCCACAATGAAGAATTAGGGATTTTTCCCTCCCTCCTGTATCCTGTGTCTGCCCAATATTGGTTTATCAAAAAATAAGAATTGAACCACAAGGAGAAAAAAAACAAAACTTTTCCCGAGACTCCTGTCCTGTGGTGGCTGACTGCAGTGAATGTCACAGGGTGTGGGTATTAGAAAGTAAATAAAAGCATCCCAGGGGAGGCTTTTTGCCCCAGGAGATTAAAGTTTTCAAACCAGAACCTGGTGCTGGAGCCAAGTAGGTGATCCCAGCCTCTGGCAATCTGGAGTACATGCCAGTATTGGCACTGGGGAGTTACAGCAGAGGCCCCACGATATTTCAGTCCCCTGTGTTAGTTTAGCTGTACTATAAGAAGTACCCACCTGACCCACCCCTTGCATATTCAAAGAAGGAGACTAGCCACCGATGAGTAGAATACACCAGGTATGACTCAGTCATTGCTGTATTCATTGGGGGCAGTGTGGGGACCAGAGAGAGGGGTGCCCACCTCTCTGGGTTTTGCTGTTAGCTGGCCAGAGAGGTAAGTCACAGTTGTCCTTTCTGGTTATCCTGCCAGAGCTTGCCCAGCAGTTCCAAGTGGAGCTGTTCTATTCCAGCAAGTGGAGAGTTCACAGCAACCACTGGTGGAATCTTTAGCTCATTGCACCACAGGTGTGTCCCGCTCACTCCGCTACCCTTTTCGGAACTATCCAGGACCCACCGCTCTCCTCAGCCTGTGCCTTGCAGCTTTATTGTAGAAAGAACAAATAACAAATTTGCCTGCATTGCCATTTTAGTGGAAGTCACCATTTAATTCCTTAACTGCTGCTTCCTGAGCATTGATTGTGGACCCAAGCAAAAAATGAAATCCTTGACAACTTAAATAGTTTCTCCATTTATCATGATGTTTATCTGTTCAAGCATTTTGTTTTTCTTTTATATTGAGTAGAAGTTGACTCTGAAGGCTGCAGTTGGTCTTCATCATCAAGTCCTCCTTGCTTTCAGCAAGCAGGGATGTGTCGTCCATTCCTCATGCTGAGATTTTCTTCATATGGTCTAGATTTTCCGATTATTTACTCAACATACAGATTGAATAAATATGGGGAAAGGATACAACCCTGGCACACACATTTCTTGATTTTAAACCATGCATATTCCCTTGTTCTGTTCCAATGACTGCCTCTTGATCTAGGTCTCAGTTCCTCATGAGCACAGTGATTCCGTCTGGAATACCCATTCTTCTCAGTGCTGTCCAAAGCCTTTGATTCCTTCGAGAGAGAAGGTATCAAGACACATTTTATGGTAATGACAGGGGTTTTTCTTTTTTTAAATGTATTGATCCAAGAGGCCTGAATGGGAGAAGAAAAACAAAAAACCCGAAAAGCTTAACTAGTTCTGAGGAAGATACCCTGAGGCCAACCTCTGTAAATATCATGTGTTGCCTTGAAATGACTTCTTTCCCATAATGGAGCCACCTCTTCCTACCCTCTCAGGTTTATCAGGAAGACTGGTCATGGAGCCCTTCTTGTCTTCCAGGATTTGTGCTGGTTCCCTTGGCAGTTTAGTGGTCAGAAACATGCATGTAGAGCCATCGTAAGTACTCTACACAAATATGTCTTAAAAACTACTGGTTCACACCCTGGTTTGGAAAACATTGCTCTTCTGTATAAGAGCCCCCAATAAAATTATGTATTTAAAAATTGTCAAAGAAAAAGAAAACATTGCTCTAGAGATAGGCTGAATCTGGTAATGGGAGACCGAAAATGAGAAAGCAGAGAGTATGCATGCTTTTCTATATTGCTAATGAGTCCCTGTTTGTTTGGTCTATACCAGACAATCGTTGGGTGGTGCACATGGTTTATGTACTCAGCTGCTAACTGAAAGGGGTGAGTCTATCCATAGGTGACGCCAAAGAAAGACCTGGTAACCTGCTTCCCAACTTTCTGAAGCATAGTGATGTTTTTTCTTTTTTTAAATCTTTTTATTGGGGCTCATAAAGCTCTTACCACAATCTGTACATGCATCAATTGAGCAAAGCACCCTTATACATTCGTTGCACTCGTCATTCTCATAATTCACCTTCCACTTGGGTTCCTGGAATCAGCTCGGTTTCCCTTTTTTTCCCCCTTCACCTCCCTCCCCGATCCCACCCCTGGTCCCTTGATAGTTTATAAATAATTATTATATCTTATCTTACACTCCCCGGCATCTCCCCTCACCCGCCTCCCCATTGCCCATCTCCCAGAGAGGACGTTACACATAGATCTCCGAGATCGGTTCTCCCTTTCTACACCCCCTTCCCTCCTGGTGTCGCCACTCCTACCGTGGGTGTTGAGGGGTTCGTCTGTCCTAGATTCCCTGTGTTTCCAGATCCCCACTGCACCGCTGTACATCCTCTGGTATAACCAGGTCCGCAAGGTAGAATTTGGGGTCATGATAATTGGGAGGGGAGGAAGCGTTCAGGAACTAGAGGAAGGTTTTGAGTTTCATTGTTGCTACACTGGACCCTGAGTGACTCATCATGTACTCCCCCTCTTTCACGGTGATGTGATTCTCACCACCACCCCACCTTTGTTTGAGACCTGGTCTCCTCTGTCCTTCACGGTCACCTATGTTGGTGTGCTGCTTCCGTGTGGGCTCGGTTGCTTCTGGGCTAGATGGCCGCTTGTTTGCTTTCAAACCTTTAAGTCCCCAGACGCTATATCTCTCAGTAGCCGGGCACCATCAGCCTTCTTCACCACACTTGCTTATGCACACTTTCGTCTTCAGCGATTATGTGAGGAAGGTGATCACACAATGATTATTTTTGTTCCTTGGTGTCTGCTACATGGTCCATTCAACAACTTGTATTCTCTTAGGCCGTGTGCTTCTTCTCTGTGGGCTTTGTTGCTTCTGAGCTAGATGGCCACTTGGCATAGTGATGTTTTGACACACATGTTCTCCATGAGCCAGAATCAACTTGATGTCATAATTAGACATATAATCCTGGAGACTGAGACAAGTTTTCTGCCTTCAAAGATGTTTGTTTCGAAGCTTTGTTAAATATTTTCAAGTTATCTGCTTTAAAAGTTATATCTGTTGGTACCAGTTCTACTAACCATATGTCTAAATGTTTACCTCTAACAATATTTGCTGTGCTTGTTGGCTAATATTAATGTCACAGAAGTGTTTAATTCATAAAAAACATAGCTGCTTATATTCCTTCCATGTAATGCAAATTCATAGATTCATTTTCTTTTTTGAAACTACGCAGATGATAAAGGAGTATTTTTCTGATTCTAATCCTTTCATTTTTTAATCTGATCACATACTGTATTTTTTGTTATGGATCAACAGTAGAGTTGTATGCTTTTTAACTATAATACACCAATTCTTCTGTTATAGGGAAATCTTCATTGACAATACAGTTTGTTGAAGGCCAGTTTGTTGATTCCTACGATCCAACCATTGAGAACAGTAAGTATTGTTTTCAAGAATTTATAGACAGGAACTTTCCTTTTGTTTATAAATAACCATTGCATGTTCGTGAAGGCGTTACAGGGAGTAATTATTTTTATGTAGTCCACGATCTAAGAATATTTTTTCTTTAGTATTTGAAAAACAGCAAAAGAAGATTTGACATATTAAAATTATATGAAATTCAAATTTCATATCGCATAAAGTTGTCTTAGAATATTGACATGCTCATTTGTTTGCATATTGACTATGGCTGCATTTGTGCTATAATGTCAAAGATGAGTAGTCGCAACAAAGATTACATTGTAAAATCTGCTCTTTACCAAAGAGTCCTGGTGGCACCATGGTTTAGTGATTGGCCGCTAACCTACCCATCACTTCCCATAGATAACGAACTGGTGATTTTCTCTTATAAATATTGCAGCCTAGAAAATTCAAAGGGATTATTTTACTCTGGTACATGGGGTCAACAAACAAAATCAACTCTAGCATTTAACAACAATAAACTCTTTAAAGGAAAAGTTTGCCAGCCCTCTGTCTTAGAATTCCCAGCTCTCCATTGTATTTTCCATATGCCAGTGGCAGGGAGAGAAGCCCTTTGGCTGTTACACTAACTTTGGGAAGACTCCACTGTTTGCATGTAACTTCTACCAGTATCTGCATGAGGAGTCCAGGTTACATGCTGTGTTGTGTTGTGTAGCTAACCATTTTAATTGGAAAGTTGTATGAGAAGTTAAATTATCGTTACATTGGAATAATATCAGAAGAAAGATATGATTGTTGGTCTTATTATTTGCTATACATAGCAATTTAAGATTTTATGTCTTTAAAGAAATATTCATTTGGGAATTTTAACTGTAGAATAATAGAAAATCCGTGTGATGCTAACTTTTGTCCATAAAAGTAGTTTTTATAATTGCATGTATTTGTGCAATTTAAGATTGAGCTAGATGGAAAGTTACTTACAGTATCACATACATTTCCCCCCACTCCCACCTCACCCCCCGCAGGTTGTTTCTTTATATTATTATTTCTTCAGAAAAAGTCGAATTTGGATAGCTTGATAATGTTCTTGCCTGCTTCTTTAAACTGCTAACATCCTTGATCTCATTTTTAATTTTAAGAAATCTAATACAAGTATAGTATTTAATAGTGTTTAGTCTCTATTTTTAATGTGCCACTCGTGACTTTACAGAAATTAAAAGGAACATGAGAGAACCGTAAACAAAACTAGGCCAGCCTACTTGATAACTTACACCAAATGGATAAATTCCTAGAAACATACAAACTGCATACAATAAGTTCCTTTGTGTCTCCTTTTGCCTTAGTTCCTGGAGAAAAGACAGGTCAGGAGGCTTTTCTCTAAGCCACAACGAGTTACCTTTGCCATAGTTTCCACCCCAGAGGGTCTGTCACTTTGTCTGTGTTGATTGACCTTTAGTGAGCAAACTCAAGAACAACTTGATGGCTTTAATACTTTTTTTTAATCACTTTATTGGGGGCTCGTACAACTTTTTCACAATCCATTCATCCATCATTGTATAAACCACATTTGTACATTTGTTGCCATCATCATTCTCAAAAAAATTTTTTTCTACCTGAGCGCTTGGTATCAGCTCCTCATTTTCCCTTCCCCCACCCTCCCTCCCTCAAGAACCCTAGATAATTTATAAATTATTATTATTTTGTCATGTCTCACACTGTCCCGGCATCTCCCTTTACTCACTTTTCTGTTGCCTGTCCCCTAGGGAGGGGGTTATATGTAGATCCTTGTAATTGGTTCCCCCTTTCTACCCCACCTTCCCTCCACCCTCCCGGTATTGCCACTCTCACTACTGGTCCTGAGGAGTTCATCTGTCCTGGGTTCCCTGTGTTTCCAGTTCCTATCTGTACCAGTGTACATCCTCTGGTCTAGCCAGATTCATAAAGTAGAATTAGGATCATGATAATGGGGGGGAGGGGGCAGCATTTAAGAACTAGAGGAAAGTTGTATGTTGCATTGTTGCTACACTGTACTCCGACTGGCTCGTCTCCTACTTGAGACCCTTCTATAAGGGGGTGTCCAGTTGCCTAGATAGTCTCTTGTTTATCTTTAAGACCCCAGACACTATATTTTTTTTGTAGCTGCACACCATCAGCTTTCTTCACCACATTTGCTTATGCACCCGCTTTATGTCAGGAAGGTGAGCATCATGGAATGTCAATTTAATAGAACAAAGTGTTCTTGCATTGAGGGAGTACTTGAGTGGAGGCCCAATGTCCATCTGCTGCCTTAACACTAAACCTATAAATATATGCTCATAGAACTATTTTTCCATCGTCATATATAAATATATTTACATATGTACATGCATATATTTAGACCTCTATAAGTGCCCTTTGCCTTCCAGTTCTTTCCTCTATTTCCTGTTACTTTCCTCTTGTCCCACTATCATGCTCAGCCTTCATTTGGGTTTCAGTAATTCCTCTCAGTTACATTGCCCTTGATCAAGCCCTACCAGGCATCTTACACCCTCCTCACCATCGATTTTGGATCACTTGTTGTTTCCTTGTCCCTTGGTTGGTTAACACCACTTTCTTTCCCCCACTTGTCCCTCTTCCATATCCCCCTCCCATCTGACCTGTCCCCCCAACTGTTGGTCCCATTGTTTTCTCTTCCAGATTGTTTATCCCGCCTATCTTATCTAGATAGGCCTGCAGGGATAATAATATGCATAAAAACAAGACAGAGCAAAACCAAGCAACCAAAGAAAACATGAAAATGGCAACAACAACAAAAAAACAGGTTTTAATACTTTTTATGTGGTCTGGGCCACAAACAGTAGTATGCACACTGCGGGTATAGGTCAATATACTATAGATTATGCAAATGAAGAACCAACACTGTGGGTTTCTGAGACCAACTCTTTACAGGAGTAGAAAGCCTCGTCTTTCTCCTCATAAAGGTGTACAAATCAAAACCACAATAATCATTTCCCACCTGCAAAGATGACTCTTGTCAGTAAGTGCTGGTGAGGAGAGATCCCCTCACTCTTACACAGCTGGTGGAAATGCAGCATGGTGCGACTGTGGTGGGAACCAGTTTGCTGATTCCTCAGAAGGTTAAGAAGCACCTTATGAGCTTCAGCAATTTCATTCTTAGATGTATACAGAAGTCTCAAACGTGTGCAACAATTTTCATTATAGCATTATTTGTAGCAATCAACGCATAGAATCAGTGTCCAACAACAAACCAATGACAAGTAGACAGGTGCCAACCACAAGTGTGGTGTGTCCACATGACACCTCAGTCGTCAGACATGTTGACTTCAGATTGGGGGCTTATTTGACATTACTTCAAGATGTCAGTTGCAAGCTCAAAAATTGACACAACTTACTTTCTGATTTATTAGTTCCTACTCCCTCTTCAGGCTTGATATTTGCCAGAATGACGCATAGAAACCAAGCTTGTACCATACATACAACTAGAGATTTATCATAACCAGAAAGGATATAAATGAAAGAGATGCTTGGGACACGATTTGGGAGCATTCCCAATGCAAAGGTTCCATGTCCCAAGAAGCGTGCTATCTTCCTAAGATGAAATGTTCTTTACCGAGACGGTCTCTGCCTGTCAGGGCTTTTGTGTCAGCGTATCTGGCATGAGAGACAGCTGAAATTAGTTGGCACTGGCCTCTGTTTGAGTTTTGTTTGTTTGACCAGTTACTGTTCACCAGCACAAAGTCTCAGGTGCATGGCCTGGAAGTCCCAGAGCCAAAGACAAAAGGGTGAAATGGAGTTCTTTCTCCCATAGCAGACAATAGGAAGTTTGGGGGCTATTTGGTTAGTTGGCATTTTTTTTAGCAGTTTTATTGGGACATGTCCACATATCATAAAATTTAGTAGTTCAATCATATCAAGCAGGGTTGTATAATCATTACCAAAATCAATTTTAGAACATTTTCTTCTTTCTTGTACTCCTTGTTATTAGTTCCTCATTTTCCCCCAACCTCCCCTGCCATGCCCCCAAGAAACCGTTAATCCAGTAACTGTCTCTAGATTCACCCATCTTGGATTTTATATACAAAAAAACATACTAAAGGGGAAAAAAAGGCCAGCAGCAATATCAAAATAAAATAAGAGAAAAACCTCAAGCTAAAAAAAGCATAAAATATTGAAAACTAGAACAACTTTTGAATGGATCAAAAAAGGGAAGTCATATGATTAGGTGTTAAATTTTCACCTAGTCACATCTGCCATAATCTAGCTTGGTTTGCTTTTTTAACCAAAGCATTATATGCTTTAGTCTCACCTACTCACAGACAGGCTGTCTGATTCTCTGCAGACTTATCCGAGTAGGTTTGCCCAAAAGTAGCACAAGCACACTGTAACTTCTCTGTTAATCTTCTGAGATAACAATCTCATTGTGTTTCATTTCTTTCCATGTAACCCTCCAATGGGAAGCAAATATTTTCCCAGTTCCACCGATGGAGCAGTGTTTTAGGGTGTTGTTTACCTATAAATGAATAAAGAGTGCCACGATTTCCTGAGGGTGCAGGTGGGAGGCTACTGATAGCAATGATGTATAACCCCACTCAAGGGTAACAAATAACAGAATGTAGGTGAACGGATGGTCTAAGATATGGCAAAAGTAATAGTCATAATATATAATAAGGGTTCATGGAGGTGATGGGGTTGGGATAAAAGGGAGCTGCTATCAAAGAGTTCAAGAAGAAAGAAAATGTTTCGAAAACGATGGTTGCAGCAGGTGTACAACTATGCTTGATCTAATTGAATTATGATTTAAAAAAATTATAGACTGATCTTGTTAAATAAAAATCATTTTTTAAACTTCACCTGATAAAAAACAAATACTATTCAAAATCACATAGGCCAATGCAAATATTGTGTATGTTTTAATTAATAGGAAAGGAGATTGTGGCTTTAAGTCAAGTTATTATAAAAATCATGTAATTACCCCCACTTTATTAGTTACTTTAATCTCTGGCCATGGTAGTAATAAGAGACAACTTAAACTCCTGGATTGCATACATACTCTTCTTTACCTCCATTATGTAGCACCAATGGCATAGTAGGTTATGAGTTGAACTGCAAACAGCAGGGTCATTAGCTATTCTGCAGGAGAAAGTTGAGGAGGCTTTTTACTCCCATAAAAAAAATGTATCATCTTGGAAGCCCAAGGAGCAGTTCTGCTCTGGGCTTCAGGGTCATTAGGAGTTGGAACTGGCTTGGTGGCAGTGAGTTTGGCTTTTTGGCTTGAAATCAAGATCAGTAAGACCACTCAATAGAATAACACGCTCCTTTGTTTGTTGGATCCACAGGTGTTAAGGGCCAGAAGATGGCCAGAAGGCATTCTGAACTTGTAATTCAATAGAATCAGTGTTGTGTCTCCTGATAGGAGTCTTCATCTTTTTAAATTTAAGACTTTCAGACCCAAAGAGCATAGGGTCATAGGGGCACAAAACAAAAATGGAAGTGGGTCACTAGGTGTAATAGTGAATGGTTCCACTCTCATTTTTACCCTGTTGTTCCTGAACATGTGAGTTATGACCATTGGAGAAATAGCTCTATATATCGGGTGCTGGTGCTCATTTAGAGGATACACCGCCTCCTGGAGAACATTGCCCCAACCATGCAAGATAGTGTCATCTCCCTGGCACCATAATTGTGTCTTTAAAAAGCCATCATTCTATCACATTAGCTACTTCAGTATGATGGGAACATTTAAAAGCAGTGGATTCCATTAATATAGGCCCATTGCCTCACTTCATTTGTTGTGAAGTAAGTCTTCATCCAACTCTGTGCAGTATGGGATCCTATGTGGTGGATAAGACATTCTATAAGTCTACAAATAATCGTTTGGGGCAGAAGCATTGTGTGCAGGCAAGGCAGATCTGTATCCAGAGTAAGTGTCTTCCAGGAAGAAGAAAGGACTGCCCTTTTCATGGTAGAAGTGTTCCTATGCAATCATCCTGTTAGGTGATCTCCCCAGGAATGGTTTCCTATCTTGGTGTTAGTCTCTGCTGCTGCTGCTGCTGGCAAATGAGCCCTTGGCAGTGGCAGTGGCAAAGTCTACCTTGGTAAGCCAGTTGAGTTGGTGTTTTCAGCTGTTGATGAGGTGGTAGAGTAGCACTCACCCTGTAGATGTGTCTATGGAAGATACAGGTGGGGCTGGGCAGTATGGACACAGTTGCTTTCTTGTTCCCAGCTACCAGTACCAGGCCACTGTCTGGATGAAATGCTACTTGTAAAAGTTAAACTTGATCTCACTGCGTCAGACTAGTGGACAATTTTTCCTTATATTGCCTCTTTAACCACTTCTGTTCCGCTGCTTCTCCTACTCAGTATTCAATCCAATTCTGTCCTATTTTCTTTTGAAGCTCAGGGTTCCAGCATTATCCTCTGTATCTGTTCTATTCTCTCATGTTTTTGATAGAGTACCTGTATAGCTTGTCTGCCTACTTGGTCGTTTTGCCAGAAGTCAGGACGGAAGGGTCTCGATGGATGAAATGGGTGTGACATTGGGTATTCCCCACCATCAGAGACTTACCTTTGATGTTGTTTTCATCTGGTTTAACTGTTTCCTTCAAATGATAATTTCTACAAAAGGAACAAAAAAGGTTTGGCAGTGACAAATGACACATTTCTGGAGCCATACACTTTTTTTTGCTTTAGTGGTCTGTCACCTTCATTCAGCTGACTGTAGCACCCCTGCTTGGATCAATAAAGTAGGATCCCAGTGCACTCTGGCTGTTCCTTCTCCCAGCTATCTCTCCATGTGGAATTCATAGTTCAAATGAGATTTATCTGCCTTCTTTGTCATGTAGAATTCTTTCCATCTCTTTGTTTGTGCTTTGCCTCCTGTTTATGGGACAGAGTGGGCAGAAGTGGGTTCTCTCTCCCTGTGCCAGAGTAGATCTGCTACCAGGCTGTCATCCATTAATGGACAGCCAGGGGGTTGGAGGCGTCTTCTCTTCCATGAGTCATGATGGTTGCACAGGATACACAGAAGCAGTATGTTCTATTTAGCTGTCAGGCATCCAGATGGTTACTTTTAATATTCTATTGCTGTTAATAGTTCTCTACTCTTTTGTCTATATTTGTTTAAAGTCTATCTCCTTAGAATTCTAAATCGACTTTTCTGGAAGTTATTTTTAAGTCTGATTTTATCCCCCTTGATAGGAAAAAAAGTTGTGACAAATAGCTAGAATTCATTAATTGTGTGGGTATGATGGTTTTAACACAGAACATCTGTTCCATTGCCATTTTATCTTTTAATAAATTGGTTAATTTTTATATACTGATAGTGAATGCTTCAATGAATGGTACCACTTTGCTCTGACAGCAGACCTTTCATAAACCAAACCATTTTGTGCTTTTGATTCTTTCTAGACTATACACCTTATGTTTCACTTGACATGAGAAAGACTGCCCACATTCAGATTACTTTTCTAGGATGTAAATTGTTCCCTAATTTCAATTTCTTTTTAAAAGAGTCGGATTTGCCTACATTTGTTTTCAGTTACTGTCCAGGGCATAGGAGATAACCTTGACAACTCAGGGTTTTCTGTTTTGCTGTGTGGAACCTTTTTATAACATCATTAGGACCTCTGTCTAATCTGTTAGCTTTCTTTCAAGCTTTAAAAGATCTGAGTTTCTTTATATTTAATTTTCTCTTTTCTCTTAGCCTTTACAAAGTTGATCACAGTAAATGGACAAGAATATCATCTTCAACTTGTGGACACAGCTGGGCAGGTACGTGATCTCTGTAGTGTCTTGAAATCTTAATACAGTTAACCCTCCCACCTCGCATGCTTGAAGTATGCTGTTCTGGTGAGCGCAAGTGTTAGGGATCTCTGCTGCAACTCCTGAAGAGATGGGCTGCTTACACAGAGATCATTACCATCCCAGCACACGAGTTCACCACACTCGCCACAGGCGAGGAGACCCATGTGTAAGTGAGCCCATGCAGGTCAAACCTATGTGGTTCAAGAGTCAACTATATTTGATTTTCTACTTTAGAATTGTTACAAGTATATTTATGGTGTGAGGGTTTATATGTATTACAGATTAGCGGTTTTCTAGTTTTAACACATACTCTCACATTAAGATGAAAAGTAAGTCTTTTATAGGGAAACAACAGGAGCAAAGCTCCAGGATAAAATGAGCTGGTGTTATTTCAAGAGAACTTAGGCCATAAAAAGTTAGGGCTGATTGGAATAGAAGATATCGTTTGAGTGCTGCCTTTTCTGTCTATAATTTTTAACTCCAACGTGCTCTGAAGTTGTATATAGAGTTCAAGAGTCTGAGTGTATTGATTAGTGCAGTGTCCTGACTTTCTCTTTCCTTCCACTCTCATAATGCTTGGTAATGTTGCCAATGGAACTAACAGACACAGAAGTGGTTGGGCTTGTCAAATAGGTTAAATGATGATAGTAAGATCTAATGGATTCTGAACATCTCCTTCATAAAAGAAATACAATGTTTTTGCCCTGATCAAAGATCTCTGACCCATTTATCTTTTGCTGCCTTCCCTTTTTGTCTTAGAGGAAGTATAGAAGGTTGTGCCTACTGAAGTCCTACATCAGTTAGAATAATAAAATCTGAATATTGGTTTTCAAACACATCATCACCCAAAACCAGTCTTTTAAAAGTCTTCAATGTTTTTTATGTTTGTGTTAGGTATTGATGTTCAGGTAGTCTCCAACTTACAATCAGATTCCATTCTGACAACTCCCATTTTGTCAGCTGCTATATAACAGTGTTTGACAGTAAATCATAACATTAAAAATATGTGAATGAACAGCTGAGAATGGTAAGACCAGCACTTGCAAAGTTGCATATTACTGACAATAAAATGTACTAAGAAAAAGAAATAGGAGGTTTGTCATAACTCAGATATGATGTAAATCAGCAACTATTTGTAATATACTGTATGCTTATTTGGTCAATGAAAAAGTTTGGGGGAAACAGAAAATGGTTGGGTAATGGTTGCTTGTTATGATATATTTACTAAAGGTATTTGCTAAGCATATGTTTTTTCTTCCATAGGATGAATATTCCATCTTTCCTCAGACATACTCTATAGATATCAATGGTTATATTCTTGTGTACTCTGTTACATCAATCAAAAGGTATACTTCTCATATTTGTGGTTTTTTATTTGCTGCACATTGCATTAACTCTTTTCAAGGATTATGCTTCCAGTATTAAACTAATTATTTTTATAGAGATTGCATGTATAATGGAACTAAGTGTCTTAAAAAAAATATTGTCTGGGTGGGTGTCCTTTTATAGCAATAGATTAAAGGTTTCTCTGACAGGAACTTTGCTAATGGAAATGGTAAATATACAAATTAATTTTAGTGTTTATGTGTTGTTACTATATAATGTACAGGAGCTCTGGTGGCTTAAAGGGGGGTTATGTGTTGGGCTACCAGTGAGAAGGGTCCGAAGTTTGAAACCAGTCGCTATTCCTCAGACTGGAGATGAGAGAGCTATACTTCTGTACAGAGTTAGTCTCCGAAACCCGAAGGGCAGTTCTACCCTGACCTACAAGGTGACTGTGAGTCAGAATTGACTTGGAGACAGTGAGTTTAGACCATAAAATGTGTAACGGATTTCCTAATACAATTGTAGCATTATTGTGAGTTCAATATTTTATTCTTTGAATTTATGAAGTCAGAGCATTATGTTGAGTAATAACAGCCTCCGTTTGCTGCATAAAACGGCATACCTACTTTTGATTGTGATACTCGGTTTTGGCTCCTCTGCGCGCTTTCTCAGGAGTTAGCACATGTTGCAGCAAGGGAGTAGAACATGTCACATGGCCTGTGCTTGGTTTCTGAGCACTGAGCAGACACGTCTTTAAAGAATTCATGGAAATTTAGTGACAGTGGAGGGGAGTTTTGTGAATGTCTAGTTTCTGTTGAGTGTGGCATGCCAACAAGTTTACTCTGCTCTTGACACTCATATTGCATACTAATATATTCACCATTAACTTAAACAGGCCTTGGCCAGAGATCTCCGTGCTTTACATGGGAACCGAGTGACGAAGGGGCCAGTAACTTGCCCAGGTTGTGTGGACAGTGGCATTGCTGAGATGATATCCAGGCTTCTGATTACCCAGTCAAAGCCAGCACCGTCAAAGTAGAACTATGATGATAGAAATATTCTCTCTCTGCACTGCTCCATTTGATAGCCACTAGCCACCTGGGCAAGTGAAAGTTACATAAAGTTTAAAATTCTATTCTTTGGTCACACTGGGTACATTCCAAGTGCTTCTTAATAAGCCAGTATAGCTAGTGGGTAGATGGAAGTTGAGGCTCATTACCAGTGCTCACTATCAGTGTTTGACTACAGTATTTATTCTTTTACATAAACCCTTTTCTACCAGTCGCTGAAATGCTTACAGCTGAAACAAAAAAATAGGAAAGGGAAATCACTTGAATTAGTGATAATTTCTTGGTGTATTTCTTTCTGGTGTCCTTTTTATTTTGCATGCATAGTTTTAACGTGTTTCCTTTCAAAATGCTGTTTTATATTTTTACTTATGAATAGATACTTTTTCTTAAGTGCTCTTGGAAAGCAGTGAGTTGAGGACGTAGGATTCAATAGTAGATGGATAACTGTCCAATGTGTTTCTATTTTTCCAATAAATTGTAAGCTTAGATCTTCTATATAAAACCACTGGCCACCCATTGAACTGCTCAGCACAAGACCAGCTGTTGCAATCTTCGCTGTTCTATGGGGTCACTGAGTTGGAATTGACTCAGCAGTGAATTTGTTTTTGAGTGTTTATTATTTGGGCGCTTGTTAGTTTTCTTAATGTTAACTTGTATTTTATTTTACACAGTTTTATTGGCACATAATCCACATATCATATAATTCAGTAGTTCAATCATATTAAGAGTGGTATAGAGATTAACACAGTCAATTTTAGAACATTTTCTTCTTATACTTATTAGCTCCCTATCCCACCCCGCTCACACCCAACTTCCCTTGCCATGCCCAAGAAACCATTAGTCCAGTTACTGTAGGTTACCTATCCTGGATTTCATATACAGAAAAACAAACAAAAATTAAAAACACCAAAACAGAAATAAACCTCAATCAAAAAGATTGAAAATATAAAAAACTAGAATAGCTGTAAAATGTGTGAAGAGGGAGATCAAATGATAAGATGTTAAATGTTACCTGAACTACATCTGCCATCCACTTTCCAGTGAACTCTGCAGGATAACACAGCCGTTCACATCTCTGGTCAGTGGTCAGAGGGGGTTCACCAGAGATAATCCACATACATCTCTTGACTTTTTTTTTAACTTAACTTTTAAATGGATCAAAAGGGAGATCAAATAAGATGCTACATTGTCCCCTAACTGTAGCTGTTATAATCATCTTTCCAATGCATTCTCTGGTTGCAAGACTATTCACACCTCTTAACTATCATCAGAGGGAATTACTGATAATTTTAAATTGTAAAACTATTAGTCTTTTTTGTCATACTAGTTAAAGTAGTTTCCTAATTTCTATTATATGACCTTAAATTTTGTCCCAGACAGTGCATGTGTAATCTGAACTTGCTCAAGAAATTCTAAGATTTTTCTGCTTAAATGCCTGTTATTTCATTACCTGTTCAGAACAATTTAATATGCTAATAATCCAGTGATTTGGCATGATATGTGGTGAGTTTCTGGATTTAAAAAAAATCATTTTATTGGGCCTCGTACGACTCTTATCACAATCCTTACATACATCGTGTCAAACACATTTGTATATTTATTGGCATCATCATTCTGAAAACATTTTCTTGCTACTTGAGCCCTTGGTAGTATCCTCGCTTCATTTTTTCCGCCTCGCTCCCTCATGAACCCTTGATAAGTTATAGATTATTATTTTGTCATGTCTTACACTCTCTGATGTCTCTCTTCACCCACTTTTCTGTTGTCTATCCTCCAAGGAGGGGTTCATATGAAGATCATTGTGATCAGTAGGAGGAAACCGATCATAATGATCTACAATGCGTTTCTGGATTTCTACTAGTTTGCATAACTGCTTGAAAAACAGCTCATCAAGGTGGTTTCATTATTTATAAAGTTTATTTTACTCTGATTTTTAGAAAATTATTAATATTGGCTTATTTACAAATTTTTAGTCTGAGGAATGAAAATAGCTGGCAGACGATGTTCTTGATGCATCCATTGATTTTTCACCCCCTTCCCCCACACCCTTGTTTTTGGTCAATCCTATTTTTGGTGCTCATTTATCTGACATTTAAGAGTCAAGTTGAGCCTGTTCCGGTCTCGCCGCCAGGGAGTACGCTGCTCCAAAGCATTGGATGCTGGACAAACTTACTGATGTGTTTGCTCCTCGTCCATCCACTGGTCCGCACAAGCTGAGAGAATGTCTCCCGCTGATCATTTTCTTAAGAAATAGACTTAAGTATGCTCTGACTGGAGATGAAGTTAAAAAATTTTGGATGCAGTGGTTCATTAAGATGGTTGGCAAAGTCTGAACTGATATAACCTACCCTGCTGGGTTTATGGACGTCATCGCCATCGACAAGACCGACTGGAGAGAGTTTCCGTCTGATCTCTGACACCAAGGGTCGCTTTGCTGTTCATCATATAACACCTGAGGAGGGGAAGTACAAGTTGTGCAAAGTAAGGAAGATCTTTGTGGGCACAAAAGGAATCCCCCACCTGGTGACTCGTGATGCTCACACCATCCGCTGTCCTGATCCTCTTCTCAAGGTGAATGACACCGTTCAGATTGATTTGGAGACCGGAAAGATTACTGATTTCATCAAGTTCGACACAGGCAACATGTGTATGGTGACCAGAGGTGCTAACCTGGGAAGCATTGGCGTGATCACTAACAGAGAGAGATGCCCTGGCTCTTTCAATGTCGTTCATGTGAAATATGCCAATGGCAATAGCTTTGTCACCCGGCTCTCCAACATTTTCGTTATTGGAAAAGGCAAACACACCGTGGATTTCTCTTCCCCGAGGAAAAGGTATCCGCCTCACCATTGCTGAAGAGAGAGACAAGAGACTGGCTGCCAAACAGAGCAGTGGGTGAAATGATCTCTAGGCGGAGTGAATGAAGAGATCTCTACAATAACAAATAAAGCTTTTTTTTCCTTTTTAAAAAAATATTTTAGCATAATTTTTTAAGTAATTACTTCTGATTGAACTATTGGATTTTATGGTATGTGAATTACATGCCAATAAAACAGAAAATTAAACAAAATAAAATACTCAGAAAAGAATCAAGTTGAAAAGCATTTATCACTCAGAAAATTGAAAAATTAAGGTATTTTAAAATAAAAAGTTACCTAACAAAGATTTTGTATGTTTGAGGAACAGTTTCCTGATTTCATAGCATAGAGGCAAAAAGTTGTCTGTGCCATCTCAGCCTGTGTCTCTTAAAATAATATGCTTGGTTTGGTTTTTAAAGGCTTCTTAGATAAAGGCCCAGTTTAAAGCACTGAGCTGTTAGCTGCAAGGTCAGTAGTTCAAACCCACCAGCTGCTCTGCCCAAAAAAGATGAGGTGGTCTGTTTCTGAAAAGATGTCTGCCCTCAGAAACTCAGTTGTGCTCTGTCGTGTAGAGGAACTGTGAATCAGAATAAAATCATGGCTGTGGGCATTTATTCAGCTTGGTAGTTCATAGGTTAACATATGCACACTCAATCAATTTCAGATGCGAGGGAATAAAGGAAGAGTGGTGTTTTGTTCAGATTCTTTGGAAACCTAGATGCTGAATCAGAATGGTCTTGATGGCAGGGAATCTTTTGAATATGTGCTAAATACATGATATTTGTGAATAGATGAGAAATATGTTCATGAAAGTTTCTGAATAAGCTAATTTGTTGATCAGAACTATGTTTCTTGATTGAATTTAGCCCCCATTTAAACTTTAACCTTTGTCCCATTATTTTGTAAGAAGAAACAGAAGTTTCAGATCATTCCTTTATTCAACTCTTGTAGACTTACTCCTCCTCACTAAACTAAACAACTCACTCTCCCACTGCCATAGAATCAATGCTGACTCATAGTGACCCTGTAGGACAGGGTAGAATTGCCCTCGGGTTTCTGAGAGCAGAAAGCCCTGGTCCATCTTCTTCCTGAAAGAGGAGCTGGTGGTCTCAACCACTGACCCAGAGGAGCGAATGCTAATTTATAAACCACTGCGCCACCAGGGCTCTGCACACAGCAGAGACATCTGTTGTCCTAGTTTCTAGAAGTGGGAAATGGCTAAAGATTGAGCATGGTCTAGGTTCTTGTTTACCCCTAGTAACGGTGGACAACTCTGGACAAGTGCTTTTACTTTGCAGTGCCTCTGTTTTATCAACTATAACTTCCATCTGTTGATATAGCAGAGAATAAAGCCATTGCTGTCAGGTTGATCCCTGCGCATAGTGATCTGTGCTCTGGTTTTCCGAAGTAGAACTCTAGGCCCCTCAGCTAAGTACCTCTGAGAGGTTTCAAGCGTCTTAGCCAATGAACTACTTGATTCACTCAGGACCCCATTGATAAGGATTACTCTGTGTGTGTGTGTGTGTGTGTGTGTGTGTGTGTGTGTGTGTGTGATTGGTAGGAAAAAGGGATTCCTTGTATTCCATTTATTTCATATTAAAATAACGAGTATGGCATGTTACATTTTTCTCGCCATTAATATTATATAACATTTCCAAAAAATTTAATGAGTGCTTAAAGAATAAAATAGATGTCTGATTTCATACTTTTTGTTTTACAGTTTTGAGGTAATTAAAGTTATCCATGGCAAATTGTTGGATATGGTGGGGAAAGTTCAGTAAGTATTAATCTTTATTTCTCTATATTGTTAGATCAACTGATTGAATAGTAAGATCTAGTGCTAACTATTTTAACCGGGTTTTCTTTCCCTTATATATTAACAGAATACCCATTATGTTGGTGGGAAATAAGAAAGATCTACATATGGAAAGGTATGTAGCTTTTAAATGATGATATTGAGTTAAAAACTTAAATATACAATGGTGTAATCACAGGCACTCCCATTTTTAAATTATTACAACAGGAATATTTTTAGCCCTAGCATATCTGTTATTCTCTGTGTTCACGAATATGACTGATTATACACAGCACCAGCAAAACTATATAAATCTCACGTACCTTCAAAGTGTTTACTCTAGACAAGAACATTTTAAAATTATCTTTTTTCCCCCTACCAGCTTGCCTAAAGCAAAGTCTGAAAATCTGAACAAGATTCATTTGTTCAAGCCAATTTAATTTATTTTTAGTAAGAGGGGTTAAAGTTAACCCATTTCTAGAGAGAGAGAGAGACACTTTTACTAGGTGAATTCCCTGCCATCTGTGTGTAGGCAAATGGAGCTGGGAGTGTTTCCAAAGTTTGCGCACGTTTAAAGCCTCCCGCTCGAAGAGTGGGTTATTACAAATGTTGGAGACCTGGAGAAAGTGCTTGGTTAGAACGTGGTTAGCCATGCAAGATAATGTCGAGTATATTCCCCACTTTCAGCATGATTAAAGTGCTCCTCTCTGTTAAATATTTCATCATGATATTGAGAACATAATTCTGTTTAATAAGAGAAAAAGATGACAAGGTTTTGCTATTTCATACTGTTTTGTAAAATAACAGATAACCTTTCATTAGAATTCTTTTTTCCTTCAGGGTGATCAGTTACGAAGAAGGGAAAGCTTTGGCAGAATCTTGGAATGCAGCTTTTCTGGAATCGTCTGCTAAAGAGAATCAGGTATCTGTTCTCAAACGGGATTAACCCTGCTTCCCACCCACCTCCCACTTCCATTCACTCCTCTTACCCAGTTTTGCTCCTTCCTGATTCATTTCTAACCTTCCACTGTTTCCAATACCAGACAGAGAGAAGGCAAACGTATTTAGCAAAGATGTTAATAGTTGCTGATTCCAGATGGGAGGTGCATTGTCATGATAGAAAACTACTCCTCGCTGTAGCTTTCCTGGCTTTTTTCTCACTGATGCAGTTTTCCATTTTCTCAAAATGTGTTAATGAGGCCCCTGTGTCCTCTGAGAGAGTCTGTAATAAATAACCCTTTGGGATCCAAAGAGCAGTGGCCAAAACCTTCTGTGTTGACCTCTCTGCCTTGTGTTTAACTGACCTAGCAGTTCTCCCTGGAAGGCACTGTTTTAATTGAACCTTTGGTTTTTTTAAGCAGACTAATGAGACCTAGACAAGTATATTACTAAAAGAAATTACCTGTAGCCATTCGCTAATCTAAGACATATTTAAACCAGTTGGTTGGTTTGGGGGATCAACCTGTGCGTGTCTGACAGCATTTTTTTAAAAACTGTTATATTGGCATCTGAGGAGCCAAGACGAGCCTTTAAGACCCCAGACACTATACATTCTGATAGCCGAGCATCATCTAACTGTATTTTTTTTCAAATTTAAATAGACACGTACACAAGGGGACTTTAGAAAATTCATGGGGAAATTGAATTAAAAGATAATGGATTGTTTTCATCAACTTTATGAAAGTCAGTTCATTCTGCTTCATAACTAGTTTGAGGGTTCTCAGTTTTTTAATTTTACTGTATCACATATAATTTGTATACTTAGCAAAAATGCCCTATTAACCATCCCAAGAAAGAGTTCAGTCAACTTGACCGATAACAGTAAAATCTCTTTTGACTACCAGTAAACTATAGTGAGTTTTCAGTTATGTTTTATTTACTAGTGATAAATCTTCAATTTTCTGGTAGCAGTTTGATGAAGAAGAAAATACATCTACAGAGTGAAATCACATAGATAACCAAGGCTATGGCTTATATACCCAAAACTCACACTCACTGCTATCAAATCCATTCCAACTCATAGTGACCCTATAGAACAGAGCCTGTGGGTTTCAGAGACTGATTGAGCAGCTGGTGGTTTTGAACTGTTGGCCTTGCAGCTAACAGCCTGATGTGAAACCAACTACACCACCAGGGTTTGTTGGATTTTTATAGACGAGTCCAATTCCAGAGATGCTTTCTCTTGTGTCTTTCCAAACATTTTTCTGTGCATCTTTGTAGAATAGAATAAGTAACAACTTGTTGATATAACTGGGGGGAAGGGAGGAAATTGATAAAAAGAAGGAAATAGAAAGGGGTGTGTGGATTTCTGGCAACGGTGGCATTGATTGGCCAAACAAGATAGGAACTAGAATTCTCTTTAGATTAATTAGGACAGCAGGCATCTCATTCATTCTAACAGGAAAGAACACTGATTAGGTGAGCCCAGGCTGAGTGGATGAATTCACTACATGAAGGGGTTATGTAGTTATCAAATGAACCCTGCTGCTCTTTCCCCAAAGAAATGGAAAGCAATATCACCAGTTGGAGCGTAAGAATGGGGTGTGGGGAGGAAGTTTGAAGAGACAGGGCATGTAACAGTCACCTGAGAGAGTGAGCAGTCTAGGAAAGTGCACCAGTCTGACCATGAGCAGCACCGGGAACCACCGTAGATGCAGGGTCAGGGGCTTAAGGTGAGACAGTAGGCAAGGGTGAGCCTTCTTCAGCTGCATTTGGTTGTGGACCCCATGTGGCAAGTGATGGAGAGAGAAGTTGAAGAACAGCCGTGGAATATAAGCTGGCCAAGAAAAACAAGAAATTATTTAGGAATAGAAAATGTAGGCCAGTCAAGAAATTTTGGTTTCTCTATGGTGTTAAAAATTAATGAGCTCAAGATAGGAGAAAGTGAGCTAGAAGATAAGAGTACAGTAAAACCAAAAACTGGATGCATGTTTTCAATTCGTATATTGTATTTCTTAGTATTTTGACCAAGGTTTTACTGGCATTAATTTTTCCATGTAGTTTATTGTTTAAAATGATGTGTAATCATCAGTAGATTCGTTGGTTGAATCTGATGGATAATGATCCTGTATAGGATTCCTGAGACTGTCGATCTTTCTTTTACCCCAATCATTTTATTGGGGGCTCATACAATTCTTAAAACAGTCCATACATCCATCCATTGTGTCAAGCACATTTGTACATTTGTTGCCCTCATCATTCTCAAAACATTTTCTTGTTACTTGAGCCCTTGGTATCAATCAGCTCCTCATTTTTCCTCTCCCTCCCCACTCTGCCCCCCACGAACCTTTGATAATTTATAAATTATTATTTTTTCATGTCTTACACTGTCCAACATCTCCCTTCACCCACTTTTCTGTTATCCATTCCCCAGGGAGGGGGCTATATGTAGATCCTTGGGCTCGGTTCCCCATTTCTATCCTGGATTCCCTGTGTTTCCAGTTCCTATCAGTACCATTGTACATCCTCTGGTCTAGTCATATTTGTACGATAGAATTGGATCATGATAGTGGGTTGGGGTGGGGAGCATTTAAGAACTAGAGGAAAAAGTTGTATGTTTCATCGTTATTAGACTGCACCCTGGCTGACTCGTCTCCTCCCCGCGACCCTTCTGTAAGGGGATGTTCCAGTTGCCTACAGATGGGCTTTGGGTCCACACTCCCCCTCATTCACAATGATATGATTTTTTGTTGTTGTTGTTCTTTGATGCCTGATAACTAATCCCATTGACACCTTGTGATCACACAGTCTGGTGTACTTCTTCCAGGTGGGCTTTGCTGTTTCTCAACCAAATGGCTTCTTGTTTATCTTCAAGCCTTTAAGATCCCAGATGCTATATCTTTTGATAGCCAGGCACCATCAGCTTTCTTCACCACGTTTGCTTATGCAGAGGCTGTAAATCCTTTTTTTAAAATCATTTTATTGGGGGCTCATACAATTCTTAGCACTATCCATACATACATCCATTGTGTCAAGCGCATATGTACATTTGTTGCCATCATCATTCTTAAAACATTTGCCTTCTACTTGAGCCCTTAATATTGACTGCTCGTTTTCCTCCTCCCTCCCCACTCCCCCCTACCTCATGAACCCTTCATCATTCATAAATTATTATTATTTTGTCATAGATTACACCATGATGTCTCCCCCCCGCCTTCTTCTCTGCTGTCCCATCCCCAGGGAGGAGGCTATACGTAGATTCTTGTAATCAGTTCCCTATCCTGGATTTCACATGAAAATTAATACAAAAGAGGCTTTTGAAAATAGGGGATTTTTTTTCCCTCATAGTAACTACAGGTGCTATTGGTATTCAAGGGTCAGGGACAGTTAATAATAATTTAGTGTGAGGATTTCCTGCCTCACATGATGACTCCTTATTGTGAAGGAGTAATAGGACTTGCTCACAAGTGTGAGAGACTGAGGTCATCAAAGAAGAGGGTGGAACAAGTGTCTGAGAGGCTGGAATATTGGAAGGATGGCTTGTGGGATGAAATGAACCAAGAAGTACCCCTGGGGAACCGATTACAAGGATCTACATGTAACCTCCTCCCTGGGGGATGGACAACAGAAAAGTGGGTAAAGGGAGACGTTGGACAGTGTAAGATATGACAAAATAATTTATAAATTATCAAGGGCTCATGAGGGAGCGGGGAGAGGGGGTGAAATGAGCTGATGCCAGGGGCTTAAGTGAAGAGCAAATGTTTTGAGAATGATGAGGGAAATGAATGTACAAATGTGCTTTACACATGGATGTACGTATGGATTGTGATAAGAGTTGTATGTGCCCCTATTAAAATGATTTTTTTTAAAAGAAGTAGTACCACTGGAGTGATGGTAGAAACATGACTGGTAGTGAACCAGGAGAAAGCCAGGAAGTAGCCCAAGCTTGCATGTTCCTATAGCTAGTACTCCATAGGCAGCCCTGTAAGACAGCAGCCCCAACGGGTCTCCAAGACTGAAATCTTTGGGACTTGGAAAGCCTCATCTTTCTCCCTCAGAACAGCTGGTGGTTTCAAACTGCTGATCTTGCTGTTAGCAGTCCAACACATGACCCGCTACCTCAAGCCGTCCAACACATTACTCACTACACCACCAGGACTCAGAATCAACTTGATGGCAGTGAGTTTGGGTACAGTGAGGGCTAGACATCATCAGTATAGTGTCAGGGCTTGAGGTCCAAAGCTGGGGGTTTTAGGGAGAAGATTGGAAAGGACCTGAGGAGAGCCCAACCATACCTTGAATCTTAAAATAACAAGAACAGGCCAGAGAAATCATTCCCTTTTGAAAAGGCACAGAAAAAGTAGTGTCTTCCAGGGAAATAAGAGCCAAAAAGTGAAGGAGGATTTTGCTAATAGTGATCCTTGAAATTCCAGAAGGTAGAAGGGAAGGGACTAGTATGGGGGTGGGAGAGGAGAGGAATACATCTGCGCTCAGGTGACCCCTCAGCCTGAACAATGGCTTTGGGCAGACAAAGCACATGTTGGACTTTTCAGTTCTGCCTGCACAGACGACTGCGTCCTCAACCACTAACCTAAAGATGTGCGATTCAGAGGCCCCTCACAATAAACGCCTGGCAGTCTGGTTCCCAAAGGTTACTGTCCTAAAACTCAATTCTACATGTGCACACGACGGAGTCACCATGTGTCTGGATCAACTCAACAGCATTTAACAATAATGCTTTAAAACTTATAAGCACTGTGATTGGCTTTCTTTTTTTAGACTGCTGTTGATGTCTTCAGAAGGATAATTTTGGAGGCAGAAAAAATTGACGGAGCAACTTCACAAGGAAAGTCTTCCTGCTCAGTGATGTAATCCTACTGCAGAACCTGAGGACACTGGGGATATACTTTGCCTGAAGAAGCAAACTGCCCATTTTCCTTTCCTTAAGATAAACTATGCTTCTTTTTTCTTCTGTTAACCTGAAAGACTTCATTTGGGTCAGAGCCTCACACACACGTGCGCACACACACACAACTTTCAGATTATGTTAAAACTCTGACTGCCCAAATGAGTTCACTTCCATTTTCAAATTTTAAGCAATCATATTTTCAATTTATATATTGTATTTCTTAATAATATTATGACCAAGAATTTTACTGGCATTAATTTTTCAGTGTAGTTTGTTGTTTAAAATAATGTAATCATCAAAATACCTATTGTTACACTACTCTAAACTAAGCTTGATACATCAGTGTTTATTTTATTTCATTGTGTTAAATGTATACTTGTAAATAAAATAGCTGCAAATCTTAGCCCTTTGTGCTTCTTAATATGGCATGTAGAAATGAAAACCCTGTTCTTCTGAGACTGTCCTTGTCCTTGAGGAATGCTCTGGATTGGATTCTAGGAATATGTGGAGAATATGGCCACAGAAGCTGGCTTGCCAACCCCTTCAAAGGGTCTGTTGACTGAAGAGCTGACTGGCTGTTGGAGATAGGCCTCTGTGGGTGACAGGCCAGGAGCTGCAATGTGGCAGCAAATGAAGAATTTGTAAATGTGTCAAGAGTTGGGTTAGATTCAAATGGTTAATAGCCTTGCAGTTATTCCCCAATAATTACTATATCATTTCCTTTCACCCTAAAATCCTCTAAACCTTGATTAGAATATTTAGCAGCAGGTGGGATTATGGTGGTTTATTTAACATAATGTTCCTGCTATCCATTTGCTTATGTATCATGTCATTTGAAGGAAAAGAAATGTTAGGAGGGTGTGTGTGTGTGTGTGTTTGTGAGTGTGATGTTCCCATCACCATCCATAGCCTCCAGGAGGTTAAAGGACAGGGATATTAATAAGTATTCTGTGTTGGGGCTTCCTAAGACACACTGCGTACAACATTGAAGGAGACAGAGTGAAACTCCTTCCTCTCTTTTCCAGTTAAGATTCCATTTTTAAAACTCAAATGTTATCATTGACTTTACTAATGTAATTTTGCTTTGCAACTGATTTTTAATGAAAAATTATGTTCAATAAAATTTGACAACAGTATTGTTACTTAGTAGGATTTATTCATAGGCCTTAGAAAAAGTACAGCCAAAATGTTTGTTCGAGGGGGAGAAAGACAACCTGGACGGAAGGAACCAGTCCTTGGACATCACGCTGGTCAAGGCCCGGGGTAAGCAAGAAAGAGGAAGGTCCTCTGAAGTGGTTGGACACCAGGACTGCTCCGGTAGCTCAAGTAATAGCAACGGTTGTGAAGGGGGTGCAGGTCCAGGCAGTGTTTATATGTTGTACATGGGTTCCCTATGGGTCAGCCTACTCAAAAACAGACCTAAACGTCCTATCAGACCACATTTAGTCTGGATCCAGTTTATCCAATCAGCTTTATTCGTTTGGAAAGGTTTTTTTCTATGCAAATGGAAACTTTCAGCAGCATACTTATACCAGAAGTGCAACTCCTCACCTCCCAAATGGCCCTTTTAGGAGGGACTGGAGCCCCTAAGACTGATGTCATTCCTTTACACGTTCATTCTTGCACATAGGAACTGAGCACCTACTATGTGTAGGTGGCAATGGATACAATAGAAAAGTGCTGACCCTGACACCACAGGGTCCCTCCACGCCTGCCCAGAGAAGTGATCCGATCCACACACCACTTGATTCATTTGCTTGATGGGCTGAGCTTCTATTATGTTCCAAATATCCTGTTAAAGCCGGAGACACTCAATGGCTGGTGGTGGTGATTAGGTGACATCAAGTAGGTGTCTAGTCAGAGCTGTCTATGTAAAATAGAAGGAAACTAACTGGTCCTGTACCGCCCTCACAGTTGCTGTAATTCAGCCCATTGCAGCCAGTGTCTCAACCGTCTTCATGAGGATCTCCATCCTGTGGTGGTGGTGGTGGGGGGGTGATGTCATGTTAGTGTTCTGGTTGGTTTCTCACTTGTGAAAATGGTGTGCCCTATCTTAGGTTTGAGAAACTAGAGATGTTAGGAAATTAAGACTACATTCTAACAATTCTGAAATGGAAATGAGTTTGGCAATCATTGGTAAAGAAAAAGGTAATTTTTTGTTACTGGTGCATGTATTAATCCAAGTTGACTATAGAAACAAATCCAGAGACACTGATGTATATAAGAGAGAAATATATATATATATATATATATATATCACAGAGCAATTTTGTATTGAGAAAATATCCCAGTCCAGAATAAGCCCATAATCCTGATATTAGCCCACATGCCCGAAACTGGCCCATAAGTTCATCTTTTGACTCAAGCAGCACATGCAATGATGCCAAATGGCAGGAAGATCACAGGCTGGCGGGTAGAAAGTTTTGTGGATCCAGCAGCGGTAGAAGCATCTCAACACTGGTGTGGCTCCTCCAGCTCTCTGGAGTATCCACAGCAGTCAAGGGAAGGCAGAAGAGAGTATCCTGCCTCCAGGGAGGAAGAGAGGAAGTTCCCAGAACCCGCATGATTAGGCCATGCCCAGGAGGAGACATCCTTGGGCTGTGACCTGATTGACAGACTAGACCCCATCTCTCCATTCTTTTATCAGGTTGACATGAAATTGTGTAACTACCACAGTGCAAAAATGTAGCAAGCAAATAAAAAATGGGATGTGTTCATAATCTTCACAGCTCAAATTTTAGTTTCAAGAGAAAAAGTCAAATTACAACACTCAAATTCTTAAATGTATTTATAGAACATTTTTACATTATAAAGTCAATTAGGTCCACTTCTCTTTTTATTTCCTTCTGGAATTTTATACAGTAGGCTGTATTTACATGAACAGAAGGATAAGTTGTGGATTTTAATACAGCTCTTCAAATTATCAGTGTGCTCTTCAAATTATTTTAACTTCCTGCTTACATCCACTTCTAACCTACTCATTGGATACTTCTCATCACCCTTTGACCAAAGCTGCTCCTGTCAAAACAGCGTACTGCTTTTGCATCACTGAATCTAATGAGCATTTTTATTTTTCAGCATCCCAACATTACTCTTCCCTTAACACCACATTTTGCTTTTCCTACCTGCTCCCGGTGTTGTCGGGTTCTTTCTGTCACTATCAAGCCCTCAGCCCTTTTCCTGCCAGTCCCGTCTTTCGCTATGACTAAATGCCAAGTTTCCAGAAGCACCCCAAATTTTTATCTTTGCTCTAACCTCTGGGTTCCTGGTTTATGCTTGATAGAGGCTTCTCAGATGTATTTTACCAGAAACAAACCAAAACTCAATGTCATCAAGTCACTTCTGATGTCGCCAGAAGCAGAATTCTGTTTTCGTTTAAAACCCACTCGATATGAACACCACTGAGATATGAAAGCTCTAAACTTGAGAGCCGCCCTTAGTGCTTCCCTTCATTTCCCTCACCCAAGTTCGCAGACTGGGGGGCCCTGCCTCAGAAATCTGCCTGTAGCTTGTCTTTTTTTTTTAATCTCCGCTACATTAGTGGACAGTAACCATAGTTACCTCTTAAAGACATACATTATGTCATTCCTTACTTTTAAATCCTCCCAGACCAATTGTACCAAAATCTAAACTTCGACCCCTAAAGGTCCAGCATGGTCTCACTGCTTAAACTCAGCGGCCCCTTGGTTCCCAGAGCCAATGAGCTTTCTCCCCGCTCTACAAGAAACTGCCAACTCCAGAAGTAGAAAACACTCATTAGTCAATATAACAAGGAAAATGAGATCTGTCCTCATGGTAGTCAATCAGTGGGTCTGCTGTTACTAGAATGTCCAATGAAATGAGGGCTCACTGCCCTGGATTCCAGACGCTCGAGGCCACCTGCCCACGATGTTGCTCTACGTAGAGCATCTCACATGTTGGTGTTTCTTGAGTTGTGTGGCCTCATTTCTCACCAGAGAAGTACAGTGCTTGATGCGAGACTGGCTCGGGGGTTCTTTCAGCTCCAATGACCCATTCCAATCACGGAAAGCCCTTTGAAGACAACAGCTGGAGTATGGCTTGCCTCTTCTACGTTGAATTATCAGCTTCCTGATGGTTTGCGTTCTCAATGTGTTCCCTTCTCCGTCCCATTTTTGTCCAATTAACAAAGTAATCCATCACAGTAAACTCTGTGTCTTATATGTGCCATCATTGGTGAAGTTTAGCATGTCCTGAACTTTAAAGATGTAAACCTTTTCCCACCCAGTCAATTCTGATTCATAGAAACCCTCATGCCATGACCCTACATACCATAACATTTTTGTTGCTACTTCATCATTTATCATTTTGCTACTGTTATGAATTGGGCGACCCCTGTGAGAGGGTTGTTCAAACCCCAAAGAGGTTTTGACCCACAGGTTGAGAACCTCTGCTCTGGAGGGTGTCCAAGGCTGAAAATCTTTACAGGAGCTGCCGGTCTCTTTCTCCTGTAGAGTAGCTGGCAGTTTTGAACCACTGACCTTATGGTTAGCTGCAGTGTTCTAACAGCTGGGGCAGAGTTTAGCCGTTTTCTACAGCTCCTCACTCTGCCGATGTTGACCCATAGCGACTCTAGGACAGGACAGAATTGCCTGTGTGGGTGTCTGAGAGTAACTCGGTGTGACTTGAAAACCTGCAGAAGTGACTGGTGGTTTTGAACTGCTCTCCTTGTCGTCAACAGCCTACGTTGGAAGCACTACTCCACCAGGGCTCCTCCATGGGTTTTGACAGCCTTGAGAAATGACAAGGATTGCTGATGTGGACAGAGCCCAGTTACGGATTTGTTGGCTCTCCACGCCTTTTCCCCCACTCTTCCTCTCCCCTGGACCCCTGGGCCCCTGGGTCCCATTGTTTTCTCCTCAGGATTGTTTATGCTGCCTATCTTATATAGATAGACATGAAAAGAAAATCAAAACAGAAAATAACCCATGAATAGCTCCAGGTCTGTCTGCTGACCCTTAGGAATGTTTTCTAATTGAGTCTAACGAGGTGCCAAGCCCTACCCCCCACGCCAGATGTCTATTTTCAGAATCCCTCAGGAAGTTTGTTGCTTTGTTCCCCTGGCTGCTCTATTGTGCTCCTTTCATGTTACGCCCTGGTATAGGGGCTCAGTTCCCACACTATCTCCAGTGTTGCCCCCCCGTAGCACAGTGGGTCAGTAAGGGGATGTCGTGTCTCCTGGTGAGGCCAACCCTACACTCATGTCTATGCATTGGCTGCTCTAAGAGGGAACGTTGTTCTTGAGGCTTGGTGGCCCAAGTTGCGGCCCACTCTCTCTTTTTCCGTTTTAGTTAGCTCCCGTGTGGTCTGGGCAGACCTGCCTCTCTCCCCGAGCTGTATCTTCAGTGCTGTCCTCTGTAGTGCATTCTTCTGGGAAGATACCAAGACCGAACAGTCATGAACCATACCCAGACCAGCCAGGTAACTGAAGGTTCCCAGAACCAATCATCTAAGTTTTCTATTTCATAATTGTGTATGTATCTCAATCATAGTCCTTTCCCTAGGACAGTGACAATTGATCTGCCACCAGTGGTGATTTTGTGACTAACGAGGAGTCTTGCTGGCATACTAGCAGCCCACTCTCTGCTCTGCCTCCCAGTCTCCTCTCTGGCCTCAGGGCTGCAGCTCTTCTGCTCTGGTGCCTCTGGCCTTGGTGTTGCCTGGCAGCGTCTGATAAACTTCTCTTTTCCTCTCTAAGTCAAAATTAGTGAATTGGCTCTGCTGCTCCGGAACAGGGGAACCCTTATTATCAGTGACGACAGACACTGTGGTGCCCCCACCTGGGGGGCCCCCTGGGGGTGGGGGGACCTGAGTGGCATGGATCGCCAAGGGCTGAGAGCTTCTAGAGGAAACAAGACAGAGAAAGGGATGGGGTGGCCTGGCTCAGGAAATGCCGGGCCTGAAAGAAGGTTGTCAATTTTGGAGAGGCCAGGTCGGGTCCAGGCCTGTTTTCTCTGCCACCGGAAGCCTGGACCATCAGTCAGGAAGTGAGAATTGAAGAGAGGGCTTCCAAAGATTCCGGGGTGGGGCAGGGCGGTGGTGAACAGAATTTTAAAAGAATGTCATTTTCCACAAACTTTTTTAATTCCCTTGGTATAGGTTTTGTGAGGAAGCGGGGAGGGTGGGTCAGAAGGGGAGAGAGGAGCATTTGGGAACAGGAAGCGAGTTTCTAGAGATGCCCCTTCCAAGAGTCTGAGGACTCCCAGCCATGAATTCTAGCCTGCAGGGCAGTGCCTATCTGCAGTTTCAGAGACTAACTTTCCATGGGAGTAGAAAGACCAGTCTTTCTCCCACAAGCAGCTGGTGGATTTGAACTGCTGGTAGGTGGATCGGATTGCCATAGCCCGAGGACAGACTAGTGAGACTCAGCTAGCTGGGCTGGAAAAGTGCGGTCCAGAAGAGGAGATCTTGAGGCTGGCTGGAGGCTCCGCAGGTTTACCTTTTAGGGGGGAAAAATGTTGTGATTTGAGTGAAAGTTTACAGAGCAAATTCGTTTTCCTTTCCAGCTGCACAGCTAGGTTGCTTAAGAGACCCTGCAGTCCCCTTTTTAAGGGCAATCATCCCGGGCCCAGTTCCATCCCTCCTCCATTCCTCCCCCCCCTTTCCTGCCTGGTGAGCAGGGTTTGGAAGTTTGCCACCACCCAGTGGCCATCCCCAGTGACCACGTGGAGAGGCGCCCCAGGCCCCGCATGCCCTACTGCTCTAATGTGGCAGACCTGGCAGAGCGCTGCCAGCAGGCAGTTCCTTTGTCCCTGCAACTCAAAGGCAGCAGGACCAGACCCGTCTATATGGCAGCTGCCCTGGGGGTGGGGGGCCTGAACACCGCGGCACAAGGTAAGTGCACTTGGCAAAGTGGAGAGAGCTTCAGAGACTGTGGGGGCTTTGGGAGACCCTCAAGCAGCCCCCCTCCACTCCCTCCTCTGCCCTTTCCGGGAGGAAATATAGTGGGTCGCTGCCGCATTGCCAGGCTATGGTGCTTTTTCATAGGCAGGCTTGGCACAGTTTCAACCTGTGTCTGACCCAGGGTGGGGAGGATGGCACGCCCACCATTTCCCTTCCCAGCTTACATTAGGAACTGGGTGGGTTGGTGCTGGCACCCTAAGGTACCTTCTCATTTGGGAGTCCAAGTCTCCCTGCTCTCTGAGATGTCGCTGAGGGATGGGTCTGTGTAGGCAGGTGGCCTCCACCTTCTCACTCACCATCAAGGGCCTTTGCCGGTCTACACTGGCTGGATTGCACTTCCAAAACCACCCAATCACCAAGCCTTCCTGGGCTCACACTGCATCCATAGAGGGAGTGCCGGTGCTGGGTATCTGCCCTGTCACCCCGCACACCCACATCTGTGTGGCGGCAGAGGGAACCACAGCTGGCTGGCCCTTTATCAAGGCTTCCTCCCTGCTGCTCACGATTCTGGGGCCAAGGAACACGGCCAAGCCTGGCTTCAACCCTCTACTGTCGGGTCAGTTCTGACTTATGCTCACCCTATAGGCCAGCGTCCAAGTGTTCCCCAGGGTTTCTGACCCTGGAACTCTCTATGGAGACAGAAAACTCACCTTTCTCTCCAGGAGGGCCTGATGATATCCAACTTCTGACTTCGCAGTTAGCAGTCCAGCGCCTCAGCCTGTGTGCCACCAGGATGACTTGCCTGGCTCCACGGGGAGCCGGAACTGGAAGAGAAGTGTTACAGCCTCCTGAGAACTGAAAACATTTGCATTACCATAAGCGATTAGCTTGGATTCCAGACTTCTGGGCAGCATTACTTGCCTCTTAACAGCCCCTACTCAGGACACCAGCCTGGAAACCTAAGCGGTAAGTCCATTGCAGATGAAGCCCAGCAGGAAGTGAGTTTGGAGGCGGTTGACATTCCATGTTTTGTTTGGTGATGAGGAGAAGCTGTCTGTGCTACGTCGCTCTTGGACACACTGACCGATCCAAGTTCCAGATTGGACATCTCTCTGGGACCCAAAGGAATAGAATTCCGCTAAGAATAGAAATCCCTTTTCGGAGAATAGAAGGCCTTTTCCCGGCCTGCAAGTGGAGTCCATTCAAGAGGCCCGGTCCTCAGAAACTTGCCTTTTGGGGAAAATAATGAGGAGCTATGAGGGTGGGGTTGTGGGTAAAGTGTTCTCTTCTGAAATATGTCCTCGAATGTCATGATGGATATTCCATTGTAGCAATAAACAACAACATCAAATGCACCAGTGGACATTTGAAAAGAACCTATTGTCAAATGACTCCTAGACAAAGGGTTTGGTTTTTTTGTCTGATATCGACTGATATTTAGCTGCTCAGTGAAAGTCTCCTGAGGGGTGGGAAGGCCCCTCATGCTGTGTCTGAGGACAGCCTTTCATAGAAAGAAGGGCGGAACCCCCACCTCTGCTCTTTGTCCCAGTCAACAAGTATTGACTGAGCCCTGCTCTGTGCAGTAGAACTGGGTACCGGTGTTCTCGAAGCTGGAGACCCCCCGACTGAAAGGAGAAAAACACGTGAGTCCAGTCTCTCTTATCTGACCTTCCAGACCATGCTCTGTGAGGGCAAGCACTTCATGGGGATGAAGCTGGAGGTTTGGGGGCACTGCGACCAGCCTCCAGGACCGAGGCTTGGTGAATGGGATAAACTCCCTGTGAGTGGGGAGTGGGGCCTGGGCTTGCTTCGAGCACCCCGACTTCCAAGGCCAGCAGTTCATCCTGGAGCATGGGGACGACCCTGACTTCCTCCCCTGGAATGGCCACAATGACCATAGGGGCTCCTGCCAGCCTGTCCGGATGGTAAGCCTACCATTCCCTTGAGAGCTGGGCTAGGGAGTCACACCCGATCAAAGACTTCCATGCTCTGCCTTTATGTGGTCTGATTTCCTAGACCCTGGCCACGCCTCCCAGAGCCTGTCGTCCCATTAAAAGATGTTTTTCCTGTGTCTGTTCCTCATGGCCCTGCCAATAGATCCAAACTCCCTGCCCAGCCAGTTTTCAATCAAGTACCTGTGCATGCATCGGAAAGCCACTTTCCAATTCTGATGCCAACATGTTGCTAACTTGCTCGTTGAAAACATAAGGTGGAATTTGCCACCCGTCTGGGAAGGAAGAAAGGAGATCCTAAAGTACAGCTGCTTTGACCTGGGACAGTACCTCCTCTTGCTGGAGAACGCTGGAGTATTTCCCAGGAGTCACCTCTTTGCTCAACTCGGAGTGACTGATGGGGGAAGTTCAGCTGTGTGGGGAGAGCTGAGGACTATTCAGTGTCTGGCTGGTCTATGAGAAAAGTGAGAAAGATGCTCCTTGAATTCTCCCTCCCCCCGACTCCCCCTCACCCAGCCCAGTCAAAAGTATGAACCTGCTGGGGGAGGTCCTGGTGTTTGGGATGAGAAGCAACAGGCTCTTGAGAGCAGGCGTGAGCAGCCCCCCTTGTGTGGGTGTGCAGATTTCCCCTGGTGAGCATCTGCCAGCTTCCTGGAAGGGACCTGCATCAGCCCCATCTCTTGTCTCCATTCTTTGCAAAACCAGCTGGGGAGGTTGGCCTCCCAAGTGGTAAGAATGAGCTCTTTATAGAATTGGTCATTTGGAAAGACCTGATCTTCAACCCTGCCTAATGCTCTTTCTATGGGAAAATTACGCCGGCTATGTAGTGAGTGCAATTTTCCAGAGAGCCCTCCTGGACCCAGCCTTGCTGGAAATGGGGACCAGATGCTAAAATCCCCCTTTGTCTTCTGGAGAGATGACATGGGAAATCTCATAAGGAGACATAGGTCCTGGTCCAAGTGACCCATGATGTAGGGGTCAGCAGGATTTCAGCTAGAAAGATTGTGATTGTTTTAATCCATAATTCCACTACAGCTTTAAAATACCATAATTTGATCCATAGCATGTGGTCCAGAGAGAGGGGTAAGAGCATGCTATGAAGGCCAGGGTAAAAGGGATGTCCCTTGAGGGGCTCATGACCCACCTCTTGAGGCAGCAACTGGCCTGTGGACACCCGTGAGCAGGCCACTGGCCTTCTCTGGTCCTTAGACTCTTTGCATGTAAGAAGAGGACGCTGGACTCATTCAGGTGAGTTGAAACTTTTTGCAAAAATAGAACCCATTCACCTACTCAAATCTGTGGAACTCACTTGTCCTGACACACGGAGCTCAGCCCTGCCCTGGGCAATTCTCAGCTCCTTCAGCACTGGGTCTTCCTTTTCTGAATGGGGACTGGGGATGTGAACTCAGGAGTGCTTCTCTTCTTTCCTTCCTTCCCTCCTTGGATCCTGGAGCATGGGGAGCATTTCCACCTGGAAACCTTTGGGCCAAGAATGCCGTCAGCTGCCTCAAGGTGTCGGGGGATGGCGCATGAGTCATGCTCTAGGGGGCCATGGCCTGTGCCAAGGTCAGGAATCAGACCCCCACCCTAGAGGCCCTTTCCCACCCTAGGCTTCCCCCTTCCCATGCCCCTTGTCAAAGACAAACAGGAGTGGCTTCCTCCACAGCCTGGGAGGATCATCGCCAGGGAACACCAGGTGCAGAGGTGCCTGGAGGGTAGGTCCTCCCTCTGGACCACAGAAGAGTGGGAGAGAGAGAGAGCCATGGGGCAAACTGTAAGGGTGCTGGGTAACGGAGTTGATTCTGGAGGTGGCACTCTGGGTCCCTTCCAGACAAAGGCGGGCTGTTCACCAGGAGAAGCCCTGAGTCTGTCAAGGCATGAGACGGTCGTCAGGAGAAGGCAGTCTTAGGGAGTCCTTGCTGGTCTAAGACACATCCCACAGCGTGGACGGCTCTAACAGAAAATCTCCTTCCACTGAAATCCAAATTCCAAGTGCCATCTCTCAGGGGCAGAGCTTCCAGGTCCCTTGATGACCAGGTGGCATATCTCTTACCCGCCTGTGTGCTGACTGGCTTCACCTGCTCCTTTGTATCTCAAGAGCTAGATTTAAGACGCGCCCTAACTAATTCCGGCCTCATTAACAAAAGAGAATCTTCCCAAAGCACACGTGCCATCGCTTCTACAAGCAGAGGGTTAGAATTCTAACATGTATTCTGTAGGGGGACACAATTCTACTCCTCACAAAGATGGGCCTGCCCCTCTGCGCCAGGAGAGGTAAGGGACGACTGGACACTTCTCCCTTAGAGAGGGGTAGAGTTTTGAGGGGAGGGTTTGGGAAGATGGACAAGGCCTGGGGGGGAATCTGCCTGAACCCAGGGGCTGTCTGCTTGCCCTCCCCACATGATGAACTGATTAAGAACACCCCCTTCCTGCTCCCATCAGTCCCCTCATCTTCACCTGGGGAATGCTCTAAGCTGGCCCCACCCACAGTGGGTCAGGCCTAGAGACAAGAGGCCCTGGGCTGGCCGGAGTCTCCACGAAGGGGCCTGCTGGTTCTACCTGGACCCTCTCTGCCTTCTCATGTCATGGCTCAGCAGACTGGCTGCGGGTAAGGGGTGGAGACGGGAAAAGGGAGGTTGAGGGGGGTATGCGTGTGGGAGAGCTGGCCGAAATGGCAGCGCACTGGCTCAGCAGCTGCCTGGCCTTCGCGGCCCCTTCCCTGCATGGGATCTCATCTAAAACAAGGGCACTGGGGCAGAGTGGTTCAAACATTCTGAATCAGTGTCTCATGGGGAGAGAAAGTTCTGGGATGGGTGGACCAAGGCGTTCAACTTCGGCGTAGACCCGGCAATGGTTAGAGGCCACCAGCCCCCTACAAAAGAGAGCACAATTTCCCATCCATGGTAAAATGAAGCCAAGATCCAACCAACCAGCAAAACAACATGACAAACCCACTGTCACCAGGTTGGTTCCCACTCAGAACAGCAGGGTTCCTGGAGCCTGGTAGATCCCAAAGCTCCATTTTTTTCCCAGAGTGGTGGGAGACGCTGGGATGGAGAGACCCGATTGCTTCCACCCGTTCCTCCCGTGCACTGTGCCTGCCTACTCCCCATGCACACAGCACATCAGCCTCCAAGTGGGAAGTGGTGCCAAGCAGAGCCTTTCCCGCCTCCTCCAGACAGTCCCATATCCCGAAGCTAGCAGAGTGAGGCGGCAACACAGTCCCCAGGTCTCTTCCTGGGAGACACACACCTTCCCCAGGCAGAGAGGGTCTCTCTGCCCCCCCATGTACCCCAATAAGCACACCTCCTCCAGAAGGGAGCCATGCTTGATTACCTGGACTAGTTTCCCTTCCCTCAGCTCTCTGGCTTGACCCCATCCTTCCCACAGTGCTCCTGGGTACTTAATACACGTGCTCACTGGCTCTGCTCTCTGAGTGGTAGTAGCTTACCCAGGAAGGAGTGGAGTAGAAGAGGGATGGGGGAAGAAGCGCATCCAGAATCACCCCAGTTTCTGTGATCACCATCCTGGGCTGGTCCAGAATGTCATGGTCCCTGAACATCACCCCGTGAGAAGTGCCACAACCTACACCCAACATGCCCACGGGGGGATGAAAGGAAAGGAAGCCAACAAGGAGGCGAATGAGGTACCAGCCTGGTCTCCAGATGAAATGAGATGACCCGGGAGCTGGGAGGGGACACTAGGTGGGACAGGGTACCACCAGGGCCCAGGCTCAGCCCAGGCCAGCTCTGCTCTGCATTCCAGGTGGTCATTCTGCCTTCTCCCTTGCCACCCAATCTTCTCTGTTCGTGGTGGGTCCTGTAAGACAGCCCAACTATCCTGGCCGTGTGTTCGTGGTAGAGCAGGGTGCCGTCCGAAGCTGCTCTGCCTGGGAGGCCCACAGCTCTCGGATTCAGTCCCTCCACAGAATTGTCAACTACTTCTAGCCAGGCCTGTCTGCCTGCCACTGGCCAGACTGTCCCTGGGACCTGGAGAATCCCAGAGCCCCAGAGCATGAGATAGTAGGGGATAAAAGCCAGATTCTGAGCAGGCTTCGGGTAGTTGTGCTGGCTCCTCCTGACCCTCCAGGCAGTGCGGTGGGACACCTTGGGTCCTGCAAAGAGTAGGATGATCCAAGACTAATCCTAGGATTTGAGAGATGCATCTTTCCTTCATTCCCTACATCCACAAACATTCCTCCCCAGAGGAGGCAGGACACTTGAAGGCGCCCAGTTGTGGAATGTCTAGTCCTGCCCTTTCATTTCATATTTATGGGGCCCATCTCATATAGTTCAGGTCTCCAAACAAGCTCTTAATCGGAGCCAGGAGTGCCCAGCCCGTTGCCTCCTGGGCCAGTTGTTAAGTACATTGAGTCAGCCGGGACTCACAGTGCACTGTGTACAACAGAAGCAAGCATGGCCCTGTCTCTCACCATCCTCACAAGCACGGTTATGTCTGACCCCCTGATGGCAGCCACTGTGTCCATCCCACTCCTGACCGTCTTCCCCTTTTCACTGACCCTTGACTTCCCCTTTTTCCAGGGACTGTTCTCCCCCGATCACGTGCCCAATGCACATGAGATGAAGCCTCGCCATCCTTGATTCTAAGGAGCATTGGGGCTGTACTTCTTCCAAGACAGATATGTTTGTTCTTCTGACCGTCCACACCAGCACCCTAATGCAAATGCATTGATTCTTCTACAGTCTTCTGTGTCCATCGTCCAACTTTCACATGCATACGAAACGATTGAAAAACACCACATTTTGAAGTGACAATACCACGGCAAACCTTAGTCCTCAAAGCGACATCCTTGCTCATCAGTACTCTAAAAGAGGTCTTGTGCGGGAGGTTTGTCCATTGCAATGCCGTGCTTGATTTCTTGATCGCTGCTTCTGTGAGAGTTGATTGGGGAATCCAAGCAAAATGAAATTCTTGACAACTGCAGTGTTTTTGTTTTGTTTTGTTTGAGTTACCGTTGCATCTTTACGCAAAAGCTTCTTTGAAAGTCAACTTAGCATTTTCCACCAACCAGGAGCGGAAGCTTTCACGGGTTTCACAATCTTTTACTTAGGTGCTGCCATTGTGGGAGCCTTAGTAGCAGCCATTGCTGTCTTTTAGGTGCTTGCATAGTCTTTTTTGCTTCCTTGGCAGCCCTGATCGCCTGTCCTCTTACTATCTTCAGGTTTCCGATTCCTCTTGGCCATTATAGCAGCAAGACATGCACCAGTGTTGGCCCTCTGGAATGTGACTGCACGGTGGGTGCTTTCCTTTTGAATTTCTTCCACTTGCTCCTTTTTGTACTTCCTTCTGTCGCGCTTACCTGCGCAGGGTTACTCTAGGAAAGGAATGCTGATTTGCACTTTGCATTAAGAAACTGGAAAACCTTCCCAGTGGTCCTAGTGTAGCACCTCCCATGTCCAGGGTGCATCTTGGACCCAGTGACTGCACAGATTCACCTTCCTGGCAGAAGCAGCAGAACATTGGGGATGATGGGGAGAGCCATCTTCAAATTTTTATCTGTTTAGCATGACGTTGTCTATGGGTCGAGTTGTGAGGATTTGGGTTTTCTCGACAATTAGTAGAAATCCATATTGAAGGCAGAAGCGCCCCAAATACTCCACAAGCAGTTACGTCCTTTGCATATAGAAAATTGTTAATAAACTTTCTTCTGATCCCGATGCCACATTCTTCCTTATATAGTCCAGCTTTTGCTCAGCATATAGATAAAATGTTGGAGCCATGGTAGTGTAGTGGTTACACTTCAACTGCAATCTGCATGGTCAGCAGTTCAAAAACACCAGCAGCTCTGAGGAGAAAGACTGAGCTTTCTACTCTCATAAACAGAGTCTCAAAACCCACAGGGGGTTGTAGTGAGACAGCACTGACTCAATAGCAGTGAGTTTATAGATAAAATGAGCACAATGAAGTGTTCTAGAAGTCCCATTCTTCTCAATGATATCTGTAGTTTGTTATGATCCACAGAGGTGAATGTCTTGCATAGTAAATATAACACGAGGAAGCAACTTTCTGGTGTGCTTTGCTTCCAGCCCAAATCCATCTGATATCAGTAATAATATCCATTGTTCCACATCCTCTTCTGAATTATATTTAAATTTCTGGAAGCTTCCTGTTGATGAATGCTGCAGCCATTTTAAAATTATCTTCAGCAAAATTTTACTTGCCTGTGATATTAATGATGGTATTCAACAGTTTGTGCGTCCTGTTGAGCCACCTTACTTTGGAATGGGCACAAATATGGATCTCTCCTGGTGATTGGTAGCTACCAATTTTCTTCCACATTTCTCGGCAGAGACAAGAGAGCACTTCCAGTGCTCATCAGCTTGCTGAAACATCTCACTGCGATTTCAGTTTCTGGAGCCTTGTTTTCCTCTAATACCTCAGCTTGGACTTCCTGGACTCCTTCCTACAGCATCATCAGTCCTTGACCCTGTGCTGCCTCTTGAAACGGTGAAATCTTGACTAGTTCTTTTTAATACATTGGCTCTGTATTCCTGCCATCTTCTTTTGATGCTTCCGGCACCACTCACTACTGCAACTCGAGGCTTGAAGTTTCCCCTCTGTTCTTTGAGCTGGATAGATACTGAGTGCATGCTTCCTTTTTGGCTTCCTAACTCCAGGTCCTCACTCATTTCATTGTAATGCTTTGTCTTCTTGAGTCACCTTTGGAATGTGCTAGTCAGCTCTCTTCCTTCTTCCCGTCACCCATTTGCTTTAGTGCGGGCTCATTCGGAAAGAGGACTACAGGAGAGGGAAGTCAGGGCTTCTGGGCCTCACCTGCCTCCCTGACTCAACAGCTCTGGGGCCACCACCCATGCACGTGGCCTGCGCCTGACCAAAAGCCTGGCTGAGACACATTTTGTTTTAGGCTCTGGGTTTCTCCCATGGACTATGGTGACCTCTTAGCTTAAATGGAGGCCCTTCTGAAAGGGTGGACAGAAACCCAGCCCACCCAGTCATTCCCCTAGGAATCCCAGCTCCATAGTCACCTGAAGGGAAAGACAGGAGGGGAATGTGGTGTGGGTGGCAGGGGTGGAGGAAAGGAGACTCAAGGGAGTGAGGGAAGTCCTCCTGAGGAAGGGAGGGAGCTTTCAGTGATGAAAGGGGAACCAGCCAAGCCACTCAGCCCCACACCTCACAGATGAGAACGGCACCTTCAGGAGAGGGCCCAGAAGAGGGAAGAACCCCACTGGCTGCACATCACTTACTGGTCCTGGGAACACCCAGTGGGCCCTGGGGAGGTGGGTGGGGCTCCAGCAGCTGGGACTCCTACTGGAAGGGACACAAGACTGTCTGGGATTGTTGGAACTAGGAAGACCCACTCCGGAGTGAGAGCGGAGAATCTCACAGCCCCTGTTCCACATGCTGGAGACATGCTGGCCAGGTAGTACTGCAGCCCTATGCCCATCCAGTCAGAGGCCCCAGATGGACAAGTTCCACAGTACAAACAGATGTTGTACAGGGTTTCTATTCTGAGGGGGCCTCAGTTCACTGGGCAGGGGGGGTGTCATAGAGAAGGACCACCAAAGACAGTGACTTCCCACTGTCCCCAGACCCAGGGCCCAGCTGAGCTTGGGTCAGGCGCTTGGAACAGCATGAATGGGCCCAATCACATGTAAGAGTCCTGACCACAGAGTCAAGCCCATTAGCCAGCTTGCTCCCACTCTGCACGGTGGCCGCTAGGTCCCTGCCCCAGCACATCGTGGCTTCTTGGCTGCCCACCCAACCTCGTCACCTGCCCTTACTGCACCCCTCATCTGTCATTTTCCTCCAGCATCTAGGGGAGCCTTGCTCCCCAAGAGCCACCCCAAAAAGCGCTTGACCAAAGTTGTTCAAACCAAATCAGTAATAGAGACTGGCTCCTACCTCCGTCCTCATCACACTGCCCTTGGGGTGCGAGGAGGAGCTGATAGGCCCCGGGCTGCTCCAGATGGTCCTGGTTCCTGACACCTTGGTCAGGCCACTCCCCTGAGCCTCAACTTCCCCCCCCCCCCTCTGTGCAGTGGGTGACAGCAGTGTTCCCTAACAGGGTGCCTGTGAGCGCCCAGGGGTCACCACCAGGCAACCAGGCCCAGCCTCCTTCTATGCAGCAGTTCTCAACCTGTGGGTCGAGACCTCTTTGGGGGGTGGGGAGGGGTGTCGAACGACCCTTTTACAGGGGTCACCCAATTCATAACAGTAGCAAAATGACCGTGATGAAGTAGCAATGAAAATAATGTTATGGTTGGGGGGGGTCACCACCACATGAGGAGCTGTATGAGTGGGGTGCGGCAGGCGGAAGGTTGAGGACCACTACTCTAGAGTCCTTCCCTCCCCTAGTTCTGCAAAGCAGCCGGGCCTCATTATGGGGGATTTATGATTCACCAATGGGTTTGTGCTCCTTATGACCTCCCCCTCCCCCCTGCCCCCTGCTTCCTAATCTGTCAGCCACTCTGCAGGAAGACAGGAAAACAAGATTCCCACGGAGAGCTGGCGGGCAGGCTGTACTGCTCTGTGAAGCTCGTCCAGGGATCCGTGTGGCCATGGCAGGCAGAAGGGGGAGCCTTCCTGTAGGAATGGGCGCCTGCAGCCACTGCAGATCCTTCCATCTCTATCCTGCAACCTGGAGACCTGAAACAGGAAGCCTGGGGTCCTTGTCTCTCTCCATCCCGGGCTTGCTCCGGTTGGCTGGGCCACCACAGAAGGGTTTGTTCTCCCCCATCAGGAGGGCTGACCCTAAGAAGGCTGTACCCTTTGGTGTCTGGGGCCCCTTTCCCACCCCAGGGAGTCCAGCTGTCCCTGCCACCTTGCCTCACCTCATCCAGAGCACCCTAAGCTCTCTCCTCTCCTGGGCTTGGCACTACCTATAAAATATCCCTTTGGGACGGGGACGGTTCCAACAGACTGCCAAGAAACCACAGCAGATTTTATACAAAAACCCGTCTAATGAAAAGTTTGATGGCCAGCGCTTGTCGTGGGAGTGCTCAGGGCCACGAGTGGAGAGTTGGGTCTCAAGGACTAGCCTGCAGGCCACCCTGAGCCTCACCTGCGCAGGCCCTGACCTTGCCCCTCTCCTCCCTTCCCTTGCCTGTCCAGTCCCTGCATGCACACCACCACGTGTGGCGTGAACACATTGCCCACAGAAGCCTGCGTAGTTCCGTGAAGATGTACAAATGCCCGGGGCAGGGTTATTCAGAGAGCCAAGGGTGAAGCCCAGCCTTGGCCTAGACTTCCTGACTCAGCTCTGCTTCGCCACACAGCAAGGCTGCGGCGGCTTGGGAACACGGGAAGGCGTGCTTTCTTTCACAGCTTGCAAAGACTGGGGCTGTAACATGAACTTTTTAGGAAAACTGGTTCCTAGCCTCCTGCTGCTTGTGGTTTAAGCCCCTCTTTGGAATCCACTTTTTCAAAACAATCCTAAAAAGCCCAGCTGAAGCTTCTCCGTGGCCTTTGGGGGTGGGGGTGGGGTCGTGTGTGTGTGTGTGTGTGTGTGTGTGTGTGTGTGTGTGTGTGTGTGAGAGTGTGTGTGAGAGAGAGAGAGAGAGAGAAAGTTCCCAGGGACACATCCTTGGAGCTGGCCTTCAAGCTTGGGGAAGGGTTGGCTGGCCCTTGAAACCAGACCTTTGCAGGGGACAGTGGAGGGGAGCAGCAGGACAGTAAGGATCCTAGTCCTGGTTTATGGTTTATCCTCTAAGGAATGCCCACTGTGTGGGGAGGGGTGTGATCTGCCAGGGGGATCAAGGCTGAAAATCCATTTCGAAACAAAAGAAAGCCTAGCAGTAGCTAGGATCTCTTCCGTTGGGAATCAGAGCAGTCAGAAGGCTGAAGCTAAGTGCTTTTCGTACTCACCCTGCTCCATCCAAGTGCTGTGCGCGCTCCAGGGTCCCTTTCCACAGAAATACCCTAAGGCCGGGGAGGCTGGCCCCAGTGCCAGGAGCAGAAAACAGGGCACTGTTCCCGCCTCCCAGCTGAACTGGGGCTAACCCCGCACCAGGGATTCCTGAGCCATGCGGACAAAGACACACACAGCAGTGTGAGTAGGCGCCACCCACCAACCAGGCTGCCAAGGGCAAATCCTGTAACAGGCTGGCACTGTTCTCCAGGAAACAAGAACGCTTCCTAATGCAGCTCAGTGAGATGGCACCAGCCTTCAGAGAAAGTCGATTCTCAGACCGCTTTTCACAGTCATGTGGACACAGGGGGCGCCAAGACCAAGCGTCCACAACTGAGCTTTAGTGCTTACTGCCATGGAACCACTACAGGATGGGGTAGGACTGCCTCTGTGGGTTTCCAAGACTACCTCTTTATGGGAGTCGAAACCCTCATCTTCTTCCGAGGCCGTGGTTTCTAACTGCTAACCTCAACGTTAGCGACCCCCTGCATAGCCCACTACTCCACCATAACCCGCTGGCTCTGAGATAGGGAAAGTGCTTTTCAAAATATTTTGTGGAGGATTTCTGAAAGGGTGGTGAGGAAACATAAATACAAGCGGAGCCAGGGTCCGGTTAGCATTCCTAATTAAACATCGCCTGAAATCCTGTGCTCTTTGCCTGAGATGGTCTGAAAACTAGGCCAAATCAAGCAGGGAGACGGAATCAGAGTCCAAAAGATAAAAAGAATCCAGTTTCCCAGGGCAGCACAGCCATTCCTGGGCTTGAGGCCAAAGAGAAATATCTCCCATGGTCCCTTAGGAAAAGCTGGTGACTCATGAGCTATCTCCTTAGCATTCGCCCTCCTGCAAGCAAAATAACAAGTTCACAGGATCTGGGTTAATAGCATCCCACAATGCCATGGGGCAAGCCAGTGGCATTAGGTCAAAGTAGACATTTTGTTGGGGAAATTTTAATATCACTTGTTTACATATGAACGTTTAACTAATTTTCAGTAAATCTAGTCAGGTTATTAAAGCACGATCTGTTCATCAGTCAATAAAAATAATCACATAGGTGATATTTAATAAGCAATTGCTATATCCCAAAAATGGTCTAAACTTTTTTTTTTTTACATTTTTTGGTAGTAACTTTATACAGATCACAAAATACAAAGTGGCATGCATTGCAGTGGAGGGGAAAAGGACTAATTGGTTTGTTTATGTATCCCAGACCCATGGCTGTTGAGTTGATTCCAATTTAGCTAGCCTATAAGACAGAACAGAACAGCGTCATGGGTTTCTGAGAAGTCAATCTGGGAGTAGACAGACTGGCCTTTCTCCTGCAGAGAGCTGGTGGGTTTGAACTGTCATTAACAGCCCATAGATTAACAAAACTTTAAAAAGATAGACTGTTAGGGGGGAGTGGGGAGGGAGGAGGAAAATGAACAGCAGATATTAATATTAAGGGCACAAGTAGAAAGCAAATGTTTTGAGAATGATGATGGCAACAAATGTACATATGTTCTTGACACAATGGATGGATGTATGGATTGTGATAAGAATGGTATGAGCCCCCCATAAAATGATTAAAATATATATACTGTCATTCAATCTCATTATAAGCCCCAGGAATTGGGCTATTATTTTCTCCCTTTGACAGTTGGTGATACGGAATTTCTGGGTGGCACAAAGAAGGATTAGTCAGAAAGTTCGGACCTCCCCCAGAGGCACTTCCGGAGACAGGCCTTCTAAAAGGTCGTGTCGCTTAGATGTCCTTCCTTTGCGTAGTTGGCCTAACGCCGGCCGTAGTTGCCCGGTTTCTCACTCTAGTTTCTGCGTGATTTTATAACTGGCTGTCTTGCTCCGAGGCAAATATGAAGCTTCCTGAAAGAGCTTCCAGATAACTCTGAGAATCTTCTCTGTTTGCCGAACCCAAAGGCTCATTCCTGTTCTTCAGTCAACAGAGACATCCCGACATGCAGAGCCTTATTGTTCTGTTTGTTGGTTCATGGTCAACAATTGTTTCCATGATTACCCAGAAACCCGAGTTAACATAAAACATCTGTTTGTGACTCCTCAAAGTGTCAATTCCAAAGTCAAAAGTGTAATCTCTGTGATTGCTACATGTCACACGGATCCCTTAAGACCGTCGGTGTTGCTGTTGGTGGAAGGTGCTGATGCCACCTTCTAATAAACGTCCTGTTTGCCCTCTACCTTGGTGTGAGTGAGTTGGCTTTGTTGCTTTCAGGTGCGAGCCCTTATTCGTTGTCATAGTCAGAGCCTGGCAAGCCTGATGGATTCGACTCAGTGGCAGCCACCGCCAAGAGCAGAGTTGAAGAAGATCCAGACTCCACAGCTGTTGTAAGTTGCCCATGAGGGCTTGATGCGATTGAACTATGGAATGATACACTCGAGTGATGTTCAAATTCGGGGGGCTGGGCTTCCCATATGTACGAGTACATAACAAATAGAAATAACTACCTCATACGAGTGCTTCTGCTTACTTTCCTGATGGACAGGAAGGTTGGTTGGCTGGTTGGTTTTTTCATCTTGAAACAGTACTGGTTGGAGACCCACTAACTTGATTTTACAACCCTCTCTTGGATCGTGATTCTCCAGTTTGAAAATTCTCCTCTATTCTCCACTGTCTTCTCTTATAGACAGAGTTTGTAAGATGTGGCAGACATTTGTGGATTGACAAAGCCTATCCTAGCGCCTTCCCTCAGAGAGGCTGGAAAAGCCGGCTCCTCTCTCCTCATTCTCCCTTGCATCTGGGTCCTCTGACCAATCTATCCACTGTGATGTGTGACTAGGATGTGAGAATGGTGTCTGAACAAGTTTTTCTTTCATGAGAAAAAGCCCTTCCTTGAAATGCAAATCAAAACCACCAGACCACCTCATTCGCATTATGACTAAAATTTTTTTAAAAGGAAAATGAAAGGTGTTGTGCAGGTGACTGAGAAACTGGAACCTTTTGCTGAGGTTCCTTGACAAACATTTTGTTGGTCAAATGGCACAACAACTGCCGAAAACAGTGTGTCCGATTCTAAAACGGATTAAGAAGGAGGCCTGTGCAGTCGCTGCTGTTGAATATGCTTCAAAGGGTGCAGACGCTGTGCTAGGGAGCCGGTTCTCACAGCCCTGGCTATATGGGTACACTACAAGATTGAGTCTGAAAAAGCTCATCTCAAAGGCCTTTCTGGGGCCTGACTAGTATCTCATTGTAAACAAAGTTTGGAGACTGATGGTAGGTTGCTAATTGAAAACACCAGTTACCATATATACTTGAGTATAAACCAAGGCACCTAATTTTACCACAAAAATTGTATTAAAATGTGCTGAAAAACTCGACTTATCCTCGAGTATATACGGTACATTCATGAACCGACCAAGCATTTATGTAAAACTTACAAGCACTAATAAAGAAATAGTTTGCTGCAGAACCTTTCAATATTGCAACTCCTGGCTTTCCTTTTTTTTAATGTAGTTTTTTCAGTCTAAGACATGGTGAGCATGGGCTTCCTTTTGGGTTTTCTAACTCTAGATCTTTGTGCATTCCATTATAATATTTAACTTTGTCTTCTAAGTGAGCTGCTCTTTAAAATGTTCTGTTCAGCTCTTGGACTTCATCAATTCTCCCATTTGCTTTAGCTACTCTAAGATTAAGAGCAAGTTCCAAAGTGTCTTCCAACATCCACTTTGACCTTTTTCTTTCTTTCCTGCCTTTTCAATAACCATTTGCTTTCTTCATGCATGAAATTCTTGATGTCCTCCCACAGCTCACCCAGTCTTCTGTCTTTAGTGTTCAATGCATCAACTCTGTTCTTGAAATGCTTTAGAAATTCAGGTGGGACAGACACAAGGCTGTATTTCAGCTCTCCTGGACTTGTTTTAATTTTTTTTCAGTGGCAACATGGCCTTCCGGACCTTGGTTTTATTTTAGCTCCTGATAGTGAGCTTCCCCATCATCCCTTCCCACAGATCTACTCAGGTTGATTTCTGTATAGTTCATCTGGAAAAGTCTATGAATATAGTTACTGCTTGTGTTGTGGAAAAAGTTATTTGCCATAAAGAACTAGGCGGCCTTGCAAAATTTTATCATGCAAACCCCACTAAGGCCATATTTTCCAACTACGTTTCCCTTCCTCTTTGTTTCCAACCTTTGTATTCCAATCACCAGTAATGATCAAGCATCTTGATTACATTGATAATTATTTGCACCAAAAGAAGCTGGAAAGAATACACAGAGTCACTGTACCAAGAAGAATTAGTCCATGTTCAACCTTTTCAAGAAGTAACCCATGATCAAGAACCAGTAGTACTGAAGAAAGAAGTACAAGATACACTTAAGACGTTATCCAAAATCAAGGGCTCCAAGAAGTAATGGAGTACAAATTGAAGTGATTCAACAAGCTGATGAAGAGCTGAAAGCACTCACTCACCTCTGCTAAGAAATCCGGCAGACGGCCACTTGGCCAACCACCTGGAAGCGATGGATATTTGTACCCACTCCAAAGAGAAGTGTCAGCGAATGCACAAAGTACAGAACAGTATCACTGATATCACAAGCAAGTAAAATGCTGCTTAAGATTATTCAACAATGGTCACAGCAGTACATTGTCAGGAAACTACTAGAAATTATGCCAGATTAAGAAGACATGGAACAAAAGATATCATTGCTGATGTCAGATGGATCTTGGCTGAAAACCGAGACTATCAGAAAGCTGTTTACTTGTGCTTTATTGACTATGCCCAGGCATTCAACCGTGTGGATCATAACAAGATCCAACTGTGGAGAGTCTTGAGAAGAATGGGAATTCCAGAACACTTCGTTGTGCTCGTGCAGAACCTGTACCTGGATTCCAGGGCAGTTTTGTACACAGAACAAGGGAATATGACATGATTTAAAGTCAGGAAAGGTGTGTTTCACCATATTTGTTCAATCTATATGCTGAGAAAATAATCAGAGAATCTGGATTATATGACAAAGATTGGGGCATCAGGATTGGAAAAAAAAGGCTTATTAACAACTTGTGATATGCAATGACACAATCTTGATTATTCAACATGAGGGGGACTCGAAGCACTTGCTGATGAAGATCAAGGATTGCAGCCTTCAGTGTGGATGACAATGTAAAGAAAACTCTCACAACTGGACCAATAAATGGAGAAAATATTGAAGATGTCTTTTTTTTTTTTGCTTTTCAACACTCTAGAGAGGTCTTGTGCAGCAGATTTACCTAATGCAACGTGTCATTTGCTCTTGTGACTGCTGCTTCCAGGAGTAGAGATTGTGGGTCCAAGCATTTTCTTCTTCAGAAGAAGACATAGCTGCATCCCTGGGGGTTAAAGGAGAATGAGCAGTGCTGCTGTGAAGAGCATGCTGTTCTTGGTGTGTGTTTCCCATAAATAAAAGGGAAAACTATTCATAAAATTATTTTAATTAGAGCGAGAAAGGTCATAGCCCTAAAATAAACCTTTCCATTTTCTTACTCATGAACATGGTCTGAGTGATTATAAAAGGGGGGAAAGTCCAATTAAAACGGACTTCAATTGTGTTAGGACACACAACTTGATTTAAAAAAACAAAGACGGGGAAAGGTGGCAGGTGCCAGATAAAGGGCAGCACTCCTGGCACCAGCGGAGGGGAACTGTTGTCGCTGCTGTTGCTAGTAGCAAGGGCATGAGCAAAATTTCACCAGTGAAAGCGCAACCCTGCGGGGGTGTCTCTGAGGACCATCAGACAGCCTCAGTAGAATGTGGTGGAGCGAGGCACCTTTGGGGGCCTCCTGGGACCTTCCTAGTTATAGCTTCTTAGAATCCTTTCCCATCTGGTGCAGCCCTGAGCAAGAGGGAAGGGATGGTTGCTATCGCTGTCGCCCTTGTTTGCTGAGCACTTATTGTGCCTGGTGGTTTTTCAGGGGAAGGAGACCTTGTCCTTAAGCTCCTCAACACTGCATTCCCAGCAAGAAAAGGATCGCAAGGGAGCGCAAAGGGATGGGGCCCCACACCCGAAAGAGGGCAAGAGGGCAAGAACCAAGCCAGGCTTCCCTGTGGAGGGAGATTCTAAGCAAGGGGAGTAGCGTGCACGAAGACGGAGGTCTCCTGTGAAACTTTGCAGGGATGTTTTCTTAATATGCAGGTACTCTTGGATATAAACTCTCTCCTACACACACGAGTGTCTCTGGATTTGTTTCTCTAGTCAACCCAGACTAAGACAGGATGGTACAGGGCTGAAGAAAACATGTGTTGTTTTGTTTTTAAGATGGAGAGACCTGCTTATATTTCAACGTTACGAAGAAAAGGCTGTAGGCAGGGAGAAGTTGAAGATGCAGGTAGAGAGAAGAAGAGATGTAACAAGAACCCTGAAGACTAAGAGAGGAAGCAGTCTGGGGAGCAGGAGAAAAGGTCAGCCTTAAATAAAAGGAGGAGACCTCTCCTGGATGGATGGGGAGGAGGCAAAGAAGTGGCCAGAGAGCTTGTGAAATACTCACACAAGCAATGACCCTCATCTAAAATTCTAATTATTAAAAGTCCAGATTGAAAGCTTATGTGAAATATCCTTCCTGGTGGACACACAAGCCTCTGTCCTTTGGATTCTATGTTTGAAATATTCCATAATAAGACGTCTCATGAAGCCTCTCTGTTAATGTTTGGAACCCCAGTGGTGCAGGGGTTAAGTTCTCAGCTCCTAGGTGAAAAGGTGATGCAAATCCACCAGTTTCTCCATGGCAACAGGATGTGGCAGACTGCTTCCCTAAAGATCAACCAACCCATTGTCATGGAGTTGATTCCAATTCATTTTGTCATTGTGATTAAGGGCAATTCTGATCCGCAGTAACCTAAGTACAACAGAATGCAACACCGCCAAGTTGTGCCATCTTCACAATGCTTCTGCCCATCAGCCACTGGTTCCTCGTGGGTATGCTGGAGAATCCTGGAGGTCCCAAAGAGGAAGGTCCAAAAGAGGAGGGCCTCAATCAATATGCATGACTGAGCCTTAGCACATATTTCTGACATCTCCAAAGGACTATGTAGAACGTAATCATGTCCTCTCCTTCCTTGAAGCCTGCTGTCAGGATAGAGCCTGTGTGTTGTGGTTAGTAGATGCTGTCGGGTCAGTTCAGACCCATAGCGCTCCTATGCACATCAGAACGGGACGTCGTCCAGCACTATCCCATACTCACGATGCTTGCTATAGTTGAGTCTATTGATTCTGATGCTGCATTCTTCTTCATAAAGCCTAGCTTCTTTGATTACTTGTTCAACATACAGATGGAATAAGAATGGTGAGAGGATACAACCCTGACACACACCGTCCTGATTTTAAACTGTGCCATATTCCCTTGTTCTGTGCATATAACTGCCTCTTAATCCCTGTATATGTTCCAAAGGAGCACAGTTAAGTGTTCTGGAATGCCTACTCTTCTCCAGATTGTCCCATAGTTTATTATGGTGCACACTACGTCAAATACCTTTGTATAATCACTAAAACACAAGTAAACATCTTTCTGATAGTCTCTGCTTTCAGCGAATAGCCATCTGACATCAGCAAGGATATCCCTTGTTCTGTGTCCTCCTCTAAATCTGAACTGAATTTCTGACAACTCCCTGTCAATGGACTGCTGCAACCATATTTTTAATTATCTTCAGCAAAATTTTAGTTCCATGTGATGTTATTGATATTGTTTGCTCATTTCCACATTCTGTTGGCTCACCTTTCTTTGGAGTGGACACAAATATGGATCTCTTCCACTCAGTTTGCCAGGTATCTGTCTTCCAAATTTCCTGGCATACGTAAGTGAGAGTTTTCAGTGCTTCATTAGCTTGTTGAAAAATTTAATTTCAATTGGTGTTCCATCAGTTCCTGGACCTTGGTTTTTGGATAATGCTCTCAGTGCAGCTTGAATGTCTTCCTTCAGCACCACTGGTTCTTGCTCATGTGCTACCTCCTGAAATGGTGAACTGGCACCTAGTTCTTTGGGGTACTATGACTCCCTATATTCCTCCCATCTTCTCTTGATGCTTCCTGCATCGTTCAATATTTTGCCCTTAGAATCTTTCAAGACTGCAGCTCAAGACTCGAGTTTTTTCTTGAATCCTCTCAGTTTCAGGTATGCCGAACACGTTCCTCCCTTTCGTTTTCCTAATTGTAGGTCTTTGCACATTTCATTATAACATTGGCCTTTGTCTTCTCAAGCTGCCCTTCTGCATTCAGATAAAACAAAATCTTGACACCAATCTTTTCACCAGTCATTTCTCCCTGTATCATGATGTTGCTTATTGATTCAGCTGTGATGGTTTTTGTTTTCATTATGCTGAAATGAAGTCTTTGATTCTCAGCTGTGTTTTAAATCCTCTTCACTGTCACCAAAGGCGAGTGTCATCTGTACGCTATTCAGATGTCATTCTCCAATTCGTAGGCCCCATACAGTCCAGCTGTTCAGAGAATTTGCTCAGCCTACAGATTGACTAAGTATGGTGAGAGGACAGGATCCTGCACACACCTTTCCTGATTTTTTTTCCTTTCCTGATTTTATATCACAAAATGTTGTTCTATTTGAACAACTTCCTCTTTGTCTTTTGTACAGACTCAGCATGAGCACAATGGTTTTATTTTTAATTCCTATTCTCCATGGTGTTATTCATAGTCTGTGATAAATCAGTCATGTGACTTTGCATCGTCAATAAGATGCAAGTAAAGATCCTTCTGGTGTTCTATCTGTAAGGCAAGATCTGTATGTCATGGTCAATATACTGCTGTAACAATTTTTTAATTAGTTCCAATAAATTTTTACTTGCATGTGATATTGATTCATTATTTCCACATTCCTTGGGATTATCTTACTTCACAATGGTCAAAATATAAACCTTTTCCAGTTTGTTGAACAGGTAGCTAGCTGTCTTCTAAATTTCCTGGAATTGATATCTCCAGAATTGGAGACAGTTGTTAAAACCTCTCAATCGGTACTACATCAGTTCTGAAAAGCAGTCTGGCTTTTCATCAACATCTTCAGTGCAGCTTGGACTTCTTCCTTCAGTGCCATTGGCTTTCGACCATATGCCATCTCTGAAATGGTTAAAGACTGATGAGTTCCTTTTGGTACAGTGACTGACTGTATTCCCTCCATTTTCTTTGGACACTTCCTGCACCATTCAATAGTTTATCCATAGAATCCCTCAATACTGCTGCTCAGGGCTTGAATTTTTTGTCTGCAGTTCCTTCAGCTTGAGAAATGCTGAACATGTTCTTCCCTTTAGGTTTTCTATTTCCAAGCTTTTTCACATTTTATTATAATACTTTTGTCGTGCACCATCCTTTGAAATCTTCTATTCAGTTTTTTACTTCATTATTTCTTACATTCACGTTAGCTACTCTATGAACGACAGCAAGTTTCAGAGTGTCTTCTGGAATCTATTGGTCTTTTCTTTCTTTCATCTTTCTAGAATGACCTTTTGTTTTCTTCTTGTAAGGTATCGTTGATGTCATCCCACAACTGGTCTGGTCTTTGTTCAATAGAGTTCAATCTATCAAATGGAATTTTTGGCATAGGGTCTAAATTTGGATGAGATGTACTCAGGGTCATATTTTGACTCCCTTGGACTTTCTTTAATTTTCTTCAGCTTCAATCTGAACTTGCAGACGAGCAATGGATAGTCTGTTCCACAATCAATCCCTGGCCTTGTTTTGGCTGATGATATTGAGCTTCTCTATCATCTCTTTCCACAGATAAAGTCATTTCACCTGTGTATTCCATCTGAAAAGTTCATATATATAGATGCCATTTATGTTGTTGAAACAAAATTAATTTGCAATGAATAAGTTATTGGTCATGCAAAATTATATGATGCAGTCTGTAGCATAATTTCTATAGCCAAGATCATGTTTTTCCAACCACTGATCTTTCTTGTTTCCAACTTTTGAGTTCTGAATCACCAGCAATTCCCAGAGCGTCTTGATCGCATGCTTGATCAATTTTAGACTGTGGAAGTTAATAAAAATCTTTTAATTCCTTGTCTTTGGAATAGTGCATGAATTTGAATAGTGGCCATATGAACTGCTCTTTCTTTCTCTAACTGCTCTCTCTTGTAGGCATATGGATATTGTCCTACTCCTGACAGGATGGTGCTGTCCCCTTGAAATCTTTTTGATGATGAAGGAGACACTATTCCCTTTATTTTGTCCTTCCTGGTATAGTGGACCATATGATTGCTCAATCTAAGTGGCCAGTTCAGTTCAGTTCACGAATGCCTAGGGGATAGATCTTTATTTGTTCCACTTCATTTGTGATGACTCCCAACTTTCCTAGATTCACACTTGGTGCATCCCACATTCCAGGTATAAATGAACATTTGCAGCTCTTTCTGTTTGTTTTGAGTCATGCACCAGCAACAGTTGAAGGTCTCAAGAGCTCCGCTCCATCCTTACCATGAAGGTGAGCTCTACTAGCCCTCTCCTCATCATATTTTGAGAGCCTTCCAACAAAAGGGGTTCAACTTGGGGCATTTTACTGGACAACATCCCATGGGCAGTCATAGTTTCTCTGGTTTTTGAAGTAGATCCAAGGTCCTTATTCCTAGGTTCACTGAATTTTGCTCTTCCCCTTGTATGCCTGGAAGAGTGGCCCCAGCCCTCCAGAGAATCAGATCCAGTGCTGAAAGCCAGCTAGTGATTTGAGTCACTCCTGTCCACCAGAAAGGCAGTGTGTGCCCCTGGGGCTCCTTCAACCCCAGGGTGCAGGGGAGCCTGTGAATTTTCCCACCTGAGTTCAATCACATTCTCCCCTCCCCACCACTGACTCAACCCCACCCCCCACGATGCTGGAGGAGAAGAACCCACGTCCCTCTTGGTGGTGTTAGTGCCAAGCTGGTGTGGGGACAATGCTTTCCTCTGCTGAGATCCAGGGTGCAGGGGAGAAGGACAGCTCCACAGGCATCCTGTTGAAGCAGCTGAGAATCTAGACATTTGGGGGGCGGGGGTGGCATTCTTTGCATAGAGTCCTCCCTCTGAGTTACCAAGCTGGAACTTGTCTTCCTGGTTTGTTGTTGTTGTTTGGGGCTTTTGTTGTTGTTGAAGTTTTGTTTGAAGAGTTGTTGTTTTTACAGAGCCTCCAGATAGGTATTCTGGGTCTTCCCTCCCCTCTTGGGTCTTAAAACGTTACCACTCACCAACCCCCGCCCCTCCATTTGCCAGACTCCCTTCTTATGGTGACTTGGTTGGTAGAATTATTAACTATAGAAGTGGGCATCAGAGGGTTCCCAGCCCTTGAGAGGGGCTCGGAAGGAGAATAAAGGACCTGGGATGAGAGAGAGAAGTGAGCTTGCCCTGACTTCACAATGTTATAGTCAGGCCCAGCTTGGCTACGGGATCTTTGTATCACTGTCATCTCAAAGGGGAGCATGGGTTTCTCTTTTCTTCCCTTGGGTTCAGGCTTCAGGCTTCAGGTGAATTAGGGTACCCCCCCCACTTTCCCACCCTCATTCACTCCTCTTGGTATTTGGAAAGAAAATCTCTAGTCCTGGTTATATTATTTTCGACCTATAAGAGGAAAGGAAAGAGACCTGGCTCAGGACAATCCCCTAAAGAATTCACCAATGCATACACACAGCATCAATCAAAGCTGAACTTTCCCTTTCACGTTCATAGGTCTGTTTTTGTGTCTCAGCTGCTCAGAGTGAAACCTGAGTTGGTAACACACAAAAACAGAGATGGACTGGCTCACTCCTTAACACGGAGTCACTTGAGAGAGAGAGAGAGTGGAAGAGAAAGGAATGAGGGAGGTTAGGATGGATGGGAGGTAGTAGGCTTACAGATGGACAACAGAATGAAATGCTACAAATACCACGTGGTTCTGTGCCATCCCCTTAATCAGTTGGGGATCAGATGGTCTCTGTGGTCGTTACATAATTTCATGTCAACTTGATAAATAAGTGTAGGGGTGGAGTCTAGCCTGTCAATCAGGTCACAGCCTGGCTCCGAGAAGAAGGTGTGAGCAAGTCTTCTCATGAGGATTCTGGGAACTTCCTCTTTTTCTCCTTGGAGCCAGGCCACACTCTCTCTGTGTCACCTTCCTGTTAACAAGCCACTTGGAGCCAAGCTGATGGTAGCCGGAGCCCTGGTGATGCTTCCACCATTGGATCCACAAGACTGCACCCACCAGCCTGTGATCTTCCTCCATTCTGCATCATTGCATGTAACTGTCATGAGTCTGAAGAGGGATTTATGGACTAGTGTTGGACTTACGGACTAGTATCAGACTTATGGACTTGATCTGGACTGGGTGGCAATGTTTTCCTGATATATAACTACTTCTTGATATGAAGCTCTCTCACACATATATGAGCATCTCTGGATTTGTTTCTCTAGACAACCCAGATGAATACCGTCTTTCAGTTGTCCAGTGCATCTCAAGTGGATGGCCTTAATGAATGAAAGTTTATTCTCGACAGCTTAGGAGGCTAGAAGTCCAAGGTCAGGGGACCAGCTCCAGGGGAAACCCTGCGACCTGAGTAGAGGCTGCATCTCATACTAATCCCCTGGCAATTAAATGGTTGCTCACATCAACTCACATCATGGGGCATGATTACATCCTTGCAAAGCTGCCGCATTGCATTGTGCCACATAACTGCATGGTTCAAATCTATCTTTGGACACTGTGTGAAGTACAACGAGCTAAATATTTATTACAACACATACTACTTTAAATAAAGCCAGTGTGCACTTCCTCTAGCGGAGGCTAACTAACACTGCGCTAAAATAGCTTGATTGTTTATACAACAGCATATGTGCTGTATCTCAAAAACTAGAGAGAACAGGGGAAACCTGGGCCATTTTGGGAATCAGCATGTCAACTCTATCCAGAAACAGGTCTGACATTTGGGGCACTGACATGTGTGTAGGCCAATGTACTCCTTTACTTGTGCCTTGAGTTGCCCTTGAACTCTTCTGTTCAGCTCTTTTATCTTATCATTTCTTCTATTCGCTTTTGTCATTCTATGTTCTAGAGAAAATTTCAGAGCCTCTCCTGACATCCACTTTGTGTGTTTTTCTTTCTTTACTGTATTCTACTGTCAGTCCTCAGCTCTGGAGATGTAAATGTCATTCGTGTGGTCTTGAAGTGACCTCAACTTACAGCGACACAGTCCACAGGCTAGGCGTCCCACAGGTAGTGTGCCCTTTAAATGGAGGCACAGAACAAGCAAGCCAGCTGCACACTGGTCTGATGATTAAAGAGCTAGAGACAAGAAAGGCGAGGCTCACCGAGCCATTTATCTCTCCACCCTTCAATTAATCCCACTTGTGTTTATCAGCCAGGCTGGCACAACAAACTATCTCAATTCTTTAATGACTTTTTGCTTTTTTCCATGTAGGATGTCATCCCATCGCACATCTAATGTGTTTAGTCATTAGTGCACCTGTGCATCAAATCGATTCTTTGAAATAGCCTCAGTTCAGGTGAGATAACTTGGCAGCTTCTTGCTCCTTTTCAACCCATCTAACTGGTACCCCACTGCCTGTAAAATAAAATCCAAGTTCCTTAGGCTGAGGAGCAAGTGGATTTACACGTTTTCAAATTAAAGAATGGGTTTCCATAGTCAGCCAAGTAGGGAGCAATGGTTCAGGTCTCTGGGGATGCTATTTGGGGGCTTTCTTTGGAATCTGGATGTGGCCCCAAGGAAGGACCAGTACTTGCGATGAGAGCTGGGTGTCCGAAGCCACCACTCCAGGTGCCTGCAGATCAAATCGTCTGCATGACTGCCTATGCTTAGCTGGCGCTTCCTAGGAATCTTGCTGCCTGTAGAATCTCCAAGGGGCCCTGGTGGCTGAGGTAACACGGTGGGCTACGTTCCCCAAGGTTAACAGTTTTAAACCACTTGGCGGGAGAAAGATGGTACTTTCAGCTTCCCACGGTCTCGAAAACTCACAGGGACAGTTCTACCCTGTCCTGTTTGAGAAGGCATCAGCGAAAAGGAAGCAGTGAGCTGGTTGGTTTACAGACCCTCTAGGAGCCCTGGGGATTAGCTAACGAAGTCAGCTGCTGCAAGGGAGCAAGGGAGAAAGGCCAGGCTGTCTTCTCCGGAAAGGATTCACACTCTCGGAAATCCACAGGGGCAGCTCGATCCTGTCCCTATAGACTCACTATATGAGTCAGAACCTTTCTGGTGGTCGCTGGCAGCAACCAGGCGCTGGAACCTGCTCTAACAGGAACCAGCAACTTCCCCCGCTCCCCAACCCAGGTCCAAATCTCAGGAGCCCCCACTGTGGGTTCTTAGAACAGAGAACTCAGGCCCAGGACATCCCCGTGACCAGCCCTCCCGCTGGCACCGGGCTCTAGCCACCCATCCCCTAGCCCCCTCCCACCCCTCTGGGTGTGTGCCTGATTCCTCCTGCCCTCGCGCGGAGGGGGTCCAGCTGAACACCCCCCTCTCGGCGCCTCGGGCCGGGTGCCCAGGACTTGGAGGCGAGCAAGGCCAACATGCGGTTCCCCGCGGGGCCCCGGGGGGCTGCGCGCACCGACCGCCCCACCTCCTGCCTTCTCCCCCGCCCGGCCCGGAGTCCGGGGGAAGGGGAGGGCCCGGCGGAGGGGGCTGAGAGGAGGAGCCGATTGGCCCCGAGAGGGGAGGGAGGCCGGCTCAGGTGGGCGCCGGCCGCTGCCGCAGGGGGTGGGAGGAGGCTGCGGCCAGCGATGGCCGCCGGCCGCCCCGATTGCCGCCCACACCGGCCGCGCGGACGCGGGGGCGACCCCCACTCCCACCCCCCCTCCCCCGCAGCTGCCCGGCTGGCGCGATGGGCGGCGGCGGCTCGGCCCTAAGGGTCTGCGCGGACCACCGGGGCGGCATCAACTGGCTGAGCCTGAGCCCGGACGGGCAGCGCCTGCTGACCGGCAGCGAGGACGGCACGGCCCGGCTCTGGAGCACCGCCGACGGCCAGTGCTGCGCCCTCTTCCAAGGTAGACCGAGCCCCGGCGCTCGCACCTGGGTGCTCCGCGGCTTTCCCTCCTTCGCCCAAACGCAGCCCCGCCCGCGCCCCGACCGCACGTGGGGCAGGCGATGGGCGCTGAGCCGGATCCTCCCGGGCTCAGCCCGCCGGGGGGCCACTGGGGGTGCAGGCGGGCGAACCCCGCAGGTACCTGGAATGGGGCGCTCAGCCCCCCTCCCTGTCTACTCCCCGCAGGAAGCCGGTAGGGTGACATTGAACAACTGAAATCTCACCCTGTTGCCAAACAAAACCTTCCCTTTCTCTCTGGCCTCGTTCGTGACCTTTGGCCAGCCATGTTCTCCCCCGGGGCCCTCTGGTGACAGGGGCCGATAGGTTACTGCGCCCCAGTCCTTGGGGGACGGTTAGTGCGACTGGTTAGTTTGTGCTTAACTCCCTACTGAAGGATGTCTTGGAGATCCATTGCTTTTGCAAAAAACAAACAAACAAACAGTCGTGGGAATCCTAGGACTTGGCTTTGACTCTGTGACAACTGGCTGGCGCTTGGCCCCTACCTACCCTGTGCTATAAGGGTAATTTCTGTTCGTCTTCACACTGCTAATATCCAGGTAGACAGCGAGGACATCTGGACACTTCTTTCTTCCTCCCCCGCCTACTTCCCCCCTTCCCCCCCAGCAGCCACCCTGTCCCTCACTCCTGTGTACTGCCTCCATCCCATGCCTCCTATACGAGGAGCATCAAGTTCCTGGAAAAATGGTATGAACGATAAATGGAATTTCTCCAGGAATATTTTGAAGCCAAGTGACCCCCACCCCCACCCCATAGGTGTCATCCGCTGTAAAATCAAAGGAGAAGGGAAGGGATGCTATGCTTGTAGGCTTATCTAGCTCCGTTTCTCAAGAGGGGGTGTGGATATGAATATCCACAAGTACAAATAGTGTTTCATGACAAGGTTTCAGACCCACTTACTATGGGCTCCTGTCGGAAAGCCTACACCAGGTGGTCTGCAGCTGGTTCTCTTCCTCAAAAACCTGCAGATCCGGGTCACCTGCTCAGGCCTTACCGCTTACAGAGGCCTAAGGAGCCCAATTGGAATAACTTTGCACTACTTGTTAAGTTAGGAGGCGTTAATATGGCTAGTAGCGAATTCGCCACAATTTCTCCTCCCGTTGCCCTCAACTCCCACACATACTCAGCTAAGACCCGAAGATCTGAGATCCGGTGGGAATGTTTACGCCAACATGTACTGCTTCTCAAACATGAGTTTCTTGGGAGGATATTCTGAAACGGGCCCCACTCCAGTGACCCCCCCCCCTTCCCCTCTGTGGGCTAGGTCTCTAGCCCTGGTGTTTCTAATCAGCTTGCAAAAGGATCTAACACACAGCTGCCCCGGATCCCTGGTGGGAGACCAGCCCGGGCTGGTTCCCGCCCCTCACTTTAAGCTAGCTGTAGGCTTTTCCAGGTTAGCAGTAGCCTCTTGGTACGTGACTGCCCACTCTTGCCCAGTTTGACCCTGCCCGGCACACCTAGCCCCAAGGCTAGCATCTGGGCCCTCTCCTACACACACCAGTGATGCCCTCCCAGCTGCCGTCCCACGAGGACATTTAAACCAGCTGCCCAGTGAGGCCTTGCAAGGCCCTGATTGTGACCATCACACTCAGCAGGAAAATGCCGCCACGAAGTGTGTCTGCCATTAGTGGGGCTGAGACTTCAACCACTTTCAGCCACGCAGGAGGAAAAGGTAAGCTTCGTTTCTCCTGAGAATCGCTCCAAGAGACTAAATCCCTAAGAATGTGTTGTGTGCTATGGGACCTTTGTGGGAGCGCTAGGTCTTGATTCTAAAAACCAAACTTGCTGCCATTGATCTGATGCCCTCTCCTAGCGGTCCTCATGGCGACCCTACGGGACAGGGTGGAGCTGCCACCTCTGAGTTTCTGAGACCGTCACTGTTGACGGGAGTAGAAAGCCCTGCTGTCTCCCAAGGGGCAGCTGGTGGTTTTGAACTGCTGACCTTTTAATTAGCCTAACTTGTAACCATCAGGCCTCTCCCCCTCAAACTAGTGCGCGCTCTCGCTCTCTCTCTCTCTCTCTCTCTCTCTCTCTCTCTCTCTCTCTCTCTCTCTCTATATATATATATATATATATATATATATATATATATATATATATATATATATATATATATAGTGACTCAGGGGAGTTTTTACAGATTTGATGATAATGTTTCTATTTGATAATTTATCAACCCTCCCAATGGCTTGCCTGCTTGCCTCTCACACAGCCCCACCCCCACCCCAGCATCTCCTTCTTGTGGGATATTGTCTTCCCATTCACCCCAGTTGACACCTGCCTGCCTTCTAGCCTACAGCATCCCTCCCTCCTCCCCGCCTCCCACTCCTGGTTCCCATCAGCCTCTTTGGTATGAAAACCTTTGTCTTGATTTTCCCTGTTATGACCATGGGCCCACACAATTTTGTCCTTTTGTTGTCTAATTTCACCCAGCATCGTGTCTCCCAATGCCACCTGTGTCATGAGGTGTTTCGCAGATCTACCGTGAGTCTCTCACAGTGAGAGTACCCAAAGAGCCCTCGTGCCAGAGTGGTTGCGTGCTGGGCCGCTAACCGGCAGGTCAGCACTTTGAAACCACCAGCGTCCTCCGCAAGAGAAAGACTTTCAATTCCCATCAATGGTTAGAGTCTCAGAAATTCACAGGCACTGTCCTACCCTGACCAATAGGACCACGAGTCGGTATCAACTCAATGGCAGTGAGTTTGGTGTCTGGGGAGCAGGTCCTACCGCTGATTTCCCCCTTTCTGCCCCTGATGGACATTCCGGAGGTTGCCTGCGTCTTGCTGTGGCCAACAGAGCGGTGGTGACATGGCTGTGCACCTACCTGTGGTTGGCGTGGCTCCGATTTCTTTAGGAAATACACCAAGGAGAGGGAAGGCTAGGCCATAGACATTGCTACTTCCACTTGTTTGAGGGCGCACCACACCATCGGACCGTTTCACAGTCCTCCCAGCAGTGGCGGAGGGTTCCCATCTCTCCACACCCTCTCTCGCATTTGTTGTGCTCTGTGTTTTTGTTTTTTAACTTTGCTATTATCGCGGGGATAAGGTGATATGGTTCTTTTGATGTGCATCTCTCAGATGGCTGGTGTCTATCAAGATATTAATAAAATATGCAGCAATGCGTTTAGGTCCCTCGGTGCCCCAGATAGCTTATACTTGGTTGCTTATTGAAAGGTTAGTTGTTCAAACCTACCCAGAAGCTCCAAGGGAGAAAAGCCTGGGGGATCTGTTTCCACTAAGGTCACGGCCACGAAAATGCTGCTGTGATACATGGGGCTGACCAGAGTCAGACCGAGCCAGCGGCACATGCGTTTGTTTATTTATTTGGGTGTGTGTGTGTGAACATTGCTGTGTATGTTATACTGTGTTTGTTATCACAACTGTGTTCTGTGTCTGCTATTACCATAACCATATTGTTAGGTGTCATCAGCTCAGTTTCAACTCCTCTATATTCCAACTCATAAAATAGCGATGTAGGTAGTTCGTCATGTTCATAACTGTGGTGATCGTTAGAGATTGTCTACAGTGCTAAGGCCCCAACAGTGGGTTCGAACATGAGAACTAGTGTGGGCGGGGATGGTGCAGGCCCCGCGGGATGTCATGCTGCAGGACGGTGTCCGAGTCGGAACCAACTCCCCAGCACCTCCCCACATCCAGGAGAGCGAGGACTGTCACCCCCTCACAGATCAGAGCAGCTTGACTTATGCACCCCACAGCTTTCTGTGTGTTTTACAGGTATTCGCTCTGTCAGGTATGTGCCCTTGTCTTCATTCTCCTGAATGGGTGGGGAAACAGAGGCACAGTGAGGTGACAGTACTGGCCAGAGGTCACCAACTGGCCAGTGATTGGGGACTCCAAATCACTAGAGTCTTCTACAAGCCACTGCGGTTGTTCCAACACAGGCCAGGCTTGGCCCCGGGCCACCTGCTGACCTGTGGAGCCTCTGACTCTGGCTCCAGATTTCAGATTCTTTCCACTCTGCATGGTGGGTGTTGCCACAGTGGGTTGAGGTCTTGGTCGGTTATTGCCTGTGGTCAGTCAGCCCTCATCTGAGTGGGTGGGTGGGTGGAGTTGGTCCCCTCCCATGTGGTTTTCTTATGATGACAAATTTGCTCAGTTCAGGCAGCAGAGGGGGCGGTGGGCAGAGACTTTACTTTTAATTCTGTTAAATGATCTTTTAATTCTGTTCCCCCCACCCCCAAGAGTTTGGAAGCCCTTTCATATCTTGCAAGTTTAATTAGGAAAGTTTGGGTCCTGGGATGGAATGCAGTGGACCGATGAGACAAGCTGCCTGTAGGGTGGGTTCCTGGCAGGTACAATTGTCACTTTTAGAGACCCTGGGCCAGCTGGTCTGCGTGACCAGAATGTGGGTGCCATGGGCAAGCTTTCCTCCAGAAACACCCCAAAAACAGACTCTGTTTCTGAGGAGCTTGGTAAACAGCTTTAAAAAAAATAAGAAGAGTAATGTGCTAGGGCTTCAAGAAGTTTCTGGAAAAAGAGCATTAAAAGCTAACGGAATTTATGCATAACAAGACATTTGCCAGTTAAAGCATTTTTACATGTGTCGTTCACTGACATTAAGTATATTCTCAGTGTTGTGTGATTACCGTCACTATCCACTGCTTTCACCTCCAAACAAACGTGGTGTCACGTAGGCAGTATCACTGCACTGCCCACTCCCTTCGGCCCTGGTCATTACTCATGAACTCTCTGCATTTGCCTAGTCTCGATATTTCACATACGTGACGTCATAAAGCATTCGTCCTTCTGTGTCTAACTTATTTCACTCAACATACCGGTTTCAAGGGTTCAGCCACATCACAGCGTGTATTAGAACTGCATTTTTCTTTCTGGCTGAGATTCTCCTGCATGGCCATCTCGTCTGCTGTGCTTGTTTATCCGTTCATCTGTTGGTGAACATGGGTCGTTTCGACGTTTGGGCTGTTCTTGTGAAGACTGCTGCAGTGCACATCGTTGTGCATCTGTGTTTGTCTCTGTTGTCAAGGCCAGGAGTCAAGGTCATTCAATGTCTAACTTTTTAGGGAACTGCCCTGAGTTGTTTTCCACAGCACTGGCGCCATTTTACATTCCCATTAGCAATGCTTGAGCGTTCCAGTTTCTCCACATCCCCACCAACACTTGTGAATGTTTATTTTCCTGCTAAAAGCCATTCCTGGGTGACACAAACAGACACTGGGCTTCTAAATGACAGATTGGTGGTTCAAATCCAGAAGCATCCTGGAAGGAAGGTCAAGCAATGGTACTTCTGGAAGACCACAGCCCCATGGAATACAGGCCCACTCAGAAACACATGAAGTCAATAGGACAGCAACCGGTTTGAGTTGTAGTGGGTTTGGAGCAGTATCTCTGTTTCGATTTGCATTTGCTGGAGTGGGTTTGGAGTGGTATCTCTATGTTTTTTTATTTGCATTTGCTGGAGTGTTGGGCTGTTAGCTGTAAAGTCAGCAGTTTGAAGCCATCAGCTTCTCTGAGGGAGAAAGATGAGGCTTTCTACTCCCTTTAAGATTTGTAGTCTTGGAAACCCACAGGGACAGTTCTACTTTGTCTTAGAAAGTGGCTATGAATCTGAATCCGCTTGATGGGAGTGAATTTGTTTTGGAGTTTTGGTAGTCGATGAATCTGGGCATCTTTTGGGTGTGCTTATTGGTCATTTGCCTATCATTAGAGAAATGTCTATTAAAGTCTTCTGCCCACGTTTTGATAAATGAAGTTGGTGTCCCACTGTACTTGGTGAGCGCACCGTGAAAAAGAAGACTTCATTGCAATCTCGTCTCAAAAGCGAAATTCGCTTTTAATGGGATTATCCCGACCCCCTTCTTTTTATCCACTTGTACCTACTCCTCTGGGCACTCTCTAGTGGATCGCTGTGTTTGAAGATAATTGACAGGTCTCCAAAGGGCCGCTCCTGTCCCGTTCTGATCTGTAAGAGCCTCAACCTGAAGCTGTTGGCCCCTGATGGCGAGATCACAGCCCGCCTCATCTTCCAACGTGTTCCTGTTGAATCCCATGTTTACGAATGGCATGCTCCTATTTACTAGAAACTCATGGAGGTATGTGTGAGCCCCCCTGGGTGACCCTGGTTTGACTCTTGGTCAAAGATCCTAGTGTCTAGACCCATTTATCTATCACTCCCGGTGCAAAACAAAATGACACCCTCCAGAGAGATGGATGGCAAGGCTGAGTAGAGAGAAGCACAGGGCCTCAGCTGGACCAGTAAGTGTCATTGCTCCCTCCCCCACACCCCTGAGGAATGGAGCCGAGTGCAGTTACCACAACCCAGGAACAACTGTGGGTTCCAGGGACCCACCAGTCTGGCTGACTGACCTTCGGAAGGGCAGTGGAGATGTAGATCGTGGTCTGAAGTTTCTTGCTGGGGCTCCTTGCTGTCTGACCCAAACTAAAGTGGGAAAGTAGAGCGAATCAGGAGCCCTGGCGTTTGAGGGGCTGGGGGTGGGGCTGCTAACCAGAAGGCCAACAGATGGAAATCAGCAGCCTCTCCCTGGGAGAAAGACAGGGCTTTCTACTCCCACAAAGTGTTGCAGTCTCAGAAACCCGCAGGGACAGTTCTACCCTGACCTATAGGGTCGCTATGAGTCGGCATCCACTCGATGGCAGTGAGTGAGCTTATCAGAGGAGAAGGCTCAGAGAGCAATGGGAGAGCTTTCTCTCAACTTGGGGGTGGTCTCGACCGCTGGTCTCTTAAATAAAGGCCTGCCACCACCAGGGGAGTCCTCTTGCAACAAGGGATGGGATGGTGACACACCGTTTGCTGTGCCTGAATCCTGTAGCTGCCAGGAAGGCCACGTGCTTTACTGTCCAAACCTGGAAACAGGGTCACAGGGCACATCCAGTTTGGCTAACCAGTCAGGCCCTCGACGCCGACAGCACTCTGCACTCTGCCTTCAGCTCTGTCCTGAGTGTTTCCGTTCACTTTCTATGTTGGTGGAGGGGGCAGTTGTACCGGATGTTTCCAGCAAGGACAGCAGATTCTGGAGTGGGGTGAGGGGGCGGGGGAGTGCAGCGAGGGGGCTGGGAGGCATGTCACGGCCAGATCCCTGTAGCCTCAGCATGTTCTTTTCAACATAACTTATCTTATCTGCATTCTCCATCCCTTCAAAAATATTTATTTTTCATCCGGCTTTTGTGCTGATCTGCACAATTTCAATAGCTGAAGGGCTGAGGCACTGTGGGTCCCTGGAAGGGTGACTGGGCCCCTTCTGGCCCCGAAGTTTTCCATTTCTGGAGTGGGGTGGAGGGTACAGGGACTCCAGCACCCCTGCCTGTCAGATGTGATCTCCTGCAGGTCAGATCCACTGCAGGTCAGATCCCAGCCTGTCTGCTGGTGCATGCCGAGGTCCCGCCCATTCTCCATGGGTCTTCCTGTTGAGGGTGGGTGGCTCTTTCAGTCCACCAGCCCAGGCCTGGGAGAAGCGGCTTGCTCACCATAGGGCCTTAAAGGGGACAGGAGTCTCTACCAGGGCCCACCAGGAGTACAACGGATGTCCAGACTCACAATGACAAGTTCCTGTGTCCTGATCGCATCTGTTCTTCAAGTTTAACGTGCGTGTGAGGTTACTAGCATCCCGATCCGGATGGAACTCCTCTCTCCTCTTCCTCTAACGTGCTGCACAAACGGTGGCCTCCGTGTGACCAGGAGCCCAGGTCCACCCAGCCTTGCTCGCTCTCACGTGCCGTCCTTGGCTGCTTCACGTCCAGCGTACACTGTGCACGCCACCCCCTGCTCATTAAGCTTCTGTGTGAGGGGATGCGCTGACAGGCATTGGGACGAGGCAGATCAGAGTTCACCCTCCTTAGCCTCCATGCCCCGAGAGGACCCCAGCCAGGAAGGACTCCCCCCGCCCCTCCTGCCGCACCTACCTTCCCATCACTCCTACCAGTTAGGAAGCCAGGGGGCTCCTTCTTGGCAAAGTTCTGAGCCTTCCTGATGTCAGGGGGAGTGGGGACCGGGGGGCCTGCAGAGGCAGGACCAATAGGGTTACAGGGAAAGTACCCCATCATCCTGAAGTATTTTATCAACTCTTTCCCCAAAACCAAACGCATTGCCATAGTGATTCCAACTCATGGACACCCCGGGGGACAGGTGCGGCGAAACTGTTCTTGTTGGGTTCCTGAGACTGTAACTCTTGAAAGGAGCAGACAGCTGCCTCATCTTTCTCCTGCAGAGCCTGGGGGTGGGGGTGGTTGGGCTTGAACTTCCAACCACGAGGTTAGCAATCCTTAACCCACACAGGATGAACAGATTCTAAGCATTGTGTCAAACACATTTTGCCCTTAAGTTTTAAACCCATGTGTATTTTGAAGGAAACATGATCTGTAGTTTTTATAAACGGTTCACTTAATTTATACAAGTATTGTTTTTTTTTCCGGGCTTGGTGAGCTGCTATCCAGGAACATTGAGTAACGTTTGTTTCTGACTTTTTTTTGAATGTTTGTTTTAAATGTTTTCTCCTAGAACCCAGGAAGTTGATTCTTCCACAAATAAGCTGGAGATGACTCAGGAGATTCTCCATCCCTGTGTGCCTGATACCAGACATCTATATTCTATATACATGTTCACATTTGATCGAAATTTTTAATGTGGTACATGTCTCACCCAAAACGTGGGTATTTGAAGTCAGCCTCCTCGTCGGCAAAATGGCTTCTAGTTCTAACACCGCTTTGGCTTTCTTTTCTTTTTTTTAAATCATTTTATTGGGGCTCGTACAATTCTTATCACAATCCATACATCCATCCATTGTGTCAAGAACATACGTACATTTGTTGCCATCATCATTCTCAAAACATTTGCCTTCTACTTGAGCCCTTAATATCTGCTGCTCATTTCCCCCTCCCTCTCCACTTCCCCCTACCTCATGAACCCTTCATCATTCATATATTATTATTATTTTGTCATATATTACACTGACGTCTCCCCCTGCTCTCTTCTCTGCTGTCCATCCCCCAGGGAAGAGGATATACGTAGATTCCCCCAGGGAGGAGGCTATATGTAGATTCCTGTAATCAGTTCCCTCTTTCTACCCCACATTCTCTCCACCCTCCAGGCATCGCCACTCTCATCACTGGTTCTGGAGGAGTCATCTGTCCTGGATTCCTTGTGTTTCCAGGATGTATCAATGTATATTGTCTGGTCTAGCCAGATTTACAAGGTCGAATTGGGATCATGATAGTGGGGGGGCGGGGAGGAAGTATTTAAGAACTGGAGGAAAGTTATATGTTTCATCGTTGCTACCCTGAAAACTGCCTAGTTCATCTCCTCCCCACAACCCCTCAGCAAGGGGTGTCCGGTTGGCTACCATTGGGCTTTGAGTCCCCACTCTGCACTCACCCACATTTTCAATTATATGATTTTTTGTTCCTTGATACCTGATCCCTTCGATAGCTCATGGTCACACAGGCTGGTGTGTTTCTTCCATGTGGGCTTTGTTGCTTCTGAGCTATATGGCCACTTGTTTGTCTTTGAGCCTTTAAGACCCCAGACGCCATATCTTTTGATAGCTGGGCACCATCAGATTTCTTCACCACCTTTGCTTATGCACACATTTGGCTTCATTGATCGTATCAAGGAGGTGGACACCCACTGATATGGTTTTTAGCTCTTTGATGTCTGATAACTGGTCCTTTCTGCACCTTGTGGTCAGGCTCGTTTGTTTTTTCCATGTGGGCTTTGATGCTTCTCAGCTAGATAGCCACTTGTTTATCTTCAAGTCTTTAAGACCCCAGATGCTATATCTTTTGATAGCCGGGCACCATTATCTTTCTTCACCACATTTGCTTATGCACAGGTTTGTCTTCAGTGGTTGTGTCAGGAAGGTGGGCACCCACTGATATGGTTTTTAGCTCTTTGATGTCTGACAACTGGTCTCTTCTACACCTTGTGGTCAGCCAAGCAGGTGTGCTTCTTCCATGTGGGCTTTGATGCTTCTCAGCTTGATGGTCTCTTGTTTATCTTCAAGCCTTTAAGACCCCAGACACTATATCTTTTGGTAACGGGGCACTGTCAGCTTTCTTCACCACCTTTGCTTATGCACACATTTTTTTTTTCAGCAATTGTGTAGGGAAGGTGTGCATCCTGGAATGCCAATTTATTAGAACAAAGTGTTCTTGCATTGAGTAAGTGCTTGAGTGGAGGCCCAATGTCCATCTGCCTTAATACTAAACCTCTAAATATAAGCACATAGATCTGTTTCCCCACACTCATATAAATATATTTACATATGTACATTACAGTCTTTGGACTGCTATAAATACCCTTCGTCACCCAGTTCTTTCCTCTATTTCCTTTTACTTGACTCTTTTCCCACTAGCATGCTCAGCCTTCATTTGGGTTTCAGTAATTTCTCTCGGTTACCTTGCCCTTGCTGACTCCCTACCAGGCCACTCACACCCTCCTTGCTACTGATTTTGGATCACTTATTGCTCCCCTGTCCCTTGGTTGGTCATCACCACCTCCCTGCCCCCTCATCCCCTTCTCCCATGTCCCCCCGGAACCATTGGTCCCGTTGTTTTCTCCTCCAGACTATTCATGCAGTCCATCTTATCTGATAGATCTGTAGAGATAATAATATGCACCAAAAATCAAATCATTGCAAGATAGGCAATGAGTGAGAACACAGCTATGACAATAAAAAGGGAAACCAATTACCCATAGAAGAATAAATTAATTAAAAGAAAAAAATTTTTAAAAGAAAAACCTGTAAATAGATAAAGTTCTGATTTTTTATCTCTAGTCGTGTCCTTCAGTCAGGTCCGATGGGGTACCATGCTCTGGCCCCGGAGTCTGTCCTCTGCACTCCCTCGGGGGCTCCCTGCTCTGCTCCCACGGTTGCTGTGTCGCACGCTTTTAGTGCGTTGCCTCAGTGTCACAGGGTCAGTCTGGGCCAGTCCCGGCCCTGAGTCTCCAGTGTTGTCCCCCTTAGGGCCCTGGGCCATCAAGGGATGATGTGTCTCCTAGTGGGATCAACCATATTGTCCACTATGTTCATTGGCTGTTCAGAGCAAGGATATTGTCCTCCAGGCTTACTGGGCCAGGTTGTGCTCCACTCTCTCTTCCTCTCCCTTCTTTTGCTCCCATTTGTGCTGATCTGACATACCCTTTTTCCCTAGCAGGAGCTTCAGTGCCGTCCTCTGAAGTAAATTCTTCTGGGGTGAGGGGCAGTTGTCCATGTAGCTGGTATGGGGGTCGAGCCCTCAGGCCCCTCCACTGGCTCCCCACTCTTTGCCAGCACACTGCATTCATCTGGCACTGGCGTTATCTGGTCCCTCTTTCCCCGTGGAGACACAAACAATACCCTTCCCCTTGGGTGGGTCAGTGCCCCATTCCCCATCACACATCTTTTTTCCCCCCCTTTCCTCCCTCCACACCCATTTTAGTTGGCTACCGTATGTACCCCTGGGTTTGGTCTGGCCCCTGCCATACATATCTGGACCTCACCCCTGGAGTGTTTGTATACTGTAGCTTTTTCCCGGGGCCCCTTTTGCACTTACCTTTCTGTTCTCTCTTTTTTATATATAAATAAATAAACTTACCTCAGTGGACTCATGTTATACTTGTCCTTTTGTGCTTGGCTCACTTCACTTAACATAATTTCCTCCAGTTCTTCCCATGCATCGATATGCTTCATGCATTCATCACTGCTTTTTAGTGGTGTATAGTACTCCATTGTATGTATGTACCACAGTTTTTTAATCCATTTGTCTGTTGATGGAAATTTGGGTTGTTTCCAACTCCTTGCAATTGTGAACTGTGCTGCAATGAACACTGGAGCACAGATGTCTGGCCGTGGTTTGTTTCTTGCCTCTTCTGGGTATATGCCCAGTAGAGGGATTGCTGGTTCGTATGGTAGCTCAATTTCCATCTGTTTGAGAAATTGCCAAATCGATAGTGGCTGTACACACATACCCACAGGTCCAGCAGCAGTGGATGAGAGTTCCTGTCTCCCCACAGCCCCTCCAACACTTGTTGCTTCCTGATTGTTTTAATTAGGCTACCCTTGAGGGCGTTAGGTGATAGCTCATAGTTGTTTTGATTTGCATTTCTCTTGCGGTCATTGAACGGGAACATTTTCTCATATGTTTATTGGCCATTCGATTTCTGCCCCTGTGAAACTTCTGTTCAGGTCCTTTGCCCACCTCCTCAGTGGGCAAATTGGTTTTCTCTTATTGAAAATTTGCAAAGTATTGTAGATTTTAGTAATAAGGCCTTTGTCTGATGTGTCATTGCTAAAGATGTTTTCCCCGTCGGTGGACTCTCTTACTACTCTCTTGGTGAATTCGTTCAATGTCCGCAGGTGTCTTATATTCAGAATATCCCACCTGTCTATTTGTGTCTCCTCTGTATTTGTACCCTTCCCTATTTCTTGTAGCCGATGTAATCCCTGTGCCAAGGCTCTCAGATTTGTCCCAATTCCCTCATTGATGGCCCTAATTGTTTGGGGTTTTATCTCAAGGTCTGTGATCCACCTTGAGTTTATTCTTGTGCATGGAGTGAGGTAAGGGTCTTGTTTCATTTTTCTTCAGGTAGAGATCCATTTTTTTCCAGCACCATTTATTGAAGATGGCATCTGCTTCCCATTTAATAATTTTTGGGCCCTTATCAAAGATCAGTTGCCTGTATGCTGATGTTTTTTTTGTTTTTTTTTTAGTGCTAGGGGTCACTTTTTATTTTTTTTTATTTTAACAATTTATTGGGGCTGATACAATTCTTTTCACAGTTCATACATATACATACATCAGTTGTATAAAGCACATCTGTACAGTCTTTGCCCTAATCATTTTTTCTCTTCTTTTACATTTTATTAGGGACTCAAACAACTCTTACCACAATCCATACATATACATACATCAATTGTATAAAGCACATCCATACATTCCCTGCCCCAATCATTCTCAAGGCATTTGCTCTCCACTTAAGCCCCTTGCATCAGGTCCTCTTTTTTTCCCCCCTCCCTCCCCATTCCCCCCTCCCTCATATGCCCTTGGTAATTTATACCTCATTATTTTGTCATATCTTGTCCTATCCGGAGTCTCCCTTCCCCCCTTCTCTGCTGTCCCTCTCCCAGGGAAGAGGTCACATGTGGATCCTTGTAATCAGTTCCCCCTTTCCAACCCACTCACCCTCCACTCTCCCAGCATCGTCCCTCACACCCTTGGTCCTGAAGGTATCATCCACCCTGGATTCCCTGTACCTCCAACCCTCATATGTACCAGTGTACAGCCTCTGTCCTATCCAGCCCTGCAAGGTAGAATTCGGATCATGGTAGTTGGGGGGAGGAAGCATCCAGGATCTGGGGGAAAGCTGTGTTTTTCATCGATACTACCTCACACCCTAATTAACCCATCTCCTCTCCTAAACCCCTCTATGAGGGGATCTCCATTGGCCGACACTTGGGCCTTGGGTCTCCACTCTGCACTTCCCCCTTCATTTAATATGATATATATACATATATACACATACATATATACATATACACATATATACACATACATACACACACTTATATCTTTTTTTTTTTTGCATGATGCCTTATAACTGGTCCCTTGGGCACCTCGTGATCGCACTGGCCGGTGTGCTTCTTCCATGTGGGCTTATTTGCTTCTGAGCTAGATGGCCGCTTGTTCACCTTCAAGCCTTTAAGACCCCAGACGCTATCTCTTTTGATAGCCGGGCACCATCAGCTTTCTTCACCACATTTGCTTATGCACCCATTTGTCTTCAGCGATCCTATCATGGAGGTGTGCAGTCAATGATATGATTTTTTGTTCTTTGATGCCTGGTAACTGATCCCTTTGGGACCACTCGATCACACAGGCTGGTGTGTTCTTCCATGTGGACTTTGTTGCTTCTGAGCTAGATGGCTGCTTGTTTATCTTCAAGCCTTTAAGACCCCAGTCACTATCTCTTTTGATAGCCGGGCACCATCAGCTTTCTTCACCACATTTACTTGTTCACCCACTTTGGCTCCAGCCGTTGTGTCGGGAGAGTGAGCATCATAGAGTTCCAATTTAATAAAAGAAGGTATTCATGCATTGAGGGAGTGTTTGAGTAGAGGCCCAAGGTCCTTCCGCCACCTTAATACTTGACCTATAAATATAGACACATAGATCTATTTCCCCATCCTCCTATATATATTTGCATGTACATGTCTTTGTCTAGACCTCCATGAATGCCCTTTGACTCCTAGCTCTTTCCTCCATCTCCCTTGACCTTCCTCCTGCCCTACTACCATGCTTCATCGCCACCTGGGCTAGAGTATACCTCTTCTCTAAGCAACCTTACCCTTGATCATTTCCCACCAGGCCTGCCACTCCCCCTTCTCTACCATTTGGGGTCTCATGTTTTTCCCTTGTCCCTGGGTTTGTTAACACCACTTCCTTACCCCCCCTACCCCCCCACCCCAAGTCCCCCCGGAACTGTTGGTCCCATTGTTTTTCATCCAGATAGTTCATCCAGCCTGTAGGTCTCGATGTTCTAAACCACCAGACCAATCTGGATGTTTTGGGGCCCTTATCATAGATCAGTTGCCTGTATGCTGATGTTTTTATTTCTGGGTCTTCAGCTCTTTTCCATTGTTCTGAATATCTGTCATTATGCCAGTATCACACTGTTTTGACTTCTGTGGCCATATAGTACGTGCTGAAATCAGGTAGAGCAAGCCCTCCCACTTTGTCCTTCTTCTTGAGGAGTTCTCTGCTAATTCTCGGCTTCTTCCATCTCCATATGAAGTTGGCAATCTGTTTTTCCAATTCTTTGAAGAAGGATGGTAGTATTTGTATCGGGATAGCATTGAACTTATATAGTGCCTTGGGCAGAACTGACATCTTTACTATATTCAGTCTGCTAACCCACGAGCATGGGATATTCTTCCATTTGTTGAGGTCACTCTTGATTTCTTCAAGTAGTGTTTTATAATTTTCCTCATACAAATCTTTCTTTTTTTTTAGTCAGGTATATCCCTAGGTATTTCAATTTGTGCTTAGCAATTGTAAAGGATACTACCTTTTTAATTGTCTCTTCTGTGGTCTTGTCTGATGTGTACAGCAGTCCAATAGATTTCTGTTTGTTGATTTTGTATCCTGCCACTCTGCCATGTTCCTCTATTGCTTCCAACACTCCGTTTGTGGAGTTTAAGGGATCTTCAATATATAGAATCATATCATCTGTGAATAATGATAATTTTGCATCTTCCTTCCCCAGCTGAATACCTTTAATATCTTTGCTTTGTCTTATGTTGTTAGCTAGGACCTCCAGTACGATGTTAAATAGGAGTGGGGACAAGGGGCATCCTTGTCTGGTCCCCTTTTTCAGTGGAATTGTTTTCATCTTTTCTCCGTTAACTGCCACATCTGCTGTTGGTTTTTGTATATGGATTGTATAATATTGAAGAATTTTCCTTCTATTCCTATCTTCTTAAGTGTCTTAAATAGGAATGCATGTTGGATGTTGTCAAATGCTTTTTCTGCATCTATTGATATTATCATGTGACTCTTATCATTTTCCTGCCAATGTGGTGAATAATGCTGATGGTCTTTCGTATGTTGAACCATCCCTGCATCCCTGGTATGAATCCCATTTGGTCGTGGTGAATTGTTTTTTAATATGCTTTTGTATTCCACTGGCCAGTATTTTGTTAAGGATTTTTGCATCGATGTTCATTAGGGATATTTGTCTAGTTCTCGATTCTTGTGACATCTTTGCTCGCTTTAGGTATTAAAGTTATACTAGCTTCATAGAAAGAGTTTGGGAGTTTTCCGCCTTTTTCTATGTTCTGGAAGAGTTTGTATAGAATTGGTGTCAGTTCTTTCCGAATTCTTGGTAGAATTCTGTGAAGCCATCTGGCCTGGGGGATTTTTTTGTTGGTAATTCCTTGATTGCCTTGCCTTGTCTATTTCTTCCTTTGCTATGGGTCTGTTGAGGTTGTTGACATCCTTCTGGGACAGTCTAGGGAGGGATTGTGTTTCCAAATATTTGTCCAGGACTTCCAAATTATTGAATTCATTAGAATATAGACCTTCATAGTACTGTGTAGTTATCCTTTTGTAATGTCCCGTTTCATCCCTCATCCTTGCCAATGCTGTTTGTTCCTTCCTTCCTTTGGTTAGGTTTGCCAGGGGTTTATTAATTCTGTTAATTCTTTCAAAGAAACAACTTTTAGCGGCATTAATTTTTTCCATAGTTTTCTTGTTTTCCCTCTCCTGTATCTCTGCTCTGATTTTTATTATATCTATCTTCTTGCTATTAGTAGGGTTGTTCTGTTGACTCTGCTCTAGTTGGTATAAGTTTTGCGTCAGTATATCATCCACGAGTCTCTCTTCTTTTTAAATGTGTGCATTTATTGCTATCAGCCTTCCTCTGATAAATGCCTTTGCTGTGTCCCACAGGTTTTGGTACATCGTATTTTCATTCTCATTAGTTTCTAGAAACTTCCTTATGTCATCTCTGATCTGGGTCAATACCCACTCCTTTTACAATAGAAAATTGTTCATCCTCCAATTTTTGACCCTTTTTCTTCACTGTCCTTCTGTTAATTTCCAGCTTTGTGGCACAATGATCGGAGAGAGATGTCTGTATAATCTCTATGTGCTTGAATTTACTCAAGTTCGACTTGTATCCCAGCATGTGGTCTATTTTTGAACATGTGCCATGTGGACTTGAAAAGAATGTGAATTATTTTGCATGTTGGTGGAAAGCTCTGAAAATATCTATCAAGTCAAGTCATCCAGTTGTGCTATTTAGATCAGTAGCCTCCTTGTTGTGGGCCTATGATGGCGTCGCTTCCCTGGACTATCTCTAAGTAGGCTTCACAGTTCTTGGGGCACCTCGGTTGTCCTGTGGTGTTTTTCTCTGTAGCTGTACTGCTGAGGAGGGTGTACGGGTATATCCTCCTTGGTGTAGAGCTCTGGATCTGGCATGGGAATTACCATAGGCTGAAAGATTGCCTTGGAGGTTGGGTGTTCCCACAGTAGCGTGGAGCCCCACAAGTGGTGGTCAGGCATTTCCCCCAGTCACTTGTAGGGCCTCAGGGATTAGGTTTGGAATTCCCCCACTTTTTTTTAGGGGAGAATCCCCTGCTGCTTGGTGTGTGGGAGAGGACTGGCATGATTTCCTCAGCTGCTTGCCATGCAAATAAATGCAGTGGGGTCTCCCCCAGTTGGGCCTTCAGAGTTGCCCTATGCAGAGATAAGTGGCCCGGAGGACGCCAGTGTCTTGTAGGAAAGAGTAAAAGGAGAGGAAAAAGAGAGAAAGAGGAAGACACACACTGGGGCAATAATGCCAAGCAAACCGACACCTACTCACCCACATACACCTGAAGTTCACCGAGTAAACAAAGGTGGAAACAGTACCCAAAAAGAAGGAAAAGACAACTAAAAAGGAGAACTAAATCTGTTGAGGCTGTGGGAGAAAATAGAGAAGACCTTGACGGAGAGGAAAAACGAAGAAAATGTGTAAGAAGAGCGCAATAAAATTTTTAAAAAAAGAGAAAAGGAAGGAGGAGAAAGAATTTTAAAAAATAGTTAAAGAAATAGCTGACCCTGTGCTGTGCTGTGTGTAGCACTGACTCGTTGTGTGCAGCACTGTCTTAGGGGTCAGGCTGCCCACTGGGAGGACAGGGTGGCCCTGGGCTGAGTGGAGGGCTCTGGGAACCAGCAGTGGTATGTGCAAGGAGTGAGAGGGAGCAGAGAGAATCATACAAGCTGAGAGAGAGGCGAAGAGAGCAAAGACAGACGGAAAGAAAAAGAGAATAAAGATAAAGAAGGAAATAAACCAGGCTGAGTTCACTAAGGTTGGCTGTGATGGTAAAGAGGGAGGAGAGAGAGAAGGATGAAATAAAGAATGTGGGGCCGGAGGGTTTAGACCCCGCCCCCAAATGGTAGGTTGGTGTGCCCTTTTAATGCCGGGACCCCGCGGTGCTGGGCAGAATTTCTCTAGTTGACGAGATCGCCTTAGAGGTCTGACGGAGGGTTCCTCAGCAGCGCAGCGCGGTGTAGGTGTTTGTCCCAGCTGCCTTGTGTGGTGTACAGCTCTCCCACGAGGGCAGGCTGGAGTTCCTCCTGCTATTTGGGTTGATTTGCCCTAAGCGGAGGGTAGTGACCTGAAAGCCAGTAGTGGCATATGATAGGAGGGAGTGGGAGAGAAGAGGAGAAAGAGGGGGGAACGAGGAGCGGGTGGGGGGAAAGAGGGATAAAGAAGAAAGAGAGAAAACAAAACCCTAACACAAACCTGAGCTCGTTGAGGCTGAGTTCGGTGGAAAAGTTAGAAGGGCTAGTGAATACAGAGAGAAGAAATAGAGTAGTAGGTAAGGAGATAACTGAGACTTGATCGCCTGTCCGTGAGGCTGGAGGAGGTCCAACTCTTCCTCCAGGTAGCGGGGTGGTGTACCCGTTTGGTGTAGGGTTCCACAGATGCTGTGTGGGGTTACTTTAAAAGCAAGCTCGCAGTGGCCATGGGTCACTTGGGTGCTGGAGTTCACTGGTGTACCTGCCTTGTGCTGTATGTAGCACTGCAACAGAGGCTGGGAGGGGGGCACTGGGGTGTTCCCTCAGCCCCGTCTAGGGCCCCAGGACAGGCAGGGCCTCCCCAGCTATGTGTAGAATCACTGAGAGGGAAGCTAGACTTGTCTTATCTAGTCTGCTGGTGCTTACTAGATCAGAGAGTTTTATTTTATTTTATTTCCCCCCTGGCCAGCTAGAATAAAATCAAATGAAATTGTCTCTCACAGTCACTGGGCTGCAGCTCTTGCTGTTTAAAGCTGACACTTGCTACAGCGGGTCTTTGCTATGCTAAAAGCTGCCAGGCCCTGTAGCTGAGTTCTGGCATTCCTTAGCTGGGTTGCTTCTGATTTATGTTAATGGCCTCCACCTATGTGCTGCTCCTTGGAGCTAAGCAACCAGACTTGGGTTTGAGTTTTAAGCCAATAATATATATTTCACCCTTCTTCTTCTTCTTTTTTTTTTTTTTTGCTTGTGATGTGCTCCGATTTGGGGGCTGTCAGGCTGACCCCATAGGGGGAAATTCAGCTTATTATGGGGGTTATTTCCTTCTCGGCCAATTGGAACTAGGTTTGTTCCCTGGACTCCCGGCTTTCTGCCTATTTTATCCCACACTGCAATCTTCCTAAGGTAATAATATATATTTTTCTTTTACTCTAAGTTATGGCTACCCACCGCCACTCCCCTGGGCGTGAGCTCAAGGCAGCCAACCACGCAGATTGCTCCGGAGTGGGATTCCCTCGTGTCTGGGATTCTGTCCCCTCTCCGCTGCTCCCAGCAAGGGTACAGCCGGCACCTGCGGGCTCACCAAAGCTAGAACGCTTTAAAGGGTTCTTGGTTTGCTTTGTGAGTGGAAATCCCACCCAAAAAGGGGTTCAGGAGAAACCCTGGTACCCTAGGTCTAATTTCAGGACTCCACCTCTGGCTTCCTTTGGTTTCCCTCCCAATTTTCTGGTCTGGAAGCAGGAGCTCCGGACGGATGAGTCCTATCTGGTGGCCATTTTCTCCCCTCTCCCCTCTTTGACTTTCTCATCCCTGCGTTCTTCACAGATGTACCGTGCTTCAGTTTCCGTCAAAAGGGTGTTCTCCCACACGGACACTTCTTTACCTGGAAGTGCCAGGCAAGCCCTGTTAAGACTGATAGCCCAGGGACTCCTGGGGCCAACAAATAGAGCTCCGGAGGATATAGCTCAGTCATGTGACGGCAACCTCCGAACGCTGTGGATTGCCCTAAATCTATACCCCTACCAGGCCTGCACCCTTAGAAGCCTACCGTGAAAGGCCACCCCTGCTTGCCTCGTGCTGCCCAGAATGCTTTTCTCCAGCCTCGTGCCCATGCAGGCTTTCTTCCTGTTTCAAGACTCTCCCTCTGCTTGTGTGAGTGTGCACCTGTTCTCCTGCCAAGGCCATTCGCCGGCTCAGCAGTGCCCCTTGGTACTGGCTGGTTGTCTTTCGTCCTAGGCTGGGTACCCTCCCTGGGAGGGGGGCAGTATCTTACTCATCTTGGTAATCTGAGTGAGTTTTCAGTGGCTGCCTTAACAGACTACCACCACCAACAGGAGTGGATCGGCTGGACCTTTGGGAGGACAGAGATCCGAAATCACCCCACTGGGCCAAATCCAAGGTGTCAGCAGGCCTGCAGCGCCTCTGGGTTCCTGGGGGTGAATCTGTGTCTGGAGATGGTAGGTGGTTCACAGGCTTGTGACCGCAACACAACCAGCAACTCCTCCCTTCTCTGTCTTCAGAGTGCCTCGTCCTCTGTGTGCGTCAACCCTGCTCCTGCCTCTCTCTTGGTTTGGAGGGGCTGGCAAAAATATGCACGTTGTAACGGTGGCAGTCGTAAGCATTTTAAGGATTCTGCTCAGCGACAGGAATCAGATTCACAATGTGTGTAACTATCGCCACTCATGGTTGTGGTTTTGGATTGTTTTTTTTAATGTATCCATACAGAAGCTTTGAGCCCCTGAGGCAATAATTTCCCATGTCTCCCCAGTCTCTGGTCATCTAATCTGTTTTCTGTCTCTGTGCATTTGCCCTATGTGAGGTATTTCGGCCCAGTGGAACCCGACAGTATTTGTCCCTTTGTGTTTGATTCCTTTTGAGTCGCCTGAGGCTGTGTAAATCTACCAAAGGACAAGTGGGTAGCTTTGACGATCAGAACTTCACTGTCTCACAGTTCAGGAGGCTAGGTGTCAGAATCCAGGATGCTTTGAAAATGCCGATGACGGCAACATATTGCACCAATGTGATTGATCCACTTGCTGCGCGGATTGTTATAAGAACTGTGAAGAACCCCCAATAAAATTGTTAGGTTTCTGGAGTGGGGCAAACCTTGACTCTTGCTACCTGGTGCTGAAAGAATTCACCTGGCACTAGCACGTTTTGTCTTTCAAGTGAGCTCTTATGAAGGAAAGGGGAAGTTTCAGGTTTTACAGTCTTAAAGGATACACACTGGTTTGGGGAATCGGCTGTCGCAACTCGGTGCTAAATTTTAGGGGCTAAAACCTCGTGGGAAGAATACAGGAGCGGGGAGCACATGTATCACTGAGAAAATCCCCAGGAGCCAAGGGATGAGTGGATGAGGGCCCCGAGCAGGCCCTGGGGCATTCAGGCGTGTGCTCCCGCATGTGAGAGACCCCCACCCTCTGCCTGCAGCTGCACAGTTAGAGAGACCTGGCCTTCTGGGGGGGGTGTTATTTAACCCCTCTGACTTGGGCAGGCGTGGTTGAAGGTATTGGTTGATCTTTTTGGCTGTGTTACCACACCTGGGTGATGTCACAGTGCTAGGTGGTGGCTGGTTTTAGGTTTCATCTGTGCTGGGGAGAGGGGGTATGGTGTGTGTGTGTCTGATCATCCATTCTAGTCTATGGATGCTCTGTTTGGGTTTTCCCATAGGGCTGTGTGTGTGTGTGTGTGTGTGTGTGTGTGTGTGCGCGTGCGCGCACGTCTCCGTCCTAGTCAGTGCATGCTCAGTTTAGGTTTTCTCATAGGTGTGTGTGTGTGTGTGTGTGTGTCCGTGTCTGTCCTAGTCTGTGGATGCTCAGTTTGGGTTTTCCCATAGGTAGGTGTGTGTGTGTGTGTCCTAATCTGTGCACGCTCAGCTTGGGTTTTCCCATAGGGCTGTGTGTGTGGGTGTGTGCGCGTGTGTGTGTCTCCGCCCTAGTCTGTGGATGCTCAGTTTGGGTTTTCCCATAGGACTCTGTGTGTGTGTTCTAGTCTGTGCATGCTCAGTTTGGGTTTTCCCCATAGGTGTGTGTGTGTGTGTCCTAGTCTGTGCATGCTGTTTGGGTTTTCCCTAGGGCTGTGTGTGTGTGTGTGTGTGTGTGTGTGTGTGTGCGCGCGCGCGCGCGCATCCATCTTAGTCTGTGCATGCTCAGTTTGGGTTTTCCCATAGGTGTCCAAAGGTTGCCTGATTTCTTTCCAACCCCTCCATGTGGACCTTTGCAGGCCTTAGGGAGACAGCCCCACTTGTCCCTAAATCGAGCTGCCTTTCCACACGGTAATAAAAACTAGAATCCAGCACATTGACAGAACCGGTTTCTCGCTGGTTGCCCCAGGCAAAGATCTTTCCTTCTTTGAGCTTCGGCTCCCTGGTGTCGTTCCGTGACCTTCAGCTGCACCTTGACATGTTGTCTTCTCCGATGGGGCAAACAACACGTCCCTGTCTGTTCTCTCTCTCTCTCTCCCTACAGTCTAATGTATTTTAGTAGCAAACTTGCAGGAACAGCACAGAAGAAAGCATTAGAAACATGTACTTGCATGTAGGATGACTTAGAAGAGTAGCGTGAACGGATGGAATCTCCTGTATGATAAAAATGCTACACAGTCCATTTAGTTGTTGTCAGTTAGAAATTTACTTGTTTAAAAAAAATTTTTAAATCCAAATGCTGGCATTGTCCAGAAAAATTTCACAGGTTTATTTGTAATCGTTATAAAGTTGAAACGTGTTCACTGAAACATTCAGATTTATGGTTTATGACCCCATACTTATTTATTTAAATCATTTTATTGGGGGTTCATGCAACTCTTATCACAATCCATACATACATACATTGTGCCAAGCACATTGTACATTTGTTGCCCTCATCATTCTCAAAACATTTGCCTTCTACTTGAGCCCCTGGCATCAGCTCCTCATTTTTCCACTCCCTCCCCACTCCGCACTCCCTCATGAACGTTTGATAATTTATAAATTATTATTTGTCTTATCTCTCACTGCCTGACATCTCCCTTCACCCACTTTTCTGTTGTCTGTCCCCCAGGGAGGAGGTTATATGTAGATCCTTGTAATCAGTTCTCCCTTTCTACCCCACCTTCCTTCCACCTTCCCAATATCGCCACTCTCACCACTGGTCCTGAAGGGATCATCTGCCCTGGATTCTCTGTGTTTCCAGTTCCTATCTGTACCAGTGTACATCCTCTGGTCTAGCCGGATTTGTAAGGTAGAATGGGGTTCATGATAGTGGGGGCAGTGGGGGGAGCATTTAACAACTAGAGGAAAGTTGTATGTTTCATTGTTGCTACCCTGCACCCTGACTGGCTCATCTCCTCCCTGCGACTCTTCTGTAAGGGGGTGTCCAGTTGCCTACAGATGGACTTTAGGTCTCTACTCTGCACTCACCCTCATTTGCAATGATAAGATTTTTTGTTCTTTGATGCTTGATACCTAGTTCTTTCTACACCTCATGGTAACATGCTGGTGTGCTTCTTCCATGTGGGCTTTGTTGCTTCTGAGCTAGATGGCCACGTGTTTATCTTCAAGCCTTTAAGACCCCAGTCGCTATATCTTTTGATAGCCAGGCACCATCAGGATAATCCAGGATAATCTTCTCATCTCCAAATCTTTACTTTAATCACCGCTGCAAAGACTCTTTGCCCAACTACGGTCCCATTTACAGATTCCAGGAGCTGGGACCTGATAACTTTGGCAATCTTGACTCTGCCTAAATCTAGGCAGTGCAGCTGACACACCGCATTTACTGTGTAACTAGCACAAGGACTCAGTCTGTGCCACGGCCCCATGAGATAGCGATTGTCTCCATCCCCAGTTCAGATGAAGAAACGAAGGTGTTAAGGAGTGTCCCCACAGGGAGGGGGAAAGGGGTCTAGGACTTCCTAGAGTCTCCAAGAGTTAAGTCATTAAGCGCTGAATCTGGATCTGGATCTGGGTCCCAGTGTTCTTCCCTGTCTCCCTTTCCAAACTCCCTTCCCAGAAGGCTGTCAGCACTGTGCCCATGTCTCCCCTCTGCAGGACACGAAAGCTACGTGACTTTCTGCCAACTGGAGAGGGAAGCTGCCTTCACATGCAGCGCTGACCACACCATCAGGAAGTGGGACGTGCTGACTGGCCAGTGTCTGGCCATTTACCGAGGACACACGTCCATTGTGAATAGGTCAGTATTGCCAGGACTCCTGGCCAATCCCTGAGACCTTGGCTTCTTGTCAGGGACAGTGCCCAGCAGGTCCAGGAGACAGATCTGCTGCTGGGGAACCTGGATTCAGGGGAGGGGATCAGTAGCACACAGTGAGGGGTAACAACAAAACGCTAACATCCAGGGTGTAGCGGTGGTTTGGAAAACGGGGCAGCCAGAGCCACTCATTGACTCATTCATGACAAGAGTAGAGCTGACCAAGGTTGTCAGTCTTTACAGGAGCTGATCACCCCATCTTGCTCCCCTAGAACGGCTGGTGGGTTTGAACCGCCAACGTTTCACAGCCTATCCCTTTAGCCGCTGCACCATTGGGGCTCCTCTTTAGTAGCCAATGCCCCCATACACTGACTTGCGCCCAACACCACCACTGAGGCCCTAGCAACACCGCTGCCCCCTGCTGGCTTCAAGGAGAAGCATTCATGACTGTCCCCGCAGTTGGGCACACATTCCAGAGGAAATTGCTTAATTGAGAACTAATGATATTCCAGTGGGGGGTGGAGGGGGTTGTTGTGAAGATGGAATCAGGGATATTTTTAAACCCTTCTTGTGGTTGTCAAAATAATCTCACCCCCTCCTTTCTTTAGGAACTTCACTTTTTTTCTTGTCCTTAGAGAATGTGGATCTGAGAGGAGCAATGGAAATTCTTTTCCTGATCGGGTCCATTTGGCCTGACTTATTTCCCTGGGGCACGTTGGCCAGCCCTGCCGAATTCCTGAGGGACTGTCCGCTCAGGAGGGACACTTGGTGTCCCTAACCGCAGGGCACGTTCAGCCAAGCAGGAGCCGCCATTTGGCCAGAGGTCCATCTGAGTCCAGTTTCAGTTAGTGTCTTCCATCGGGGATTCGTCAGATATGGCTACAAGATGGCCTGTGATGCGGTGGCTGAGGTGGTCGGGGGTGAGGGGGTGATACTGGTTGCCAGATTAAGCATCCAAGCAGCAGGTGGGAAGCTGGGCCAGACCTGGAGTTTCTGTAACCAGAGAGCAACTGACTTGTCAGGGAGGGATAGACTCAATGAGGCAGGGAGCACCCCAAGTTGAGGCTGACGGTGAGCTGGAGGACCACAGTGCTGACTCAGGACGGTCTGTCTGGAAGGAACCTCAGGTGGGGGCCCGATCTGGGCACTGCCACCCAGCAGCTGCCATGTAGAGCTTTCAGGACTACCCGGGTCAGCAAGCAGACATGTCAGTGCAGGGACCAGAAGAGAATGGAGTCCCCTACAGCTCACTCTGGCCTTTCCTGAGTCAGACCATGGGTCATTCAAATACTGTGTGAGTCTGGGGGGCAGGGGGCAGACAAGGCAGGCCGGAGAACATCTCCTTGACCGTCACGGGTCACCATAACCTCAGGTCATGGCTGGCTAACCTGACAACCACTAGCTGCTTCTCGGACAAGTAAGGTGGAAAGGGTCGCGCTACCATGGGGAGACACGCATGCAGGCTAGTTTAGAAGGTGGTGTCTGCCACGGTTAGTTTAGACCTCATGCAGGCACAGTCCTTTGGAATGGTCAGCCATTCTAAAGCGGTAGCTCGACGTCGATAAGTTGGGTTATTAATAACGCTGGACACAAAAGCGCAGAACACTTGAGACAAGGACATAGGACTCACACGCTCCTGAGTTCAGAGCCAACTAGCATCAGGCCATGCCTGTAGGCCTCGCTGGCACTATCTACCGGTACTGGGCGGCGTGAGCTTCCACTGAACTTCAGCAGTGTGCATTTCAGGACAATCCAGGGAAGAACCCCTCAGAAGCATCATGACTGGTGCCATCCTGTGTCCCCAAGTTCTTGGTGGAAATGAAGGTTGTCTCAAGGGCCCTAAGGAGAGACACAAAGCTAGGAAGTGAGTCCTGCCACGCGGCCAGACCTCCTCCAGGCCCTTCACAGAGGGGACTAAAGGTCAGCTCATGCTTCTAACACGGGGCTGGGCCCTGTGTCCCCACACTTAGGACTCCCCCAGCAGGGCACACAGCCAGTACAGCAGCCCCAGCCAACTGTGGCTGTGGTCTCGAAGCCTGTCATGATCTACCTGGCGGCCCTCTCAACAAGGAGGCTGTGTGCCCGCCAAAGGGACAGGCAGGATTCTCTCACATTTTCCTAGGGAGGGCTCCACATTCTTCAGAGAGGGGGGATCTTCGATATTTACTGCTTAGGACCTTGGAGACTGGCCAGCGGACATCGTCTCACATGAGGTTCTGCTGGTCTAAGCTGACAGTAGGTCCTGGGTACGGCCTCGCACCTGACACCCCATGACATTCCCTCCCTACCAGCTACCCTGCCACACCGCAGCTTCATATCTGAGACTGAGCCTTAGGTCTGGCTCACCCCCACCCCCTGCCCTCAGGCCTGACCTTTATAGAAGTCGTACACTCCTGGGTCTCTCCATCTGAGACCCCCTACCCAGCCACTTGATCCTTTCAGTCTGAGACAGCTGGCCACCCTACCTAGTCTCTCCACCTCTCTCTCTCTCTCTCTCTCTCTCTCTCTCTCTCTCTCTCTCTCTCTCTCTCTCTCTCTCTCTCTCTCTTCCCCTCCCTCCCTCCCTCCCTCTCTCCCTCTTTCCCTCTCTCCCTCTCTTCCACCCTTCCACCTGCTGTCTATAGTGATTTATTGAGCCAACTGCTAACATCTAAGTATGTCAAGGGCATTCCCTGGGACCTTGGTTCTGACTGAGGATGAAGTCCAGATGGACAGAGGATTCAATGTAGCAGGGAAATCAGCTGATGGGGGAGGCAAGTGTGAGGGCGACTTCAGGGAGGCTTCCTGGAGGAGGAGACTGGATTGGCGTCAGACGGTAAGTGTGACCAGGTAGAAAGAACAGGGGCTGTTCTGGCAGCGGTGCTGAGACTGGCTGGACAGAAGACTGTGTGAATTCTAACACAGGGCTGGGGGGTCCCTGCAGGGGTGAGGAGGTGTGGCTGGGAGAATATTTGGGGCCAGACTAAGCAGACTTTGGGTCTGCGTCTTACCTTGTGGATGGTGGGGAGCCTCTTGCTTAGGCCACCTCACTGTCCTCTCCAGAAACAGGGTCCAGGGACTCTGACCCTCTGGTTTCCTCAGGCTCACATCTCCTGTCCGCTAGAGGCGTCTTGTCATTCCCCATTTGATATCAGCCAAGGGGACCCTTGGCAGTGGGACCTGCTAAAGAGCAATATAAACCTGTGGCCAGCCTGGCATCTGACCTCTGACCCTTCCCCCTCTTGCTCCCAGGATACTAGTGGCTGACAACCACCTCTTCAGCGGCTCCTATGACCGGACCGCCCGCTGCTGGAGTGTCGACAAGGGGCAGATGCTGCAGGAGTTCCGGGGCCACCACAACTGTGTCCTGACCCTCGCCTACTGTGCCCCCGGGGACCTCCACGGCGGCCCCAGCCAGCAGGACAAGGGTGTGGCCCGAGGGCTGCTGGTGACTGGCAGCACTGACGGCACGGCTAAGGTGTGGCAGGTGGCCAGCGGCTGCTGCCACCAGACCCTCAGGGGCCACACGGGTGCTGTGCTGTGTCTGGCTCTGGACGCGCACTGCCACATGGCCTTCACGGGCAGCACCGATGCCACCGTCCGCGCCTGGGACATCCTGACCGGGGGACAGCTACGAGTGTTCCGGGAGCACCAGGGTTCCGTCATCTGTCTGGAGGTGAGAACAGCCTCTCCACCCCCAGAGGTGCCAGGTGTCCCCATGGCTGCTAGCCCCAGCTGGGCCCCCCAAATCTGTCTGACTGGGCTGTGTCCTCCAGGAGGACCCTGGAGCAGAGCCTGCCAGGTGAAAGCTGGGCAGCCCTCCTGGGCACTGTTCCTGGGGACCTGGAGCTTGTGGAAAGGTGCCCTGGCTGCCCCTGCCACCGGCCGCAGAGGATTTCTAGGCCTGTGGCCGTCTGGAAGCCCAGCCCCAGCCCCTGCAGCCCGCCCTCCGATGCTGGGTTTCCTTATCTGAGAACGAGGCTGGCCTATGTAGTTCTGACAAGTCAAATGTGTTTTCTAAAGGAGGCCCCAAGACTCACTGGGCACAAGGCCCACGCTGGACAGAGGTTGGCCAGCATCTTCCCTTCTGAAGAAAAGTGGGCCAGGCTGCCACACAGAACCCCTGTCCTTTGGGGACCTGGGGTGGCGAGAGAAGCACTCAGGGCAGTGGGAAGCTGAAGGTCCCACCGCGTAGGTTTACCGACAACCAGACCAGGGGTGCTCTTGACAATGGCTTCCCTTGGCCAGTCCCTACTGAGGACCTTATCCCGCCAAGGAGGAGTGGATGGTAGATGGCACCCTGTGACCCTCCTCCAACCCACCCCAAACCCCAGAGAGCCACAAGTACCCATGATGGATTTGCCTGGCTTCTCAGTCATTTGCGTAAATCACATTTCAGAAACCCTGCTTTGGGGCCTTGTGACCCAGTGGGGGGCACTAAGTTGTCTATTGGCCCTGGATTTCTAATCCCAGCTCTCCGCCTGCTCTCAGTTTCCACAACTGGAATGTGAAGAGCCTTCCCTGAGGGGGACTGGGGACTGAGAGCAGACTGAACAGTTCCCGAGAATGTGGCATCGAGCTGTGTGGGGGCTTTCGGAGGTCTCCCTCCTTTCAAGGAATCTGGTGGTGATGCTGGTAGAGCAGACCCCTCCCAGCCCAGCCCAGCCCACCCTCACCAGCCCTGCTTGTGCTCTTGAAATGCGCCAAAGTAGGAGGGGTGGGGAGCAGGGGCAGATGCTTGCTGGTTGAGGGGCCAATAGGTGATGAAGGAGAGGAGCTGCCGCCAGGCCCTCAACATCAAACTCACTGCCATCGAGTGGGGGCTGACTCGGAGTGATCCCCTTGGGGATTTCCGAGATGGGGACAGATTCCGGGGGTAGGAATCCCCATCTTTCTCCCACGGAGCAGCTGATGGACTGGAACTGCCGATCTTGTGGATCGTAGCCCACCTCAGAACCACTGCGCTACCAGGGCAGGGTCAAACACTCGCCAAGCTGGGGCAGGGTGCGCTCCATGGACAGCACTTCCCTCTCAGGCTCTCGGACTGGATGGGCTCATGGGGCTCCCGTCCCCTGCACAGGGTGAGTCTGCGGGATCTGGATAAGCCTGGAGTCTCCCAGCAGTGAGTCAGGAAAGGTCTATTGACCTGCAGTCTAGACTAGTGTTCAGGGGGCATATAGACTAGGCACAAACAGGCATAGAGGAGTATGTGCATCACACTTAGACTGCACAGCACAGCACACACCTCACACGCAACCCTGCACACACCGCACATCCCACTAGACATACATCACACGCACCTCCCACACATGTTCCATCACACACCGTGTGCACCATACATGTCACACAAGACACATTCACAGCACAGAAAACACATCACACCACACACACACACACACAACCGCATATGATACACATAGCCCACACAGCACACGAGGTCGGCTGGGCAGCCTCTGGCCAGGGCCCATGCCTTTGTTTCTCTGCCCTGGGAACCACGGGACTGGACAAAGAACAGAGCGGAGGGAGACGTGTCCAAAGTGCATGAGCCTGTGGCAGCAGCAAGGAGCTGGTGCCCCACGGCGGGGTCGCCTGCCCTAGAGAGGGTAGGGTGCAGGGCGCCAAGGGTGAGACTCCAGGGAAGGGTGAGTTCAGGGGTTGCTGACGCCCTAAGGACAGAGACCCAGGTGGTTCCAGCTTGTTCCACCTGGGCCCTCCACACCTGTCCAGGGAGCACAGGCCAGCCCTCTCCAGCCCCACTTGGCTTCATCCAGCAGTTCCTGTGCCCCGAGACGAGTGCTGAGCCTTACATCGTGGTCGGGGGACATTCAGGTGGTGGCTGTAGCTCCATGAACGCGGGAGGGAGGTCTGAGACTCCATCCCCTTTTCGGAAAAGCCCACCAAGGCAGAGAAGGGTAACAGCCAAGAGACCTGCTCTAACAAGGCAAGCTGCATCCGGTCAGGAAGGGCCAGAGGGGAAGTGCTCTTCCTCGTACATCACAGTCTGCTGGCCCATGAGCACCCTGCTGCCCTCCAATCTCCGACCCTCTCTCCAGCTCATGCTGAACCCCGCCGATGGCCACACGCCCTAAGCCACTGCGCGCTGGCTCTCTGGACTCAGGTCCACTCGGGAGCGAATCAGTCTCCCCTACTGCACACCCGTCCTGGCTGGTGAGACACTTGCTGTCTTGCTGCCGCCGGCCAGGGCTTTGTTTTTCCAGGAGTGTAGAGGGAGCATCGGTGATGCTGTGGAGATCCCAGAGGGCTTTCAAGTGTGCAGCCCGGCCGTGTCTGCCTCCTGCCGCTAGGTTCCATAGGGAGGTGGCCTCAGTGGCAGGCAACCGCAAGGCTCCAGCCTGCAGCAGAAACCCCACCCCCACCCCATAGCTGCTGCGCCCGTCTGATCTAATCAAGTCACACGCACACACCCACCCACAGTCCTGGCACCGTGAAAGTCATGTGTGGATAGCAGACACGGTTCCATGGGAGGCAGTTGCTGGGGATGGAGGGGGTTGGGGCGGTGGTGTATGTGGAGACTTCTCTAGGACCACCCCACTTTGCACCACAGGTGAAAGACCCTCTCCAGGGGTGCTGGCTCACCTTTCCTTAAAAACATTTACTCTCTAACCGCTGGGCAGGCATGTCGTGGCTCAGGTGTCAGCGAGTTAGTTACCTCTGCCTCCCTCTTGACCCAACAGCAGGAGTGAATGTCTGTCCTTAGGGCTTGTGGTCCACTCTGTCTCTCCTGCTAGGGAAGGCTCGGGGTACCCCCATCCTTCATGGCCACAGTGGGCAGCACCTCTCGGTCTCCCCGTCACCATCCACTGGCCCAGGCTGCCACTTGGAACGCTCCTGGCTGGGCGGGTGTAGGCTAGACCTCTCAGAATTACCTATTGTCTTTGCATGTTCTTTGGGCCAGAACCCTTGTCTTGTTTAGCAAGGGGGATGCCCTGATGCTTACCCCACATGTCCCAGGTGGAGTCTGGCACAGATGAACTCAACTCTTCCCTCTTCCCTATCTCTGGAATAGGGAAGGATGGCTAGGGTGCCACTCGCCACCCCCACCCAGGGCATCCCTGGACACCTGGACAAAAGCACCCCTCCACACACACACTCACTTCCGCCCCCATGCCGGAGTTCCAGATCTTTCTCTTTCCCACGTGCCCTTTGGCAAGCGGAAGTCCCATGAGAAAGTCCTGGAGCCCCTTCCCAGCTGGGACAGCGCGCGTGCCGGCTGCAGGAAGCTCCATGACCCTCCACAATCCCATGAGAGCCCTGCAGACGAGAACCCCGTCTGCAAGCCTAATCACTGTCAAGTCCATCCGACTCAGAGCTACTCTGTAGGACTGGGTAGAACTGCCCCGTGGGGTTTCCAGAGCTGACGTGTAGGGAAGCAGATTACAACATCTTGTTCCTACAGATGGGTTTGAACTGCCCACCTTTTGATTCCTACTAAAACCATAGCCAGCGCGGGGCTTCCGACTCCTGGCGACCCTGTGGGTCTAGGGTGTCCAAGCCTGGAAAACCTTTACAGGAGCAGTCGACCTCCTCTTTCACCTACAGAGCGGCCGGGGGCTTTGAACCACCAGCCCTTCTGTTAGCAGCCCAACAACCCCTATTCCACAGCATGGGCAGTGCTCCTTCAGGAAAGAATAGATAAGAATGCCTGCATTTTCGAATTGTTTCACAATGCTTGGATGGATGGGTGTGATAAGAGCTGTGAGAGCCCCCAATAAAGTGAGTAAAAAAAACAACAATGCCTGTGGGGCGGGCTCATACAGCTCCGTGCCCAGAGGGCACATCCAGTGCTGCCCTCCTGGAAGGTGGTGTCCTGATTTCCTGGTGGAGAAGCTGAGGGCAAGGTTAGGACCTTAGCCAAGGAATGGGCAGATCAAGGTTTGAATCAAGGCCTCATCTTACCCAGACATTTGCCTTCCTGGACCACGTGACCCTTCTGGCTAGAGTCTGGGAGTGGTTGGGGTCACCACAGGCAGAATCACGTCATGGCTCTTGACTTTGGGCCAGTTGGTGCTGACCCCTTCTCCTCCCCAGCTTGTGAACCGGCACGTGTACTCGGGCAGCGCCGACAGGACGGTCAAGTGCTGGCTGGCAGACACGGGGGAATGCGTGCACGTCTTCAAGGCCCACCGACACAGTGTGAGCGCCCTCAAGTACCATGCCGGCACCCGTAAGTGACGTGTCCCTCCACAGCCAGTCCCTGTGCCTCCACTTCCTGGGGCCTCTGCAGACTCCCTGTGTGGGCCTGCTTCCCTCTTTCTGCCCACTCTGGTCCCTTCCCCAAACCCTGGCTGCAGCCAGGCCTTCCCCGCCTGCCCTCCTGTGTTCTCCCTGGGTATGTTGGCGAGGAGGACCAGCTAGAATGTGGGCGCATGCCGCCTGGACCCCACAAGAGCACGCAGAAGACCTGAGTGTTCAGAGCTCCCAGGGATAAAAGCCCCCCTCTTGAGGACAGTTTCTAAGGATCGAAGGGAGGCAGTGAATCCCATCAGTCTTTTGGGCGGCATGAGTTTTGTCTTCTTTGGAATTAGGTTTGACCGAAGGCGAGAGAACACCCAAACGATAGTGCTTTCCATTGCCAGAGTGACTTACTTTTCTCTCGGGTGGAAGGATTTCAGAGGCCAGCAGTCAGTGTAGGCTGGAATCGATGGCCCATCAAGCCATCGGGTGCCAAGATGGGCTTGATTATTTTTGCTTCCTCGTCCTTGGCGTGTTTCTTCTCCATTCAAGGCAGCCTCGTGACTCAGTCAGCTGCTGGAGCTACAGCCCCTTGGTGCCAGGTTTGGGGAGACAGGAAGGAGAGGAGGCGGGAAGGACAAAGGATGCCCGAAGCCTTTTGCATCACTCGCTCCCTCTCTCTGACCACCCTCCCTGCCAGAGCGCCCCTTAGGCAGGCAGCTGCAGGGAGGCTCGAGCAGGTGTGTTTGGGAAATAAAGGAGGGCAGAATGGCTTGTTAGACAGACAAGGTGTTGCACATCAGGCCTGGCTGGCCTGTCACATGTTTGTCCTAGACCAACGTGGAGAACAGACCCTGCAGGGGAGGTAGCCCAGACTCAGTGAACCACACAGGTGTGGAACACCCAAGTTCCTGAAAGTCTGCCCTAAACTTTCCTATGCCCCCCACCCTCCCCTCCAGTGTCTCTGCCTGTGGCTGACGCCCCTGGTACAATGTAGCACTGAGACTGGGCGGAAGGCTCTGGGAGGGAGGATGGCCACCGTGGAGAAAGAGACCTGGATTTCACAGCGAAGGTGTTAAATGAAGCTAGAACGGAAGTTTCTGAAAATAGAGCCTCAAGTCCCCTCGAGATTGAGGTGTCTGACACCCAAAAGTTATTTTTCCCTCTTCACCTGCCAGAGCCTGTAAGTGTGATGGGGGTTTGGCTTCCCAGTTCAGAGCTTGTCGTTGAACCAGGAATGCTCCCCTCGGAGGGCACCTGCCAGTTGGGTACAGGAGGCTTCCGCTGCAGGCGGTCCCTTCGTCCCCCGTCCTTGGCCACAGCTGGAATCGCACTGGCAACTGAAGCCATCGTAAGGACTCTGGCCTCCTTCCCTGTTAATGGAGTGTGGCCTGGGCCACGGAATGAGCAGGCTCAGCTCCCGCAGCCCCAGGGCAGCCTCCGGCTTGGGAGCAGAGGCAGGTAGGAAAGTCTGCCAGGTACTGTGGGCACTTCACGCATGCCAGAGGGCCTTTGCCTGTGAGGGGCAGGCCAGGCTGGAGGTGCCACCCAAAGGTGCTGAGAGTCTGTACCAAGAGCAGACTCCCCCAAACAGACTAATGGAATCCTTCCCTTTCCTTCTTCTGTATCCAGGTGCCTCCTGGAACCCCCTATCCAAAGAGCTGTCAAACCCTAGCTCCTAGTGTCCCCAGGGGGTGTGCACCTTAAGACAGTTGTGCACAAGCAGGTCTTCCAGGCTTGCAGGGGATTTTAGGGTGCTCCCTGGATTAGCAACTCAACTGAACTTACCGCCACCGAGGCGATGCCGACTGACAGCGATCTTACAGGACAGGGTAGAACTGCCCCAGTGGGTTTCCGACACTGTTCCCCTTTATGGGAGCAGCAAGCCCCATTTTTCTCCCTCGGAGAAGCCAGTGGTTTCAAACTGCTGCCCTTGAAGTTAGCTGCCCTACTCATAACCCTACACCACCAGGGCTCCAGCCAGACTGATTAGACGTGTCAACTCCCAGCTCCATCCCGAACCCGCTGGATCAGAAATTCTGGGGCAGAGCCCGGGCCTCTGTGCCATCCGTATACATGACAGTCTGGGAAGAGTTGACTAAAGGATGACGCAGAAATAAAACTGAAAGACAGGCACAAGCCCAGATGGGGAAGCGGGGGGAGGGGGCTGAGGAAAAGCTCTGTCAGCATCGGGCCTCTATTCAGGGCTGATTCTACAGAAGAGCTCTTGGAGGATCAGGGTTTGGTGTCAGGAGCTAAATTCAGGGCTGAGGAGCTGCCGCCTCTTTGAGAAGCAGTGCCTTGGGGGTTAGTCCTCTGTGAGGTCGATGCCCAGGAGGAAGGAGAGGGAGGTGGCTCCAGGGCCCCTGAAAGACTCAGGGCACCGGAGTGGAGGTCTTCCGGAGGGATGGACACCTGGAGGTGTGGGGGCAGTGCAGCCTGACCAAGCCCAGGCCTGGAGAAGAGACCTCAGACCACCTTTATTGTCCAGCTGAGCTCCCAGGGTCTAGGGAGGTGGGACAGACCTGCTGTGTACACTGGGGCCTTGGCCCTGGCCCTCTGAGAGGAGGCCTGGCGCCCCCACCAAGCAAGGGCCACATGGCTTGGGAGGGTCCGGAGGAGCAGGTGGGTCCTCATGGCCAGAGTCCCATGAGCGTGCTTGGTGTCCAGTGTTTACCGGCAGTGGGGACGCCCGCGCCCGCGCCTTTAACGCCCAGTCGGGAGCTCTGCAGAGGGTGTTCCGGGGCCACGGCTTCATCATCAACTGCATCCAGGTAGGCACCCTGCGGATGGGTGGTCAGGGTCAGGGTCGGGGGTGGAGCCACCAGAGGCGCCTTACTACAAGGCCTCGGGACCCTTGCATCTTACCAGCCATATGGTGACCAGTACCCCTGTTCTCCTCCTAGACCAGTGGTTCTCCACCTTCTGCATGCTGCGATCCTTTCATACAGTTCCTCAGGTGGTGGTGATCCTCCCCCCACCCCCGCCATAAAATTATTTTCACTACTACTTCATCACTGTCATTTTGCGACTGTGATGAATCCGGCGGCCCCCCAGAGCGGTTGTGACCCACAGGTTGAGAACCGCTGTCCGAGGGTGTGTGGGCTGGCCGCTGGGGCGGGTGGGGAGGGTTGCAAGGTGGGAGGTCAGGCGTTCGGGGCCCACCTCCGGTGAGGAAGGCCCTTTGGGGTACCAGCCCTTGGTGTCCTCCGCCCCATGCAGGTGCATGAGCAGGTGCTCTACACGGCCTCGCACGACGGCTCACTGCGCCTGTGGGATGTGCGGGGGCTCCCCAAGACCGGCTGCTCACGGCGCTTTCACAACCGGGTGGGCTGCGCGGAGGAGGTGCCGCGGCCCGTGCTGCCCTGAGCACGGAGGGCTGAGCCAGAGAGAAGAGGAGCCGGGACATTGGATAAGAGGTGGACACTTTTCTGTGCTTTCCTTTTGTGTCCCCCTGGTACGGAGGGGGCTTTAACGAAGCCCGCTGTCAGGCCTGCAGCTACTCCCTGATGGGAGGACCCAGATGCACTCAACGAAAGGAACCTGGGGAGGAACCTCCCCCACTCTGCCTCCTCACCTTCAGAACCCAGGGGACCCCTGGCCCCTCAATTCTTGAAGCCACCTCTTTGCTACTGAGGGGAGATGGGGCCTTAAAAGCATACACAAGCCACTGAGCGACACGAATGTTGTCATTCGGGCAACCTGTCATGGGGATGTTTGTGGAGACTGAAATACACCTGCTTACCTGTGCTTTTCAACCAGGTGTGTTTTACTTCGCACAACCACCTCTGCGGCCTTCAGAAAGGGTCTGGGTACAAAGGGTGGGGCTGGCCTCCTGGTCCAGCTGTCTGTCCTGGGCACCCCTACTGAGACCTATTTCCACAGCAGTCAGGGAGGGGGCGCATCCCATCACTCTCTGCTCAGGAGCTCCCATTCTTTTCAGGGCGAGGTAGAGTGGGGTTGGGGTGTCACTGTCTCTTTTCATTGGGTCTGGTATAGGAAGTCTAGGGGAGTAGCCTCCTGCCCTCAGCCCCGTTCCTGGGACCTGTCCGCAAGCAGGCAGTGGCCAGCTCTGTGCTAGAATGAAGATACACGCCGTGCACAAGACCCAGCTGCAGTCTTACCCACACAGGCTCCAACTGCCCCCGCAGGTCAGCTTCTCCCATCAGTTGCAGGGGCAGCTTGCCATGCCCCTGTAGATGCCCCTTTGCTGCATCTGCAGGCCGGGGGCAGATTCTGGTGCAGAGCGAGCAGCTGCAGGAGGATCCTTGGGAACTCAGAATGGCTAAAGAGACAGGTTTCGGGTGCACTTTACTATCTTAGGGGTATCGGCATCTCATCAGCGACATGTGCAGTAGGCCAGGGCTCCCCTGAATGCCCAGGAGTGCTAGGTTCTGACGGATAGGTGGCATCCATCCCTCCAGGCCAGGCACGAAGAGAGGAGCACCATGAGCAGGATGGGTATCAGTGAAGTATACATCTGTGACTGCTCCCTCACCCGACTGGCCTCTCCAGGGAAGCTGGGCCGCGGGGAAGTCAGCATGGGGCACCTGCAGGAACCTAGCATTCACTGTTACCCGCGTGTGACTCAAGCACCCAGGCCTGCCTTGTGGGCCCGCCAGGCCCTGCCAGCAGCTCTTTGACAGGATGTCTTTCAGGAAGGAAGTGACCCAAGACAAAGCTGAAGAGGCATTTCAGGAAAGTCAGGTGGAATCACCTTGAACACCTGTAAATTCACCCCCATGTTCTTCCTGATGGCCCCATGAATCTATCACACTCAATCTGGCCTCCCCTTCCTGTTTCATTTGCCCAAGGCTCAGGAATATTCTTTCGCTTCCCACTCCCTAGTGAGGTCCACGTCAATGTCCATCTCTGGGTGGCTTCACTGATTTCCAGCCCTCAGTACGCTCCGCCCCATTTACCAGCATTTTTACTACCAGTGCCCCGTGGTTCTTCTGATGCCCTCTAGAGCATGGCCCATGTGACCAGTCAGTAGCCTGTGACTAGCAGGAGTCCTGTGAGTAACCAGGTTCAGGTAATGGATAGAATACTCACGGACATTGTGGCAGTTGCATAATCTCCTGTCAACTTGCGAAGGGGTGGAGGCTAGCCTGTCAATCAAGTCGCAGCTTGGTGACCTCTTTTGAAGGCACAAAGGAGATAAATAGCTCACTGGAGGTGGGACATACTCACTCTCTGCTTGATATTGCTGCCAGTAGGAAACATGGATCTACGTGAGAGCCCTGGAGCTGGAGGAGCCACTTGGAGACCCTCCAAGCATTGAGACGCCTCCACTGCCACTGGATCCAGAAGACTTTCCACCCACTGGCCTGTGATCTTCCTGCATTCAGCATCATTGCATGTGTTTCTTAAATCTGAAGAGGAATTTATAGATTGGTATTGGACATATGGGCTAATATCGGGCTTATGGACTTGATCTGGACTGGGCTGGGCTGTTTTCTTTCTTTTTTAAAAAAAACATTTTATTAGGGACTCGTACAACTCTTATCACAATCTATATATACATCAATTGTGTAAAGCACATCTGTACATTCTTTACCCTCATCATTTTCAAAGCATTTGCTCTCCTGGAAAAGGAAAACACAGGTCCTCTTTTTTCCCCCCTCCCTCCCTGCTCCCCCCTCCCTCATGAGCCCTTGATAATTTATAAATTATTATTTTGTCATATCTTGCCCTGTCCGACGTCTCCCTTCACCCCCTTTTCTGTTGTCCTTCCCGCAGGGAGAAGGTCACATGTAGATCCTTGTAATCGGTTCCCTCTTTCCAACCCACTCACCCTCTACCCTCCCAGTATCGCCCCTCGCACCCCTGGTCCTGAAGGAATCATCCGCCTTGGATTCCCTGTGCCTCCAGCTCCTATCTGCACCAATGTACATCCTCTGCTCTATCCAGACTTGCAAGGTAGAATTTGGATCATGATAGTTATATATTATATAGTTATATATAATTTATATATAATTACTAGCAATCTGGTTTTGTCTCTCTAGAGAACCCTGTCTAACACGGGGGGGAGAAAGCATTTAGGAACTAGAGGAAAGCTGTATTCTTCATCGGTGCTACGTCGCACCCTGACTGACTCATCTCCTCTCCTAGACCCCTCTGTGAGGGGATCTCCAGTGGCCAACAAATGGGCTTTGGGTCTCCACTCTGCACTTCCCCCTTCATTCACTATGGTAAGATTTTTTTGTTTTTCTGATGATGCCGTATACCTGATCCCTTTGACATCTCATGATTGCACGGGCCGGTGTGCTTCTTCCATGTGGGCTTTGTTGCTTCTGAGCTAGATGGCTGCTTGTTACCTTTAAGTCTTTAAGACCCCAGACACTATCTCTTTTGCTAGCCGGGCACCATCAGCTTTCTCAACACATTTGCTTGTTCACCCACTTTGTCTTCAGCGGTTGTGTCCGGACGGTGAGCATCATAGAATGCCAATTTAATAGAAGAAAGTATTCATGCATTGAGGGAGTGCTTGAGTAGAAGCCGAAGGTCCTTCTGCCACTTTAATACTAAACCTATAAATATAGGCACATAGATCTATTTCCCCATCCTCATATATATATTTGCATATGGACATATCTTTGTCTAGACCTCTATAAATGCCCTTTGCCTCCTAGCTCTTTCCTCTATTTCCCTTTACTTTCCTCCTGTCCCACTATCGTGCTCCATCCCCACCTGGGTTTCAGTTATACCTCTTCGTTACCTTACCCTTGATCATTCCCTACCAGGCCTTCCACACTCAGCTCACCACCAATTTGGATCCCTTGTTGTTCCCTTGTCCCTGGGTTTGTTAACACCACTTCCTTACCCCCCACCTCCCCCTGTCCATGTCCCCCTGGAACTGTCGGTCCAGTTGTTTTTCCTCCAGATAGTTCATCCAGCCTATCTTATTTACACAGACCTGTGGAGATAATAACATGCACAAAAACAAGACAGAGCAAAACAAAGCAACAGTATACAACAAAACAACAAACCACTGACAAAGAACAAAACAAAACACATCTAGAAAGAAAAGCTTGTAGTTAGTTCAAGGATTGTTTGTTGGCCTTTAGGAGTGTTTTCCAGTCCACTCTGTTGGGGCACCACACCCTGGCCCCAAAGTCCACTTTCAGCATTCCCTGGGGACCTTGCCACTCCATTCCCTTGCTGTTCTGCTGCACTCCCCCAGTGCTTTTCCTCGGTGTGGTGGGATTCCCACACTGTGTCTCCGGTGCTGTCCCCTGCAGGGCCATGGGTCAGTGAGGGACATCATGTCTCATAGTGGGGCTGGCCCTCATTGAGGACCCTCTCGGTGGATTGGCTGCTCTAATTGGGGTCGTCATCCTCAGGGCCTGGTGGGCCAGGATGTGTTCCACTCTCTCCTACTCCCCCTTCATCTGCTCCTGTGTGCTCCGATCAGATATGTCCCTCTCCTGGAGCTGCAGGTTCAATGTCGTCCTTTGAAACAAATTCTTCTTGGGGGAGGGGCAGGCATCCACTTAATAGTTGGTACTGGGGCCAGCCTCCCAGACCTCTCCACTGGTTCCCTACTCCACGCTGGAATGTTGCATTCACACCTTGGGGCACTGGGTTGAAGTCTGGTCCCTCTTTCCCTGTGGAGATATAAACAATACCCTCCCCTTGGGTGGGCTAGCGCCCTATGCCCCCACTCCCCTTTTCTTCCTTATATTCATCCTTTTTTCTTTCCTTTCCCCACCTCCTCCCCAGTTGTCTACCATGTGCATCCCTAGATTTGATCTGGTCTCTGCCATACTACACAGTCCTCACCCCAAGAATGTTTGTATACAGTAGCTTTTTCCCTATGCACCTTTTGCATTTTATTTTTAATACTTACCTCAGCGGGCTCATGTTGTACGTGTCCTTTTGTGCCTGACTTACTTCGCTTAGCATGATTTCCTCCAGTTCTTCCCATGCCACTATGTGCTTCATGCGTTCATCACTGCTTTTTAGTGATGCATAGTACTCCATTGTATGTATATACCACGGTTTTTTAATCCAATCGTCAGCTGATGGAAATTTGGGTTGCTTCCAGCTCCTTGCAATTGTGAACTGTGCCGCAATGAACATTGGAGCACAGATGTCTGGCCTTGGTTTGTTTCTTGCCTCTTCTGGATATATACCCAGTAGGGGGATTGCTGGGTCATATGGTAACTCGATTTCCATCTGTTTTAGATATCGCTAGATTGATTTCCATAGTGGCTGTACATACTTAAAGGTCCACCCGCAGTGGATGAGAGTTCCTATCTCCCCACAGCCGCTCCAACACTTGTTGCTTTCTGATTTTTTGAATTGGGCTACCTTTGAGGGTGTTAGGTGGTACCTCATTGTTGTTTTAATTTGCATTTCTCTTATAGCTAAAGATCGGGAACATTTTCTCATATGTTTGTTGGCCATTCGGATTTCTGCCCCTGTGAAACTTCTGTTTAAGTCCTTTGCCCACCTCTCAAGTGGGCTATTAGTTTTTTCTTTTTGGAAGCTAGCAGAGTACTGTAGATTTTAGTAATAAGGCCTTTGTCTGATGTGTCATTGCTAAAGATGTTTTCCTAGTCCGTGGACTCTCTTATTACTCTCAGTGAATTCTTTCGATGTACACAGGTGTTTTATCTTTAGTATATCCCATTTGTCAATTTGTGCCTCCTCTCTATGTGTGTCCTTCCCTATTTCTGATAGCCTGTGTATTCCCTGTGCCAAAGTTCTCAAGTTGGTCCCAATTCCCTCATTGATGGCCCTAATAGTTTGGGGTTTAACTTCAAGGTCTGTGATCCACCTTGAGTTTATTCTTGTGCATGGAGTGAGATAAGGGTCTTGCTTCATTTTTCTGCAGGTAAATGTCCATTTTTTCCAGCACCACTTGTTAAAGAGGGCATCTGCTTCCCATTTGATATTTTTGGGGTCCTTATCAAAGATCAGTTGTCTGTATGCTGATAATTTCTGGGTTTTCAGTTGTTTTCCATTGGTCTGAGTATCTGTCATTGTACCAATACCATGCAGTTTTGACAACTGTGGCTGTATAGTATGTGCTAAAGTCGGGTAAAGCAAGCCCTCCCACGGTGTCCTTCTTGAGGAGTTCTCTGCTAGTTCTGGGCTTCTTCCCTCTCCATATGAAGTTGGTAATCAGTTTTTCTATTTCTTTGAAGAACGATGAGGGTAATTGTATCGGGATTGCATTAAACTTATATAGTGCTTTTTGGCAGAACTGACATCTTAACTATATTGAGTCTTCCAATCCACGAGCATGGGATATTCTTCCATTTGTTGAGGTGGCTCTTGGTTTCTTGTAATAGTGTTCTATAGTTTTCCCTGTATAGATCTTTTGGGTTTTTTTTAAGTGAGGTATATCCCTAGATATTTCAATTTGTATTTGGCTATTGTGAAGGATACCACCTTTTTGATTTCTTCTTCTGTGGTCTTATCTGATGTGTATAACTGTATGATGGACTTGTTTGTTGATCTTGTATCCTGCCACTCTGTCAAATTCCTCTATTGCTTCCAGTACTCCCCTTGTGGAACTTTTGGGATTTTCCATACATAAAATCATATCATCTGCAAATAACGATAATTTCACCTCTTCCTTCCCCAGATGAATACCTTTGATGTCTCTTCTTTGCTTTATGCTGTTAGCTAAAACCTCCAGCACGATATTAAATAAGAGTGGGGACAAGGGGCATCTTTGTCTGGTCCCCTTTTTCAGTGGGATTGTGTTAGTCTTTTCTCCATTGACTACCACGTTGGCTGTAGGTTTTTCGTAAATAGCTTGTATTGTCTTGAGGAACTTTCCTTCCATCCCTATCTTCTCAAGTGTCTTAAACAGAAATGTGTTGGATGTTGTTGAATGTTTTTTCTGCATCTATCGATATTATGTGGTTCTTATAGTTTTTCATATCAATGTGACAAATAATACTAATGATCTTTCATATGTTGAACCATCCCTGCATCCCCGGTATGAATCCCACTTGGTCATGGTGAGTTATTTATTTATGTACTTTTGTATTCTGTTGACTAGTATTTTGTTAAGGATTTTTGCATTGATGCTCATTAGGGATATTGGTCTGTAGTTCTCGATTCTTGTGGGATCCTTGCCCGGTTTGGGTATCAAGAGTTATACTAGCTTCATAGAAGGAGTTTGGGAATTTGCCATCTTTTTCTATGTTCTGGAAGAGTTTGTATAGGATTGGTGTTCTTCCCTAAATGCTTGGTAGAATTCTCCAGTGAAGCCATCTGGTCCAGGGGATTTTTTGTTGGTAATCCCTTGATAACCTTTTCTATTTCTTCTATTGCTATGGGTCTGTTGAGATTCTTGACGTCTACTGAGGATAGTCTAGGCAGGGATTGTTTTTCCACAAATTTGTCCATGCCTTCCAAATCCTTAAATTCATTGGAGTACAATCCTTCATGGTACTGTGTAACTATTCTTTTGATTTCATTAGAGTCTGTTGTAATGATCCCTCTTTCATCCCTTATTCTTGCTATTGAAATTTGTTCCCTCCTTTCTTTGATTAGGTTTGCCAGTGATCTATCGATTCTGCTTATCCTTTCAAAGAACCAACTTTTAGCAATATTAATTTTTCCATAGTTTTCTTATTTTCCCTCTCTTGGATCCCAGCCCTGATTTTTATAATTTCTTTTCTTTTGCTATTAGTAGGATTGTCCTGCTGACTCTCCTCTAGTTGTTGTAAATTTTGTGCATATCAATCATGAGTCTCTCTTCCTTTCTCAGGTGTGCATGTATTGCTATGAAACTTCCTCTGATGACTGCCTTTGCTGTGTCCCATACGTTTTGGGACGTCGTGTGCTCATTTTCGTTGGTTTCTAGAAATTTCCTAATTTCATCTCTGATCTGCGCCAGTACGCACTCCTTTTGCAGTAGAGAGTTATTCATCCTCCAATTGTTTGCTCTTGTTTTTTTTGCCTTCCTTTTGTTGATTTCCAGTCTTATGGCACAGTGGTCAGAGAGAGAGGTCTGTATTATTTCAATGTGCTCAAATTTATGTAGATTTGCCTTATGCCCCAGTATGTGGTCTATGAATATGTGCCATGGGGACTTAAAAAGAATGTGAAATTATTTGTATTTGGATGAAAAGCTCTGTAAATATCTTATCAGGTCAAATTGTGTAATTGTGGTGTTTAGCTCTCTAGTCTCTTTGTTGAGTTTCTTTCCCTGTGATCTATCTTTCTCAGTGAGTGATGTATTGAAGTCGCCCACTATAATTGTCGAGTGTGATTTCTTTCTTAATCTTTCGGAGTGTTTGGTTGACGTATTCAGCTGGTTTCTCATTCCAGGAATATATGTTTACAATGCTTAGTGGTTCTCCACCTACCATTCCCCTGAGCAGTATATAATGTCCCTCATCTCTTTTTATGGTTTGCACTTTACGGTCAATTTTATTCGAGATTAGGATCGCAACCCCTGCTTTTTTTGTATTGCTGTTTGCTTGGTAGGACCTTCTCCAATCTTTGATTCTCAGCCTATTTTTGTCTGTAACCTTGAGATGTGTCTCCTGTAGGCAGCAGATTGATGGGTTGTGTTTTCTAAGCCAGTCTGCTAGTCTCAGTCTTTTAATGCCTGCGTTCAGGCCATTGATATTCAGGGTTATTATCTCCATCTATCTGTGGACTCTGTGATGTCATCTTATACCTTTTGTGTTGGGAGTTTTCCTACTTTCCTTTCTCATTAGTGTGTGTTGTGTGTGTGTACCATTCTTGCCTTCTTTCTATCCTTAAGCCAAGCTATCTTGGAGTCTGTTTTCTCTCTGTTGTCTTCTGGGTGAGGTTGTTCTATGTGACGGTCTCTTATTTATGCTTGGTGAGTGTTGTTCTTCTGCCCATACTACGTCGGCAAGGATCTTTTGTAAGGCTGGGTTTGTTTTAACGTATTCTTTGAATTTTTCCTTGTTTGGGAAGACTCTTCTCCATCTATCATGATCGATAATTTGGCTGGGTAGAGTATTCTTGGATTTACGTTGTTTTCCTTCAATTTTTGGAATATGTTATTCCATTCTCTCCTCTTCTTCATAGTTTCTGCTGATAGGTCTTAGCATATTCTTATGTGGGAACCTTTATATGTGATTGTTTTTCCCTAGCTGCTCTCATGATTTTCTCCTTTTCCTCAAAGTTGGATAGTTTAACTATGATGAGCCTTGGTGACTTCTTCTTGGGGTTCAATCTTGCTGGTGTTCTCAGCCTCTTGAATGGTTGCCTGGTTTTCATTCATTAGCCTGGGGAAGTTTTCCTCCAAGAATTCTCTCACTGTTGTTGCAGATGACTTATTTGTTGTGTCTTCCTCCAGTAAGTCAATAATTCTAATGTTGTTCCGCTTCATAGCATCAGACATGGCTCTTAGGTTTTCTTCAGCTTCTCTGATGATCTTATTAGATTTTTGTTCACGTTTGTTAAAGTCTGCTTGGCTGTCCTCCAAGTCACTGATGCAGTTCTCTGATTCCTCCAATCGATTCTCGAGGCCCGTGTTTCTGCTACTATTTTTTGTTATCTCCTTCCTAAGCTCCTGTATTTCCCTTTGGTGTATGGCCTTTATCTCCTCTATCACTTCATCCTTTTTCTGTATTGTTTCCCTCATATCCTGTATGACTCCAAGCAGCATTCTAAGAATTTCTTTCTGTGGCAGCTCAATGTCTGCTTCTTCTAAGTATGTTGTTATGTTCAGGACATCTGCCATTACCTTTTGTTTCTCCTATTTTTTCATTGAGGTCATTGGGGCTGATGGCTGTTTGCGTTGCGTTGTTTTAGAGGGACCAGGTGCCATTTTCCAGGGAGTCAAAGAGCACTGGCTCTCTCTGGGAGATTTATAGGAATGCTTCTTCAAACTGTCTACAGCTTATTTTACTTTGAGATTAACCTACCTCTTTATCCTCCTGTGGCTTCCCTATAAGGGGAGTGCCCCAGAAGGCTGGTGGGTTGCCTGCTTTGGTGTTGCAGAGGTTGGGCAGAGGTTCCTGCAATGGCTTGGAATGTTGATAAGTGTTGGCTGAGCTGCCTTATGCCTCCAGGTACACAGGAAGGAATTCCCTGGTGAGAAGTTGGACAGAGTATCCCCTGGAGGGAAAGCGTGCCTTTCCCTAGCCTAGGGCTAGCTATTCAGGGTGGAGCTCACCTAGCTGGGTGTGGTACAGGCATAAATGCCCTAGGGCAAAAGGAATGTTCTGTAGGTCAGCAGAGGAGTGTGAGAGAACAGGAAAGAGAAAAAGTGGAGGAGAAAAATTAAAAAGTAAGACTGTTTAGACTGTGCAGGAATATAGGGACAGGAGGGAAGCAAAAGCAACTATGTAGCTGAGTCCCACTCCCTGCCTGTGGAGCTGTAAGGGTTTAGTCCCTGCCCGGAGGCAGCACAGCAAGCCCCAGCCGCAAGTCAAAGCTGAGCCGCAAGAAAAGTCAGGAGAAAGCCACTGAGCAGCCCTCAAAGAAGTGGGGGGACAGAGAGCAGAGATGTAAACAGAAGCAGCATTGTAGCTGAACCCTGATCCCTGCCTGTGGAGCTGTGAGGGTTTGGGTTTAGTCCCTGCTCAGACGCAGCAGAAGGAAGCTGTGGCTCTGGCCGTGAAAAAGCCCCTGCGCAGCCTTCCAAGGCTGTGTGGGAACAGAGCGGAGATGTAAACAGAAGCAACAATGTAGCTGAACCCCATGCCTGCCGGTAAAGCTGCAAGGGTCCTGTCCCTGCCCTCAGGCAGGTGGTGGCAAACTGTGACTGTGCTGTGACCAAGCCCTGCTATACGCTCCAAATGTTCCCAGCTCCAGCAGATACAGTGATGCGGCCAACATCAAGCCCCAGCCAGCTTCCACTGAGGTAAGCCAAAAGCCCCAGCCCCTCAAAACCACGTGGGTGGGTCTGTGCCTACTTATGTTTATGATGCGCCTCCTCCATTCCAGCAGTGTTGAATTTCCCTCTGTGCAACTCCCCTGGGCTGCATTCTGTGGAGTCCCTCTGGGATGTGTCACGCCGTCACCATCTTCCCAGAAGTCTCTGGGATGTTTTCTTAGTATACAATTACTCTTTTATATAAGGCTCTTTCATATATGCATATGGATGTCTATGAATGTGTTTCTCTAGTCCACCCGGACTAACCCAGACATGCTTTAACAAACTGATGAAGCAAGCACTGTAAGCACCTATGCCAAGGAATCTGGAAAATAGCTACATGGCCAAACGATGGCAAGCGAGCTTTCTCTCTCTCTGCCCATTCTAAACAAAGGTAACACAGCAGAATATGGAAATTCTTCTTTTTAAAATCACTAATATCACATGGAAGTAAAATTTTGCTGAAGATAATTTTGAAAAACAAAACAAAACAAAACCAAACCAAAACCAACAACAGATATAGCAGTATCTTGATAGGGAGCTGCCTGCTGCCGGCAAGTCAAGCTGGATTCAGAAGAGGCACAGGAGGGAAGGAGATCATTGTTGGCTTCAGATGGGTATCGGCAAGAAGAGAATACCAGAAAGATGTGTACTTTCGTTTTATTAACTAAGCAAAGGCATTAAGTCATGCGGAGCGCAACGTGTGGATAGCCTTGGAAAGAGTGGGAATTTCAGAACACTTTATTGTGCTCATGTGCAACCTAGCCATTGATCAAGAGGTAGCCAATCAACAGAACAAGGGAATACTGCATGGTTTAAAACCAGGAAAGGTGTGCATCCATGTTACATCATTTCACCATACCTATTTGTTCTGTCTGCTGAGCAAATAATCTGAGGAGCTGGACTGTATGGAGAACGAGGCATCAGGATTGGAGGAAGACATTAAGCCTTTGATTTACAGATGACACAATTTTGCTTTCTGAAAGAGCCTGAAGAGCTTAGCACTTGCTGCTGAAGACTGACTATTGTCGCCTTCAGTCTGGATGACAACTCAGTGCAAAGAAGACCCAATCCTCACCACTGGACCAGGAGGTAACATGATAACAAGTGGAGAATTTCATCTTGTTTGTATCCACAATCAATGCTCATGGACACAGTAGTCAAGAGATCAAACTAAGTATTGCCTTGGGCAAATCTGCTGCACAAGACCTCTTTAAAGTATTAAACAGCCAAGACATTACTTTGAGGACGCAGGTGTTCCTGACCCAAATCGTGGTATTTTCAATTGCCTCTTTTGGGAGAAGGCTGAACAATGTATAAAGAGGACCTAAAAATAACTAATACATTTGAATTACAGTGTTGCAGAGAATATTGAAAGTAAGATAGACTGCCAGAAAGGTGTGTGTGTGGGGGGGTCTATTTTAAAAGAGATTCAGCAAGAATGTTCCTTAGAAGCAAGGATAGCAAGACTCTTGTCTATACTCTTTGACTCTTTGATCATGTTAACAGGAACATGTTAACATGTCCTTAGAGAAAGACATCATGTTTGGTGAAGCTGGGTCACTGATAGAGAAAGACAGCCTTCCTCCTCCAGATGAGATCATTGCCACAGCGGTTGCAACCATGTGCTCAAGCATAACAATTATGAAGATGGTGCCAGGCTGGGTAGTATTTATTTTCTAGGTGTTTGCTTGAGCCCTGGTAGTATAATGGTTATGTTTTAGGCTGTGCTCCGTAAGGCCAGCAGTTCAAAGCCACCAGTCATTCCTTAGGAGAAGGGGCTTTCTCCTCTCTTAGTTAAGTTTCAGAAACTCAGAGTAGTTTCACCCTGTCCTGTAGGGTCGCTATGGGTTGTCTTGGAGTTGGTGGCAGCGAGCTGGGATTTTTGGTGGGGAGGCTTTTAGAATTCGTCTAGCCTCCTCCCAATACCCATTCCAAAACTACTTCTACAGTTTAGGTACTTGTTATGGAAGCAACTCACTCTATTGGTGCCAAATTCAGTTATCTAGTGCTACTAACAGAAATATCACAAAAAGTTAAAAAAAAATTTTTTAAAGTAGCCCAACACATAACCACCATGATACTAGGGGCCCTACACTTCCACTCTTTAAGTGCAGACCCCCAAAGCCTTGAAAGCAGAGGCTCCAACAGCCATGTTCATCCCAGCACTGTTCCCAAGAGCCACCATGTCTGCCGAGATGGCAAGACAAGCAGCGTGCCCAATGGGCAAATATGCCTGATACAACCGATGTATGGATTGTACTGAGAGTTCGAAGAGACCCCAATAAAATAGTCTACCGAAAAAGAAATGTGGTCCATATAAATAATGAATTGCTACTCAGTCAGTAGAGAAAATGAAGTGTTTATACATGGCACAGTACAGATGGCATGTTACATTACAGAGTGAATTAAGTTGATCACAAAAGTACAAACATTGTATGATCTCAATATAAAGACAAGAAAAGGCAAATGTGATTAACAAGGGGAGGGAAAGGTGAGGAGGGTATAATTGCATATGAAGTAGTGAGTTTTGAATTACAGTAATGGGAAAATTGCATTAGAGAGCTGCATAGCCTATTTTTGTAATAGCCCATCAAGAAAACTAGACACCTGTAAAACACAGAATTGTCCAAAGTTGTGAGATATATTTGACATTCCCCTCATCCCCTTTCCTCCACCTCTTGCCAAGAGCCAAAAAACCTCAAGTAGCTGCAGAAGCTGTTTATGTACAAATACCTCCTGGGATTTGGTTACTTGGTGTTTAGTGTTCTGGTCTACCTTCAAGTTGGATGCAAGCGAGAAGATGGAAACTACTCAAATGCCATGGGTGGGAGAATGGCTCAACCCGTACATACACACACGTTGATAAAGAATGATGATGAAAACTGTAACATCTCATGGCGTGGATGGATTTAGAGGACATTGTGCTGAGTAAAGTTATTTAATCACACAAAGACAAATACTGTAATGAGGCCATGGTTACAGGGGAGGGACCAAGAAAAGTTTTTCGTGCCACAGAAACAGGCTCTGATGGGGGGCGGGTAGGGAAGGGGAAGTAACAGGCTGGAGGGGAGATGCATTTTAACTAGGGTGAAGAAGACAACAGCATACAAGAGGAGGAGAGGCAAAAAAGGGGATGGTAGGAGAGGGTAAGCCATTGGGGAGGAGGGTGGGTAGGTTGTTGAATTAAAGAATAATCAGATACATAAACAACCAAGTCATGAACAAAGTTTTAAAAGTGTATTTTAAAAGAGCTTGCATGCGGCTAGCCACCCAAGGTACAATTGGTCTGTGTGTGCCTGGAGCAACAGGAGAAAGGGGGTCGGGCGCCAACAGGAGGAAGTGGCTGTACGGCTGCCTCCAAGAACGGCTGCTTCCTTCAACACAAAGCCAGAAGAACTGGATGGGATGTGACCGAACATTTTGATCAAAGTGTTTATAGAAGAATCATTGGATCAAAGGGGAGAAAATCCAGAACAGATTTTCAAATTCTCATTTGAGATTTTTGGAGCCATCGAGGCTGGAATGGACCTCCTAACAATTGCCCTGTGAAACCTTTAAGCCTTAAACCAAAAGCATTCTTTGAAGTCTCAACACCAAGTCATAATTTAGCACAACTAGAAAAGAATGTCCACGCTGAGCACTGTACTCTTGAAAGACCCATCTCTACTGGATCCAACTGGCAAGGCAACTCAAAGGCTTAGCCACGAACTGTGGGGCAGTGGGTGTCTGCCGGAGAGGAAGAACCCAGACAGGGAGGTTGGGAATGGTTGTACAATTCCAAGGATATAACCCAGGTCACTAACTTGCTGTGCAGAAATGGTTGTACTGGTGCATATTCTTGTATATTTTCAACAAAAAATGCTTTAGCTAGGTGAGCTTTTTTTTAGGGAAGAAGCTGAATTCTTTCCCTTTCTGACACACTATGCCCTCAGTCACAGGCACTTCCTTCCAGTGGCCTTGTGGAAGTAGGTCCACACCTCGCTCTCCAGTCATTCAGGAATGGATTGCTGGCAGCACAGCCTGGGAGCTGGAGTCGATTACCACTTCCCACGAATCTGCTAGAGCAGGCGTTTGGCACTGAGAACACTGGTATGTACCCTAAAAGGCTAACTAAACCTGCAGAAATAGTCTAAAATAGCCATAACCCACATCAAACAAACTCCAGAAAATTCATAGCTCAGAATCTTTGAGTGTTTACACTAACTGGCAGTTTACTGTGATGTCACAATACTGCTCATTTCCAGTCATTCTTTTGAAGAATGTGATGGGGCAATGTGTGTACAAATTGTTGGGTGGGAACCCTAACTGCAGTATGAACCTTCAACACGGTAAGTTATCAGCCAACCAAACAAGGCCCACCCTCCTGAAAGGTTAGAGGCCTGCCCATTCCGCCTCCCCGAAGAGGGAGCTGATGCGGCTCACATCCATGATGCTCCCATTTCCAGAGGAGATCGTTTTTGTAAAGAGAAATTTTGAATATGTACAAATTCTGGATTTCAACCTTTAATTTTAAGTGCATATTTTTATTATAACTAAGCATAAAATATTAGTGTTTCAAGTGGCTGGAGTGGTTGAAGACTCAAACAAGTTTTGGAAACAGGATGGTGAGGGTAAGGCCAGAACCCCTGGGCGACAAAGACGAAGCACGGGAAGGAACAGAAGCTGCAGCAGGGTCCTGGGGCAGCACGCCTTCCGTTCACTCTTGCTGGAGACCTTCCCAGGGACCACTCTGTCCTCTAGCCCCATCTCTTTTCCAGGTGAGAAGGCACACAGGGAGAGTGGAGGGAAGGCTGCAGAAGCCCAAGGCAGAGGGCTGGCAAGAGTCAGGCAGGAGGAAGCTCTCTCCCCACTATTGCCATTACGGGCCAGGCCCCTCGATCACATCTCCCCATCCTTAGACTCAGACTTCTGGTTCCCTGCATGCCCCACCTCCAAACAGGAAAAACTCTTGTAGCAAAATCAGATTTAAAAAGAAAAAGAAAGCCTATTTAGACTGTTATAACAATTTATAAGCCAAAATGTAATACTTATTTCTATTCAATATTTAGTTTTTCTTTGCGGCAGACTTTATATTTTCTACATAGGATAAGTACTCTGCAATGATAATCTCCTCATCTTCCAGAGTTGAGTCAAGATAATCCTCTTCATGTTCTGGAATATCTTCCAGTATTTCATTGACTGCCTCGGTCTCCATGTCTTCGTCTGTCGAGGCACTCGAAGTACCTACAAGAAAGTATTGCAAGACTTGAGCTGTGTAAGAAGAGGAGCAAGAAATCCACAGCATGACTGTCGTCGGGCCCACCCTGTCACCCAGGCCTGCAGAGCCGATGCGGCCGAGTTCTCTTGCTGGTGTGTCGGTCAGTCTCTGACTTCCCAGGAACACTCCTCCCACCACCCACCCTGCACAGTATTCAGACACCCCAGACCCACCTGCAGAGCCAGAAGGCGATGTGGACGGTGTTGAGGAGGAATCTTCTGCTGAGAGCTGCAGGTCTGGGGGCAGAGCGCCTCCGTTGTGCGCCAGGGTCTGTGCTGCCAGCTGCACGTTTCCCCGGAACACCCTCAGCGCGGCTTCAGCAACCACTGCCTCAAAGCCCATGTACACCAGCTAACGGGGCACAGAGAGGAGCCTGCCTCTGGTCCTGGGAATAGCACTCCTGCCATTCCCAGGGACAGCTAGGCCCGCTTCGTTCCATGCACACCCTGCCCTTCCTGCACACATCACTCTTCAGCACCCAGGTGGAAAGGATCCCAAAAGGATCATTTCATGCAGAGGAATGAACCACAGGGGCCGAGAGAAAACTGTTAGTGAACCCTAGCTACTAGCACCGCTCAGGAAGTTGCCACAGGTACTGGTTGTGGGTGAGCAAAGTGGACACTGATCATTCGGGGCACAGAGTTGTACAGTGTTCCAGAAAGAACTTCTTTAAGGTCCCAGGCAGAGAAGTGGGGCTCTTAGAAAAGCCAGCTGCTATCACAATGCTGTGCATAAATGGGAGGAAACTCCCCAGGGCAGTGCCCAGGGCCACACCACCCTCATCACCCACGCAGCCCAGCAGGGTGCGCCCACTTACTTGGTTAATGTTTTCCTCAGAAGGGCTTTCCCGAGGGCTGTTGGTTTCAGGATCTGAATCGTTTAACCACATCTGGGGATTACTGACAAGAATCTAAAACAGATGGAACATCATTTATGGATCGCAAAGGCTGAGCACCTGTGGGATGCTAGGCAGATACAGACACCGGCCCGGTCCTTGGTCAAGGAGTAGGATAAGCTGTCTGTTACAGGACCTTGTGAGGGGTGCTGTGGAAGGAGGGAAATGGGACACTTGGACCAGGTGGGGCCACAGAGGCTACTGCTCGAAAGGCTTTCTGCAAAAGGTAAAACAAGGGCAGGGTGCAAAGTTCAGGAGCAAGAAGTCCAAGAAGCTAGTGCTCAGTCCCTAGAGTCAGCGCTGTGAAGCAGATCAGGGTGGTCTATGGATACTTGGCCTCCTACGAGACAGGGCTCTCCAGACCAACAATGTCAGGCACAATACTCACCCTTCAAGGGTGGTCCTTGTAGCAGCAACGGCAGCACCTCTGAGAGCAGGTCCCACACTTACACTGCTCAACAACAGCTTTGAGCCCTTCCCTTACCTCCAGTCAGAATTCCCTATTTTTGCGATACGTTTCTACACAAGAAGTAAAAGTAGCTATTTAAATTAAAGATTTTCATTAACAAAATATCAGAGGGACAGGACATTACTCATCAGCACAGCAGATTGAGCAGGCTCTCAGGTAGACTGCCCTTGGGTAACCATCACTTAACCCCAGGGAAACCAGTGGAGGGGGGTTAATAAGTGAGTACTCAAGAATATCTGCTCTAGTGGTTAATATAATAAAACTGTTCCAAAGTAGAAAAGTCTGTTCATGGAAATAAAACAAAACCCTGACTTCTGACAAGGGCCTTCTGAGGAACAGACTGGGTGGAGGGAGCCATGAGCATTCTGGAAGGCACTACAGTCACTGACTATGAACACCTCCTCCAGTGCCTGCGCCCCTCAACTCTCCCACCCGCGTACTGCATCTGCCTTCTCCTCACTGTTGCTTCGAGACTTCCTCCACCATCCCACCTCACACTCACCCCGTATGTGCATCTCTGGGGCAGATGGTCTCCGCATCAAGCAGCTGAGACTCAGCACATGCTTGTGGAACAAAACGTGGACATGGATGTGGGGAACAAGACAACTCCAGATCCCCACAATCTGGCCACTTTTTAAGGATTTTTAAGAAGCTGCTTTGTCCAGTAGACTTAGCAAATAAAGAAAGCTAGATATTTAAATAAAACTTAACTAAAAAACTACTAAAATTTTAATGCCTAGTCTCCCAGCAGGAGAAACTAAAGTATAGGCTACTGCCCTTCTTCCTCCACTGTGGAACTAAGGCCGATTTATTTACGATTCAACTTTGGCTGCAAACTGAATCTGATGGAAAGCCTTGCCTGTGGGCCCCACCAAGTTGTGGCGGGGTGTCACGTCCTGAGCTAGGGAGTTTGGCTGGTGTCCAGCGAGGCCTGCCCCTCTGGCTCTGTTGTGAAGTGAGGACAGAGATCCTTAGGTTCAACACAGGAATGAAGAGGGGCCCCCAGTCGTGGGAGGCCCAGGACGGGTCCTACACAGAAAAGCAGCAGGCATGCGCTGGCCACAGAGAGGGGGCAGGGCTTACCCTGAGGGCTGTATCCATGTCCCCGCCGGCCTGGCGAAGGGCCTGCCTGGCCGCCTGCATGGAGTAGCCCATGTCCTTCAGAGAGTTGATGTCCTCCAGCCGGCGTCTTTTCTTCTCCTTCTCTTCTTTCCGTATCTGCGCCAGTTCCTGTAGGAGCACAGCAATGTCACACCGAGTTCACAGAAAGCCTGCTCATCACACACTGGAGGAGTCCAGAATTGCCCGGCAAAGCCAAGAACAAACCAGCCTTCTGGATCTGTTCCCTCCTATGGCGTGGTCGCCACCGTGCCTCACATGGGCTGACCAGGGCAGTCAAACTTCCTTCCATCTAGGGAAAGGAGGGGTTTGGCAAGCTCCAGTCACTGACTGCAGCCAGAGAAGGGCAGGCCACCTTGGAGGGGAGGGAAAGAAAAGGCAGGAGGCTTCCTCGGCCTCTCATCCGCTCCCTCAGATCTTGTTCAAATGGAGACTTAGTGGGTGGGGCCGTGGTGATAGGTGCTGGAGATACACTGTGTCCACTCTGAGTAGGAAGTTTTGGGAGGATCTAATATTCTACATTAAACTCATGGAATGGTAAAAGGAAGCTGGCATCAGAGATCAGTTAACACCTGGTTCTCAATCCTGTGTCTCGGAGGCACCCTGAAGGCTGCAGGAGCCTGAAAATGGAGGTAAGGTTCTGGTCTCTTTCCATTTGTCAGCCAGCCCCAATCAGAAAAGGTCTACATTTCACTGTGTTAATCTGGGGCATTGCAGGAAAAGGCTGCTATTTAAAAAAAAAATTTTTTAAGTTTGAAAACCAGACATTTAATCCAACGTTATCATTTTGTAAATGAGGATACAAATCTTACATGAAGTTAAGAAGCCAGCCAGGGCCACAGAGCAGCAGGGAGCAGGTGTTAAGGCTTCTACACCCTCTGGTGGCTGCACCAAATCTGCCATCTCACCCACCTGGCCAGATCATCCCACTCCCTGATTCTGACCCTCAAGTCTCCTTCCCAGCACCTTCCATGCTCTATCCTGCCTGGACCATAGCCACACGCCACTGTACTCCTCTTCCCATGCCAGGCGGCATGGTAACTCTTCTTTGTGCCCCCTCATCTCTTTACCTTCATGCCTTTTGTTACACAGAGGACCCACAAAAAAATGCCAGCTCCATACTCTGCTTTCTATCACCGCTCCTTCACTTCCCAGAAGGTTAAGCAACAGGCCTGGCATTCCAACAGGGAGGCCAACGCAAATCTGACACGAAGCTGAGCCCTCAAGGAACACCTTTTCGTTAATCACCTAAGTAATGCTGCCTCTGCCAGGTTCACTTTAGAGAAATGATTTTTTTCCTGTTTTTGCATTATCCCCGAGAGATAAGTCATCTCAGAAAATAAAACCTAAGGGCCTCAAGCTTCATGCCTACTCAAAGCACAAGGCAGGCCGAGACTCGGCTAGGCGGGCCCACCAGTCCCAGTACCTCTCTGCGGTTGGTGATGTGAGTAGCTGCGTGGTCCACGTTGCCATCGCATGCTCTCAGGCCCAGCCTGGCCTCCTGCGCTGTAAATCCCAGCTGCAGCAAGTTGTGAACTTTGGAAGGGTCGATGTAGAGCTCTTTGAAGAGCTGACTTGCCTAGAACAGGGGAAAAGGGAAGAGGTGTATCACTACAGCACATGTTAACCTTCCCGCAGAGCTGAGAATCAGCCCGAGAGAACTGCGATTCTATCCAAGTGAATTACCGTGTGCCAGATGTTAAGAGGAAAACAACATGACCTATGATCAACTAGTGCACATGCAGGCAGAGGACACTGCTCACAGAACTGTAAAACTGGTATGGCAGAGTTGCTAAGACGCTCTCCAACTGCAGAATTCTAAACGTGGCTGTGGCTCAGTGCAGTCGGGTCAGCTCCAAGTGATAGCGAACTTATGCACAATAGACACGCCACCCAGTGCTGGACCGCCCTCACATAACTCCCATGCAGACTCACAGCGACCCTACAGGACAGGGAAGAACTGGGCCTGAGTTTCTGAGACTGTAACTCTTCACGGGGGCAGAAAGCAAGCGACAGAGACTGACTGGTGCTTTCAAACTGCTGACCTTGCAGATCGCAGGCCAAGGTGTAACCACTACGCCACCTGGGCTCCTATTACATAACAGAGTATGAAAATAGAGGCTGGGGTTACGGAAGGAACTGCCATCCATTAGGTGCTTCTTTATTGTAATAAAACTCCTGGAACTTGACCTGTGCATCTGGTTGTCCAGCCATCACCCCCTGCAACTGAACGGGTTGGCTAAGGCCAGGCCTGGGGAAGGCAGAGGTCCAGCTCCTGGGCCCTCTCTCCGAAGAGGCTGACCAGGACTCTCTCACCTCTGCAGACTGGCCTGCTCACCTCTCCCAGAGAGGAGAGAAGTAACTTTTACCAATGAATGTGGACAAGTTTTGGGATTTCTTCATAAAAGCATGTTTCCTGTACCTTTTATACTTATCGTCTAAGATGAACGAGACAAGTTTCTCCTAACTGTTCTTTCTACTTAATAAATCCTTTGTTGTGAATCAAGTGGGGTACCAACCACTCCTAAGACTCTAAGATACTTAGCTTCTGGGACTCGGACACGGAAGCAGGTGAGATAGTCACTTTGGAGGGGGCTCGTTTCCTTACCTTGTTGAGGTACTTGCTCGCCTCCTCACCGTTTCCACCGTGATAGTTTCGGATACCCTGAAGCAAGTAAAGTCTTAAGAACAATACTTTCTCCTTGCCACAATTTCCCTAAAATTATTAGGAAAAAAGAACAGGATAATGATCATATTTCAAACTACAGTATTATAATAATTACAATCCTAAGTTCTTTGCTTCCACATAGGCAAAAGTATTCCTAACATTTGTATATATTCACTATCATTCATGACAAAGTGAGGGTCCCTGAGCACAATGACATGTCCTGCACCACCTAGAGAAGAACCTTTATCCAAACGTCCATCCTCACACATTCAGGACAGTGTCCCCCTGATCATCTGAAAGCATGCCAACACCCAAGCCATCATAGGCTGCCCTGCCATATGCAAGCAGAATTCTAGTGACTTCTGGCAATCACCTTAGAAAAACCCTTACTCCAATCACAGCTCTTAAGTGGCTCGTGAGTCTCCCATCAGACTCTACAGAGCAGCGGCAGGTCAGCAGCTCCCCGCACACCCCCCCCCACACCCCCTGGTGGAGGGGATCCACCACGGGAGTCCTGGCATGAGAAAACGCTGCTGTGGGCTAGACACTGCACAGACTGCAACAACAGTCAGGCTAGTAAAGCCCTCGGACATCACTTTGAAAATACAGCTTTAAAAGAACACAGTGCATATACTTTTTAAAAAGCGCCTTTTGACGGCAGTCTAAATCCTTTAAGAGGAGTAAAAACAAATTCTAGACGAGGGCACAATACACAAAATAAATTACAGTAGCATACTTTTATGTGGACCAGTCTCTGATGATTTTCTCCATAGCAATTTTTAAAGCATTTCTGGGCCAAGTTTAATTTTTTTTCTGCATCATCAAGGCATTCCAGTTGCTCCAGGCGGAAGTAGCACCAGACGATATCCAGCTGGAGCACTGCGTAGTTATCCACGGTGTCCAAGAGTTCTCTGCAGCACTCGCTGGCGAGGAAAAGCAGCAAGAGAGGAGGTTACAGTTAGCATGGCTGGTTTTCGTACATGACTGGAACTCTTTTTCTAGGCACTGATGTACTATCAAAAACCGGTGGCTCCAAAAGAGAGATCCCCAGGGGCGGTGAAGGGAACTACATAATTTGAATTCTTTCAGTAGGATTTTAAAAAGGAGTTAGAAATCAGGAATAGCAGCCAGCTTAATACCATCTAACCCAGCGGTTCTCAACCTGTGGTCATGATGCCCTTGGGAGTCGAACGACCCTTTCAGAGGGGTCTCCTGATTCTTAACAGTAGCAAAATGACAGTTACGAAAATGTTATGGTTGGGGGGGCACCACATGAGGCACTGTAGGAAAGGGTCGCAGCATGAGGAAGGTTGAGAACCACTGATCTAACCCATCACACAAACACAATACTCCTCCCTGCTATGTGGAGAGAAAGAGGTCTTGAGCAAGAAGTGGAGATCTGGACAACTGTGTCAGCACTGCTCAGCAAACTGCTGCCGTGCAAAGTAGAATCACCTGAACATAAAAATCTCGGCCCCTCCCCCCCTTCCTTGCTTCCTGCTTGTTTTGGGAACAGATCTTGGTGTTACCCCATCTGTTGATGGCGGTTAGGTGCCACAGAGTCCGTTCCAACCGATAGTGACCCTGTGCACAACAGAAGGAAACAGTGTCCAGTCCTGCACCATCCTGACCATCGTTCCTATGCCTGAGCCCGTTGGAGCAGCCATGTGTCAGTGCATCTTGCTGAGGACCTTGTTCCTTCACTTCTCTTCTACTTCACCAAACTTGATGGCCTTCTTCATGGCCTCTCCTGACATGTCCCAAGCACTTGAGACACAGTTGTCCCATTCCTACCTTTAAGGAGGAGTCTAGCTGCACTTTTCCAAGACAGATTTGTTTGTTCTTTTGGCAGTCCTTGGCACTTTGGAAAACAGGAAATATCAAAAACCAGCACATATTTAAAATGTGTCCAAAGGGAGAGCCAATGATAAGGGGTGAGATGTTCACCTAGCAGTTCTGCAACAATCCAATCCCCCTTGCCTCTGCATGCTAGCAGCATTACTCACGTCCCTGGTCCGTGGCCAAAGGGGAGGCACCAGAGGTTCAATCCATGTGTACTGGTCAACTAGTTCTTTTTGTTACTATGACTCCGTGTGTTCTTTCCATCTTCTCTTGATGCTTCCTGCATCAGTCACTATTTTCCCATAGTCTTTCAGTATTGCAATTCAAAGCTTGTTTGTTTTGTTCCCCTTGAGTTCTTTCAGTTTGATAGGCTGAGTGTGTTCTTGAAGGAGCCTTGGTGGTCCTGCCTTGAGCTGCGATCTGCATGGTCAGCAGTTTGAAACGACCGCCTGCATCTCCGAGGGAGGAAAAACTGGTATTTGTCTCCCACAAACAGCTACGGTCTTGGAAACCACAGGGGTCTCGATGCGTCAGCACTGACTCCATGGCTGGGGAGTGTGTTCTTCCTTTGTGGTTTTGTAACTCTGTCTTTTTTTTAAAAATCATTTTATTTGGGGCTCATACACTTATCACAATCCATATATCCATCGTGTCAAGCGCATTTGTACAAACGTTGCCGTCATCATTCTCAAAATGTTTGCTTTCTACTTGAGCCCTTGGTGTCCAGCTCCTCATTTTCCCCTCCCCCCGCTCCTGCCTCCATGAACCCTTGATAATTTATAAATTATTTTGTCACATTTTATACCATCCGACGTCTCCCTTCACCCACTTCTCTGCTGTCCATCTCCCAGGGAAGAGTATATATATAGATCCTTGTAATCTGTTCCCCCTTTCTCCCTCACCTTCCCAACAAAATTCTAGGTCTTTCCACATTTCAATATAAGTATTCTGTCTCCTCGAGCTGCCCTTTGGAATTTTCTTTCCAGCTCTGCCTTCACTATCTCTTCTATGCGCTTTAGCTGCTCCACAATTAGGAGCATGTTGCAGGCTCTCTTCTGACATCCACTCGATCTTTGCTTTCTTTCCCATCATCTCGGCACAAATTCTCAAGGAGATTAGCTAAGTCAAAGGCCAACTTTGAGCTGAATGTTATGACTTTCCCCCAGGCTTTCTTTTCCCTCTTATTTAGAGCCAGCCCCTGCATATCCAGCCAGTTGCCTGGAGACATAGAGCCTCTAGATCAGGGGTCCTCAAACTTTTTAAACAGGAGGGTAGTCCATTGTCCCTCAGACCGTTGGAGGGCCTGACTATAGTTTAAAAAAACAAAAAAAAACAAACCAAACTATGAACAAATTCCTATGCACACTGCACACATCTTATTTTTAAGTAAAAAAACAAATGGGGCAAAAATACCTGGTGGGCCGCATATGGCCCAGGGGCCGTAGTTTGAAGGCCCTTGCTCTAGATATACAAAGCTCTGTAATACACAATCTTTGTTTTACCAGTTTGTGCCTGTCATTCCAAGATCTGTAGCTCTCTGAAACAGACTTTGGACTCAGCCTGTATGTGTGCTGGAGAAGGAAGGAAGGGGGAGGCAGGCACTGGAGGGTATATCTCCCCATACTCCTTTTTCTATGCTAGAGAAAACAAAACCTAGAATCTTGTCACTCCACCTGGTTTCTATAATCTGGTAACACTGACCAGGCAACACAGGCCCTTTCTGTGTCCATCTTATACTATATGTCACACCTCAAGATACTACTAAGCGACTTCCATCCTATATAACAAAATATGGAGAGACTGTTAGCCCACATAAAAGTTAGAAAGCAAAATCAAAAGGAAAAAAAATGAAGTAACTCAAGTTTCCTGCACTTAAACTACTGCCTTATCATGGAGTTAATATCCTTCATGAAAACAAACAAACAAAAAAGCACACCAAAAAAACTGCCAGTAAATTGACTAGAAGATCCAGATCCTTGGGGGTAAAAATGATTCTTTATTAAAAACATGCATTGAAAAAAAATGAGGAGCTGATACTAAGGGCTCAAGTAGAAAGCAAATGTTCTGGGTATGATGAGGGCAACGAATGTACAAATGTGCTTGACATATAATGGATGGATGTATGGATTGTGATAAGAGTTGTATGAGCCCCTAATAAAATGCTTAAAGAAAAATCCCACAAAACCAACGGAGACAAAAATATGTAACATGAATACACAATTAATATTTTTGCAATATTTTAGTCTAATTATTTTGGAGAAAACTAAAAAAATAAGAGACCTTGAAAAAAGATTATTTGAAGTATATATATAAATACCAACAACAAAAAACAGATTATAAAAAATGGATTATTATATCTACCAATTATTGAGCATACCAACACTAGGGTAAGTGGAAAGTATTATTACAAAGCTGCAGTTCACACATACATGGATGTCTGTGTAACGGCTCTGGGCAAGTTCCCTCCATCATACATGGTGAGAAACAATAGCTTCACATTTGGATATTTTTGTTTAATAAAGGTTTAAAAGATTTTATAGCAGTGATTTTTTTAATTACCCTCCCTGTCCCATAAATGGAAGAGATAGTTATTTTTACTCAAGATTCTGCGAGATCTGAAAATTACTTCAAGGCCTTTTCTAGAGTAAAAGCTTGAGAGAAGCTTACATAGATGAATCACGATCAACCACACCGTGATAACTGCGGAAAACTAAACTTACATACATATTTAAAATTTTTCCATTGAAAAGTTAGAAACAATTTAGGAAAGGAATGGGAGTTTCATCTGAATCTCACCATCTGCATCACTTGCAACTCATGCTCTGTAACAAAGTACCACCAAAAGCAGCAAAGCGTGGGCTCAAATCGCCCCAGCACTGCCCGCTCCTCCCAAATGTCTGAGACAATAAATTCCCTTTTTGCTTAAGTTATTTCAAGTTGGTATCTGTTCACCTAAAGACCAAAGGATCTGACACATACAGCCATAATATTACAATTATATTTATCTGTAGCGCAGAGAATTACTTCCAGCCAGTCTTTGTAACCCTCACCAAATGACTGGGTAGGACCGCCCATATGAAAGATAGGACAGCTTGCCAATAATGTAAGTGACATGTCTGTCATCCTTGTGGGATGGAACTATGCTAATAAGGTATAAATAACCCAAACTTGTGGGTTGGTCAGTGTTGCCACTGCATTAGGTTTATAATTTGGCACCCTGGAAAGAGGAAATTTCATGACCATCAAGAAAGAAGAGCCCAGAGTGTAGCATGTCCTTTGGGTCCCTAAACTGAGACCCCAGGAGAAAGAGCTACGACAACAGAAACAGGGAAGAGACTGCAAGAAGCTGCCACCGCAGCGGAAAATGCAGCAGCAGCTGCGGCAAAGGCAATAGAAGGAAGAGACTAACAGGGACAGAGTGGTGGGTTTCCAGGACAATGTTGAGACCACTGGGCAGGCGTCTTGCTGACAGATGGGCGCCTCCAGGCACTTGGTGGAACTTGGTTCCCTAACTCACAGAGAGCTGAGGTTTGCCGGTCTGACAGAGTGGGACGCCTCTGGACATTTCTCAGCAGAGCTAAAGGCTTTGCCACACTTGCCCAAGCAGGACAGACATCAAGATGTGGGGCTTAGGGCGGAGGGGGCGTGCCCTGGGCAGAGCTGAGAAGAGGCATCCTGAATGCTTCTGATTTTGAAAGGCAACCTGGTGCTTCCCTAATTAAATCCCACAAGTATTCCTGTGGTTAGTGAGTCCTGGGTGGCCGCTGCATCCAAGGATCAAACCCAGCAGAGAGGTGGAGACTGCCAGAGTTGGTGAGAATGCTGGGACCGTGGAGCCATGACGTCTGAAGTTAGCCTTGGGACATATTGACGTTTTTCCTCATGTTAGACTGAGGCGGTCAGAAGCCACACCACACCACTCTTACATCATTCTTTAAGTACACAGTAGTATCTTGGGAAATCGCCAAAATAATACATAAGTTGTGAGCGTTTGACAATTTTCAAATATCACGCCTATTTTTTCAAATAAATGTTTAGCATGCCTGGATCATAGTATCTCAATGCCACTGTCAGAGGAAGCAGGTATCCTTGAGGACTCTTCCGATTTCCGTGTGGGGAGGACGCTCAAGGTGAGTCTCTGATACCTTTAGGTCACAGAGCTTAGCAACTACCGGGATTAGATCGGTGAGATTCACAAACCATGGATGGGCCAAGGGGGGCAACGTAAGCACTGAGGTTTAAAATACATCAAATGTGTTAAAATTCATGAGTTCATACTGGTGCTTAAACAAAACAAAACATCTCATTTGCCATCTTTGGAGAATGTTAGGAAATCATTTCATTTATTCTGAAAACAAGGAAAGAAACAAGCATTTTATACTGTTTCTAGTATGCAACTTGTACCTCAGCATAACCAAAGTGCTGGTGAAAGAAGGTATTTCTCTGCAGGAAAAAACAGCTAATAAATACATAAGAAATAAAAGATTACCACCCTTTATATCCGCTATTAAAATAATAGATTTGGGGAATGATCATCAATTCTACACCAAACCAATAACTGAAAAGCTGATGGAGAATTTTTAAATTGTCACTTCAGGCAATGACAGGCACACATCACACAAAAAGAGGCAATACCCTATATGCTTGCTATTAAAAACGTAAGTACCTATGTTGATAAAATTCCTTTCTTTACAGGGAAGGAAGATCAATTACAAACAATTCCCAAATTGGTCATAACCACAAAATCATATTAACCATTATCTTGGATAGAGTACGGGGGAAGGGAGGGTACAGTATAAAATCTAGGCCGTCTGCCTTAAAACTGGCGTTAGCCAAGTACACACATTCCTACCAGAAATACTTGTCGGCATCCAACAGACATGGCAACGCTATTCCATAGTCCTTTCTTTTCAGGAAAGCTCTGCCCTTCTCATGATATCCCATAGCTAACATAAGGGCCTAGGGAAAAAATATGTATTAAAAAAATTACATTACAGTAAAACAAATTCTATTAAAAGAATATTAATTTTAAAATCTAACAACGTAAAAAACAAAAAGCAGATCACAACTAGATCAAAAAGCCAAAATTAAGACAATGTAATTAAATATTTAAACATTAAAACAAAACAACTCGATTGACTATGTTTGATGTGGTCACCACCAACACCTGGCCCATCATCTTCACCCATTTACTGAATGCCCGCTGTCCCGCATTTCTTACAGCATTCCCTACAACCCAGCTGACAAGTCTGGAGAAAACAGAAGACGTGTAGAACACAGAGCCCAGCGGATTAGTGGGCTTGCATGTCACCATCAGTCTTCATGACCCTGACATCTACCACTACCACCTTCCCTAAGAAGGACTGGACTAGACAATTCTGGAGAAAGTGGGAGAAAAATGTGGAATAAAACCCAAAATCATAAAAAAGATCAGGCTTATTGGTCAGATAGAGACTTCACTTTGTGTGTCACTCTTTGTGCTGTAAAACTTAGATGGCTTATCAATAAAGACTTTTTCAATGTACTGGGTCATAAGCCATTCTCTGTGATGAATGGGATGAGACTATGGCCCTTAGTCACTCCTCAGGTCTGGAAATAGATCCACCCCCATCTCAGTAAGAGACAGGTCTACAAGGGGACTTAAATATTAACCCTAGGGAGGCAGGCACAGCTTAGAACAGCCGACCATTTGAGATCGAAAGGGCAGCATTTACCTGAGGATAAAGTTCAGAAATGTTAGGAGATGAGGAGAAATGGAAACAGGAAGCGTGGAAGAAAGGGGGATACATGCTGTCTAACACATGTTACATGGATTACACTTGATGTGAACCAAAAAATTGATGAACTGTTGCAAGGGAAATCGATCTGCTCATTAAATCTTCAGCTAAGTTCAAAAAGGAAAAAAGCCCATCCAAAAATATTGTAAGGTCATTTGTCTTACATTTGAATTTTCATAATTCCATCTTATAACGGTTTTCTAAAAAGATCTAAATGTCATTACTTAATATAAAATAGTAGTTGGTAAAGAATTACCAATATTAAAAAAATCTATCATTGCTACAGCTAAAGTTCTGTTATTGATACAACTTTAAATCTCAGTTTTAAGCAGAATTCATATAGTCGAATTTACTCAAAGCTATGCTTTAAGAACAGAATTTTTTAAAGTTGGCTTAACCCATAGTCATTAGAGCACTTCCTTCATTAGAAGAAGCTACTGGGCTCAAGCACTGGTCTCAGGATCCGCAGAGTACGAAGCCTTTCATGAAGACCCTTTCAGAGAAACGTTCACAAAGGAAACGTAGTCCTACCTATCCAAATCTGAGAACAGCTGGAAAGGGAGGAGATGCCAGAATCATCTGCCAGAATCTCCATGAACTACTTCCCACCATTGCTTTCATTCAGATCGAGCCCTTGAGGCCATGGCCCTTTAGTAAAATAAGCTAAAACAAATCAGCCAAGGTCAGAGAAGGTCAGCTACCATGAAGGCAGGGAGTCATTTCCAGAGCATGTTCACCATCACTGGCAGAGGGCAGTGAGCACAGCATGTGGCCCAGCTCCCTGGGAACCACAGGGCAGACCCGCTGTATGCACCTGCTGATCACAGGACAGTTTCTCTTCATAGGGAAAGTTTCTGAATCCTGCAGTGCATCCCAAGGTAAAATAACTAGGAAATGGCCTCACTTTGGAAAACAACTCCAAGAACAAATGATTCACTTCACAGAGTACTTACTTTTCTCTCTGATGGGGGGATCTTGATTGATCTGCCTGTCTGGTTGGCTATGTCTAAATAAGGTGTAGTTTCCGGATCCACCACCATCTCAGCTGCAGTGAACAAAAGGAACTTCACCACTCAGTGTTAAAGAGCAAGGAAGAGATATTAAACATCAAACTGTTTAAAGCGGGGGTAATTCAATTGAGAAATCACAACTCCCAGTTGCATGATTCCCTGTCCCCCCTTTGGCTACACATCAAAACCAGCTGGGCAGGGCTCAGGGTACCTCTCTCGGCCAGGATTTCCAGTCCTCTCTTGGTCCTCTGGATCTTTTTTTCTTTCAGTTCAGCTTCATTTTGCTCTTCTTCTTCTACCTGAAAGTTCTTTCTCGCATCCTCTTCAGACTGCTTTAGTTCAAGCACCATAGCCTTCACATTATGGGTCACTCCTTGCTCTTGCAGGGTTTTCCCTGTAAAAACCAGAATTGCATATCATACAAAGAACCTTTCAATGTATTGGCTCCAAAGCTGTTCACTATAAGTGGAATTCTGAAATGTGCAATAACATTGCAAACTACTGTGCTACAAAAAAGACCCTCGACAAGATGGATTACCCCAGTGGCTGCAACAATGGACTCACACATATGAACAATTGTGACGATGGCACAGGACCGGGCAGTGTTTCCATTTGTGGCGCATACAGCCTCTCTGAGTCTGAACTGAATCGATGGCATCGAACAACAAAAACATGCCACATATTAAGGAGTCCAAGTGTGCTGTCAGGTAGAAAGCACCTGACACGTTAGTCCTCAGAGTAACCTCCTTGCTTTTCAACACTAACGAGGTCTTGCGCAAGCCCAACGCGATGCATCTTGATCTCTTGGCTCTTGCTTCCATGTGTATCGGCTGTGGATCCAAGCAAGATGAAATCCTTGACAACTTCAACCTTTTCTCCATTTATCATGATGTGACCTAATGGTCCAATTGTGAGGAATCTGCTTCTTGACATTGAGTTGTTATCCACACTGCAGGCTGCAATCCTTGATCTGCAAGTCTTCCTCATTTTCAGCAAACATGGTCACCTATGCATCACAGGCTAGTAAGCCTCCCTCTAATTCTGATGCCAAATTATTCTGCATAGAAGTATGCTGAGAGGGTACAACCGTGATGCATCTTTCCTGACTTTAAACCATGCAGTGTCCCCTTATTCTGTTCTCGCAGATGCCTCTCGATCCACGTACGAGTTCTGCAGGAGCGCAATGAAGCGCTGAGTCCAGTGTTTCTCAAGGCCAGCCATGGTGTGTATGACCCACAGTTGGATGCCTTGGCACAGTCAATAGAACCCAGGAAAAGCTAGTTCTAGTATTCTCTGCTTTCAGCCAACGTCCATCTGTAACAGCAACAATATGCTTTGCTCTACGTCCTCTTCTGAATGCAGCCGACCCTCTCGAAGCTCCCTGTCAAGGTAGTGCTACAACATTGCTGGATGGGCCATTGTTGCGTGGGTCAATCTCAATCTGTTATTTCACTCAAAGGTGACCTCAGAGTTTTAGTTCAGAGTTTTGTGTATCTCTGGGTGATCATCTCGGGAAGTCTTCTAGTGTCTAGTGGTCCAATGTTTTCTCCCATTCTAACATCTATAGTGGCCCTGACCAGAATGGTTGGTAGTGGTAGCCAGGCATCACCTAGTTTTCCTGGGATCACGGAAAAACGAGGCCATGGCTCATGTCATCTGTTACAACGTCCTGTAGACGGATCGTTTCTATCTTATCCTCTGCGGCTTTCGTGTCCTCCTTTCTCTTTTGTGCCAAATAGACACCAACAGTGGTACTTTTGACAGCTTCTTGAATGGTTCTAAGAGCCCAGATGCTATTCACCGTGGGGATGTACAGCATGAACTTGGTGAAGGACAGTAAACCAACAGAGACAGTGGTCCCAAGAGCCTAAAGTCCACAGCCTTCAAATGCAGAAAATCAGTCTTACAAGGTGTTTGGTTAAATCTGAGAAGTATCTGAAATTACATCCTCTAGGAAAATTTGTGTGCATACACACACCTCGATGTACACATAGACACCTCTAACTGTGCATGCACAGGAGGATACATCAAGAAGTAGTACTACGCGGGTTCCAGCTCATACGTTAAAAAACAAATGTATTCCAAACAAAATGTGCTTAATTACGTCTCTGCAATCAGTGAATGACTGAGGAGAAGCCCTTTCTGTAATAATTTCTCTTAGTATCAAAACCTTCCCAAAAAAGTCCATTCCAAACCTTGGCCTCTGAGGGGATCTGCTGGGCAGTTAAGTTCAAGGCAGGACATCCACTGAGGTTGCCGAGACGGCTTAAAGGACACAGATTACAGGGAGCACTAGAAAGTTTTAAGAAAAGTGAAAACTGCACCGATTGGCAAAGTTGCACAAGGACCGCTTTCCAGCATGCCAATTCACCTGGACCCCCGTTTGAGAGCAGCAAGCCTTGACTCACACGAATACTGTTGGGGGACCTTCCCGCAGGCAATCTGCAGCCCCAATCTCCACCCAACTTTCATCCCCAAACTCAAAGAACATGTCGAAAGACGATTTGACTCATTTAAGGATATCAAAACTGGCATTTTGACCAATTATAAATCTAAAACTATAGAATTCTGTAGTAAAGGGTCAGAGATGGAAACGCTTCATTAGAAGTATATGAACTCAGATGGAGAACATGTTGAAAACAGCTTCACATTCTGATATTTTTGTTTGATAAAGGTTTCTATGATTTCATAGCAACAATATTTTTTTGCAACCATACTTTTTAACTCACCCTCATCTGTGCACACCTGTACCTACCCATACATACACATACCCAGAAATGTGACCAAATAATCATTTTCCTCATTGTTGGTACTGTATCCAAATGACACATCGTATTCCTTAGCACAAGTATCCTCGTGTGCTTCTTAGTGGTATCACTTACAAATGTCAAGCTGGGCTCATTACACCCATATTCGATTCTACTTTTCCCACTACCAAAAAAAATCACAAGTATCTACAATCTAGAGAGTGAGTCCCTCCTATCCTGGTAACAATCACCGAGGATTGGTCTCTCTCTATAGCTCTTTTATTTCATGGCCTCATCATTGCTCTGTATTTCATTGCGTGCCTTTAATATATTTTACTTACCCACTGATCTACTGAAGGCCATTTTTGAGGAGGATGTGCTAGGAAGTAAAACAGCACAACTAACTCAGCTCTTCATACTTAGGCTACCAACACAAAACAAAATCAGTAGAACGGCCTGAGAGTTTTAAAACAATTCAGTTTAACCAGCCACAGCCAACTGTTGGAACCTTACTAAGCTCCATCTTCACATGGTGCTGGCCCTTAAGACATAATTACACTTTTGAGCTGTTGTTTCAGAAACAGACATGGAAAACAAAATGAAGTGCACAAACCAATGTCACAAATGCAAGCCTAGATTAATCCAAAGTTGTGGGGACAAGGCAGGCTCCAAACTGCATACTCTATATTAGAAAAGCTACCTCAAAAGAGGTGTTGGGGAGCTGGGCCTAGGCTTCTGACCAGAGTTTGCAGTGGGATGAAGAGGAATGAAGGGGGCAGGGCGTTGAAAGAATGTGTGAGAACAGGGAATGGCTGAGCATGGCTGCAGAGTGAGTATCTGCAAGGAAATGAACAGAGGACACCGGTAAGGGAGGCCCAGGTCATCTGAATTGGATTCCGTGGATCAAAGGAATCCACTGGAATCACAAGACTACAACACTTGCCTGAACTCCTGTAATAACTGGACGCTCGAGACTTACTCATGTGCCCATCAAACCCATTCTCCTCATGAGGCCAAGTAATCTTTTAAACACAAAGAGCAATTTATACAGTTGTGGTGAAATAAAACTACTTAATGTGGCTCTTCTATCCATTTCTCTGTAACTCCTGCCAAATGATGGGGTGGGACCATGCAAATACGGGGTAGAGGATTGTAACTCAAGGATTGGTCTGTTTTACCATTTGCCTGACTATAAGAATAAAGCATCAAAGCATCTCAGAAGCTGGGATAGAGAACTTCCGGGACTGTCAGGAAGAAGAGCCACCAGAGTGTGTTCAAGACCCTTCTCTGCCTGAAGTGGCGGAGGCAGCAGAGGCCATGCCATGCAGTCCAAAGGCACTAGAGCAGAGGAGCCACAGCCCTATGACCATGAGACTGTAAGGCAAAGCCCTGGACAGGCTTCCAGTTCATGAGACAGGGCAGAGACCAGGGGATTGTTGAGAGGCTGAGAACTACAGGGAGACTTGGCTGCTGGCTGAGGAGAGGCACTGCTTATGGACCAAACACTAGCTCCCATTTTAAGATCCTGACTTGTCGTACCCTGTTAGTTTCCCTAACAAATGCCTATAACCATGAGTGTGGACTCTGAGTTCTGTGATGCCTGCGCAATGGGTTGCTGACCCAGCAGAAAGGCAGGGTGTCTGGGCTGAGGTCAGAAAAGGGTAAGGAAGGATGGAGGGTGGGGCATGTCTGACCTCTGCCTTGGGACTCTCAGTCTTGGGCTGGGGAGGAGATGGATTCTCCTCCCCCCCCTTGGGTAGTTAGTGGTGACCAGAGATGGTCTCCACACCATTTTCCCATCACTCACCAGCATACATGGCTTCCCATGGATTGGTCTTGGGGAAAACACTCTGAACAAGGTTTGCGCTCTAGGTTTTTCAGTAGTATTACTGATAGCTGGGGCAGAAAAAATAATGGTTTGTGGAGAAACCATCCTGTGTGTTATAGGGTGTTTAGGAGCAGCACCCTTGGCTTCTACCCACTAGAGCACCGGCTCTCAACCTGTGGGTCGCGACCCCCTTGGGGTCGAACGACCCTCTCACAGGGGTCGCCAGATTCATAACAGTAGCAAAATTACAGTGAAGTAGCAACAAAAATAATTTTATGGTTGGGGGGGTGGTCACCACAATATGAGGAACTGTATGGAAGGGGTGCGGCATCTGGAAGATTGAGAACCACTGCACTAGATGCTGGCCCAGTTGCGACAACCAAAATTTCCCTGAATATTACCAAGTGGGCCCTGGGGGACAAAAGCACCCCTGGTTGAGAAGCACACCTATAAATAATCTTCCATAAGGTGGCCTCCACGTGGCTCTTCGTCGTTAGAGCTACTCTCCTCAAAGCCACACTGGACGTTTCTCTTCCCTTCCTGTAGTTCACTACCAACCTGATCATGCCTCAACCCGAAACGCTCCCCACAATGGCCTTCCTACTCAGCTGTTTAACTCCTTTCCCTTGGGTACAGTCCCCCTAAACCTAATTTTATCCTCAGCAAGTCCCAGACTTCAAGTTTGACACTTATTCAAATCTTAGTATCACTCTCTCCACGTATATAGGACATCCTGACACAGGCCAGAAATGAGTACATACTAGAAAAATCATTTTCTGCTTTATATTTTAGTTAACTGGTTTTGGATTATACACAAGCAAGGGTGCTACATTTTTGGAGTCGACAACAATAAGAAAGAAAAGAATACAAAGTCATTTCTTTCTAAAGTGGCTTGTTAAATTTTGCATACTTTGACAAAACATACCTAGTTGAAGCTGTTTCTTATTTATGACAATTTTGATATAATTTTCTTGGAATCCAAAGGTTTCAGCTATTCTGTAAAACAAAACCAGGGAAAACTGTAGTAAAATAAATTTGCTATTTATCATCTATTAGATTTTAATTAGGATGTTTTAGACATTTTATTAAAAAACACCCAACATTACAACTTACCAAGTCACAAATAGCACTTCACAACAAGCCAGCTTTCTAGATGGCTACTCAAAGCAGTGTAAAAGACCACTTTAGCTTTTAAACTTTCTGCTTATGACATATTCCCTCATAAAGCAGGAGCCATGTGCTATAAGCCACCTGAGCATGAGAATGCTAGCTGATGTCAGGAAAAATTCCATTCTACCTTCTGCAGGCTCCTTGGAGGCGCTAAATAACAAGAGTTGTTTCTTCCAGCAATTGTGCTCAGGTAATGATGCTTCCTGAGCCATTCCTAACAGCTCTGATGTCGACCAAAGAAGAAAATTAAAACATTCACTTCTGGTGAGCCTTGGAAGCAACCAAAGCACCCTGAAAAATACACTAGTGGATGAAATAACTGACATGCAAGCGCCGGGCTGATAACTGTAAAGTCAAAGGTTCACACCTATCGGCCACTCCAAGGGAGAAAGATGAGGCTCTCTGCTCTCAGAGATGTACAGTCCCTAAGGAGCAGTCCTGGCCTGCCCTGTTGGGTCACCGTGAGTCAGAATTGACTCCATGGCAATGAGTTAGAGTAGGCTGTCACCTTTTTAAATTTTTTTTTTAATGGACCAAGAGTCTAGAATAGATCTGAACACTTTGCATTAGTAACTACAATTCACTATCCGGTTGTCTCCTTTTAAAAGCACCCACTCAGGGAACCGATTACAAGGATCTACATGTGACCTCCTCCCTGGGGGACGGACGACAGAAAAGAGGGTGAAGGGAGACGCTGGATAGGGCAAGATATGACAAAATAGTAAGTTATAAATTATCAAGGGCTCATGAAGGAGTGGGGAGCGGGGAGGGAGGGGAAAAAAGAGGACCTGATTCAAAGGGCTTAAGTGGAGAGCAAATGCTTTGAAAATGATCAGGGCACAGAATGTACAGATGTGCTTTAAACAACTGATGTATGTGTATGTATGGATTGTGATGAGTTGTATGAGCCCCTAATAAAATGTTAAAAAAATAAATAAAAGCACCCACTCATTCACTTAAAACACCGATCATGTGTCTAGTATGTGGGGGGCTCTGGATCCTGACCTGATTTAAGTCATACCATGAAATAAAGAAGAGTGTTACAAGTCTTGAGTTCCCGTGTCAACTGAGTCACGCAGCCTCGAACTCTCATTTTTCCTTCCACTTGGTGGAGAACACCACACCCACTGTCTTTCTCTGGCAGATGGCCATCGAAGACCCAGTGAGTGAGTATGAGCATGGTCAAGACCACCTGGGGCCCCAGAGCACACAGTACTTACTTGGACCTCAGTTCCCTGCCAGTAATGTGCAATCGGGTCTCCAACAAGTTTTTCCTGTCCTGTTTAAGAAACAAAATAAAATGTACTTGACTTGAGAAATGTTCAAGATATTCGCTCATGGTTATGAATTCAGAAAGATCAAAGTATGGTAAGTATTGAGGTCATTGGTCAAATATTACAATGCATGCTCCAAGAAACCTCCTGAACATTATTCTGTTGTCATACTCAACTGGTAACCACAGTACACCCTAAAGACAGTACCAACAGCAAAGGACACAATACCAGGTGGGCCGCTAGCCTCTGGCAGGAAGTTAGAGTCTTACAAGGCAGGTTTGTCCGGTCTTCATTCAAGTCTAACCAATGGAGCTCCTCTATGCTATACAGGACCCAACCCACCACCTCCAACATTAGGGCCACTCTGATATGCAGATGACACTTCCTCACCATCCAGTGAGGCTCTCTGAGGAAGGAGCAGGCGCTGTATTGTTAGAACCTATTCATTCTTCACTGGCCAGGCTTAAATGAATACGGAAGATCTCTAAGTCACACCTATTAAATCTTCCAAATCTGTTTAGCTTTCTGATTGGTAGTCTGGCTTCCCAAATACTTGTGAATAGCAAAGAAGAGTTCTAAGTTTATTGCCTTTAAAAAAATTATTTTTTTAACTGGCATGAGATTTTTCTTTCTACATAGAGTTCTTTATTGGTCCTAGAACAACTGCTTGAGACATAACTTATATACCATAAAGTTCACCTTTTAAAAATGTATGATTTAACAGTTTCTAAAGACTTACAGAATGTTATGAATTATGTCACACAAAGATATGTTGCAAATCCTAACCTCTACACCTGTGTTTACAGTTCTATCTCCAAATGGGTTGTCTTTGTTATGTTCATAAGACAAAATTAACATAGGGTACCATTTGAGCTAATCTCTTCTGAGATATAAAAAGACACTAAAATAAGCAGAGCAGAGAGGGGCAAAGAGTGATGTCAAGTCACCTGAGGATCATGCAGGAGCAGAAGCTCAAAGCCTCCCTCCAGCACTGGGGCAAGTCTTGCCCTAAGTTTAGACTGTACCCTCCTAACTAAGAGAACACGAGTGTGCCTGCACTTCTACGACAGCAGCAATGCCTAACTGAAGGCAACCACCATAATCCGATGTCAGCACATTCTCCTCATCCCCGGAAAAAGCTGGGGCCTGGACTCTCGACCCTAGCTCCTCTTAAGCTTCCACAAATCTATTTCCTGTCACTATGGGATTTGCCTATTCTGGACATGTCATATAAAAGCATGTGTTTTTGGGTGACTGGCTTTTTTCCTGCTTATCATAATGTTTTTAGGTCCATCCATGTTGTAGCATGAATCAAAACGTCATTCCTGCCTACTGCTTCCTGGTAATCCATTGTACAGTGTAAAATGGTGGCTTGGAGATACCTGACCTCCTCCACTTTAACAGGAGGAGAGAATCACCTTTTCCACCTCTGGCTCGTTTTAAACCTAATTGGATAGCAAATCTGACCAATCCTCTAGATGGGGTTCCACGCACCTTATTCACTTGGCTTCAACCCCACAAGGGTGCCATGAACCTTACCTTACATTATTAGCAATCTGTCGAATCCCCTTGGTGGGTCACAAGCACCTTAACCGCAGAGTCCCACCAAACCGTTTTGTCTCACGGCTATCGTTAGAAAGGCCATACAGCAGCAGCCCCTCAGTGCAGCTACTAAACACAGGCCGACGGCATTTTCGTTATCCACTTGTCAGCGGAAGCACTAGGATCATTTTCGTTTTGGCTATTGTAACTAATGGCTCTATGAACAGTCTACACGAGATTCTTTTCTCGGAGTAGAACTGCTGAGTCATGTGATAAGGCTGAGACATAGAAGCTCTGCTGCACTGCCTGGTCGTGAGATGCCAGCCAGCACTCCTGATACGATAATGTGTCTGGATGTAAACTTCTGAGACCCTGGCTCTGCCACCAGAGGGCCCACTTGTGTGAGCACTAAGCGGATGCCATCACCTCATCCTCCATCGTGAGAAGGACAAATGTCTTTGCATTCAAGTACTTTATTTGTACTATTCTTAAATTTGTACTGGAAGTTCAAGAAAATCGGAATGTGATGCACGGTTTCACGAGAATCTGGAAGTCCCAAGGGAAGAAACATGCCTCCTAAGTGCCCTGGAGTAGGTGCCACACAATTAACCTTTGCGTCAATAAAATGTTCAACGTGTTAAATAACTGAAAAGAATTAGAAATTGTTTTTCATTTTTTAAAATGACTATCTGATGACTTCATTAAATGATGTACAGCTGTCAATTTAGAAAAGGCACTTACTTTTCTTAGTCTTGGAGGTAAAAATACCTCAATTGTAGCAATTCCTGTTGTTTTAAAATTTTCATTTCCTGTCCCACGTTCAATGGCTTTGCACCGTATCTCTTCTATTATTTTTTGTACCTCATTTTCACAACATTCTAGCTTGTCAGAGTATTTCTTAGCAAGGTCCTATTAAAAAAAAAGAACATGCAATTCAATGTACTACCAACTCAAAAGAACACGAAGACACAACTCACTCCAGTCCATGCAGGATTCTGAAGCAAGAACCTCAGCTGGTTCTCTTGCAAGGTTTAGAGAATTTACAGAGAATCCTGGTGAAAAAGAAAACAAACAAAGGCTAGACAAATGGGCCCAATAGGAGAAGTAGAGATAACTAGGATTATTCTAGGGGAAAAAAGGTTATGACTTGCATGATGACAATTTGTAAAATTAAAAGTAAGCTCTGTAACTTCCCGTAAAAAAAACAAACAAAAAAACAAAGGCAGCCCACACAGGTGTGCTACAGAAACCATGGCAGAAAATCACTACATAGGAAAAATCTGGAGCCTGAATCTCTTCAGGGGAGAGGAAGGCTGGGTGAGCCAGAAAGCATACTCGCAGAAAACAAGTAACGAATGGATTTGGGCAGAGTGTAGAGGGAGCATCCAGAGGGTCCACCAGCCCCGGAAGCTATCGTGGTGAGGACTGGGTCATCTCTGCTTCTTGGGGACTCCTAAGTTCACTGAGGACTCACAGCGCACTCATGTGCCAGTGGACTGTGGCTACTGAGTCAGGAAAGTGCACTTTTCTTTTCCCTGATCTAAACCAGTGGAATCGGCTGGGGTGAAGGGGTGTCTAGACACTCCAGCTTTCCACAAGGTCACGGTCAATACCTTGGGTTGTCAGGCTACTTATGTGGGCTTTTCCCCACTTTCTTTCGAGAACAGGGGTCACACACTCTCCAAGTCCGTGGGAAAGGTGAACCAAATACCACCCACTACCCCCTCAAATGCTCTGTAGCAGAGACCAGTGTCAAGGGCAGCTTTTCTAGATCAGCAAGGCAGTGCTCGACAGGTGTGGACATTTGTGTGCCTGGGGCCTCGGCGGCAGCCGCCAGCTGCTGCAATCTCGTCGTCCCTCTAAGTACACCAGGGCTGACTAGGGATTTTTTTCTCCTTTGTCTTTTCCTTTCCTTTTGTTTTCAGCTGCTTGGAGTCTTTCTGTTTGCTTTCTTCTTTGGCGTATTTGTTTGTTGGCTTGTTTCATGTCTTTTTTTTTAAAAAAAATGTTTCTGTCTTGGTCCACCTACTAGTAACTGTCTGACATGACCAAGCCACCTCTGCACCTCCAGCAGTCGTACCTAATGAACAAGAATGCCTATCCACTCCAGACACGCTGCACCTAATAAACAAGAACTATCCACTCACTCCAGCAAATAGACACAAATGAAAAAGCACCATGATACCTTGGAGACAACATAGGAAGAAACAAGGCAAAATGGCAAAAACATGGACTCATTGGAACTACCAGAACAAGAATTCAAAAGAACAATTCTTAGGTGCATTCAAAGGATGGGGGGTGAGAGGGGAGATCAAGATAATTACAGTGGGGGTGAGGGAACAGACTAATTCAGGAAAACACTACAAGAGAAATCTGATAAATGAAAAGATGAATACCATACAAAAACACCACATAGAAATCCAGAACGTAAGTAGGACAATATTAGAAAAAACATAACACATTAAAGAAGCAAAGCAGAACTGAAGAAATGGGAGGTAGAGGTAATGAGCTAGAAGGTAAATCTCTTAACGCCACACTATGAGAACAGTGATGCACAAGACTGTAGAGACCCAAAGAATGCCTAGGAAGCATATGGAGTGCTATCAACATGAATAACATACGCATTGCAGGAACTCCAGAATGAGGAGAAACACACAAAAGCACCCAGAAAATTATTCCAGACTCGCTAGAAGAAAACTTTGCTAACATCATGGAAAAGAGAAAATAACCATCCACGAAGCTGAAAGAACCCCAAACAGGAGACTCCAAACGAAAAGCATGAAACTTCCCAAAATCAGACCAGGAAAGAACTGTGAGCAGCTTAGGAAAAATGAAAGTCGCTGACAAAGGAAAATCAGGAAGACTAAATTCTGATCTTTCAACAGAAAACATGCAGGCAAGGAGGAAATGGGATGGCATATATAAAATTCTGAAAGTAAAAAATTGCCACCCATAATCTTATATGCAGAAAAACTGTCCCTCAAATACCAGGGAAAAGGAAAGGTATTTCAAGATAGGGAAAAAATAAAGTAATTCTTAGACAATCTTAACAAAAGTGCTAAAAGGAGTTCTTTGGACAGCAGCAACAGCAGCAGATATCAACCGGAGATCAGTGCCCAAGGCACCGCCACCCAGAAGTCAAGTGAATAAAGCACAACACACTCAAAGACTAAAACTAGGAAGCCAGAGACAGCAATCCACAGCAGGGGAATAACGTCGATAGGAATCCTGGGACTAGAGAGGAAGTAGAAACCACTGGAACAGAGAGGAAGTCAGGCAGATTTCCAAAGAACAGATTGCATTAAATGTGTGAAGTAGTTAAAAAAAATAAGGTAAACTAAATGAAAATAGGCAAAACTCATCCAAAAATAATAATAAGACTTGCTGGTAGGTGTTGTAAAGTCGGTTGCAACTCCCAGCAACGTTATATACAACAGAAGGAAACCCTGCCATCCTACAACTGTTCTTACTTTGAGCTCATCGCTGCTCAGTGAACACTGGATCCATCCAGCTTATCAAAAGTCTTCCTTTTTTTCACTACCCCTCTACTTTACCAACCATGATGACCTAGACTAGGGATGGGTCTCTCCTGATAACATGTCCAAGGTTTGTGATACAAAGTCTCATCCTTGCTTCTAAGGAGCATTCTGAGGAGCTTTTAAGGAGCTTCTAAGAGCATTCTAAGGAGATTTCCTTGTCCTTTTGGCAGGCCAAGGCACTTTCAATATTCTTCTCCAGCACCAGAATTCAAATGCATCAATTCACCTTCCGTCTGTCTTCCTTATTCAATGTCCAACTTCCACATGCCTACCAGGCAACTGAAAATAACAGGCGCACATTAGTGCTCAAAGTAACAGCCTTGCTTTTCAACGCTTCCAGGAGGTCTTGAGCAGCAGATTTACCCCATGCAATGTGCTGCTTGATCTCAAGTGCTGTTTCTGAGCAAGGTGAAATCCTCCACAACTTTAATCTTTTCTCTGTTTAGCATGATGTTATCTAGTTGTGAGGATTTGGGTCTTCTTTATTATATTGAGTTGCAAACCATACTGAAGGCTGTAAGTGGGGGTAAAAAACTGACGGAGGGAAAACTGCTTTATAGATCAAACAGCAAGAACTGAGCAACAACCAAGACACTGTCACACTAAAAACATAATGCATTAACTTATATTGATAATGTTGGGAAAATAAAATTAGTTTCTGGGTTAACACACCTGAGAAATTAAAGGACATTATCATAGAAATAAAGCCTTATTAAATAAAAACAAGTTTGTCAATGCCTAGAAACAAGTGGGTACTTGCTTATTACTGATGCCAAAGGTTATGCCAAAAGTTTGGCTGTGGTTGGCGATTTGGGGAGATTTCAGAATCTGATTTACCAAGGAGATTCATAACGCTACTTATTCATGTCTTAAAGTACCTTTAATGCCTCACCAACTTCTTTATTTTCATCAGTATATGGAGGTTTCCAAAGTTGAATTTTATCTTCCCTTAAAAATTGGGTTAATTTTGCTTGAAGGTATTTCTTTTGTGCCATCCTTGAAAGCAAAACAGTATAACAATTACTCAACACATCAAAATGTTGCAGTATTTTAAAAAAATAAGCAGAGTTCCCTTCAGTTTAATCAAAATGACGTGTTACCATCAAGTCTATGACAACTTAGTGCCCTATAGGGAAGAGAACTGCCCCATGTAGTATCCGTAATCTTTATGGAAGCAGACCGCCTCATCTTTCTCCCACAGAGCAACCAGCTGGTTGGTGAATAGCCATGGACTTAACCACTGGGCCAGCAATGAGAATGTATTCTAAATCAGAAAGGTTCTACATAGCCCTAATTCTTCTCTACACACGCATTCAAAGTGACTAATATGTAGTCAAATTTCTTAAACTTTTCTATTTCTTAAGGTATTTTCTTTGATCTAAGAGATACCCAAAACTAAGGTTTAAACACAATAATTTGTAAGTGTGAACTTTTATAAGTAATTCAGCATACAGATTCTAAATTATCTTTTTTTTATTATTCTAAATTATCTTGTAACTGAATGTAAAACAATAGGCCAACCACTCTGGTAATTAAAATAAATGCTATCTTGAACAATAGTCTCTATATCTGAATTTTTCACTTTAACACTAAGCGAGCTTTACAGCATACTTTATGTTAACAGCGTAACAATGCACCTACATGAGCTAATCAATTCTAACACTTGTTGAATCATCATTACACAGTTAAGAAAACTGCGGTACAAAGTGAGGCAGTCAAAACCGACACTAGAACTTCTTTCTGTCCACAACACTGGTCTCTGCCTTCGAAAATTGCTTGCTGCTTTTCTGTTCTCGGTTGATAGTGACTCTCAACAGCCCTGGATCATCAGGGGAAATTCAATGGTGTGGGGCAAGCTGCTAATGAGAAGGCAGCTGACAGGAGTCCTGCAGTGTTTTAAGGCCTTCAAAGATCAGATAAGCAGTAAGAGAAGTAAAGACGAACACCTGGCTGAGAGAAAGAGGAACTAAGGTTATTGCGGAAGAGGCAGCGAGTTTCTGTTTGGGGGATGAAAACCTTTTGGTAATACGTAATGGTGTTGGCTGCATAACATGATGAACTGTACACTTAAAAATAGTTAAAATGCCAAGCCTTTTGTTATATTATTACATATATATGTGAGTATGTGTATACATAAGGTATATTTTTAAATTTCTTTTTTTCCCCATTAAGAGTTATTATTCCTTGCCTCAAAAACCCAACTCACATGATTTTTCAACAAGATCAGTAGCTTAAATTCAAAAGCATGTTGTCAGTTTGGCGCACTGGCTAAAGCGCTTGGCTCACAGAAACCACCAGCCATTCTGTGTGCGAACGATGTGGCTTCAATAAAGATTCCAAACCCAAACTCACTGCTACAGAGTCAATTCAGACTCACGGCGACCCTATGGGACCGAGTGAAACGGCTCCTGTGGGCGTCCAAGTCTGTCAATCTTCAACGGAGTAGAAATCCTCACCCTTCTCCTGGGGAGGAGCTGGTGGTTTTGAACTTCTGGCCTTGCAGTCAGTTGCCTCATACATAACCCACTACACCACCAGGGAGCCTCCAGGCCTGGAAACCCCGTGGCAGCCTTCGGGTGCCAGCGAGTCAGAAATCACAGCAGTGGGCCAGGTCTTTGGAAAACATCTTCTCTACCTGAAGCGTGTATCAGCACTTTCAAAGTGCGAACCACACAACCACCACACAGTAGGGTCACACTCCTTTCTCATAAATCATTCTATCCCGAGAAAGGACCACAGCAACTGCACGGCGGGAGATAACACGGGTGATGACCGTGAAGCCAAGCCATGTGGAAGGTCGAATGCTCAGCCCCCTGCACCCGCAAACGTACCTCACACACCTCGCTGGCCCCCACACACGCACACAGCAACAGCCGAAAGTCGAATGCTGCCGCCCGAGTTCTGCTTTCCGGGTTTTAAAATTATACCGCTCCCTGAAACTTCAGCTACAGATCTCCGAATAAGCCACTAGGCGAATTCCAAGTAAACGAAAAAGGGGGAAAGCACAACCGTTCCGTCAGGGTTGTAACTTGCTGGCTGAGAACGCTTGTTTCCGATCTCGCCACACCAGGCTGCGATTACCACCAGGCGGGCGAAACTAATCCAGTGCTCTAAAGTGAAAGGGGAACGTTGGAGGCCGCCCTTCGAAGTTTCTTTCACTTTTGTAATGATTTCATCGGCACCACCCAGATTGTCTAGCTGTGCAGTCAAACTCCCCCCGCCGCCCCCCGCCTTTTCTCTTCAGAGGTAAAAGGTCCTTGTCCTGGGAAATACGAGTGAATGGCGGGGAGCCCCAACCCCGGATGGTCAAGGTTCCAGAGAGAAAAACCGAGGCGGCTCCCTTCGGAAGCGGGGAGAAAGTCTGGTTTGGCTTGCAGAGAACCCCCAGCCGGCGCGCGAGGCCTCGGGCGCGTCCCGCGCGGGTCGTCGCAGCAGCTCTCGGCCGGAGCCGCAGCGCTGCACAGATGCACACTTACCTCCAAGCGGCTGACAGGCGGCACGGGGTGTCTTTTTCAAACGCGCCCCGCCACGCCCGCCGCCCGGGTCCCCGAGACTCCCACCCCGCCGCCGCCCGCCCCCCGCCGCGCCAGACGACCGCCGCTCGGGCCGCGGGCGCCAGGGCGCCGCGTCCGGCCCAGCTCACCTGCGCCACCGCCGCCGCCGCCAGTCCGCCCTCAGCCGTCCGCCGAGTGCCCGGATGCGGCGCGGCCGCCGTTTGTTTTCATTCCGGGTGAAACCGGCCCAGCTGCCCGACCGGCCGCGCGCCTCCCGGAAGGGCGCCGGGGGCGGGGCGGGGCGGGGCGGGGCCTGGCGCCCCCGGAAGCAGACCGGCTCCGGCCCGTGAGCCGTTGGCGGAAACCCATTCTGCTTGACGCTGGGACAGGTGCGGGGCTGCCCGACCCCCTCTCTTCAAAGGGGCCGCGCACGCGCACGCATCAGATGAGAGGGAGCCGAAGTGCGGTCCCTGGACAGGGCATTTGTGATGATACATTGTAGCAGGTAGTCCCGGTCGAAATGGCCGGCAAAAGCAGATAGCTACACTGTTTCCATAATTACGGGCGACGGCTCAAAAGCGGTTCATTGACCAAGGGGTCACTGAGCATCGTTCTCTGTTTTGTTTCCTTCCATTCCTGAAGAGGGAGGGCGGTAGGCCAATTACATTTGCACTCTGGACGACTGATTTGAAGGATGTGGGCCACTGCCTATACAAATGTTAAAATGACTTCAAGAGAATTGAATTGCCATCATTTCCAAAGCAGTTCCTTTCTACTTGAGCCCTTGGTATCAGCTCCTCTTCCCACCCCACCCTCGTGAATCCTTGATCAGTTATATATTATTGTTGTTTCCGTGAACAATCATTGTTGATGGCAACATATTTACAAGTGTGCTTAATACAATTGAATGATGGATTATTATAAAATTTGTAAGAGTCCCCAATAAAATGATGAATGAAAAATAAAAAGACAATTGAGTTGATTCCATAGCCTGAGTATATTATGCAGAGGATAATCACCCAATCAGGATGGCCTTCAGGAGTCTGGGCCAAAAAGGTACCCAAACGTGCAGGCGTAATATCGCAGAATGAAGCCCCGTTAGGTAGCTGACTTAAGGACAGGGGTTGTCCCTCTGCAAAGGTCCCCATAGAGGACGTTGGAAAGAAATACGGCAACCATTGGACACCTAGGGGAAGACCTCAAACTGAGCATGCACAGACAGACCCCTTAGCACACAAGAAACCTAAAACCTAGCCTCCACCAGCATGTCACACAGGTGGGCCTAAGCTCCGACAAGGAGGCTACCCAGTCACTTCAACCAGGCCTGCCTAGCCAGAGGTGACAAAGTGGCCAGCCGGAAAGGCCGTTCTCTTTTTCAGCCTGGTTTTGCAGGTCAGAGGGCGGGTCCCCTTTGAGACTGTGAACCCTGAAACTGTACCTGTCCTTCATGAAAACACACTTGGATCACAAAACGTGCTTCCGCGTGAATGCTTTCAGCCTGTGATGCAAAGAACCGAGGGACAAAGCCCAGTCCAGACACCTAACAGCCCCTCCTCCGGACACCATCTCAAAGGGCGGTTGCTGGCCCACCTAATTCACATGACTGCCTAAGCAGGCTATTGTCCTAGGAAAATACTAAATAAACAAACCACCAAAACCTTTAAAAACCCGCACCGGACTTTGTTTCCAGGAGATTGTGTTGCTGGGAGCACAGGTCAGGGATTGCCTGTCACCATTCCAGCCTAAGACGGAGGCCAGGTTGATTCTGCAAGCAGGAAATGGAAGGAAACCATTGGGTTCCTACCTCCAAACGTCCAGAGAAAATCAAGGGTCCAGCGGTTCTCAACCTGTGGGTTACGATCCCTTTAGAGGGATGTCGAATGACCCTTTCACAGGGGTCGCCTGATTCATAACAGTAGCAAAATGACAGTGAAGAAGTAGCAACGAAAATAATTTTATGGTTGGGGGTCACCACCACGTGAGGAACTGTATGAAAGGGTCGCAGCATTAGGAAGGTTGAGAACGGCCCGAAACGCAACCAAAGTGGCAGAAACAGATTTTATAGTTTTACAATAACGGTTTTGAATTGAGGCTATATGTTTGGCAATTATCAAAGAAACAATCTATGCATACATTGTTCAGGGATTCCATTTATCAGGAGTTCACCAGACCTCATCCCTGGCCACTGTGTTCCACTGCTCTGTGTGCGGCGTGGCTCCAGGCCTGGCGACTAGTGTGAATGGTCTTGTTTGCCACAGCCTTTATGTTAGAAGAGCTTCACGCGGGTTAAGCTGAAAGGATTTCTACTACAAGGGGAGGAAGGCCGCTGCTGTATGCTATTCCAGAAAACTCCATTTCAAATTCCTCATAAATGAAGTCTTAAACTGCGTTGTATTCTAGTGCTTTGATTTACAGAAAGGAAGTCTTTTGGCCCTTCATCCATTTGGGGTGAGTGGTGCTCAGGCCCTCCACAGCTCCATGTGCAGACGCTCTTGCCAATAAACATTTGCTTTGGTGCAAAATCTTCACCTTTTGGTTGGCAAGAGGTAAAGCCCTTCTCTTAGGTGTTGACATAACATCCTGGTACCACCACAGCTGCCTGTGGGAGAAAGATGGAGGCTTCTGTTCCATAAAGATTTACACCCTCGGAAATTTATCTAGAATTCATCTCCTCTTTGTTTCATTTAAGACCCTAGAGAGGTGAGAACCAAAGTCCAATTGTTAGGTAGCCAGCTTAGGGACAGGGGGTTGTTCCTCTCATGCCTGCAAAGGCCCCCATAAAGGAGGCTGGGAAGACATAAGGCAACTATTTGACACCTATGAAGACCCCAAACTGACCAGGCTCATACTCAAGCCCCCAGCCAGGTGGGAGGTACACGTGGGCGGTGAAAAGTAGGCCCAGGCTAATGATATCACCCAGGTGGGCTCCCCAGCCAATGGGGTCAACCAATACCTTCAACCACACCTTCCACCAGCCAGGGGGTGGGCTAAAATAAAGGCAGGGAGCACACTTTGGGACATTCTCTTGGCTCTCTGACATTCACACCCTCTTGCTCCTTGTTCCCCTGACCACTCGGTCCCTGGGATTTCCCCCAACCTAGCTCCACATGTGTGGGTGCTCTTTTCCACAGGTTGTTTGTGCCCAGTTGTGAACCGCCTTTGAGACTATAAACCTGAAACTTGCCCAGTCCTTCATAAAAACTCCCTTGGATTACAAAATGGGCTTCGAAGTGAGAAGCCACGAACCGAGGTATTACCCACTCAAGGAGGAACCTAACACATGACTTTCCAAGTCCACAATCTTAGGACCACAGTCCTCTGCTTCTCACACCAAGGTGTTTCAGGTTTAAGTCCAAAGGAGTTCATCAGCTCTTTTAATCTGCAACAGGTGTGTTTAAAGTAAGCCACCACCACCACCACCACCCTGTTCATTTAATGGGCTTCCCAAATTGGATCCTTTTGATGTGACCTATGAAAAATACTGTACACCTTGAAAACACAAAACCTAAAATCCAGGTAGCCAATAGCACAAGGTCTAGGTCACCAAAAGCAGAAAAGAATTTTTTTTTTAAATGCATGGTTAGCAACATAATACAGGGTGGAGTTTCCATCAGGGGGTCGATACAAAAAAGATTAAACATTTTCTCCAAGGACAGACCTTTTCCCTCATTTACCCACTAACAGGAGTGAAATCACTTTCTGAGAGATAGACTTAAACACTCCCCCCACCCCATGTCCACACCCACTGGTCACAAATTTCCCTAGAAATGCACCAAACACCATTATAGGAGCGTAAGGAAGTTGAGAGGAGCTAGAGACCAAACAGTCGAATCAGAGGAAACAGGATTTATTGGGGAGAAAGACCCAGCCTGGGCGAAGTCCCATGGTCCACAGTGTCTGGGCCAGAGGAGTCGCACTGCAGCCTACAGGGGTGGTGCTTATATATGGACAGGTATGTCCAGGTGTCTGGAATGTAAGGTGTCTTCCTGGTTCCGGGCGTATTTGTGCCGGGTGCAGAGCGGTGGGCAAGAACAAAGAGGGCACTGAGCCAAACGGGCAGTGAACAAAAGGGGCCGTGATTAAAAGAAGGAAAGAAACCTTGCAAAGCTGCTGACAGGTTACATAGCCAGCTCTGGTCAGCTCCGCAGGTATGTGTGGCTGCTAGAAGCCGGCCTGGCATTGATCCGGCCATACAAGGAGTAGCTATAAAATTAGAGTGGCCATGGGACAATGCTATATGGCACGGAACTGTTTGGTCCTCTCCCACGCCCACCTAAATGAAAAGCTGATCCTAGCTGAGGTGGGCCTCCTTTTAAGAACTAGTCTTAAGATGTACAAATAAAGGAGCACTGAATGGACTATCCGGATTAGACGAACATCAGAACCTTGCATGAGAAATCAGATTACATGATTCTATGAGCCATCCTGAACCCAGATGCCTAGGCTGGATCTCCTTTGATGGGTCTGTTCCTTCAAATACCCGGAATTCAAAAGGGCACAATTCTCAGAGAAAATGGCCCACTGGTCTGCCGGACCCTTATTCAAACTCAAAATGGCCTTTTAGGCACCTATAGTTTTGCTTTTGTCTGTTTTTAAGTTCCACAATTAAAAAAAAAGAATCTAGGCACAAATAGTTCACACGTGGGTTATCCCAACTTCCACGGAAGATAGATAGAACAGAAATACTAACAATAGTAGGCCAAATGCTTAAAAATAGCATGCAAGACCAAGAACAATAAATATGAGATACTTGTCTATATCTAAATAATCTCTCTAGCAACTACATTTTGTAAAAACCTCAAGCTGCCGATAAACAAGGGTACTGGATCATTCACCCAGGGAGATACAAAACTGTCTCTGGAACTTCGCAGGAAATTTTAATGTGGTTCTATTTTGTACCCTGTAACTAATATTTCATTAAAGCTTCTCTCGTCATGGTTCTTATGAATTTATTAAACTTACTAATAGAAGCTTTCAATTGGAGAGTCATTATATTTTAAACCCAGAAGTTAACCATTTGAGAGAAATGAGAAAAGTAGTTACTTGTAAACAGAGTATGCTCTTAAAATGCCCACATTATCCCCCCATGAAGAACTTGTAGAAACATTTAATCTATTCAGTGGTTAATTTCTATCTTGGTTTTTGGATCAGTTGTAATTCATGAACCCCATCACCATCAAGAGTTCTAGAAATCAGGATATTAGTGTGTGTATGTGTGTGTGTTACACACACACACACATACACACACACACATGCCAATATAGTACAATTTTTTGTTGGAAATTTTTGGTCAAATGTCTTAGTATGTGAGGTAGTTAGCTTATTGTGCCAACCTGGCTTATAAACACATGTGGGGTTAATTGAAGGGCAGAGGGATAAATGGCTCAGTGAGCCTCACCTTTCAAGTTCTCATGTCTCTTGCTTTCTGTGGGTCAGACCAGGGTGCATCTGCTTTAGCCAGTTCCCTGCTTCAGCTGTCAAGGCTCACTTCCTGCAAGACATCCCCAAGGAGAAGCTGCATGGACCTACCCCAATAAAGCCATGGGTGCTGGAGCACCTGTGTGGAAACCCCTGCGGAGACCCCTGCCAGTGCTGAGATGCATACACATTCACTGACTTGGCTTACCTCCTGTAGGCAGCATCATTGCATGTGCTTTGTGAGATGGAGGAGGACTTTGTGGATTGGTGTCAGACATATTGGTTAATGTTGGACTTGTGGGTTTGGGCAGCACTGGGTTGGGATGTTTTCTTTCTTGATGTGCAGTTAACCTTTATATAAAACTCTCTCTTATATATGAGTTTCTGTGGCTTTGTTTCTCTAAAGTACCCAGACTAACACAGTATGTCAGCATAGCAAAAGCTTATTTGTAGACAACAAAACTTGATGTGGTCATGGTTAATTTATAACAATATAAATACATATTTTTGAGAGATTTGATTGGGAAGTTCCTGAACCAATGCAAAGCCTAAACAGGCTAATAAAAAAATCAGATGAAACACAAGACCAAAAGAAAATAACTTAATATACAAAGCTTAAAAGTTTCCGATGTCATGTCAAACCTAGGCTATCAAACATCCTGCTGTGTCATGAAGGGCCCTCATGCCATAGCCGGTCATGCAATGGCCGCAAATGCAAGGTCAGCAGTTCAAAACCACCAGCTCTGCTCCATGGTAGAAAATTGACGCTATTTCCAGGAAAAGCTATGGCCTGAGAAACCCACCCGGCAGGTCTGCTCTCCCACAGGGTGGCTGTGAGTCAGCAGTTAGTTTGGATTGGTTTGGATTGACTGATGTTTCTCAGTTGTATCATTTAGAAACGGAACTAGTCATTTTATCAATTTTACTTTCACTGCCCCCAAATACTTATCCAATTATCATGCAGGAAATATTTTGTGGTGATTCACAAGCCCTTCCTCCATCTTATGATTTCATCCACCAAAATGAATCTAATATCATAAAAGTTTTAAAACATTTCATCATCTCTTGTTTTCTACACCAAAGCACATGAAGTTCACTTCCCTTCCGACCTTCCACAACCTCCCACACACCTTCAAGTTAGCCTTTAAGATCTTTCATATTCTGGTTCAACCAGACATTCTGCTTTAAGACAAAGCTACTTCCTTTTTCTCTTAAAAAAAAAAAAAGACAAAAACATATGATCAGCCCTTCTGTCTGTTTTCTAGCTTTCCAGTCCACATTGAAATGTATTAGTTCTTCGGTCAGTCTAGCCCTCGGTGAAAGGCAGGGGGTGAGGAAGCCTCAAGGAACCAGAGGAATAGTGTGTTTGTTTCATTGGGGCTTTACTGCGCCCTGGTTGACTCATTCCTTCCCTGTGAGCTCTCTGTGGGAGGATGTTCCATTGTCCACAGATGGGCTTTGGGTCTCTGCTCCGACCTTGTTCTCAACAATATGGGGGTTTGGTTTGTTTGTGCACATGTACAGATATGAGATAAGAGCTCACAATACACAGAATCCAGGGACGGGAATGGGAATAGCGATACTAGAAATGTAGGAGTAAGATGGGGAGAGGAGGGGAGGAAGGGGAAACTGATCCCAATGATCAACACATAAATACACACACACCCCTTCCAGGGGGACAAACAACAGAAACCATGGGGGAAGGGACACAGAGGTAGGTATAAGATATGAAAATAAGGGAACTGATTACAAGGATCCACATGTGACCTCCTCCCTGGGAGATGGACGGCAGAGAAGGGGGTGAAGGGAGACTCCGGCTAGGGCAAGATATGACAAAATAACAATCTGTGGTTTATCAAGGGCTCATGAGGGAGAGGGGAGCGGGGAGGGAGGGGGAAAAAAAAGAGGACCTGATGCAGAGGGCTTAAGTGGAGAGCAAATGCTTTGAGAGTGATGAGGGCAAAGAATGTATGGATGTGCTTTATACAATTGATGTATGTATATGTGTGGATTGTGATAAGAGTTGTATGAGCCCCTAATAAAATGTTAAAAAAAAAGAAAAAACAAAGAAAATGATGAGGGCAAAGAATGTACAGATGTGCTTTATACAATTGATGCATGTATATGAATGGATTGTGATAAGAAAGAGTTGTATGAGTCCCTAATAAAATGTTTTTAAAAATATATGAAAATAATATTTTTTTATAATTTGTCATAAGAGTGGGGGGAAGGGAGTGTCAAAAGAAGAGCTGTTACCAAGGGCTCAATAGAAAGTAAATATCTAGAAAAGAATGATGGCAACATATGTACAAACATGCCCGATACAATTGATATATGGATTGTTATAAGAGTTGTAAGAGGCCCCGATAAAGTGATCTTTAAAAAAAAAAAAGTCAGTTCTTATGGTGATTTCACCTAGTGGCCCATGGGCTTGCCACCAAAGGCTATACTTCACTACTTTAATACGATACACACACACATTTTAAATCCAGAAAGACATACCAACTTGAAAGCCCGTCAAGTTAAAAAGGGAACTCTTCATTAAGCCTGTAGGTAAGTGGATAGATTTAAAAGGGATCAAGTGAGCATTCAGATGAGAACTTACCAAGTAAAAATGAGGGTCACGAGCTGTCCATGTCCAGAGAGCAATCAGATAAGACAACAGAGTAACATTTAGGAAGCCTGATCAATCTCCCTGGCCGTCTTAGTGACCCCAGGGGCAGACTCATCTAGATGTTGCTCTGCGCCAAACTCGCCAGGCGCCATGCTTGTCACAGAGCAATACCAAAAATCATGAGAGATTCCGCGAAAGCTGGGGTCCAAGGCAAAGCGGAGTCGGCCCTCGTTAGAGAAAATACGTTCATGTTACATGACTTCCCAGGACATTTCCACTTGGTCAGGAATTCATAATGATCTGCTGCTGGGGCACCAGCCTTTCTGCAAAACGATCCAATCTACCCTGCATCTGAAAGCCAGACTAAACATAGAATGAATTAGATTGTCAAATTAGTAATATACGTTCTTTCTAATGGCAAGAAACCCAATTCTTTGTTAATGCTATTTGATATCAATACTCCCTCAAAAACAAAAAAACAAAAACTTAAATGAATTAAACTTTTAGTCAGACAAGTAATGTTTTAGCCTATCAAATAAATTTAATATTGGTGAATACTTCAAACATTGTTCTTGTTTTATCTCTTAAAATTCTGAAAAATGAACAAAATAGAGGGGAAATGAACACTCTATTTCTCAAGTGAATTCTAACTCACAGCAATCCAGTAAGGGCAGGGCAGGACAGAACTGCTCCTGTGGGTTTCTGGGACCATAACTCTTTGCAGGAGTAGAAAGTCCTATCGGTGGAACTGCTCACTTGCAAGTAATAACCCAACTAACTCATCACCACTTCATCCATCACCTGGGCTCAACACCTTAGTTAACAGACTTGAATAAAATACATACCGTATATACTTGAGCCTAAGCCGAGGAACCTAATTTCACCAAAAGAAAAACCTGCATTAAAAATGTGCTGAAAACTCAGCTTATACTCGAGTATATACAGTACTTTCCTTAAAAAGAAGACAGCATACCTTCCCATTTATTTGAGTTACCTTTTCCTTACCATTAGGGAAGCGACCTTCTCTCTATCTAATTTTTTGCCACTTAAACTTGTTTGCCTTTTACTCAGGCATACTCATTTTCTACCAGGGCACCTTCCTTTATGGGTTTCATTGTCTGGAAGTTTTGCATAGTCAAGACTATGGGCAGCTTCTTTTGTGGCTTTTGGTGTTTTACTGTGCTTAGAAAAGCCCATTGTTACCTGTCTTAGTGATCTCCTGCTACTTTAACAGAAGGAAACTTATTTTCTCACATTTAGGGGCCTACAAGTCTGAATTCAGGCACCAGCTCCGGAAGGTCCTTCTCTCTTCCAACACCTGTGGGCCCAGCAGATTGCCAAGGGTGTTGGCCTCCCTCTTCCTACAAGGATCTCAGAGCAGGGACCCCAAGTCCAAAGACTGCCGTCCACTCCTGGCTCTTCTTCTGGAAAGCTCCCTTCTCTGTCTTTGGATCAACTTTAAGATACAAGGCGTGCAAGGGCTCAAGTAGAAAGAAAATGTTTTGAAAAGGAAGATGGCACCTATGGACAAGTATGCTTGACACAGTGATGTATGGGTTGTGATAAGGGCTGTCAGAGCCCCCAATGAAATTATTTTTAAAAAGAGAAAAGGTGTGACTCATGTAAGGCTGTGACTGAAGATACATCCGGCAAGGATCCTGCATCATAAACAGATACAGATTAGGGTTCACAGCACTTGACAGAACTGAGGCAAATGGATCCTGAGACACCATGCCAACAACCATGGCCTAATTGAGTTAGCACAATTAAATTGTGGGGTGACACAATTAAATCTATGACACAACCCCAGATTATTGAAACATCATATACCAAACCAAGCTCACCGCCATCGAGTCGACGCTCACCCAGAGCAGGCCCTGTGAGCTGCTGAGCCTGTAACTGTTCACGGGAGTGGAAAGCCGAGACTTTTTCTCCTGAGGAGGAGCTGGTGGTTTTGAACTGCAGACCATGTGGATAGCAACCCAGTATGTAACCACTAATGTATTTTTTTATTTTTAAAAAGACCTATTTTACAGTTAGCTAACCCAGGATTGTGCTCATTGTTTCTGTTCTACCCCCTGGGTTGAGGCATAGGACAAGGGTCTTCAAAGCTGGTTAGTGACTGTCCTCCCTCTGCCTGAGCCACAGAGGGAGGGGCGTCAGGTTTAGGAGCACTGTGCAATGTGTGGTTAACTGCTTCCAGAGATCACTGTCTCCTTTCCAAGGGAAAAGAAAATGTTTTGGAAAGGATGATGGCAACCTAGGTACAAATGTGCTTGATACAATGGATGTATGGATTGCGATAAGAACTGTAAGAGGACCCAATGCAATGATTTATTCAAATTTTTAAAAAATCAGTGTCTCCTTTACTATATGAACAGAAGATTAGATGGCTACCATTATTCAATACTGAGATAAAAGATTTGATAGAAGAATTCTGATGCAAAGGGGAGAGAGGTAGAACAGAATTTCACATTCCCATGTACACTAGAAGTTCTGGGACCAAGAAGGCTAGGTGAACCCCTGAAACGATTGCTCTGGGATAACCTTTAGCTCTTAAACCAAAATATATATCCCCTAAAGTCTTCTTTAAAAACTTTAGATGTGGATCTTTAAAACCTGAGTTACTCTCTGACCACAGTCAAGGAGTGTAACTGACCTGGTTATCAGACAAAAGATTCTTGAGCCATTTATAGAAGATTAAAATGTAACATCTGATTTGAATGGTTAAAATGTACCATCTGATTTGAATGGTTAAACTGTAACATCTGATTTGATGCCCTTTTTGACATATCTACAAGTTCTAGCAGTTAGAAAAGAGGAAAGGGGAAATACATGTGGACGCAGCCTCAGTGGACCACCTCTGAACAAAGAATGGGGATGTGAACAGCCTTCTTATCAGACAGAATGCATTGGGAAGCTTTGAAAGCTAACACCTTCTCATTTGATCTCCCTTTGATCTATTTTAAAGTTGTTCTAACTTTTAATGTTTTCCATTTTCTTTCCAAATGAGGTTTTCCTCTATTTTATTTTGTTGTTGTTAGCTTTTTTGACTCCATGTTTTGTATTTTTGTATGTTTTTTGATATGTGAAATCCAGACTGGGTGAATGCAAAGAGACAGAAACTGGACTGACGGTTCATTGGGGGTCTGGCCGAGAAGATGGGTGGGTGAGAAGAATGAATGGGGAGCTAGTAACAAGAAGTACAAGAACAAAGAAACTGCGCTCAAATGGACTGTGGTAGTGATTATATGGCTCAACTATTGAATTGTCTGATATTTGTTTGTATTATGTCCCAATAAAACTGTTCATTTAGAGAAGAGTAAATCAAACTGTGGTAAAGAAAAAAAAAACCAGTTTTGTACTGGCATATTTGAATTGGGTCACTGCAGGTATAAATTAAAATCCTATTTGGAATTCAACTAAGACTTTGATTTCTACTTTTTAAAAGAAAAGTAAAACTCTTGACCAACTTTTTTGGTCAAGGTTTTACTGTTTAAAAAACAGGGAAGGCTGGCCCACCAGGCCATGAGGATGATGTTCCTGATTAGAGCAGCCAGTCCACAGAGAGGACAACATGGCTGGCCCCACTATGAGACATGATGCCCCTCACGGACACATGGCGCTACAGGGGACAGCACCAGAGACACACCGAGGAAAAGCACTGGGGGAGTGCAGCGGAACAGCAAGGGAATGGAGTGGCAAGGTCCCCAGGGAATGTTGAAAGTGGACTTTGGGGTCAGGGCATGGTGCCCCAATAGACTGGACTGGAAAACACTCCTAAGGGTCAATAAACGATCCTTAAACTAGCAAATAAATAAGTAAATACATAAATAAATAAATACATAAATAAACAGGGAAGGCAAACATCAGAATTTCGAACTTGGATGAATATTTACTTAGTATCTATTAAGAATGGCGGTGCTGCTGCCCCGAAGAAAGTGCATCGCAGGCAAAGGGATAAGAAATAGAACTGATAGTGCTAAATGAAGGTAGAACCTGCAAATATGTTTGTAGCAAAGATCAGTATTTCAAGTAAATATCCTGACTCCAAAATGAAATGTTCACTCTCGAGGATTTGTTAGTTTGTTACTATTGGTGGTGACATTATGGCTTATAGCAACCCTGTGTAGAACACAATGAAACGTTCTCCCATCCTGGGCCAGCCTCTCAACTGTTACATTTGAGCCCATTGTTACAGCCACTGTAACCATGTTACAGCCTCAATCTAATTGAGGGCCTTTGTCTTTTTCACCTGCCCTGTATTTTGCCAAGCATGATGTCCTGTCACTAATCCCACCTTATAACAATGTCTAAAGTACTAGAGACCAAGCCTCACCAACGCTGCTTCTAAGGAGCATTCTGGCTGTACCTCTAAGACAGATTTGTTTTTCTGGCAGTACCTGCAAGATTCTTCACCAACACCATCATTCAAATGTATCACGTCTTCTTTTTCTGTCTTCCATATTCATTGACCAACTTTCATACATATGAGGTGATTCGTCTGCAAAGTGCATGTATCCTTGTCTCAACATACTTAAGAGGTTTTGTAAAACATATATATATATTCGGTTTACAATGTGAATTGGGTCACCACAGGTATAAATTAATTTTGAATTCATCTAAGACCTGCCTTCCTACTTTTTTGTTTTTAAGCATGCGTTTCAAATTTATGTTGGACTTCGGTTTTCAAAGAAATTTCTTCACAATGAAGCCACCAACAGCTGAAGTCCCAGGTCCGTTGCTTCTTTCTGGGGAGAAATTGGCATGACGCCTGCATCAGAAGGGTTACCGTGGGGTGAGTTTCAGAGGTGGGACAGACTAAGGGAAAGCAGCCTTTCCATGTCAATCCTGGAGGTCCCTGTAGAGGAGATCCCATGCTTGATGAAGAGGGAACGTGGCTGGATAAAAGAGGCAGGACTATCTGCTCCAGGACATAACATGGAAATGCTTGCCACGTCCTGAGTTCAGAATTTTTGTTTTCTTTCTGAGATGAAGAAAATATAAAAGCACCTAAAGGTCAAGGAAAATGTTCTTCTGATGATGAGGAAGCCCACACTCTGTCCGACGTGGGACTCGACGGGCCCCGGCCGCCGGCGCCGAGGCCGGCTCCACGAGGCGCACCTCACTCCGCCATCTTCGCTCCTTCTCACCTACCTTCCTACTTTTTAAAAGAAACCATTCAACTTTTTTTGGTCAAAATTTTACTGCGTAAAAAACAAGGAAGGCAGGAGAGGGAGGGGAAATAGATGAGCTGTTACAAGGGCTCAAGTAGAAAGAAAATGCTTTGAAAATAATGATAGTTAAAAATATAATAATAAAGAAAATAATGATGGCAACCTTTGTACAAATGCGCTCGACCCAATGGATGGATGTGTGGATTGTGATCAGAGATGTGAGAGCCCCCAGTAAAAGTATTTAATTAAAAATAACAAACAAAAAAACAAGGAAGGCAAAAGTTTATTTTTCAAAACTTCAGCCACCCCCAACTTTTACTGTGTCTTAGGTGGGAGGCTCACACTTCAGATTATTTTCCTATTGGGAACTTAACACATCTAACCTCTGAACAGCTGTGTCTCTCTCCTGCCCTCCCCACCCTGTTGTGTTTCCCAAGGTAACACTTGTGAGTCCTGTAGCCCATGCTCTCGTTCCTTCCCTCTCCCTCCTACCCTTGAAAATGATCCAAGTCTGTTTCTTTTCTTTCTTTTTGTTTTTTACTTTTTATTGTGAATTAAGTGGGGGTTTAAATTTTAGATCATTTTGTATTCAACAGCTTAATCTACTTAGCAGAACTCCCAATAGTTGGGCATCACACCCCTCCCCACCCTTCTTCCTTTTGTAGAACATGATAGTCTCTTCACTGAAATCCACACCTATCTACCTTCTGGCCTATTTCTTCCCCTCCCCTCCCCTCCCCCTCCTCTTCCCCCTCCCCTCCCAGCCCTGGTAAGTCCTCCAAGTCTGTTTCTTGTAGTATGAAAACCTTGCCTTGATTTTTTTCTTTACAACAGTGGTTTCATACAATATTCATCCTTTTGTGATTGGCTTACGTCACTCAGCATAATGTCCTCCTAGTACATTAATGCCATGAGGTATTTCACAAATTCATTACAGCTTTTAACATTTCATCATGTCCCACTGTGCATATGCATCAAAGTTTATTTGTCCAATCTTCTACCGATGGGCATTTGGGTTGTTTCCATCTTCTTGCTATTGTGGTGTTCGTGCTATGGCTCTTGTTTCTTCATAGTGGATACACAGTAAAGGATTGCTGGGTCACATGACATGTCTGTGCCCTGCTGTTTGAGGAGGGATCATACCAAGTTCAACAGCAGTTGCTGTTTTACAGTTCTGCCAACAGCGTATGATGGTGTCGGTCTCTCTACCCACCCTCCAGCATTTGCTATTTACTGATTTGGGGGTTATTTTGCTCACTTTGCTATCAATGCCGGGGTGAGGTGGGATCTCATCATTGCTATGATTTGCTTCTCTCATATGCCTTATATACACAAGCATTTCTTTATGTTTGTTGGCTACCTGGATGTCTTCTTTTGTGAACTGTATGTTCATATCCTCTGCCCATTTTTAAATTGTTATTCAAATTTTTCTAAGATACTGACATTTTCTATAGATGTTCAAGATTAGTCCCTTGTTCCATGTATCGTTGCCAAAACTGTTTTCCCAATCTGTGGATTCTCTTTTTTTCACCTTTTTGATGAAGTCTTTTGATACACACAAGAAGTCCCAATCACCTATTTTGTCTTCTGCTGTATGTGTGTTTTTCATGATGGTTGGTACTAGGTTTATGCCATGTATTCAGGCCATTAAGTTTGTCCCTATTTTAACACTGATAATCTTTTAATTCCAGAGTCTACATTTAGGTTTTTTAATCCATCTTGAGTCTGTTTTTGGATGTGTAGTAAGTTATGGGCCCTGTTTTCTTCTTCTGCAAATGAAAACCCAATTTTGCCAGCACCATTTGGTGAAGAGACTCTTCCCCGTTTAATGTATTTCAGCCCTCTGTCAAAGATCAATTGTCTGTAGGTGTGTTAGGCTGGATTGACTGGAGAAACAAATCCAGTAACACTCACGAGTGTATAAGAAAAAGTTTTATCAAAATAATAATCTATAAATTATAAAGGGCTCATGAGGGAGGGGGGAGCGGGGAGGGAGGGGGAAAAAGAGGACCTGATGCAAAGGGCTTAAGTGGAGAGCAAGTGTTTTGAAAATGATTAGGGCAAAGAATGTACGGCTGTGCTTTATACAATTGATGTATGTATATGTATGGATTGTGATAAGAGTTGTATGAGCCCCTAATAAAATGTTTTTTTTTAAAAGCTTTAGGCGTCTGGCTCCCGCTCTCACAGCCATTGCAGTACATTGAGCTCCATAGAGACAGCGCCGGGCCAGGCAGAGCCGGACGGCACTGGGCGACTCTGCCTCGCGGATGAAATAAAGATAACAACATGGGCAAAGGCGATCCTAAGAAGCAGAGGGGCAAAATGTCATCCTATGCATTTTTTGTGCAAACTTGCCGGGAGGAGCACAAGAAGAAGCATCCGGATGCCTCTGTCCACTTCTCAGAGTTTTCTAAGAAGTGCTCAGAGAGGTGGAAGACCATGTCTGCTAAAGAGAAGGGGAAATTTGAAGACATGGCTAAGGCGGACAAGGCCCGTTATGAGAGAGAAATGAAAACTTATATCCCTCCTAAAGGGGAGACAAAAAAGAAGTTCAAGGATCCCAATGCACCCAAGAGGCCTCCTTCAGCCTTTTTCTTGTTTTGCTCTGAGTATTGCCCCAAAATCAAAGGCGAGCACCCTGGCCTGTCCATCGGGGACGTTGCGAAGAAGTTGGGAGAGATGTGGAACAATACTGCGGCCGCTGACAAGCAGCCTTATGAGAAGAAGGCCGCCGAGCTGAAGGAGAAATAGGAAAAGGATATCGCCGCGTACCGGGCTAAAGGGACGCCCGATGCTGCCAAAAAGGGAGGCGTCAAGGCCGAGAAAAGCAAGAAAAAGAAGGAGGAGGAGGAGGACGAAGACGAGGAGGAAGATGAAGAGGAGGAGGAGGACGAGGAAGATGAGGATGAAGAAGAAGATGATGATGATGAAGAAGTTGGTTCTGGTGCAGTTTTTTTCTTGTCTATAAAGCATTTAACCCCCCTGTACACAACTCACTCCTTTTAAAGAAAAAAAATTGAAATGTAAGGCTGTGTAAGATTTGTTTTCAAACTGTACAGTGTCTTTTTTTGGTATAGTTAACACACTACCGAATGTGTCTCTAGATAGCCCTGTCCTGGTGGTTTTTTCAATAGCCACTAACCTTGCCTGGTACAGTATGGGGGTTGTAAATTGGCATGGAAATTTAAAGCAGGTTCTTGTTGGTGCACAGCACAAATTAGTTATATATGGGGATGGTAATTCTTTTTTGTTTCATTTTTTTTCCTCTTCAGTTGTCTATGATACAGCTTATACGAAATAATTGTTGTTCGGTTAACTGAATACCACTCTGTAATTGCAAAAACAAAAAAAGTTGCAACTGTTTTGTTGACATTCTGAATGCTTCTAAGTAAATACCATTTTTTTTATTTAAAAAAAGCTTTATATCAAGAAGTAATTATATATCGAGAAAGCATCCCTGTTCATGAGGGAGGGGGGAGTGGGGAGGGAGAGGGAAAAATGAGCTGACATCAAGAGTTCAAGTAGAAAGCAAATGTTTTGAGAATGATGATGGCAACAAATGTACAAATGTGCTTGATACAATGTATGGATGTATGGATTGTGATAAGAGTTACACGAGCCCCAAATTAAAAAAAAAAGATTTAAAAAAAGAGCATCCCTGCCCAGTCCAACTCAAGTCCAGAAGTCCAATACTAGTCCAGAAGGCCTTCTTCAGACTTACACAGCATCATGCAATGATGCAGAACGCAGGAAGATCCCAGGCCGGTGTAGTCATGTGAATCCAAGGTTGGTGGAAATACAGCAGGGCACCAGCAGCTCTCAGGGTGGCCACCAGAACCACAGCAAGCAGGAAAGTGGAGTCAGGATGGGGATGTCTCAGAGTCCTCCTTATGAGAAGGCCACTCCCCCAGGGTAGCACCATCAGGTTGTGACCTGATTGACAGGTTGGATTCCACTCCTACACTTTCGTACATCTTCAAATTGACGTAAAATTATCTACCACCCAAGGGCACATGAGGGAGGGGGGAAAGGGGAGGGAGGGGAAAAAATAGAGGACCTGATGCAAGGGGCTTAAGTGGAGAGCAAATGCTTTGAGAATGATTGGGGCAGGGAATGTATGGATGTGCTTTATACAATTGATGTATGTATATGTATGGATGGTGATAAGAGTTGTATGGGTCCCTAATAAAATGTAAAAAAAGAAAAGAGGAGAAAAAAATGATTAGGGCAGGGACTGTACAGATGTGCTTTATACAATTGATGTATGTATATGTATGAACTGTGATAAGAATTGTATGAGCCCCTAATAAATTGTTAAAATTTAAAAAAAATAAATAAAATGATTAGGGCAAAGAATGTACAGATGTGTTTTATACAATTGATGTATGTATATGTATGGATTGTGATAAGAGTTGTATGAGCCCCTAATAAAATGTTTTTTAATAAAAAAAATTATCTACCACAGTAGGCGGATGCAATTATTTCTGGGTTCTCTATTTTGTTCCACTGGTCTATGTATCTCTCATTGTCCCAGTAGTAGAGTGTCTTGACCACTGTAGCAGTATAGTAGGCTTTGAGGTTAAGAAGTAAGAGGCCTGACTTTATCCCCCCCACCCCACCCCCACCATCCCTGTAGTGCTTAGCTTGTCCTGGGTCTCTTTCCTATCCATGAACATAAAGCATTCCTCCATTTATGCAGATTTCTTTTTAAGATTATTTTATTGGTGGCTCACACAACTCTTATCACAATCCATCCATCCATCCATCCATTGTGTCAAGCACAACTGTACATTTGTTGCCATCATCATTCTCAAAACATTTGCTTTCTACTTGAGCCCTTATGTAAATTTCTTATCGTCCTGATTTGTCATTTTCTTTGTGCAAGTCTTTTGTTTCTTTGGTTAAGTTTATTCCTAAATATTTCAACTCTTGGGTGGTGTGGTAGTCACATAATCTTGTGTCAACTTGAAGATATTAAGAGTGAAGGAGTGCAGTCTAGCCTGTCAATCAGGTTGAATCCAGCCTGCTATCTTCTTGTGGGTGTGGCCTTCTCATAAGGATTCTGGGAACTTCCTTTCTCCATTCTGGAGACAGAAACTTCCCTCTATGCTACACATTCCTGTTGACAAGCCCTACGGAGCCACACTGATGGCAGCCAGAACCGTGGAGATGCTTCCACCGCCATTAGATCCACAAGACTTTTCACCCACTGGCCTGTGATCTTCCTGAACTCAACATCATTGCTGCGTGAGTCTAAATATGGACATATGGGCTAATATTGGACTTAGGGACATGATCTGGACTGGTCTGGGATGTTTTCTCAATATACAATTGCACTTTTATATAAAGCTCTCTCTTATACACATATGAGTGTCTCTGGATTTGTTTCTCTAGTCAAGCCAGACTAAAACAGGTGGCTATTATAAATGGTATTGTTTTCTTTTCAATTTTTTTAATAAATGGTATTTTTTCTTGATTTCCTTTTGAGAGATATTTTTGACAGAATACAGAAATCTTATTGACTTTTAAATTTTTTTTCTGATTGATTTGTGTATGTTGATCTTATACCCTGCCACATGACTGAGTCTTTCAATGATTTCCAACAATTTTCTTGTCAAGTCTTTGGGGTTTTCTATCTACAGAAACATAATATCTACAAATAGCATTTTCCTCCATCTTTGCCAACTTTGATGCATCTGATTTCTTTTTTTAATCATGTATTGTCTTTATTGCTTAGCTACATTCCTGAATTTGTTTAATCAGATTCCTCTCAATTGGTAGACATGTGGATCATGACCAATACGTCACTAACACAAGCAATGCATATGCACACGCATGTTCACCGCAGCACTATTCACAGTAGTAAGAAGATAGAAGACCACAGAAGAACTGCTGCATTTGATGAAGACTACTGAAAGTGTCAATAGACTGCCAAAGAGACAAACAGAAAAAACATAACAAATCTGTCTTGGAAGAAGTACGGTCAGAATGCTCCTTGGAAGCGAGGATGGTGAGACTTTCTTTGTCTTACGTACTTTTGACATGCTCTCAGGAGAAGAAGGTCCCTGGGAAGGTCAAACAGAAGGGCGGCAAAAACAGGAAAACTCTCAAGGAGCTGGGTTGACGCACGCAGTACCTGCCACACGGGGCTCAGATGTAACAAGAACAGTGAGGACGGCACAAGACTGGGCCGTGTTCCATTCTGTGTGCTTAGGGTTGCTGAGTTGGAACCAACTCCCAGCACTGTCAACATAATAACTCTTACAGTAAATACGGACCCAAACACAACAGCGATTTTGAGGACGGTGCAGGAGCGGGCAGTGCTTTGTTCTGTTGGACATATGGTCACTAGTTGTCTGAACCTATTTGACAGCACCTAACAATAATAGCAACATACTTAAAACTAAAGTACATAATTTTTTATATATATCTAGGATTTTAAAATTCTTAGGAAGGCATCTGTGAGTCACAGGGTATGGAGCACTGAACATTTTAAAGTTTCTTGACATATAATTTGAGTGCCATACCACTCAGCAGTTTAAATGTATTGAAAAGAGGTGTGCATTCATCAGCACAATCAATTTTAGAGCTCTGTTTTCATTCTTGTACCCATTATTAGCTACTCATTTCTCCTCAACCTTCATTTTTTCCTGCCATAACCCTAAGAAACTATTCATCTGGTTACTGTCCTGTTGTTAGGTGCTGGGATAGGTAGGTTTATTGTGCCAACCTGGCCAATAGGAACATGTGGGATTAATAAGGTTGCCTTTTGATTGGAGGGAAAAGAGATAAATGGCCCGCCCCTCTCTCTCTTGCTCTCTGGTGATCGGACCAGTGTGCTGCTGCTTTAGCTAGTTCTCTGCCTCAACTTGTGAGCTACACTACCTGTGGGACAAAAAAGATCCCAAAAACAGCAAACAAAACACAGAAAAACCCCATTTCAAAAGAAAGAAAATAATAAAAAGGGAGCAAGTTAAAAATTAGTCAAAAGGGGAAACAAGTGGTAAGAATAATTGACAGTGGATGACGAGGGTTTAACTACCAAACCACTTAGAATCCTGGCCCAGCCAAGTTGGCACATAATCTTAATTATTTTAGCAACATTATTAGCTTTCTGATAAATTATATAAGGAACCTCCATACCAGGTGTGGTAAACTGAGGACTTGGATGAGTCTATTTGGCCTTATTTCTACACTCACAACCATGGGCATGGAAAACTATCCCTGTTTTGAAAAAGATCTCCATTGTTCCATTGTATTTGAAATGTTTTCAAGTACACACTTTCCAGGCCGAAAATGTGTCCCCCGTAATAGCCCTCCATTCAGGCACAGTTATAAAGGCACTACCATAAAAATGAATCATTCCTACAACTTGCTTCTTCACTATGCCAGAAGGTTAGATAGGAGCAATCAGGTTCTATAGCCCAACCCACTGTAAAATGTAGCCAACCCTCTTCTTCTGATATGGATCATAGATTGTTCTCAGGAGTGTTTTTTCTCAGGAAGTCAACTAGCACTAGGTCAAGATGATGACTCACCTAATTGCTCGTTTATTATGTTGCCCACTTATGATATTACCAACTGACTAATATGTTTGCTGTATGGCATGTATGCTTTTTGAAAGATCTGTAAGCCCCGTTATATAAACCCATTAGAAAATACATTCACTCTCTTGATCCTGGCATAGGGACAAGAAGGCCCTGTCTTTATTATTTTCCACAATCGCAAAGTTGCTCCTGAGGACATGTTCAAGTGTTAGGTACCCATAGCCCAACTGATAAGTGGATCTGATAATTCCAATAACAATAGCATCATTAATCTAACCAACAGCTCAGGTGTGACACATTAATGAGAAAAATATCCAAGAAAGCTTTCTGGTTAAAATGAACGGCAAGGTTCCCCTAAATAAATTAGTAAAATTTAAGTGACAAAACAAAACTAATTAAAAACTAATGACGGTTAGGAATAAAGTCATCATTCTAATAAACTTCATTCATTAAGGTAAAACAAAATCCAAATGAGTGTTTCAGTTCCTTTTCCTGTGACAAGTCTTCTTAGTTTAATGCAGCAAAATTTAGTTTATTCTAATAAGGTCCCAATTGAGTTGTTTCAAGGTTTCCTCAAATATATAATATTTTGGGATAAAACTAGTTATGCCTGGCCATCAAGCCTCTCTCATCTATGAGGAATGCTACTGTGTTTTATAAAGATAAATCTAAATCCAGGAATCCTAATATATTTTTTAAAAATCAATTAAAATATTTGCTTAGTGTAGTGGAGAACCAAAACTCACCTTTAAGATAATTGGACAATTCTTCTCAGAAGGGCCACATGGAAGGGGTGAAAAATCTAGGGTGTGGCACAGCACTGATGAACCACATAATTATCCTTTAGTTCTTTAATATTTCCTCCCCTTACTATTATGGTTTGTATTTATTTTACCTCATTAATCATGTTATATTTGCATATGTTCTTTTGTATATTTAGGATCACTCAGTACATGAAAGCTACCTTCAGAAAGCTATTTCAGTACATGAAAATAACCCTTCAGAAACAGTAACGGGAGTAATGGTTCCCTGGGGGTATGGGAAGTGGGGGGGGGAGGAATAGGGAACTGATAGTATTGATGACTGTGTATAACCTCACTGATGGGATCGAACAACAGAAGTGGATGGGAATGGATATACTGGATTATGTAGGATTATAGCAAAAATAATTTTTAAAAACTTTTGGGGGAAAAATATAATAAGAGTGGGGAGAGGGAAGGAATGGGGTAAAGGGGAGCTGATATCAAGGAGTTCAAGATGAAAGAAAATGCATTGAAACTGATTGTGGTAGCAATTGCACAATACTGCTTGATGTGATATCTGTAAGACTCCCAAAAAGATGATTACAAATTAAATAAATATTTGCTTGGCAAGATAATATGGAGCGGACTCCTCTTGGTGGAGGTCTATTTGAATAAGCTAAGTGTTCTTCCCCAGGGCACACTGCGCTTCCCTTGCTCACCCACCTGTTTGTGAGTCACTGTGTATGAAAGGCAAAACGGCATCCTAGCCAGACCCTCTGCCCTAACATCTCTTCTCCTCCTTTAGGCATGCATTTCTGTACCAATTCTGCTGTCACCATCACATACTCTACTTCTGTGGTTTCACGTTAGGCTAAACTGTAGGAACAATCTGGTTTCCTGACAAGCGAACTCAAGCTGATATTGAATCTCTTCTGAGAATCTAGTTTAAAGATCGGAGTGATAAGCAAAAGAATGACAGTTAATGTTACAACCATTGGGCAGGCGTGCCAGATAACACTGTTTGGAGAACAAATAAAATTATTATTGATCTACCATAAACCTAAATGCCAAGTTGTATGAACTGTCAGCCATTTTTTAGCAAGATTGCAGCCATTTAATTTGAGACAGCCCTGTTTAAGTATAATTAATCTTGTTTTTTTATTTGTCAGAGCCTGTTTTGACCATTTTTATGAGCTCAGCCAGAGCTTGCAATGTTAATTGCTGTTTGAGTCTACCTGGGAGTTGAGTTGACCCTTCTAGCCTTCAGTCACTATATGTCATTGTTAAAGAACAGTCAGGTGAAAATTGAATGCCAAAGTAGATTATAATTTTTTCCTGCAGCATTTTAATTGTGCCTGGTCTGTGTAACCTGTCATGTGTTGTCAGAATTATAGTCATCTGCAAGTAATCTGTAATTCGTATTTGGAGAGGAAACTTGTATAAAATTCATGTGGACATGGTTGCTGAAGACAAAGGGGGTGCATAAGCAAATGTGAAGAGGAAAGCTGATGGTGCCCAGCTATCAAAAGACACAACATCTAGGGTCTTAAAGGCTTAAAGATAAACAAGCGGCCATTTAGCTCAGAAGCAACAAAGCCCACATGGAAGAAGCACACCAACCTGTGTGATCACGAGGTGTTGATTGGATCAGGTATCAGGCATCAAAGAACAAAAAAAATCTTATCATTGTGAATGAGGGGGAGTGAGGAGTGGGGACCCAAAGCCCATCTGTAGGCAACTGGACATCCCCTTACAGAAGAGTCATAAGGAAGAGACAAGCCAGTAAGGGTAAAGTATAGCACTGATGAAACATACAACTTTCCTCTAGTTCTTTAATGCTTCCTCCCCCCTCCACTATCATGATCCCAATTTCATCTTACAAATATAGCTAGACCAGAGCATGTACATGGGTACAGATAAGGACTGGAAACACAGGGAATCCAGGACAGATAAAGCCCTCAAGACCAATATTGAGAGTAGCCATATCGGGAAGGGAAGGGGAAGGTGGGGTAAAAAGGGGGAACCAATCACAATGATCTACTATAACCCTCTCCCCCAGGGATGGGCAACAGAAAAGTGGGTGAAGGGAGATGTCGGACAGTGTAAGACAAGACAAAAATATTAATAATTTATAAATTATCAGGGGTTACTGAGGTGGGGTGGGCACAAAGGGTGGTAAAAATGAGGAGCTGATACCAAGGGCTCAAGTAGAAGGCAAATGTTTTGAGAATGAAAATGGCAACAAATGTACAAATGTGGTTGACACAATGGATGGATGTATGGATTGTGATAAGAATTGTATGAGCCCCCAATAAAATGATTTTAAAAAGAAAAAAATTCACAAAGCCTCAGAAACCCTATAAAGTGTCATTGTGGATTGAAACCAACTCAATAGCAATAGTCTGGGTGTGGTCTTCTAATGAGTAAAAGGCTTTCTGTGTGAAAATATTTGCCATGCTCTGTACTTATAAGATTAAATACTATCAACCACCAACCTGAAAAAAATTCACGTGGAAAATTGTAACAATTTGAGCACCCTCCAAAAAGCCAAGTTGCTGCTGGAGGGTCGCTCTGAAGTTGGCTGCTAATAAGAATGTGATTCTTCTGTCTCTGTTCTGCTCGAGATAGAGCGGGCTCAGCAGCACTGATCAGGCTCAGTCGCTGCAGGGCAAGGACCCACTATTTGGGGTGATAGTCTAATTTTCTCTAAGGACTGAATTCTTCAAAGAGTATAATGCTCGGATCAAAGTGGCCTCACTAGTTTCTCTGGATGGCTGTTTAATTCCAAATGGCTTTTTGACACCAAGTTATTTCTCCAAGGCTCAAAGGTCATCGATGGGCAGTGGTCTGCATGAGCTACCCCAACTCCATGAAAGACAGAGATAGAAGAGAGATATTAACAATATTAGGCCAATTGTCTAAATAATCCACAAAACTAAGACCCAACGGTCTCTGTACCACAAATAATATATGCCGTGAGGCATTTTTCTATACCTAAGTAGCACCATGAAGTGCTACATCCTGTAAAACCTTGGGTTTAATATTAATATGAACAAAGCAATATTCATTCACATGTGAAACCATTCCTTTGGAGACCAAGCAGAAAATCATACTACCTCATACTCTGTATTAACTTGAATGAACATAATAGTACTAACTTGAATTATTTCTCGATTCATAGTTTCATAACCTTGCTAAGATTACCAACAAAAACTTTTCATCTGAGAGTCAGAATAGCAAAACCCATTAGCAAGACAATTTAGAGATATTGAAACTGCTTTTCTACATCCAGAGAATAAAGTCTTCAAAAACACCAACAGTATTCCCACAGAAAAATCCATAGTAACTTTTTTTTGTCTGGTCACTAATTTGTCACTGGAATATTGGGATAAGTTGTGATTTGTGAGCCCCATCACCTTCCACGGTTCGGTAAGTCTTGATTTGATTTTGTACGCTCCTAGGTCAAAATACCAGCCTTTTATCAGTTCAATTATTTCAGTTGAAATATTTCGGTCAAATGTTCCGTAGAACAAGTCAGAAAGCAGCTTATCTGCACACACACCTGACAGGTAGAATTGAAAAATCCAGAAATAAATCCATCTATCTATGAACACCCACCTAACAATTGAACAAAGGAATGAGATGCATTAAGTGGAAAAGAGATCATTTACTTAACAAATTGTGTTGATGTTCTTACAAAAGCTGAGTCTTCGGCTGCTACTGAAACAAACCATAATACAGCAAAACCAAATTTTGGTAAGAAGAAAGTTTATTTGCAGTATCAATAATAGACAAGAAGCTGAAGGTTGATTTTTCTAATTGCCTCCTTGAACAACGAAAGAAGGGAAATTTTATGTGTTTCAAAAAGGAGAGCACTTTGGAAAAGACATCAATAATCTTATAACTAAGTTATAGAGTACCGGTTACATTGACTAATAAGCATCACGTCTTCTTCCTTATGCTAGATTCTGCTCCGATGGTTGGTGGCTATCGTGCTTTGAATGGTTGACAGAACAATGGAAAACTTTAGCTTGCTATTTGCAGTGACTCAAACGAACAAGCTTTAGTCTGGTCATTCTAGAACAAGCACCCCTGCTCTTTGCCCTAAAATCAGAAGCTAGTCATTTGTTTCCACTGTACTGCTAAGGAAACCAAAACAAACAACCCCAAACAATAACAACTCGCTGCTCATTTATTTCACTATGAATATGTTTAAGATTCTTCTTTGCTCACATCATTTAAGAAGAGGTACATTAATTCTTAACTTCTAAAGGGAAATGGCAAAAGCTAAGTCATCATAAAATCTAACAAAATTATTAAAACTAATGAACAAAAGTAGCCAAAGTGTCTGCCTATGATGGGGTTTTACTTAGACTTCTGATAAAATGACAGGCTAGGCAGACACACTGCACAGACCTTGCACACCAAAGACACTGGAAACCAGATAACTGTGGAACCCTGGAACCCTGGGCTCCAGCGGCAAGGATAGAGAAGGCCATTGAAGACCAGCTGGGAAAAGAAGCTGAACAAAAGCAGCCAGAGAGGAAACAGATGGATGAATTGTTGGCTGACTTGATGGACATGATCCGTTCTGCTTGTTCAGGACCAGCACCCAATCTCACCTCGCAAGCTACACTCCCCCAGCACAGCGCCTACTCTGTCTGAGGTCAGAGCCTTATCCTAATGAATCGGTATACCACCCCTTCCTTTAGAAGTATGGGAGAGCCCGGGTAGACTATGGAAACAAATCCAACACTCATATGTGTTTAGAAAGAGCTATATATAACCAGTAATTTGTACATTAAGAAAGCATTCCAGCCCAGTCCATAAGTCTGATATTACCCCGTGTGTTGACTCTAGTCCATAAATTCCTCTTTAGACTCACACAGTCATACAATGATGTTGAATGCAGGAAGATCACAGGCCAGTGGGTGGAAAGTCTTGTGGTGATGGAAGCATCTCAGTGCTGGCGTGCGTCTCCTCCAGCTCCAGGGCTCTGGCTCCATCAGTGTGTCTCCATGTGGCTTGTCAACAAGAACGTCTTGCAGGGAGAGAGTGTGTTTGGCATCCAGTGAGCTATTTATCTCCTTAGCACCTTACATGAGATCATCAAGCTGCAAGCTGATTGACAGGCTAAACTCCACCCTTTCACTTTAATAGTCTCAAGTTGACACCAGATTATGGTGTCATCCTGGTTGGGTCAGAACTCCTTCCATAAACAGTGCCATAAACAATTCCACCAGCCGCTTTCTGGGCCCTAAAATTCCTTTTATGGAATAAACACACCAACCCATCTACTTTCTCACCCTACACTAACTACTCCCGGATTCAATCCCTGATCCCAGTTCGGCAGGCAGTGGAAAAAACTTCCAGTGGACAAAGTTCCAACCCTTCACCTCTCCCCATGACCTTGTGAGCTCCTTTGCTTCTCAAACCCCAAATCCACTGCCATGGAGTCAATTCTGACTCATAGTGACCCTAAGACAGACTAGAACTTCCCCTGTGGGTTTCCAACACTAACTCTTTATAGAAGTAGAAAGCCTCGTTTCTCACCCACAGAGCAGCTGGTAGTTTTTAAGGACTTGCCTTGCAGTTAGCAAACCGATGTGTAACCCACTCTGTCACCAGGGCTCCTCTGCTGTTAGTGAATGCCACGCTGAGTGTGACTGCTACATAATCTCGTGTCAACTTGAGACTATTAAGAGTGAATGGGGGGGAAAAAAAAGAGGACCTGATGCAAGGGGCTTAAGTGGAGAGCAAATGCTTTGAGAATGATTGGGGCAGGGAATGTATGGATGTGCTTTATACAATTGATGTATGTATATGTATGGATGGTGATAAGAGTTGTATGGGTCCCTAATGAAATATAAAAAAAGAGGAGAAAAAAATGATTAGGGCAGGGACTGTACAGATGTGCTTTATACAATTGATGTATGTATATGTATGAACTGTGATAAGAATTGTATGAGCCCCTAATAAATTGTTAAAATTAAAAAAAAGATTAAAAAAAAACAAGAAAATGATTAGGGCAAAGAATGTACAGATGTGTTTTATACAATTGATGTATGTATATGTATGGATTGTGATAAGAGTTGTATGAGCCCCTAATAAAATGTTTTTTAATAAAATAAAATAAAGTACCAAAAAAAAAGAGTGAATGGGGTAGAGTCAAGCCTGTCAATCAGGTTACACCCTGATGATGCCTCCTTGTGGGTATGGCCTTCTCATGAGGATTCTGGAAACTTCTCTTTCTCCCTGGTGGTGGGCCATACTCTCTCTGCTTCACCCCCCACCCCCACCCCTACTGACAAGCCACCTAGAGCTACACTGATGGCAGCCAGAGCCTGAATGATGCTTCTACTGCCACTGGACCGACCCACAGGGCTTTCCTTCCACCAGCCTATGATCTTCCTGCATTCGGCATCATTGCATGTGCTGCGTGAGTCTGAAGAGCAGTTTATAGACTAATGTCAAATATATAGGCTAATATTGGACTTGGGGACTTGATATGGACTGGGCTAGGTGTTTTCTCAATATATAATTGCTCTTTTATATACAGTTATCTCTAACACAAATGTGAGTGACCCTGCATTCGTTTCTGCAGGCAGCCTGGCCTAACACACGGAGTCACAGAGCCCTCCAGAGCTTCTCTTCTGAGCATCCTGACCTTGCCCAGTTTGCTCCTTTCTGCTCTCTCTTCTGCTGTATTTTCTACTTACTTTCCCTGAATTTTATTTTATTTTTTGTTTTTCTTTTCCCTTTCCTTGCTCTCTTTATTTTTCTTTACTCTTAGTTATTTGACTTTATATTTATTCTTTTCATTTTGGGCCTTCTGTTTACCCCTCCTGGTTTTATTTCATTTTTCCTGTGCTTCTTATTTTTCAATTATTTTCTTTTTTGTTGCTGTTTTTGTTTGTTTCCTTTAAGGTTTTCTTGGTATATAATTTGTGTATCATACAATTTTAAGGTTTAATGAAATTAATTGTCCAGTCATCACCACAATCGATTTTGGAACATTTTCTTCATTCTTCTACCCATTATTAATATCTGTCCGTTACCCCTGAACTTCCCGTGCCATAACCCTAAAATAATTAATCTAATTACTATCTCTATGAACTATCTATCCTGGATTTTATATAAGGAAATCATACAAAAACTCTAACAGCAAAATAAGAATAGATCAATCTCAATCCAAAAGAAAGAAGAAGATAATAGAAACTAGAACAGATAAAAATAGGTCAAAGGGAAAAATAAATAAGATGTTAAATTTTAACCTAACTGTATCTGCAATAATCTGCTTTCATATTCATTCTGTTTGAGAGCCAGACTACTTTGATTGCCTAGTCTATGGAATGAGGAAGTCCAATGGAGGCTTAATCTGTGTGGGGACTCTGCTGGGACTTTCACTGTAATTCAAACCAAGTGCTCAGAACTTAAGCTCTAATACAATTCTGTACTCTGATCTTGGATTTTAATATTTATAATCCTTGGATTGCACAGGCTGGTGTGCTTCTTCCGGGTGGACTTAGCTGACACCTCATTTACATGGCTGCTAGTTTTAATACAAGAGTCTAAGGCCCCAGGTGCTATTCTTTCTGATCGCTGAACAGTAGCTGATTTCTTCACCACACTGTCCCATAGCGTCCATATCTTCACTGTCACGTCATGTAGGTAAGCAATGAACAGGGCCACATTGTAAGAATTAATCATTCTTAAATTAGGGTTTACAATTAAGTTTGAGCTCAAATTCAGGAATATATATATATATATATATATATATTCCTGGCCCACTTTAGAGACAACATTATTAGCTTTTTGAGACATAATTTAAGTAACCTCTATGAGATATTTGGTACAGTATCATTAACATAATCAATGGTATAGATTTTAAAGTACTATTGAGAAAAGGAAAATATACATACATGTACATAGGAAAGCTTTTTAGACTAAAATACATGGGATGGGGTCTTAAAGGCTTGAAGATAAACAAGTGGCCATCTAGCTGAGAAGCTACAAAGTCCACATGGAAGAAGTGCATCAGCCTGTATGATCATGAGGTGTTGATGGGATCAGGTATTCAGCATCAAAAACCCAGAACAAAAAAATCATATCATTGTGAATGAGAGGGAGTGAGGAGTGGAGACCCAAAGCCCATCTATAGACAATTGGACATCCCCTTACAGAAAGGTCACAAGGAAGAAATGAGCCAGTCAGGGAGCAGTACAGCACGCATGAAACATACAACTTTCCTCTACTCCTTTCATGCTTCCTCCCTCCACTGTCTTGACCCAAATTCTACCTTATAAATCTGGCTAGACCAGATCATGTACACGGTTACAGAAAAGAGCCGGAAACACAGGGAATCCAGGACAGCTAAATACCTCAGGACCAAAAATGAAAGTAGCAATACCAGGAAGGTAAGGGGAATGTAGGAGGAGAAAGGGGGAACGGATCACCATGATCTACATATAACCCCCTCCCTGGGGGACGTACAACAGAAAAGTGGATGAAGGGAGATATGGTCAATGTAAGACATGAAAACAAAATAATTTATAAATTATCAAGGGTTCATGAGGGAGAGAGGGTGGAGGAGGGAGGGAAAAATGGGAAGCTGATACCAAGGGCTCAAGTAGAAAGAAAATGTTTTTAAAATGATGATGGCAAAAATGTACAAATGTGCCTGACACAATGGATGGATGGATTGTGATAAGAGCTGTATGAGCCCCGAACAAAATGATTTAAAAAATTAAATACTTGGGCTGTTCCTTCATACAGGTTAAAAACTTCAGTAACTGAACACATTAAGAAAGCAATGAGGGTCAGACATAAGGCAAATTTTTCAATAATTGCTCATTCACTAAGGCAAAACTGTTTGCAGGACTAAGACATCTCATAAGAAGCAAATAAAGGGGAGATCCCCATGAGATTTTTCTAGGTGCAAGTATTGCTTGCTTGTTCCACGACAAAAATTCCTTCCCTGGCCTTTGAAATATTCAGTGGTCTTTTCTTTCTTACTCATTATTTGTATTTTTAGCTGTATTATTATTGTTATCCTTACACTTTGTTTTGTTTCTGTTGTTTACTGTTTGTGAAGCACAGAAGCCATAGAGGCACAGAGCTAAGAACTGATGCAAGTGTTTACAGGGAGGGGGGGGAGGGAGGGTAAGGGGGTTGGGGGAATAAACAATGCATGTGGGAGGGGGAGGGAGCACTCTCTACAACTGACAGTGATTACACAACTCATTTTTAAAGTGATGCAACCCAGGAGCGGGGCACAGAGAAAATGTTCTAAAATCGATTGTAGTAATGATTGTACAACTCTTCCTGATGTGATTGAACTAATGAATTGTGCGATATGTGGATTAAGTGCCAATAAAACTTGTTTTTAAAAAAGCAAATAAAGTATGAAAATAGCAGCCTTAAGTTGCCAATTCCAGGACTACCTCCAAAGCAAGAAAGAAACTTGAATCAAAATCTACTGACTTTTAAACCCACCACCTTGGATTCTCACAAAAGGGGATTTCAGCTTTAGGTTCAAAGCAGTATTTCAGTTCCTTTAACCTGCAAATTCTGTGTTTAAGGTAAAGTCCAACTCCCTTAGTGGGATTTCCAAATCACACAAACCTGATGTATGTATGAAGAATGCTGTATACCTCAAAAAGACAAAATCTATAATCCAGAAACCCTAAAGCACCTAGGGCTGAAAAGAAATTTGGTTAAAAAAATATCTGACACTGGGCAGATGATCCCATTGGCAGTCTATATAAGTAATGTTCAACTTTTCCCCCAAGGGCATCTTCTTGGTTTCCCCGCCAACAAAAGTGAAATCACCTTCTCAGAGACAGTATTATTTCACCCTCCTCTTGACATGAATTTCCATTGGAATTCACCGGTTCCATTACACTCGTTTCTATGAATCTGGGTGATCATGGGACAATGATAAATGGCGGGAACTATTTGGTGCTGTCCCTCTTTCCGCTAAACAACAAACGGACCCAGCAAAGGTGAGCCTCCTCCTCCACAGTGGCTTTTAGGATGTACAAACAAGGGGATGCTGAGTGAATCTGAAGCCTAGACACCAGCACCCTGTTTGGGAGTCTGGATTGAATGACCACATGACCGTAGAACAGAGACCTGCCTTGGTTTTTGTCCTTATAGAGATGGTCTCACACAATATTTGTCCTCTTGTGATTGATGAACTTCACTCAGCATAAGAGTTTGAAGGTCCTTCCATTGTGAGGTGCTACAATAATGTGAAGTAGTTTCATCAATGTTTCTAATAATGCATAGTAGCCTGTTGTATATGTAAGTACTGTGGGAAACTAACAAATGTCATTCCCGCAGACTCTTCCCCAACAGATATGGTCCCTTAAAGTGAGCACATGATTGACTCTGTCTCCCTGTGGATGATCTCCCACCAAAGCACCCATCCCCCCCCTCATGGGTATTGGGTTTCCTCACCTGTGAGCTCAGGGACTTTACTGTGACCACCACCCACCTTGTGACATATGTAACTCCTGAATATGCATGACTAATGGCTACTTATAAAAGCCCAAAATAATAAAGACCCTCTCTCCTGCCCTGTCCCCTCCTCCAGTCCTCCTTCCCCACTCCCTTGCCCTCTCTCTTCCCCCTCTCCTCTGGCCCACTGTGCTCGGACCTGGCTGGTGAGATCACGGCCATCCAGGAAGTGAGCATGCTACTATGAAATATGTCTGATTCCTTCATTTTACCTTCTCTTCTATCTCTCTTATTCTCTATGACTTTACAATATTCTTTACATATCATAACCGCCATACGATTGTGCCTACTGGACCCAAGATAGTGTGAGGGGCTGGTTTTCCCCAAAGTACCAACGTTTCTTTAGCCGTTTCCAGCAGCTACAGGGTCGTAGTATTTGCCATTGTAGTTTGCATCAAAGAACTTCTTGAAACCCACTAAACAATGTGCTGAAAAACTGGGGTTTGGCTTATACACGAGTCAGTGGTACCCCAGCGAGGTGTAATATCTCCCTGCACCTCCCCCCAGGTAATGGGATGAGCGTCCGTTATCTCACAGGTGATTGCCTTTTCTCCGCTGTTCATTCAAAGCCCCGCTGACACTGTAGAGCGTTGAATGTTTGTTTACTCACATCTAACCAATCAGGGCCATCCTATGATGTGTATCTTTGAATAGCCTTTTAAAGACCGTGTGCGAAGGATGTGGTATGAATGGATGTCATCTGGTCAAGACCGACTAACAGAAGGAGAAAATCTCATGAAGCCTGACATAGAGTTAATAGCAAAGTGGGTTCGAGGTGCATGGGAAGACATTCCAGAAGAAATGGTGCGACGTGCCTTCCAGAAATGTAGTATTAGCAATGCTATGGATGGCAGTGAAGACTATGCTTTGTATGAAAATGACAGCAGTGATGGTGATGATGGCGATCTCAGTGAGGACAGTGTCTATGATGACCTCACACCAGCTGAAGCTCTGCATTGGGATACGGATGATGATGAGGAATCCAGTTTTGAAGGATTTTAACTCTTTACATGTTAGCTTGGTTGCTGATTGAGCTCAGGGAATAGTACTCTTAAGGTATCATTGTTGATACCTTATTGTTTCTGTTGAACCTATTTTCCACTTACTGTGCTGGTTTACTAATGTTAAATGACTTGTTGTCCTTTTATTTGTTTTTTATTTAAAATAAATATTTAAATACATTACTCCACTGATATCTCAATTTTTAGTAATTTTATTTTCATTTGTTTTGATTATTGAAACTCACCAATAGCTTCTGCATTTTCCACCCTAGGCTTGTACTCGAGTCAATCAGTTTTTCTGGTTTCCCAGGTAATAATTAGGTGCCTTGCTTATACTCGGGTCTGCTTATATTCGAGTACATACAGTATATTAAATAAATTCCTTATTTTTTTGTATTTCTTTTTTTTTAATAATTCTATTGGGGGTTTGTACACTGCTTATCACAATCCATACATACATCCATTGTGTCAAGCACATCTGCACATTTGTTGCCCTCATCATTCTCAAAACATCTGCTTTCCACTTGAGGCCCTGGCATCAGCTCCTCATTTTTTCCCTTTCTTCCCCATTTCTGCCAGTAAATATCTTCTTAAAGAATTCTTTTTAAGGTTCCTGATGCATGTTGTGGTAGTTACATAACCTGGTTTCAACTGGAGACTATTAAGAGCAAAGGGGTAGAGTTTAGCCTGTCAATCAGGTTGCAGCTTGATGACCTCATTTGAGGTGCTAAGGAGATAAATAGCTCACTGAAGGCCAGACACACACTCGGCTTTGTCTTCATGCTGACAAGACATGTGGAGCCAAGCTGATGGAGCCAGAGCCCTGGAGCTGAAGAAGCCACATGGAGACCCACGCCAGCACTGAGATGCTTCCACCACCAATGGATCCACAAGACTTTCCACCCACTGGCCCATGATCTTCCTGAATTCGGCATTATTGAATAGCTGTGAGTTTGAAGAGGAATGCATAGACTGGTATCAGACTTAAGGGTTAATATCAGACTTATGGACTAGGCTGGGATGTTTTCTCAATATACAGTTGCTCTTATATATAATTATCTTTCTCACACACATTTGAGTGTCTATGAATTTGTATCTCTAGTCAACCCAGACTAACACACATCTCTATATTAAAATGGGAAAAAATGAACATAATGTTGCCGTTAATAAGTATTTATACCCCCCACTATCATGATCCCAATTCTACCTTACAAATCCAGCTGGACTGGAGGATGTACACTGGCACAGATAGAAACACACAGGGAATCCAGGACAGATGAACCCCTTGAGCCAGTGGTGAGAGTGGCCATACTGGGAGGGTGGAGGGAAAGTGAGGGAGAAAGGGGGAACAGATTACAGAAAGGATCTACATATAACCTCCTCCCTGGGGGACGGACAGTGGAGAAATGGGTGAAGGGAGATGTCGGATGGTGTAAGATATAACAAAATAATAATAATTTATAAATTATCAAGGGTTCATGGGGGAGGGGGGAGTAGGGAGGGAGGGGGGAAAATGAGGAGCTGATACCAAGGGCTCAAGTAGAAAGCAAATGTCTTGAGAATTATGATGGCAACAAATGTACAAATGTGCTTGACACAATGAATGGATGCATGGATTGTGATAAGAGTTGTACGAGCCCCAATAAAATGATTTAAAAGAACAAATAAGTGTTTATACCCTGGAGCCGCAGAGCCATTACACTAACTCCAAGCATGAAAAAAAAGACATGTATTAGAAGGTGAGGCCAGTAAGCAGACCACACACATGCCCTCTTGAAGGTGTCCCCTTTGAAATAAAAATGCATGGCGAATATATACATTTAACTTTGGAATTCACACTGCGGGGGTCACACTGAGTCGAGTACAAATGTTTTATATAAGCTCAGGGTCAGGATAACCACAGGAAACAACTGATTACCCAGAGAAGCAAACAGTACAATAACAATATAAGTCTTAGGCTAGTCTCAGGATCTCTGTTGACAAACCAGATAACAGTTCCTAGCCTTTTGATTACGAACAGTCAGGTAAATAAGAGAGACTCTCAGAGTTACCTGGCCCTTCCAGGTGACTTCAGCATCCAACCTGTGACCTCTGGACGATGCAGCAAGTTATAAAAAGTCTTCAGGCTAACAGCATTAACTAAGTATGTTGGGCTCCAACAATATGTAGCAGGCCTGCGTGTGTGTGTGTGTGTGTGTGTGTGTATCCTTTCTCAAAAAAGAAGCATCAGGTAGCAGACATTAAAGAACAAAAAAGCATATCATTGTGTATGAGAGGAAGTGTGGAGTGGGGACCCAAAGCCCATCTGTAGGTAACAGGACACCCCCTTACAGAAGGGTTATGGGGAGGAGACAAGCCAGTTGGGGTGCAGTGTAGCAGCAAAGAAACATACAACTTTCCTCAAGTTCTTAAATGCTTCCTCCTCCACTATCATGATCCAAATCTACCTTACAAATCTGGCTAGACCAGAGGATGTACACGGGTACAGATAGGAACTGGAAACACAGGGAATCCAGGACAAATGACTCCTTCGGGACCAGTGGTGAGAGTGGCGATATGGGAAGGGTGGAGAGAAGGTGGGGTGGAAAGGGGGAACTGATTACAAGGATCTACATAGAACCTCCTCCCTGGGGGATGAACAACAGAAAAGTGGGTGAAGGGAGACATCAGACTGTATAAGACATGACAAAATAATAATAATTTATCAATTATCAAGGGTTCATGCGGGGCCAGGAAGGAAGGGGAAAATATGAGGAGCTGATATCAAGGGCTCAAGTAGAAAGCAAATGTTTTAAGAATGATGAGGGCAACAAACTTACAAATGTGCTTGACACAATGGATGTATGCATGGATTGTGATAAGAGTTGTAAGAGCCCCCAATAAAATGATTTTTTTAAAGATACAGCTAAACTTTAAATTGTAAAAATATTATCTTAACCCAATCCAATGCCAGTAAATTACCTAAAGATCTTGAAGTTACAATGAACCTACAGGGACAGCAAATAGAATAAGGGTCTTGGGGGGAGTGGTAGAGTGGTGGGGGGGGGATAAAAGGGAGAAGATGTTAAGGGTCCATGTAGAAAGGAAGTGTTTGGAAACTGATCTTGGTAGCAATTGTACATTCTACTTGATGTGACTGAAATTTGGAATGATCTATGTATTAAATCCCAAATAATAATTTTAAAAATCGTGACATTATATATCACAAAACATATTTACTGCTGAAATAAAATTTATTTAATCTAAGTTTTCTTTCAAACTATTACCTGTTTTTCTCCAAATGCAAATTTAGTTTTTCTAGATTCTTTAAAATGTCTATGCCTAATTTAAAACCTATTGCCATCAAATAAGTTCTGATGCTTAGCAAGCCTATAGGGCAGAGTGGAACTGCTCCCCAGGATTCCTGAGACTGCAAGTCTTTATAGGAGCAGACAGTGAGACTAGTGACTGGTGGGCTTAAACCACGGAACTGAAATTGTATCTTCATCAGTCGTCTTGCCGAAGGTGAGAGAAGGACTTTAAAGAAGTCCCATTCGTTTCTTCGATTCAGTCACATCTTAAGTTTTGGTTATTGTTTCCCAGCAGCTGCCGCTTTAACTAAGCCCCACCCTTTCTCTCTCCCTCCCCCTCCTCTCCAGTATGCGGTGCAGGTTTGGGAAGGATAAACGGGTTACTGTTGTGAATGATTCACTGTTGCAGGGTCAACCTAAAGCTAAGATAAACAGCTGAGAAGAAAACCAGATAGATTGTACTCCCGCAGGGGAAGACTATAAATTTAAGGGAAAATGTGACAAAGCAATGTACTGACTCCCCAAAAGTCTAAAATCCCTGACCATAGGAGAGAAAGGAAGGCGGTCTTAAAAGAATTATCGATTTCCTTCCAGATCTGTAAATGTATCATGTGTCTCTGTAATTGGCTGCAGCGGCTCATGATTGGGCTGGCAGTTTGGGTTCATTTTGGTGATCTTGGAAGGGACCAACTCTCTCGGGGTTACACGTTAAGCAGTTACCCTAAAGTTAGCCGTTCAAACCCATCAGGCACTCTGTGGGAGAAAAACAGGGCTTTCTATTCTAAAAAAAAAAAAGTTAGTCTCGGAAACTCAGGGGGCAGTCCTATCCTGGCCCTACCGGGTTGCTAAGACTCAATGGCCATGAGTTTGTCTTGGGTTGGCTGGTCAGTTTCCATGGTGACGAGCTGTGGTGCACATGCGCTGGACAGCTGTCTCCCCTGCTCTTGCTTTCTGCAGAATCTACATGTTTCATCTGGTTATTGTGCACCTTTGCTATAAGACTGCTGCTTGGTCCCCTGATTGCTTTACACTTTCCTGACTGGAGCGCGCTCTTCCGGTTAACCACTGTAAGACGGGAGGGCACGTTCCTATCTGGCCTGCTTAGGAGAGACCCCTAGTTAGACTAAAACGAGAAAGGTGTTTTCAAGTAAAACGGCGTGGCCTGCGCACACTCTGGATTCCAGGGGTGGGGGTGGGGGGTGACCTATGAGTGGATCTTTAAATGATACTCTTTTTACAGCTTGAATTATCTTGCCAGAGATTGGGGAAATGGGACGGGATCCGTTATGTGCAGATTTTCTGACCCGGCACACCTGGGATGGAAATATCAAGGGCACCCACCTGCTGGTACAGCGAGGGGAAAACCTGACCTCCCGACACAGGTGGCAATCTCAAATCCGCCCTGATGAACATTACAGCTCTGGTATAAAAAACAGGAGAAGGTCGACTTCCAGTCTAGCCATGCCTTCGGCTCCTAATGCACCAGCGACACCATGCGGCAGAAATTTAGCCAGGCCTAGTGACCTTACTTCCCCACATTGGCCGAAAAGGGAGGCGCCCTGGAGGGAGGCAGGCTCTCAGTTCTACGCCCAACAAGGGACCTACTGCTGTGGGCGGGGGGGGGGGGGAGGGAGAGGAGAGAGAGGAGAGAGAGAGAGAGAACGAACAGAAACTTGACCGGGCAGTCAGCACAAACCCATTCCAGCTGGTCCTCCTAGCCTTCAAAGTATTCAACCACCTGAGCACAGGAAGGCTCCAGCTGTCCCCACCTTCCGAGAGAAGGCCGGAGGTCAGCCTCTGTGGCCCCAGGAAGGACCCCCCAAAAGAACAAGAACCTCAGACAAAGATCAACCTGCTTCTTGCAAAAAGTCTGGACCCTGGAAGAATAAATGCCCAAATGACAGCGGAGGATCGGGTGGGAAAGCCACCCTCCAGCTCAGGAAATGGCTGAACAAGCCACTTTGTCTGAGGAAAGCTGAGGGTACTTGGGGGTCCAGCATGATTTGGCATCAACCTCTGCTATCCCCATGATGCCCCAGAAACTCCAGGTAAAAATAACAATTGGGGGACAGACTGGGGACTTTTAAGTGGACACAGGGGCCACATATTGGATGGTCAATATACCTCTGACTCCCCATCTTCCTCAAGAAGGGCTGCAGACCAGTTCTTCTGAGCCCCTAGCCTGCTCCAGTGGGAAGCATATTTTGATTCCTATTATGCTGATGGCCAGGGCCCCCTCCTGGGCCAGGACCTTCTTTTGAAACGACATGCTCAAATAACATTTCTTACGGAAACCAAGAGGGTGCAGCTGGAAGTTCCTCACAAAAATGCCTGGCAAAACTCCAGAAGTTCATCTAGAGTGACCCGAGGGGACTGACAATCAGATAAACACCCTCTATTGGGTCAGCAAAATTCTGGGACGAGCCAAGTGGGCATTTCCCTTCCATGTCCGACTGAAGCCCGGAGCTAACCACCTCACAAAAACCAATAGCCCCTGAGGAAAGAGCCCCTTGAAGACAGAACCCCCATGAAAAGCAAATTAAAAGGATGTGTATTAATTTGGTCATGCCAGTCTTCTTACAACACCCTCATCCTTCAGATACATCGTTCTCCTGGATGGGAAGGCTGGAAACGTAAGGGGAAATCTAACAAACAGGGGATCGAGAATACCTGTGTGCTCAAGACCTGAGAGAAGTCCGTGAACTAGTTCAAGACACCCCCCACTGTCTCAAACCTTACACTTTCCTTACTCGTCTGTCTTCAGAAGCTAGGTGGCTTTCTGTCTTGGAACTCAAAGGTGCCTTTTTCTACATTCCTTGAGCAGTCTTATCTCAGATCTTCGCCTCTGACTGGCAGGATACGGAAAGTTTGAGAAAAAATCTGTATTGTTGGATGATTTTGCCTCACAATTTTTAAAAATTTGCCCACTGTGTTCCAGGGGCCTCTTGCCCAAGGTCTTATAGTCTTCACCCATGAAAAAAGGTGAATTATGATGAGGGCAACGAATGTACAGATGTGCTTTATACAACTGAGGCATGGATGGATTGCGATAAGAGTTGTATGAGCCCCAATAAAATGATTTTTTTTAAAGATTATATCAAGAAAACTACTAAAAAAAAGAACCAAATTTGTCCAGTGGTTACCATGGAGAAGGAGGAAGAGTTTTTGCTGAAGGGGTATTGAGTTTTATGTTAATGGTGGTGGAGTAATTTGGAAAAGGATATCAATAATGGTTGTGTAACACAATCAAGTATAACCAATGACACAGAATTATTCCCGTAGAAGTTGATGGCCTAAAATAATAATTTATAAATTATCAAGGGCTCGTGAGGGAGGGGGGAGTGGGGTGGGAGGGGAAAAAAGAGGACCTGATGCCGAGGGCTTAAGTGGAGAGCAAATGCTTTGAAAATATGATGAGGGCAAAGAATGTACAGATGTGCTTTACACAATTGATGTATGTATGGATTGTGATAAGAGTTGTATGAATCCCTAATAAAATGTTTTTTAAAAAAAAGAAGTTGTTGACCTAGAGAATGTTTGTAATGAAAATAATTTTATGGTTGGGGGTCACCACAACACGAGGAACTGTATGAAAGGGTTGCGGCCTGAGGAAGGTTGAGGAAGGTTGTTGTATATATTTTTGTCCCAATTAAAGAAAATAATAATAATTACATGAATATCAATGAGTACAAGGAAGAAGAAAATGTTCTAAAATTGACTATGGTGATGACAGTACAGCTCTTGATATGACTGAATTACTGAATTGTGTGACATGTGATGAAGTGCCAATGAAACTGTTAGATGATGTAAGATATGAAAATAATAATCTATAACTTATCAAGGATTCATGAGGGAAGGCAGGTGGAGAAATGGGGAGCTGGCATCAGGGGCTCAAGTGGGAAGAGAATGCTTTGAAAATGATGATGATGGAATATATGCAAATGTGCTTGACGCAATGGATGAATGTATGGATTGTGATAAGAGATGTAAGAGCCCCAATAAAAGGATTTGATTTAAAAAATTAAAATAAAAAATAATTGTCTAGGGGCATGGCTGGTGAGGTTGGGGGGAAACAAGGTGTTAACAACAATGATTACAAAAAAGAAGAATATGATCTAGAATTGACTATGGTGAGGATTGTGCAACTCTTCTTGATATGAGTGAATTATTCAATTGTATGATAAGTGAATTATATGTTAATAAAAAGGAAAAAATAATAATCTTGAAAGATGTTATGGATTAAACAATAAATACTTGGGAAACCAAAAAAAAGATGAAAGGTGAATTAGAAGATGACCTTCTAATAAATGTAAAAAGTTAGATTGCTTAATACTGTAGAGACTTTAAATCATTTGGCCCATTGTGGCTATCAGGTCTTTAAGACCAAGGCCCAAATCTGCAGTTAGTTAAATTTCTTGGCTTCCAAGAAGAGCCTGTCGGAAAGAGCCTACTGAGAATCAGGAAAGAAATTACCCTAACACGTTGGTCCCCCAGCGTAGAAGGCACTCTGAAATTTTCTAGGTGTGGTTGGTCTCTGCCAGATCTGGATCCCCACCTTTGGGTGATAACTAAGCCCTCGTATGAAGCCTTATAAGGATCTAAGGGCGACCCCCCTGAAGTAGATGAGGAACTGCAAAAAACCCAAAACAGTCTTCAAAACCCTAAAAGCACTTCTCCGGTCAGCCCGGCACCGGGCCTACGGGATCTGCCTAAGCCTTTTTGAACTGAGAAGCCAGGGCTGGTTCTAGGAGACTTAATACTACAAATTGGGACTAAGCCACAACTGATGGCCTGTTGATCCCACCACCTAGGGCTGACTGCAGCCAGCTAGCCCTCTGCCTTTGGGCAGCAATGGCAACCTGTGCAAGATGTGAGAAATTCACTCTGGATCTCCCCTAACTATTCACACCCCCATCAAATCATCTCCCTGCTGTAGCAGAAAGGAAGTCCATGGCCCACTGTTGGACAGACGGGCGTCACCAGGCTGTTTCACTGGCGATCCTAATATGACCTTGAGAGTTTTAAGGAAGGTAAACCCAGCCGCCCTCCTCCCTGATGTGGCTGCCAGGGAATTGAACCACAAATGCATAGAAGTTCCTGTGAAATATTTTTACTGTGCAAGTATTTTCCAGTCAACCTGACCCATTTATATACCGTTTATACCCAGTAGACTGGCCACGGTTTGTGGATGGAAGTTGTTGGATGGAAAAGGGGACTTGGAAGGCCAGGGATGAAGTACTGCCCTTAGAAGGTCGGGTGGAGGCAGTAGCCTTCCCGCCGGGGTGTCTGGCACAAAAGGCTGAATGGATAGTGCCAGTGAGAGGATTAGAAATGCCGGCAGAAAAGACAGTGAACGTTGTTCATGGACTCAAAATGCTCATCTAATGTTGCATGCTTATGGTACTATGTGGGAAGAGGCTGTGCTCCTGACAGCTAATAATAAAAGCATTAAATATGCTCAAGAAGCCCTCCAGTTGTTGGATACAATTCAGCCTCCCCAGAGGGTGGCAGTAATGCACTGTCCTGACCATCAGAAATCATTTAGCTGAGCAGGAAGCCCGAAAAGTGGCGAAAGCCACGCTGGTAATAATCCCTTTCTTCCTGCACATGGATCTGACTGAGTCCCGGCCACAATTCGAGTCAGAGGACTTGAGTTCGACTTGAAAACGAGTTTGAAAGATGGGGGGGGTGAATAGCTGCCACAGTTCTAGTTCCTGGAAGGCTAGTCCCCGCTCTCCTTCAATGAACCCACGAGATGACCACGATGGGAAAGACATCCAGGCTGAGTTTGTCGAACCTAGGCTCAAGAACTAGAGACTTACAAAAATCATCCTCATGTTCGCACTAACTGTTTAGCCTTTCTTAACTACAACTCCAAAACAGACCAGGAACAAAAGGCTGGGCTTTACCAATATCAGGGTGAACAACCCTTGAAGGATTGGCAAATCAACTTCATGCCGATGCCCCTGAGCCTGGGTCGCAAATACGTGCTGGTTTGGGTGGACCCCTCTTTCTGGTTGGGTAGAGGCTTTTCCCACCTGGACAGCGCAGCCTGAAGAAGTAGTAAAAATCCTCCTAAGATAAATTATTCCTAGGTTCAGACTTCTGAAAAACATCTAGAGTGAAAACAGAGCGTCCCTCGTTGCTGATGTTACCCAACAAGTCTGTGAATACCAACAAATATAACGAAGATTAAATTCAGCATGGGGACCCTGCTCTTCAGGGAAAGTGGAGAAATTTCATCCCGTCTTGAAGAAATGAAAGCCAAGCTTTGTCAGGAAATGCACCCACTTTGTTCATAATTCAGGTAGCCCCTTGAAGTGGGCTTAAATTAAGTCCACATGAAATTGTATGTCGTAAGCCCTTCCGGGCATCTTCCCTTAGTCTTCCACCCAACCTCACTCGGGATTTAAGGAGCAGCAGTAAATACCTCCTATGTACAATACCTCCATCAAGTGCTCTCTATTACTCATAAATTTGCTCTTCCCAGGTCTGTTTCCTCCCTTACGCATAACCCACACCCTTCCAGCCTGGTGACCGTGTCCTGCTCAAACCAAGGAAAGATGGACCTGACTCCCAGAGAGAGGGAAAGACCTTAAGACAGTGTTTCTCAACCTTCCTCAGGCTGCAACCCTTTCATACAGTTCCTCGTGTTGTGGTGACCCCCAACCATAAAATTGTTTTCATTGCTACTTCATCACTGTCATTTTGCTACTGTGATGAATAGGGCGACCCCTGTGAAAGAGTCGTTTGACCCCCAAAGGGGTCGCAACCCACAGGTTGAGAACCGCTGCCTTAAGAGGTTCTGCTGACCAGCCCTACGGCTCTCAAGCTTGCAGACTTGTGGGCCTCAAAAGCTGGACTCATCACATGCGAATCCAGAATGTTCTCCACTGTTATCCTGGAGAACAATGGACTGTCTAAAGCGGCGACTGAAGTAGCCTTAATCATCTCCTTCCTCTCAGGGGATGGACACTTTGACTCAATCCCCCTGAGTTGAGATAAAAATTTGGGAGTGGGTGGTCTATTAAGGAAAACATGTAATTGAAGTGTTCGATTCTGAGAGGGGGCTTGTATGTCAAACACACTTTTCCTCTTGCCTTACTGGGGTCAGCATGTCTCTCACAAAGTTCCAACAGGAGATGCTGCTCCAGTATGGAAATCCTCTGCTTGTGACGAATGGGGCAGAACACGTTTCATATCAGATTCTCTGGAGAAGAATCCAGGACGCTATACAGAGACTCAAGAGCTGTTCTCTCTCCACTTGGGAGCAGTGACATCCACGGATGAGTGTTGGTCTTACTTTGATAGTGATTGGAATAATGGGCTGCCAGTCCCTAAGTTCATAAGTTTGGACATCCACGCATCCTCTGTCTACAAGTCCTACCACTGTTTAAACTTAAACAACACCGCCCTGAATTGTAGTAGAAGCAGCAGCATGTTTGCCAGACCTGTCCACTCCAGGCTACCAGCAGGATAGCTCTTTAAATGTAGGAGCAGGGCTTTCTCCTACATCCCTGATAATTCTGCACTTTCAGAAAACTCACTACTTTCCAGCGAACAGAACAAGAGTATACTGCCTGGTTTAAAATCAGGAAAGGTGGGTGTTGGTTGTATATCCTGTCATCACACTTGTTCACTGTGTCTGCTGTATAAATCATCAGAGAACCTGGCTGATAGGAAGAAGATTGTGGCATCAGGATTGGAGGAAGGCTCATTAACAACCTATGATATGCAGATGGTACAGTCTTGTTTGCTGGAAGTGAGGAAGACTTGAAGCACTTGCTGATGAAGATCAAGGATTGTAGCCTTCAATGTAAAGGAAACAAAATCTCCACAACTGGAGCAAGGTCAGCGGTTAGAAACCACCAGCAACTCCAGCAAAGAGAAAGGACTCTCGACTCCTGCAACGATGTACACGCTCAGCAACTCACAGCGGCAGTTCCACCCAGTCCTCTAGGGTCGCTATGAATCAACATCAACTCAACGGCTATGAGTTTGGTTTGAGGTTGTGGCTGGATCAGGAGGCTCCAAGACAGACAGTTTATCCTGACAGCTCTGTCTCCTGACCCAGGACACCCTCATTCACACACTGACGCACGCAGGCACGGTGGGTTCACTGCAAGGTCAGCTCTTCGTTGCTTGTCTCCCTGCTGTGGAAAGCCCAGCCCTTCTCTTGGTCTGTCCATCCGTTAAGTGGCTGAGAGCACACCATCATCGGTCACCAAAGGATTAGAATCCGTACAATCCGAAGTCGAAGGAGGGATCAGTATCAGAGCCTACATTGTGAGAATTCGCTGTGCAGAAGGCGATGGGTGACAGTGGGAGCCCCAGCGTCACTGGCGGAATCACCTAGGAAATAAGCCTCCGGAGGAAACACCCCCCCATAACTGAGGGATGGGAGGACAGTGGTCACTAAACAGAGTGCGTGGCAGAGAGGAGAGTAGAAGATCAAAGGCATGAATCTGACCCGAACACTTAAAACTTTGTCAGTAGATTCCCCTGTCCCTCTATGATGCAGGCTGGACCCGATCGAGTTTCAAATTTTTCTGTATTTGGGGTTTATGTTGTTTTGTTTGGTATTTGTTCATTCATAGTAGAGTGTACCTCAGAGGTGTTATGTCCGTGGAGGTCACCCACTTGAAGCTGTGCTGCATGCTTTCCCATTTTCCAGTATAGGAAACGCAGGATTCATGAACCTAGAGGGACAGCAAGTAGAATAAGGGGCTCAGGGGGAGGGGAATACAGTGGGGGGAGTGTAAAAGGGAGACGATGTTAAGGAGTCCATGTAGAAAAAGAGTGCTTGGAAACTGATTGTGGGGGTCACTGTCCAATTCTACTTCATGAGCTCAAACTATGGAACAATATATGTTATATGTATTAAATCCCAACTAATTTTTAAAAAGTGGCTGAAATTCCACTCCCTCTGGGAAGCACTTCATGTCCGCACGGTGTGGTGGTTGTTGGGTGCCACTGGTGTGGTGCTGACTCACAGAAACCCTGTGCGCAACAGAAGGACAACAGCGACAATGACCCAGTCCCACACCGTCCTCACACTCAGGCCTCCGCTGGAACCCATGGTTACAGTCACCATGTCAACCCATCTCACTGAAGGCCTTCCTCTCTTCCCATGACCCTCTACCAAGCATGATGTCCTCCAAGAACTGATCCCCTCTGGGGCATAACCAAAGTTTGGGAGGCAAGTCTCACCATCCTTGATTTTTTAATAATTTTATTGGGGGCTCTTACAACTCTTGTTACAAGCCCTACATCATTGTATCCAAGATATTTGTACATATATTCCATCGTTCTTTTCTAGACATTTACTTTCTCCATTGGGCCCTTGGGATCAGCTCCTCCTTTTTAATCTCCCTCATCCCCCACCCCACCCCCATCCCTCATGGCCCTGAGAGATTGGAGATTGTTAATTATTTTCAAATTTCACTATGACCACCATCTCCCTTCCCCTCTGGTTTCCGTTGTTCTTCCCCCTAACTGGGGGTGTGTGGTTATGTGCCATTCATTGTGATCGGGGCCCCCCTCCCTCCCTCTCCCCTCTCTTTCCCCCTACCCTTTTGGTATCTCTATTCCCATTCCTGTTCCTGGGTTCCATGTGTTGTGAGCTTTATCTCTGGCCTATACCTATGTACATGCTCCTGTCTAGTCTAGATTGGGAGGTGGCACTGAGGTCGTGATAGCAGGGGGTGGGGGTGGGGTGGTGAGGAGGCCTCCAGGGAACAGAGGTATATTGCGTGACCCATTAGTGCTCTACTGCACCCTGATTGACTCACCCCCTCCATGCGACCCCTCTGGGGGGATGCCCCACTGTCCACAGATGGGCTTAGGATCTCTGCTCCAACCCTCTCCATTCTCACCACTGCATTTTTGTTTGTTTACTGTCATCCTTGCTTCTAAAAAGCATTCTGGCAATACTTCTTCTAACACAAATTGATTTACTATTTTGGTAGTCCGTGTTATATTTAATATTCTTCGCCCACAAAGACATCAATTCTTTTTTGATCTTCCTTATTCATTACCTACCTTTTTCATGGATATAAGGCAATTGAAAATGCCATAACTTTAACAAGGGGGGCCGGAGTGGAGACCCAAAGCCCATCTGTAGACAACTGGACATCCCCTCACAGAAAGATCACAAAGAAGGGATGAGACACCAGGGTGCAGCATAGCACTGATGAAACACACAACTTTCCTCTAGTTCTTTAATGCTTCCTCCCACCTCACTATCATGACCCCAATCCTACCTTGCCAGTTCAGCTAGACTGGAGCATGAACACTGGTACAGATACGAGTTCTTGACACACGGAATCCAGGACAAAAAAAATAATAATCATTTATAATTTATCAAGGATTCATGAGGCTGGGAGGGTGGGTGAAGAGGGGAAAAAAGAAGAGCTGATACCAAGGGCTCAAATAGAAAGTAAATGTTTAGAGAATAATGATGGAAACATATTCACAAATATGCTTGATACAAATGATGATATATGGATTGTTATAAGAGCTGTAAGAGTCCCCAGTAAAATTATTTATATTTAAAAAAGAAAAGAAAATACCATAACTTGGGTAAGGCACCACTTAGTCTTCAAAAATGATGTCCAAACGACAGTCTATGCAACATTTAAATGTACGAACCAGCAAGTGTCATTACCTTACCACGCGTCTTCTTTTGCTCATTGTGCTGAATCCTCCCCAGGACTTGTTAATCTATAGACTTATGATATTCTCTGGAAAACTAACACTCAGGGAACGATGATAAGGACTCGATTCCCTAGCTTATAACAGAGGGAATCTGGAAAGTTAGTAGGAAAGACTCCACTTTGGTAAGTTAAAGGTAAAGTCCAAGTACATTATCCTGCTTTAACTATAATTCCCACAGATTATCCCCTAACAACTATGCTTCCTTAAAGTGAGCACATGATTGATTTGATCTCCCTGTGGAAGCAGACATGCTTTTCTCTCTTCCCACCATGTCACCCAGCCCCCCTCATACCTTCCCCCAATGCAGATATTAGGTTTTCTCACCTGTGAGCTCAGGGACCCTAATGTAGATACCACCTGCCTTGTGATGCATGTACCTACTGAATATGCATGTCTTATGACTACCTATAAATGTCCCAAGATAGTAAAGGCGCTCTCTCTTCTCCCAGTTCCACGTGGACCATCAAGCGGGGCTGAGTTGAGCATGCTACCATAAAATGTGTCTGACTCCTTTATTTTACTCTCTCTCCTATCTTGCCTATCCTCTATGACTTTATTATTATCTTTATATATTACTACCATAAAATTGCACCTACTGGCTCTTTGGTTGCTGGAGGCTAGTTTCCTCTGACAATATTCAGCTCTGGGAAATTTTCCTATATTTAAAAATAATAACTTCCTATTATGTTCATTCCAAAATACCAATGTGAACATCCTGAACTTTCCTTCTCATTGATGTTCTCTCCTAAAGTACCAGATTTGAAGCCATGAAATACAGTTTTGTAGCAGTGTCACAAAGCGCCTGTTGCTGGGTGTGCTAAAGACCATTCCAACCTATCGTGACCCCGTATGACAGAAGAGAACGTCCCTGTAGACTTTTCTCTATGGGAGCAGATTGTCTGGTCTTTCCCCTTGGAAGATTCAAACAATTAACAGCCCGTTGTGCCATCAGGCTCCTGGAAGACCCTCTACAATGGACACAATTAGATAAACTCAAAAGCAAGTTACCGGGGGAGGTCGGGGGGGGTTAAATGGGGAGCTCACAGCAATCAGTACAAGAATAAAGAAAATGTTCTAAAACGGATGGTGGTGACCACTGTACAAATCTTCTCGATGTGATGGCGCCATTAAATGGTATGCCAGTGAAACTACTGAGAGAAAAAAAAAAACAACAACCAGCAAATCATCATGGAATTTCAGAATATTAAGGACGAAGGGAAGACCCTAAAACCTTCCACGCACACACACACACAAAAACAGAATTAGTAGAAAAGACCAAGGATCAGAATAACATCACGCATCAACAACCTCAAAGGGTAGCAACACCTTACAAACTCGCACTGAGGAGCTCACAATGATCACTTACCAAGCAAAGCTTAATGGTCCAAAGCTTAATGATCACTTACCAAGCAAAGCTTAATGGTCGCAGTGGCCGCTGCCATGGGCTCGCTGGCACATGAGACCAGTGGTGAGGAAGGCGCAGGATGGGGCAGAGTTTCCTTTTGCTGCACCTAAGTAAGGTCACACTATGAGTTGGAGCCAACTCTATGGCTCCTCACAACAATCTAGCAAACAAATGCAAATTCTAAGATATTTCCCGTTCAAGCCTCTTTTCTCAGGAAGCTATTGGAGTATGTCCTCAACTGGAATAAGAGAATGAGGTGAGAAACAAGAAAAAAGGGATCCTAAAAAAAGACAAAGTGCAGCCCAAGAAAGAGGATTTCATTGCTGCAATGCTATCAACAGACTGCAGGACCCTAAAGTGCTTCCAGAGTTGCAGCTGGCCTCAGACCCAGGAGGCAACTCTGCTGGAGGAGGGCAGAAGCTCTGGGCGAAAGTTCTTCAAGACACTGAGATTCATAGAACTCCCAGCACACCTAAGATCTAAAACTAGCACAAGAAGATTTACGCAATTGGAGACAATGTTGGCCATAAAATGATGAATACATAGAAAACCAAGCCCCTTCCCACCAAAATAGCAAGGCCATTATTAAATGCGGAGTGAATAAAAGGTTGCACCAGAAAAGGCAGGCAATGTCTGATCCGTGGCTCATCTATTAGCATACATGTGAAAACTGATCGGGCTCGAAATCAGAAATAACTGCTTGGAAGGATGAGGCGGCAGAAAGCCTAAGGGTGGGGTGGTGAGAGAGGGGCAGGGGAGAGATAGAAGGGATGGCGGCATCGTCAATGGAAAAGGCCTAAAATGGGGAAAATAAAACAAAAACCTAGAGGGCAGATCTGCTCCCTAAGAGTTATGGAGGTCTATAACTCTTGCTTTGGAGAGCGGAAAACAGGGAGGTGGGGAGGTGCGGGGGCGGGAGTGGGAGTGGGACGGGGGTGGGGTGGGGGGAGGAGGGAGTTGGGTCACAAGCCTCCTAGTTGATTTTGAAGTGTGCCGTTTTGACAAAATTGTTTTTAAAAGAAAAAAGAAAGCGAGGAGTCCTAGCAGTTATGGCGGGCAGAATACCTGAACAGGAGCTTTAGAGGCAGCTCCCCCATCTCCCCGGGAAGAAGGGTGGCCACCAAGGCCTGGCCTGTCATTCACACTGCCCCCGCTCCAGGTGCCCTCTGGCAGCGACGGCAGGGTCCGCGTCTGCGCGCGAGGCGGGGCTCCCGGCTGGAGGGCGGGGCGGGGCTCCCGGCTGGAGGGCGGGGCGGGGCTCCCGGCTGGAGGGCGGGGCGGGGCTCCCGGCTGGAGGGCGGGGCGGGGCTCCCGGCTGGAGGGCGGGGCGGGGCGTCCGGCGGCGTCGGAACCCGACGTCTTGCCGCCTCTGCTCCGCCGGGCTCGGAGGGAGGACGTCTCGCCGCCGCCAGGGGGCGTCAGAATCGGCGCCGCCCGCCCGCCAGCTCGCCCGCCCGCGGTGCGCCAGAGCCGGTCCCTCTCCGCTGTCTGCTTTCCTTCCCGCTCGCCTCGGGCACGCCCAGACTCCTCGCCTCGCCCCCGGCCTGCCGGGCCCCTCGGGGCCTCTCGGTCTGCCCGTTTCCGAGCCCCCCAGCCCCGCCTCAGCGCGCGCCTAGGGACCAGACGACTGCGGCCGCCCTCCCCCGCCCCCAGCCTTAGCGTCGCTCGGCCGGTCGTTCTGCAGACTTTCCGGGGAAGATGCTCCGTGGGGAATTTCGAACGTATGAAAAAGTGGACACAGCCATGGACTGGAACGTAAAGATCGGTCCGCGTTCGACCGGCACCACCGTGTTTAGGGTTAAAAACTAAGTCCCCGAGGGCTCAAGTAGAAGGCAAATGTTTTGGAAATGGTGATGGCAGCATATGTACAAATAGGCTTGATACAATTGATGTACAGAGTGTTAGCTGTAAGCGCCCCCAATACAACGATTTAAAAGAAACAAAAGTGAAGTCCTTGCGAAATGGATCAGCTTGGAGCTCTATAAAGGAGTGGTGGGTGGAATGGCAGACTAGCACCCCATCCGTGTACAGGTAGCGAAGACAGAGGTGTGGATCAGCAATGGAGCGGGGCCTAGAATCAGAACCTTGTGACATTGACCCAGAGTAAAGAACTGAGGAAGGGTGGGAGTGCACACCCTAGAGGCAGCTCGAAAACCTATCACCGGGAGAGGAGGCGACAGTCACCTAGGTGGACATCTGAGCGAAACATGTGGGGCGTCCAATGAATTCACTAGCTTGTGGAGACCGGGTCGATGTGCGAGTGGTGAGGTGAGGACAGGCTGGGGAAGCCTTGGTCCTGGGGCGCCCTCAGGGCCTGGCTCAGGCAGGACAGTTCCCTGCTAGTCCAACGGTGGTGCGGAGAGTGCCCCTTCTCAGTCACATACATTCATCACAGTGCTTAAGGCTTAACCCTTCGTCCCCTTGCTTTGGTCAGAGGACCCTTAGGTGTGCCCCAGAACTGACCAGTTTCTCTCTCCTCTTGGAAGGGTCCCTGTCCCCAGTGAGGGACCCCAGGGGCTAGTTGTGCACCTTCCTTGGGTTACCACAACGAGATTCAGGGAAACAGATGGGTGACAGGGAGCACAAGTAGCGGTACCTAAAGTTCAGGAATGGCTCGGTTGTATCTGTCCCTAATCTCTCCTGAAAGATTCCAGGCTTCAGGGATGGGGGTCGTGACCCATTTTACATGTGACTTCCCCTCTCCAAAGGCAGTTTTGAAGATCCCAGCCAACAGGCCCCTAATATTGACCTTATTCAACCAGCCTCTCCTTGAAATCCCTTCAAATGGTACAGGGGCCTCATACATCACCCCCAACCTGCCCCATCCCCAGACCTCTCTTTGATGTTAAGGTCATATTGACAAATGAATAGACCCATATCTGCCCCACAACAAGAGTGCATGTTGTGATGGGGCAGTGATGGAGTTCTGGAAGTAGAGGAAATATGCAGAGGAACCAAGGTAGCCTGTTAAGTGCAGACCTCAGGGGTGTGCAGATGCCCCCCCCCCCGTGCACATATTGGCAAGAGGCCTGCTCACTGTCAAGCAGGGACCCCAAGGGACCCCTTACCTCCCCACAAGACCCCACATCAGTTCCAACCTTATGAGACATTGAAACATCCACCCCAGGGAAGGGACTCCGAGCAGCTACCCTGAACTTGTCTGAAGAAGCCAAAGCTGACTCACGCAGAACTAATGGCCACCGGGTCCACCCTGCAAGAATGGAGGCAGAGACCAGAGGGGGGCTGGAGTGGCTGGGCCCTTAGTCACTCTTGGCACAACTTGATAACTAAGGGAAGATTGGCGGTCCAAACTCACTAACAGGTGTCTGAGAAGAAAGGTTGATGTGGCAAAATGCACCTCTTTATGTAGCCTTTTACCATGATTCCAAAAACAACTTGTGATTTTTCTCTTCAGCCCTGAAAAAATTACTTTCACCCTAATTTTCTACCCCCAAGAGAGTTTGTTACTATTGTCCAAGTTGACTGACATTTCCTGAGTAGGCTATAAATAACTTGATGAGTTGATACTTATTGTCCAACTCTTTGCTGTATTCTTACTGATTGATCTATTTTACACCCCTTTCAGGGATTGGTCAATATCCTTGGGTTATGCAAATGAAGTGACTGGCCTTCTGAGAAGGGATTGGTCAGTTTGTGGTCTTAGTCGGAGGGCCATGCCTTGAAATCGCTAAATTTGCCTATCTATACAGCCAACCCCACTGGAAGTTTACCAATTTAAGAAGAAAGAATGAAAGGAGAAAAGGACAAAGAGGGCAGAGAAGCAGAGAGGAAGCAAGAAGCCTTATTGAAAAAAAAAAAAAAAGCTGTTACATGGGCGGGCTAAAGGCTGTAACACCGAAGATAGAGTCCTAGAAGATGGCTTGTTGGCAGAGATGGTGGCGACAGACCCCAGAGAGGCCATCTGGCAGAGTTGGTGGTGATGGCAGAGGCCTGGTGCGAGGAATGCAACCAAGAGCTGTGCGTTGGCCAAGTTAATAATGCAGAAGTCCTCCACAGGGAGCCTTGCCGAGGGCTGCGGGACCAGAGTTGGTCTGTGCAGAGAAGACCGCTCCCGGCGCTGGCTGTGCTCTGCCCTCCTGGAGCTGCCCAGACTTTGCGCACCTGCTCTCTGATACGGAGTTGGAACTGTTGACCCTCATCCTGAACTGTACCTGTTGCTTTCTTAACCTGATCCTAAATTCTACCTCAGAACGTACTTCCTCTGTGAGTTCTGTGTAGTCCTCTGTGGGATGGATTCTGGAACCTCAGAAGATCATTCGAAAGGACCGTGGGAGATAGTTGGCATCAGAATTGGTATAGATCGGAGAGTGGAGGTATGTCTGGCCTCCACCTCTTAGAAATCAACTTTGGGTGCATCCTGATGCTTATCCCTAAGGACTGTGCTGAGGCTGCTATGGTTACAGACTCGTTGGAAGATGGCTGCCTTGGAAACCCCACGAGCAGTTCTTCTCAGCACATATGGAATCACCATGCTTCAGAAGTTACTTGGAATAAGTTCCTTGGGGTGAGGGGGGGCGGGTGTTTACCCAGATTTCCACGGAGCATTTTTCTCCCTTCTCTGATAGAGGCCCGCCACTCTTTTTGCAGGTGGAGAAAGTGAGGCATAGGGCGTCTGTTCGTCTCCTGTGGCAGCTGCAACAAATTATCACAAACTAGATGGCTTAAAATAAACGAAATGTGTCCACTCACAGTCCTTGGCCAAAATCAGAGACAAAATCTTGTCTCCCTGGGCCAAAAACCAAGGTGTCATGCCTCTTCCACATTCTGATGTTCTTGGAATCCTTTGCCTGGTGGCCATAGCACTCCAACCATCAAGGCCAGCATCTTCAAATGTCTCCCTGGTCTATCTTCGCATTGCCTTCTCTGTGGGTATCAATCAGGCTTACGTCTTCCCCTTGTACGGACACTTTGCGATTTCATTTAGGGACCACTTCGATAATCCAAGATCATTCTCAAAATCTAAGTAACTCATCACCTCTGCAATGACCCTTTTTCCAGATAATGTGATATCAATAGGTTAGAGAGAGTAACATCTGATCTCCTTGGTGGCCATTATTGGTCCGTTACAGGGAGATAATTAACTTGCTCAATGTTACACAGCCAGCTGAGTGGTGGAGTCAGCCAGACTGGAAAAACTATGTTCTTCGTCAGTATATCCTATTCCTTTCTGTCCCAGAAGTCTGTATTTTGGAGACATGCATAGGAAGATAGTCCCATCCTCGCTCTCATCATCAGGAAGTCTGTCTGTCAATATGACCTGAAGGATACTATGATGATTTCCCTGCCTGTACCAGTCCCTAAATCATTAGTCCTACTGAAAGCCCCAAGTATCTAAAAGAAGCCATGACCATGTAAATTATTCTTATATTTCAGGAGTGGGAATCTACTTTATGGCAGTGGATAAAATCCCATAGGCACTTACCATATATACTTGAGTATAAGCCGACCTGAATATCAGCCGAGGTACCCAACTTTACCAGAAAACTTCATTAAAAATGTGCTGAAAAGGTCGGCTTCTACACAAGTATATATGGTGCCTACTATGTTCCAGATGTGCCAGAATGGAGGTGCTGGGGCACATACCAAAGGGGGTTGGGAAGTATCTTTACTGAAATGCTGGAACCCGTTGGGGACATGACAGTGAGACTTTGGAGATAAAGGAGCAAGGAGACACAGAGGATGATGTTTCAGCCATTTCCTGCATCTCCAAAATCAGAAACCATGTCAGATAAAATACTGACCTAAGAGATCTATGGTTCATCATTGATTGCTGCTACTATTACAAAAAGAACTGGACAATGTGAGCCCCCTAGTGAAAGAGCAACCTCGATATCACTAAGGCACAGTCAACTGAGTCTAGAGTATCGTAAGAAACTAAAGGACAGAGGACCTGAACAAAGATGATAAATCCATAGACTGAAAGGACACCTCACACAACGCCTCACACAATTTCTGTGTGTGGATCTTATTTGAATCATAAATCAAATAAATGATTTTTAAGTGAATTTTTTTCTTTCTTTAAAAATTTTTTTTGTAAATTTTATTTTATCAGTTTTATTGACATAATTAACATAGAATTCCATAGTTTAAATATATTAAAAAAGAGTTGTACAATGATCTCCAAAAATCCATTTTAGAACATCTTCTTATTCTTTTTTTAATTGAGTGTTAATGCATATATCATTCCATAGTTCAATCACATCAAGCAGGATTGTACAACTGCTACCACAATCAGTTTCTTTTTTTTTTTCACAAAGCAAAAAATTTTAAATAAATAATGGTGTTACTAATTTTTTTTGTTTTTTGATTTTTTACTTACTTAACTTTTTGTTTAGACTTGCCAACTGGTAACATTTTGTCACATATGCCTTTTCTGTGTATATTTATTTTGCTGAACCAACTCAGTAGGGTGTAAGCATCACGATATTTTATCTGCAAAAACTTCAGTTTCATCCTTGAAGAAAAACACATTCTATATCATCACAATTCAACAATCACATCTGAGAAATGTAGCTGACAGAATATTGCTCTTTAATTTCATATGCAAAGATGTCCAACCGTTTTTCTTTCATTTTGTTGTTTTTAATCTGGGCTCCAATCAAGGGTTTGGGGCATGGTGACGAGTTATCCTTTCTCCTGAGTGTCCTTTAATCTAAAATAGTCCCTCGGTCATTTTTTGGTCATCCATGACATTGACCTTTCTGAAGGGTTCATGCCAGATGCTCTGAAAATGCCCCTCAATTTGGGTCATCTCCTCATGATTCGATCCAAATTAAACATTTGGGTAAGAGCAGTTCATAGGGGACACTGTTCTGCCCATTGAATCACCTCACAAATCACATGTTGGGTTTTTGTTGGTGCAGGCAGATCTAGTCACTTGGTTAGTCTGGTATCAGCCAGATTTCTCATCCAAATATGGGATTTTAGTGTTTATTAAATCTTCAAGATTATCCTCTTTTTTATTTTGGCATGAAGCTTTATTAACTGACTTTGCAGTTACCCTGTAATGTGTTCACTTCTTTCCAAATTTAAAACAGCCTGCCATGTCTCAACACTGATTCAACTTCCTTTCCATCTGGAAGCTCTTTTCACTTTATAATTTTCTTCATTTGTAATCTGATAGCTGTGTTAACCTGAGTTCTCTAGAGAAGCAAAACCAGTGACCAGTGTAAATACAGAGAATGAGATTTATGTCTCATCCACTTGTAGAAGCGGGTGAGTGCAATCCAATTCAAATATGTGGGTCTCTCCCCACCCATGTAGCTGCAAAGACTGATGAACCAAGAAGCAGGAAGACAACAGGCTGGTGAATGTGGAGTTAAATGAATCTAAGGTGGGACCAATGAGTCCAAGGTCAGCAGTCCTCTGATGGCTCCTGGGATTGGCAGGTAGAAGACCAGCAAGACGCAGAATCCAGATTCAGGAGAAGACATGAGCTAGCTTCCTACAGTGTCCACCTGTCCTAAAGGTAGGCCACATCCCAAGAGAACCCTCCCTTCAATTGTATCAAAGGCGGGACTCCCTCCCGTTCCCCCCACAATTGCTTGGCTGCTTCACAGAAGATCCCACCATGAAGTTGACCACACTGGGTTCGATCACGTCATTGTGGAATCCTGACCCAGACAACACGACATACAACTGGCTATCACAATCTACTCCTTGTCAACTTGGCACCTGAACACATCTCCTTGAACCACATATAATCTCAAAAGAATAAAAAAGTCAAGCTTGAGCTTAACATGCTACAACTAACAGGTAAAACTGAAAACGTACTAACCTCATTTACATCTTATATTTTGTAAGTGCACAAAACAGAAACATCTGCTGCATATACACATGGGGGAAATAACTCATAACAATTACAGCGGGTCATGTGGCACTAACTGGTATGTAGAACCACCAGCTTTCATTACCCACTCCCTATACCATTTGCCTTCAGTAAATTACTTCAGCTGGTCACCTCATGGGGGGACCCAGCCATCATTCCTAAAAGTCTGGGTGACAAATAGTCATGTCAGATTGGGTCGCTGTGTTTTACCATTGACTCATCACAGGACACGATAATATTAAGAGGTGACCTACGGAATCTCCTGGGTTCCAGACATATTCTTCTTTTTTAAAAAATAATTTCATTGGGGGCTCATACAGCTCTTATCACAATCCACTCATCCATTGTGTCAAGCACATTTGTACATAGGTTGCCATCATCATTTTCAAAACATTTTCTTTCTACTTGAACCCTTGATATCAGCTCATTTCCCCCCTCCTCCACCGTCCCTCCCTCATGAATCCTTGATAATTTCTTTTTCATGTCTTACACCAACCACTGTCTCCCTTCATCCATTTTTCTTTTGTCTGTCCCCCTTGGAGAGAGTAATATGTAGATCATTGTGATAGGTTATCCCTTTCTCCCCCCACCTTCCCCTGCCCCTTCTGGCATTGCTACTCTCATTATTGGTCCTGGGGGGCTTATCTGTCCTGGATTCCCTGTGCTTCAAGTTCTTATCTGTAGCAGTGTACATGCTCTGGCCTAGCCAGATTTGTAAGGTAGAATTGGGGTCATGATATTAGGGTGGGGAAGCATTAAAGAAAGAAAGTTGTATGTTTCATCAGAGCGATACTGCACCCTGACAGGCTCATCCCTTCCTCGTGACCCCTCTGTAAGAAGGTGTCCAATTTTCCACAGACGGGCTTTTGGTTTCCTCTCTGCACTCCCCCTCATTTACATCAATATGAGTTTTTGTTCTGGCTTTTTGATGCCTGTTACCTGATCCCACTGACACCTCATGATCACACAGGCTGGTACATACTATTCTTTACCTCCTTTATGTAATATCCATTCCATTTGCCCTTGGTAATCAGGACCAATCAGCTGCTCAATACAGAAACCCCCTTCTTTCCCTGTTGAGCCAGAGGCATGAGGAATCCAAAATAGCCACTAGGTGTTCTAACTTCCAGTTCAATGGAATCGGTGCTGGGTCTCCAGGTGAGAGTTTTCCTCAAACAGCTTTACTAAGACAGATGATTGTAAATTTGATTATGGTAGCTCAAACCACCATATTCTACCTGGTCACTTCACCTCCCTCTGAACCCAACCTGAATTTGCTCGGTGCTCACTTGTTCTCATTGATTCCATGACAGAAATGTCTTTTTTGCCTTTTTAATATTATTGGGGTTTTTTCTGTCTTCTTTTTATTCTTATTTTTACCTTTATATTATTATTTTTCTGTTTTGTTTTTTATTGTTTATGCTAGGTTTCCCAGTTAGAATGTGCTTCATAGAAGAAGTGGATGCATAACGACAATAACTGATGCAATTAGGAGGGGGGGTGAGGGGATTTGGGGAGAAAATGATGGCTGTGGGAGGGGGAAGGGAACACTAGAACTGATTGTGATGCTGTATATACAACTGTTTTTAAAAGCAATTTAACTATGAATGTGTATGCTATGTGGATATTAACTATATTAAGAAAACCACCAAATAAAAAGAAACCAAAGTTGACTGATGGTTACCATTGGTGATGGAGGAAGAGTTTTTCCTTAGGGGACATTGAGTTTATATTAATGATGGTGGAGTAATTTGGAAAAGGATATCAATCATGGTTGTAGAACACAAAATGATTAATCAGTGAGACTCAATTACGCATGTAGAAGTTGTTGAATTGGAGACTGTTTTGCCATGTATGTTTTTGCCACATTTAAAAACAAATCATTACACTTAATGCAATGGGTACTAGGAAGAAGACCATGTTCTGAAATTTATTGTACTAATGAGTGTGCAACTCTTCTTGATATGATTGAACTATTGAATTGTTTGATTCATGGATGAAGTGTCAATAAAACTTTTTTTTAAGGGGGGGGGAGTTACTCGCAGGGGCAGTTCTACCCTGTCCTATAGTTTTGCTGTGGGTCAACATCCACTCAATGGCAGCGAGTTTCGTGTATGTGTGTTTTTGTTGTTGTCTTTTAAGGATGTTGAGAGATGGGAACTCATATACTTTGGGTGGGACTGCAGAATTGTACAGCCACTATGGAAACAGTATGGTGCTACCTTAAACATATGTGTATAGAAATACCCTATGATCCTGCAACCTCTCTAATCGATCTATGCTCCCAAGTAAAGAATTCATGCAGCACAAATCATTTAGCTTTCTATAATAGCAAAAGAATGGAAACGACCTAAACGCCCCCCTGTGGAGGAACAGATAAATCAACTCTGGTCCATACCCCAAAAGGAGTAGTATGTACCTCCAAAAACAATAATGAAACTGTTAAAGGCCTTGTGACATGGAAGACGTTGAAAAGCATGATGCTCAGCAAAGTTAGTCATCTCATAAAGACAAATACTTCATCACACTACTGTCATAAAGGAAAATATATATTATTTTTAGAAAGAAAAAAGATATAAGAAAAAATGGCTTTCACACCAAAAGAAGTGAACTTCAAGAGTCAAGGAAACAGGGGAGTGACAAGGAAGGAAGGCGGGAAGATGAGCGAAAAGAAAGAAGAAAGGGTCACATACATGTGACATGGTTATGGAGAGACCGTCACAGTTCTGATAACATGGGCTGTACAACTGTGTTATGTGTGTTTTCCCCTGTGTGTGTTAAACATCACACAAAAGGGGGGGGGGCTTGACCTACATATGTTTCCATTTGACTATTGGACTTTTAAAACATTTGGGGTCTCCTGGAATTAGTGTCAATTTAGAGCCAGTAAATCCCAATAAGTCAGGTTACTTCCTTTTCCTCAACCAATAGCCAGTCACTCTCATGTAAGGCCAACGATCCCTTTGAGAAACACTGGAGGAAGATGAACAGTCTACACCTTTGGTGGTATGGTAGGCTCATTCCTCATTCCTCACTCCCTTCACTCAAGGGGAGTGCGTCTGTAGGCTGTGGAAATGATTGAGGGTCCATTCTGGCGATTTGAGCTAGATCAAGTAATATTTAGGTAGGCTTCCCATCTATTTCGCTTCTAGGAACAACCTCCATTACTTGTCTGTCAGTTTGTCATTCTTTGTGGCTTGTGGGTTGCTGTGATGCTGGAAGCTGTCTCACCTATGTTTCCAATGCCTGCAGGATCACCCAAAGTGAACAGGTTTCTGTAAAGCTTACAAACTAAGAACAGACAACAAAGAAGGAATAGGCTATCCACTTCTGAGGAATTAGCCATGGAAAAGCTTATGGATAGAATCAAAAAAATGTCAGATACTGAAAATGTCATGAAAGAAACAGAGCATTGTCAGAGATAGTGCCAGAAGATGAGTCCCTAGGGGCGACGGCCCTCAAAATGTGACAGAGGGAGGTCTGCCTTCTCAAAGTAAGAGTTAACAATAATGACGTGGGTGGCATGAAGCCTGTGGGAATATAGCCCTGGGACCTTCATCTGCTAATGGGGCACAACTCAAAATGAGGAGAAACATCTGAAAAAAATCTAATAATTGTAACTTGGAATATACAAAATATGAATCTTGGAAAATTGGGTGTCATAAAAAATGAAATGGAACACATAAAGATTCATATCCTAGATGTTAGTGAGCTGAAGTGGACTGGTATTGGCCATTTTGAATCAGAAAAGTACATAGTTTACCATGCTGGGAATGAACGATTGAGAGGAATGGCGTTGTATTCATCATAAAGACATTTCAAGATATATCTTAAAGTTCAATGCTGACTGTGATAGAATTATATCTATCCACATTGAAGGAAATCCAATTAATACAACTATTATTCAAACTTAAGCACCAACCACCAAAGCTATCAATGAAGAAGGTGAAGAATTCTACCAATGTCTTCAGTCTAAAATTAATCAAACATGCAATCGAGATACATTGATTTCTATGTATCGGAAAATACATGGCTATTGGAATACAAAAGTTGAACACAAAGAGGAAAATAAGGGAATTGATGATAGAAACAAAACCAGTGATCGAATGATAGAATTTTCCAAGACCAATGACTTGTTCATCAAAGGTATCTTTTAAAACAATACACAGGGCCACTATACATGTGGATTTCTCCAGGTGGAACACACAGAAATCAAATTGACTACATCTTTGGGAAGAGAAGATGGAGAAGCTTGATATCAGCTATTAAAACCAGTTCAGGGGACTAAATGTGGAGTAAGCCATCGATGGCCCATATATAAGTTCAAGTTGAAACTGATGAAAATTAAAACAAGCCCACGAGAACCAAACTACAACCTTAAGTCTATCCCACATGAATTTTGAGAACATCTCAAGGACAGATTTACTGCATTGAACACTAATGAGAGACTTGATGAACTGAGGACTGACATCAAGAACATCCTACAGGAAGAGAGCAAGTCATTAAAAAGACAGGAAAGACAGAAAAGACCAGTGTGTGTGTCAGAACAGACTGAAACTTGCTCTTGATCTTATAGTAACTAAGGTAAATTGAAGAAAAGATTCAATCTAAGAGCTAAATAAAAAATTTCCAAGAGCAGCTTAAGAAAGACAGCTAAATATTATAATGAAGGATACAAAGACTTAGAGTTAGAAGAGTTAGAAAGTCGAAAAGGAAGAACATGTTCAGCATATCTTAAACAGAAAGAACCGGAGGAAAATCAAGCCTCGAGTTGCCATCTTGAAAGATTCTATGGGAAAATTATTGAATGAGGTAGAAAGCATTAAAGAAAATGAAAAGAAGACGTAGAGTCACTTTGCCAAAGAGAACGAGTCGACAGTCAACCATTTCAAGAGGTGGCATATGAGCAAGAACCAATGATACTGAAGGAAGAAGTCAAAGCTGCACTGAAAGCACTGGCCACAAGCAAAGCTCCAGAAATTGACGGATTACCAACTGAAATGTTTCACAAGCTGAAGCACTCACTTGTCTATGTCAAGAAATTTGGGTGACAGCTGATTGACTGAAAGAGATCCATATTTGTACCCCTTCCAAGGATAGGTGACCCAATTGAATGTGTAATTTGTAGAACAATATCATTGACAAGGATTCCCTTTATCACCACTCTATTCAACACTGTATCAGAAGTCCTAACCAAAGCTATCAGACAACAAAAAGAAATTAAAACCATCCAACTTGGCAAAGAAAACACAAAACTCTCTTTTTGCAAATTACATGATTCTATACATAGAATCCCAAAGACTCAACAAGAAAAAATGTTGGAAATAACTGAAAGGTTTGGCAGCATGGCAGGGTACAAGATCAATAAATAACAGTTAGATTCCTGTATATTACAGGAGAGAACACTGAAAAGGAAATCAAGACAATACCGTTTCAATAGCCATACAAAGGTAAAACATGTAAATAATAAAGCCAAACAGAAACAAAAAGGTGTAGAGAAACTACAAAACACTACTCCAAGAAACTAAGAGACCTACATAAATGGAAGAATGCTCCGTGCTCATGGATAGGAAGACTTAATATTGCCCTGTGCACTTTCTTGATATAATGCTACATCAATCCAGATCCCAGCATCATTCTTTAGGAATATAGAAAAACTACTTACCAACTTTATATGGAGAGGGAAAAGATCCAGTCTCTGCAAAGTATTATTGGAGAAGAACAACATAGTAGGAGGCCACTCATTTCCCAACCTCAAAACCTATTACAAAACCACAATAGTCAAAACAGGCTGCTACTGGTACTATAGGTACTCAGACCAATGGGACAGAATAGAGAACCCAGAAATAAATCCATCCACCTGCAGAAAACCAGACCATCAACAAAGGGCTGGAATACATTATATTAATTAGGGAAGAGATAATCTTTTAAATAAAAAAATTTTTAAATACTGCTAGAGAAATTACTGAAACCCAAATGAAGGCTTAGCATGATAGTGGGACAAGAGGAAAGTAAAAGGAAATAGAGGAAAGAACTAGGAGACAAAGGGTATTTATAGAAGTCTAAATACAAGCATGTACATATATAAATATATTTATATAGGATGGTGGGGAAATAGGTCTATGTGCATAGATTTATAGGTTTAGTATTAAGGCAGCAGATGGACATTGGACTTCCACTCAAGTACTTACTCAATGCAAGAACACATTGTTCTATTAAATTAGCATTCCATGATGCACACCTTCCTGACACAATCGCTGAAGACAGATGTGTGCATAAGCAAATGTGGTGAAGAAAACTGATGGTGCCCAGCTATCAAAAGATATAGCATCTGGGGTCTTAAAGACTTGCATATAAACAAGCAGTCATCTAGCTCAGAAGCATCAAAGCCCACATGGAAGAAGCACACCAGCCTGTGTGACCACGAGGTATAGAAGGGACCAGATATCAGCCATCAAAGAACAAAAAATCATATCAGTGAGTGCCCACCTTCCCGATATGATCACTGAAGACACATGTGTGCATAAGCAAATGTGATTAAGGAAGTTGATGGTGCCCAGCTATCAAAAGATATAGCATCTGCGGTCTTAAAAGCTTGAAGATAAACAAGCGGCTATCTAGCTCAGAAGCAACAAAGCCCACATGGAAGAAGCAACCAGCCTGTGTGACCACGAGGTGTCAAAGGGATCGGGTATCAGGCATCAAAGAACAAAAAGTCATATCATTGTAATTGAGGGTGAGTGGCAGAGTGGAGACCCAAAGCCCATCTATAGGCAACTGGACACCTCCTTACTGAAGGGGTTGCAGGGAGGAGATGAGCCAGTCAGGGTGCAGTGTAGCAATGATGAAACATAACTTTCCTGTAGTTCTTACATGCTTCCTCCCCAAACTATCATTATCTATCAATTCTTCTTTACAAATCTGGCTAGACCGGAGGATGTACATTGGTACACATAGCAACTGGAAACACAGGGAATCCAGGACAGATGACCCCTTTAGGACCAGTGGTGAGAGTGGTGATACCTGGAGGGTGGAGGGAATGTGGGGTAGAAAGGGGAAAATGATTACAAGGATTTACATATAACCTCCTCCCTGGGGTATGGACAACAGAAAAGTGGATGAAGGGAGATGTTGGACAGTATAAGACATGAAAATAATAAAAATTGATGAATTATGAAGGGTTCATGGAGGAGGAAGGAAGGAGGGAGAAATGAGGATCTGATATTAAGGGCTCAAGTAGAAAGCAAATGTTTTGAGTATGATGATGGCAACAAATGTACAAATGTGCTTGACACAATGGATGGATGTATGGATTGTGATAAGAATTGTACAAGCCCCCAATAAAATGATTTTTAAAAACCCACTGCTGTAGCATTCATGCTGACTCTCAGAAACCCTGTAGAACAAGGTAAAACTGCCTCTTAGTTTCTGAGACTAATTGTTAATGGGAGTAGAAAGCCTTGTCTCTCTCCCTGGGAGTAGCTGGTGGTTTCAAACTTCTCATCTTGTGGATTTCAGTAGGATGAGTAACCACTACAAAACCAAAGGTCCCTTCTTTAATAAATGGTGATGGCAAAATTGGAACCCCATCTACAGAAGAATTCAACAGGATTCATGCTTCAACCCATATACAAAAAATGAACTCAATTAATTATGGACATAAATGTATCCTAGAGCTATAATGATCATTAATGAGAAAATAGGGACAAGTTTCAGAACCCTAACCCAGGACATAAACACATTACAGAACATGCCAAGACACTACACAGCAGAAGACAAAATATATTACAGTGACTTTCTTAAAATAAGACACCGTGTGCCCCAAAAAGACTCATCAAAAGAATAGAAAGAGAAACTCACTGACTGGGGAAAAATTTTTCAGCTTGGACACATTTGACAAGACACTAATCTTGAAATATCTATAGAAAACTGCACCAAAAAACAATTTAAAAAAAAGAAAACTGCAATACCTCGCCAAGAAAAAGATGAATGATCCAAATTACAAATGGGTGCAGGATATTAATGGTTGACCAAAGACAGTGTTCAGATGACCAACAAACTTGAAGAAATGCTAGTGAACATAAGCCATCCAAGAGACATAAATCAGTCATGAGATAGCACCATTGGTATCAAAGTTCCAAAATCTAAAAAGCAACAAGTGCTGGAGAGGGTGTAGAGATATTGGAACCCTCATATACTGCTGGTGGGACTGTAAATATGTGCAACACTGGAAAGCAAAATGATACTACCTCCAGTAACTGGCAATCGAAACACCATGTGAGCCAGCAATGGCTTTGCTGAGTATGTGCCCTAAGGAAGTAACAGCCAAAGCATGCACAGATATAGGAGCACTCACGTTCATCACAGCGCTGTGCACAATAGCGAGAAGATCAAACCCCCTAAATGCCTGTCAGTGGAAGAATGGACACAATGGAAGGACCTCATAGCATGGACGTGGAGAGCATGACACTGAGTGAACTTAGTCAACTAGAAGAGGACAAATAGTGTATGAGGTCATTGTTAGAAAGGAAAAACGGAGGTGAAGGTTTTCATACCAAAACAACAACAACGACAATAAACACTTTGATGATTGGAGTGGGAGGTGTGAAGCAGTAGACTAGTGAGTAGACAGATATTAATTTGGGTGATGAAGAAGAAGATGGCATTCTACAAGAGGGAGAGGAGAAATCGAAAGGGCAACCTATTGGGAGGTTTGATAAGCAGTTTAAGTTGTTGAATACAAAATTTATTATCTTAAATGTATATCTTTGCCTAATTCACACATACAAATTAAGAACTCAAGATGGATTAAAAACTTAAATATTAACCCCAGAACTGTAAAGATCATCAGTGAACAACTAGGGACAAGCATATGGACCATTATCCACACTACCAAACAATAAAATCACCCACACTACAGAAGACAAAATAGAGAACTGAGACCTCTTAAAAATATGACATTTATATACATCAAAAGACGTCATCAAGAAAGTAAAGGAACACACAAATTGGGAGGGGTGGGGTTAGCAATGATATATCAGATAAAGGGATACTCTCTGAAGTTTATAGAAAACTGTGACACCTTAATAAGAAAAACACAATCCAATTTTTTAAATGGACAGAAAATATGAATAGACAATTCACCAAAGATGACATCCAGATGGGCCAAAATATTTTTTAAATCATTTTATTAGCGGCTCATACAACTCTTATCACAATACATACATACATACATACATTGTGTCAAGCACATTTGTATATTTATTGCCATCATCATTCTCAAAATGTTTTCTTTCTACTTGAGCCCTTGATATCAGCTCCTCGTTTTTCCCCTTCCCTCTGCACTGCCCCCTCCCTCATGAACTCTTGATAATTTATAAATTATTATTATTATTTTGTTATATCTTACCAGATGGGCAAGATTCTTATGAAAAAAATGCTCTCAATCATTAGCTATAATAGAAATAATAATGTAAACCATAATGAGATCCACCTTCCACTGACACTGATATCAATCTTTTAAAATAAAAATAGCAAATGCGGGAGAGGATCTGGAAAGATTGAAACCCTCATACACTGCTGGTGGAATTGTACGACCACGATGAGAAACAGGATGGTGCTTCTTTAAGTACATACAAATAGAAATGCTCTATGCCCCAGCAATTTCTCTACTCAGTATATGCCCCAAAGAAATAAAGAACAGATATGTGTAAAACTATATTTGCTGCAGCACTATCTACATTAGCAAAACGATGACAACCACCAAAATGCCCATCCTGGAGGAATGGAGAGATCATCTCTGGTCCGTACACACAATGGAATACTATGCATTCCTTAAGAAAAAAATGGAACTATCAAACACCTCATAACTTGCACAAGTTTGGACATGATGATAAATGGAGAAGAGATTGAAGTTGTCAAGGGTTGCATCTTGCTGGGATCCACAATCAATGCTTGTGGGAACACAGTCAAGAGAGCAAATGATGCATTGCACTGGGTAAATCTGCTGTCCAAGACCTCTTTAAGTGTTAAAAAGCTAGGATGTTGCACTGAGGATTGAGATGCACCTGATCCGAGCCATGGTGTTTTCAATTGGCTCATATTCGCGGGAAAGTTGGACATTGACTAAGGAAGACCGCAGAAGAATGGATGCATTTGAGTTACGGTGCTGGTAAAGCATATCAAAAGGACCATGGACTGCCAAAAGAACAAACAAATCTGTCTTGGAAGAAGTACAGCCAGAATGCTCCTTAAAGGCAAATGTTTTGAGGACATCATGCTTGGTAAAATTGAGGGGCAGTGAAAAAGAGGAAGACCTTTGACAAGATGGATTGACACGGTGGCTGCCTCGATGGGCTCCAACATAAGGACCTTTCTGAGGATGGTGCAGGACCAGGCAGTACTTCCTTCCGCTGTGCACAGAGTCACATGAGTTGGAATGACCCATAACACCTAACCACAACAGCGTGCTCAGCAAAGTTAGTCAACCTCATAAAGAAGCATACTGTATAAAACCAATATTGTTTTTAAAATCAAGAAAAATGGTTTCCACACGAAAAGAAACAGACTTTGAAGGTTACAGGGGAACCTTAAACTTCAATACCTTAACAAGAAAATGGGGAATAATCCAATTTTTAAATGTGCAGGTGACATGAAGAGACACTCACCAATTGACACATACAGGTGGTCAACAAACATATGGAGAAATGCCCCTGATCACTAGCCATTTGAGAGATGCAACTCAAAATAACGATGAACAGCCTTCCCCCAGCATTAGTAGAAAATTCAAAACACACAACGCTGGTGGACAATAAACTGGCACAACCACTGTGGAAAGTGGTGTGGCATTTTCTAAAACAATTGGGACTAGAAATAGCATACATGATGCAGCAGTCCCACAACCTGGTATATATCCTAGAGAAATAAGAGCCACATGAGTGGATACATACACATCCATGTTGCTTACAGCACAATTCACAATAGCAAAAAAAGATAAAAACAACCTAAATGCCCCGCAGTGGACGAGGGGGAAATAATTTAGCATATCCCACACAATGAAACACAACATAACCTTAAAGAATAATGATTAATCTGGGCAACACCCGACATCATCGATGAATCTGGAGGATATTATTCTGAGTGAAACCAGTCCATCACAAGAGCACAAATATTGTATAAGTCTAGTATTATCAACAAGAAAGAAAAAGTCTTCATGCTAAAAGAAGCATCCTTTGATGGATACCAGAAAAGGGGGTGGGGTAAAGGAGGAGAAGAAGCCACAGGCTAGAAACAAAACAAGACTTAACTTTGGTGGAGAGTCAGGGAAAACACAACAAGAGGGAGGTTAGGAAAAATTAATGGAGGCAGGGAACCCACTTGCAGGTTTGCAAATATAATAGTCCTGCAGCATTGGGGATCTACAAGTAGATGCTCCAGTTGACATGCAGGCTGAATAGGTTAGAGACGGAGACCAGGTCGTTGAATGAGAGGGAGAATAGGAGTATGCACATGGATACATACAGGTAGGTTGGACGGAGGATATTTTTGTATTTATGCTTGCTGCAAATATACCCATGAGTGTGTGGGGCATAGAAGGGACAAAATTATGACAACTTCTTAGACACCTTGAGGAAATGAGTCACTGGGACTGGGAGGTTAGAGTCGTCGTCTCAGAGGACAGTGCAGTAGTTACTTAAGAGTGAAGAGGTGAGTCTAGCCTGTCAATCAAGTCACAGCTTGATGACCTCATTGGGAGGCACTAAGGAGATAAATAGCTAGCTGGCGACGGGACACAGGCTCACGCCCTGTGAGACATTACTGATGCAGTCCGTGATCTCAAGCCAGAGAAGCCATATGGAGACCCTTGGCAGCCCCGAGATGCTTACATTGCAACTGGAGCCACAAGACTTCCCACCCACTAGCCTGTGGTCTTCCTGCATTTGGCATCATTGTATGTGTTTCGTGAGTCTGAAGAAGAAGTTATAGATTGGTATAGGACATATAAGTTAACATAGGAATTATGGACTTGATCTGGACTGGGCTAGGATGTTTTCTCAATATTCAATTGCTTTTGTATATAAAGCTCTTTTTCATACACATAGGAGTCTCCTTGGATTTGTTCCTCTAGTCTACCCAGACTAACACAGATACTAAGATCAACTGGCATAACACAGTTCACAAAAAGAAGTGTACTACAAAAAAAAAGGAAGTGTACTATATCTTAATTTGCGTTCTACATCCTAATTTGGTGAGCAGCCACTGAGGTCTTAGAAGCTGTTGCATGGTCATTTAAAATGCAATGACCGGTCTCTTCCCATCCCAAGGACAGAAAAGTGATGGAAATCGAAAGATACATAGAAACAATGAGTCCAACGGACTAATGGACCACACAAACATCAGCATCCGCCGAAGTAATGATTAGATGGGCCTGGCTCCCAATACAATCTCTCTGAAAAGGAACACCTTAGAGATCATTGATAGAGTGAAAGAAAAATGTGAGACAGAACTCAAAATCATAAAAGAGATCAGATAGAGACGGAGGGGACCAGCCACCCCACCCCGCCCCCAAGACTATGGCCCTTACTCTTCACACCTGGAACTGAACTCACCTCCCAGTTATCACACTCAAACACTTGAAAGAAAAGGGGCAGCATTTACCAAGGACAAAGCTCTGAGAGGTTAGGAAAGGAAGAGCAGTAACAGGAAACGCAGAGAGGAAGGAGGAAGTGGGGTAAGTGATGGTTCCTTGAGAGGGTGACAATAGAGGAGTTGAATCAGAATGTGTATGAATCATTTGATGTCAAACTATCACCTGGAACCTCTCACCTAAAACTTCATAATAAAAAGTTCAACTTTTAAAAAGAGGGATGGAATGATATTCAGCAAAGTTAATATTTCAAAATCTATCTTGAAGTACTGTCTGTAGTAAAATGAGATCTATACATCTACGGGAGAGCCTGTGAATACTAGTACTCAAATTTACATACCAACCGCTCAAGCGAGTGATGAGGAAACTGAGGGATTCTGCAAGCTTCTTCAGTCTGAAATAGAGCAACCGTGCCTTCAAGATGCCTCCATAACTCCTGGCCACTGGAAAAAAAAAGAGGAAGGGTCAGATTGTAGAAAAATGTGACCTGGGTAATAGAAATGAAGTTGGAAGTTGCATAATAGGATTTTGCAAAACCAACTACTTCCTCGTTGTGAATACCTTTTTTCAACAATGAAAGCATTGACTATCCCCCCCACCCCCCAGAAAAAAAAGCATGACTATACTCATCAACCTCACCAGCTGAAAGACCTAAAACCCAAATTGACTACATCTATGGGAACAGAGCACAGAGAAGCTCAATTGTCATCAGTAAAAAGAAGGCCAGGGGCTGACTGTGGAACAGACCACCAAACCCAGCTTGACTGTGAGGAAAAAGAAAACAAGTCCTCGAGTGACAAAAAAATAACTTGAGTATATCACACCTGAATTTAGGGATGCCTTTGACCTCTGATGGAACAGGGGGTTGGTCACCGGCTGCCAGTAGGTGAGGGCAGGGGCTGGCTACATTTCTGGGCACCAGGAAGGTGTGGGAAGCAAGGGGAGGAGCAAACCACAGATGCGGGCACTTGTGAGGCCTGGGTTGCAGGCCCAAATGGAGAGCTATTGGAAAAATTTCAAAATGGCCACTGTGTGTCAGGTCACCTGACATGTCACCCACTTCATCTGCTTTTGTTCAGCTTCCTCTCCGAGTCCGTATCAATCCCCTTCCTTTCCTCTGAAGCTCAGCGATCCGGGATGAGCATCGTGTCTCTTTGGTTCAGGCTCTCCTGTCTGTGTTGTAAGGTGGGCTGCATGTGTGCCTAGGCCTCCACCGTGCTGGAAGTCGTGGTTTTCCTGTAGAAACAGTACTTTGGAACTTAGGCGCTCCCATTCTGTGCTTTGATGCTGTGTCTTTACAGTGATAGTGGACGAGGATCACGTGTCCCTCAAAGAGCATGCATGATACACTTACAAAGTTAGGCTCTGTCTGAGGCCCTTTTGATTCATTTGGACAGGACAGGACAGGGACCAGATGGTCACGAGTCAGGTGCTGACTGACACGTCTCGTGCGGCAAGGGGAGAAAAGCAGGTCCGAGACAAAAAGGAAAATCCATATGCCACCGTGGACAAGTTTTAGCAACTGCTATGTGTCTCATGAAGCACCCCTGCACGGCGAGGCTCGATTTTCCGTGTGTCCACTCTGCTTGGCATCCAGAGGGGCTTTTGCTCCAGTTGTTGTTTTGGTTGATGCTGCCCGCACGTGTTTCGTGGATGACCCGGCCCTTGTGCCAAGCAGAGTGCTAGCTGGGGTCTGCCCTTGGGGGCAGGCGCCTGCCTGGCTCAGAAAATCAGCCACGGGCGGCTCTTGCCCTTCAGACCTGGATAAGATGAACTGGTCTGTGCTCCGCTCCCCGGGGTGGGTCGGTCCTCCGAAGTTCGCGCAGCCCGGGACACAGCCGGCCGCATCAGCCAGACCCGGGTCCTAGGTCGGGCCGGAGGAAGGTCGTGTGTGTGTGTGTGTGTGTGTGTGTAATGTGTGTGTGCGCGCGCGTGTGTGTGTGTGTGCGTGTCTGCTAGTCTGATGGCTGGGTCGATGTGCGTGGGGGATGCGGCGACACCTCTAAACTGGGTCTGTCCGGGTGCCGCTGACAAAGCCCGCCGGAGCCGGAGCGAGCGGTCCAGTCGATGGGCAGAGGGCCTCGGGCCTCGGCGTCGGTCCCTCCTTCGCGCACAGCTCCGCGCTCTTTGCAGACGCTCCCTGCGAGCGACACCCCCACCCCGGCCCCACCCCCACCCCACCCCACCCCCGAGTGTGCGCGCACACACACACGCGCACACACTCACACACACACGCGCGCACACACTCACACACACGCACTCCGCCTGCCGCGGCGCAGGCGCCGGCGGAGCTGGGCGCCGCCGAGCGGGAGCGGGCGGTCGCACGCAGGCTGGGCTCCCGGGGGATCAGGTGAGCGACCCGCGCCGCTTCGCCCCCGCGCCCCTGGCTGGGACGCCAGCCCCGCCGCACCCGCCGCCACCCCACACCCCTGGTCCCCCGGTCCCCAGCCTGGCGCCCACCCGCTTCGCTTCATCTCCTCCCTCTGCCTGGAAGCCCCCTCCGCCCTCCCCCTGCCTGGCAGCCCCCTCCTCCCCCGATGCCTGCCACCCCACGCCTCCCCCTGCCTGGCATCTCCTCTGTCCCCTACCTGGCACCACCCGCTGCCTACACCCCACTCCTATCCCTCTGTCTGGCACCTGCCCTCCTCCCCCTGCATATCCCTACTGCCCCTGCCTGAAGCTTCCTTATTTCCCCACCTGACAGCCGACTCTGCCCTCCCCCCTCCTTCCTTGCCCTGCCTGCCATCCCCCCTGCCCCTGCCTGGCACCTTCTCCTTCTTCCCCTGCCTGCCATCCCCTTCTTCCTCCAACCCTCCACCCCCACTTCCTCCCCTGCCTGCCATCCCCTCACTCCTCTCCCACCTGACCCCCCTCCTCCCCCTGCCTGGCACACCCTTCCTTGTCTCCCATTTGTAAGCAACTCCCTTACTTAGTCCCTTTCCCACCCTCCCACCCTACTGCCCCTCTCCCCTTGACATCCTGTCCTGAGGACCTGCCCCAGCTGGGCTCTTCCTCTGACTCCCACTGCCCTGTAGGGATCTGGCCCGCTGCTCTAGGCTAGTCACCTCACCCCTCTGAGCTCCTGTCATGGTCCCTGCCTCTGACCCTTTCAACCCTGTGTCCCCAGTCCCCCTGTCTCTGACTTCCCCTGAAGCTTATTGCTCACGGGTTCTATCTGGGTTCTATCTCCCTTGCCTTCTCAAGCCCCCCCTCCTTTTTTTTTCCAGACATGGCCCTTGGCCAAGACCACCTTTTGGCCCCCGTGGCTGCAGGGTTAATTAACCCTGAATACCTCTCCCCCATACACAGGCACATCCCCAAACCCCAGCTTTGCCCCATCCTCACCTCCTCCTCCTCCTCACCCCACCCTGACTCCTGATAGCCGCTCAGGGATTTCCCTTCAGAGATTGAGTTCTGCACCCAGCCTGAAACCTGCCTGTTCTTCAACTGTTGGGGGGGTGGAGGGGAGGGTGGAGGCTGGTGGGCTGCTGGGGCACCAGGGCTGGCATCATCAAGAGCCCTGGTTATACCTAGCAGCCAGCTGAAGGAACAAACTGCCCTCCACTCCTCGGACATTCAGGTCACCCCTAGGGACCACAAGTAACCTGGCTCTCCCCTTCCACTAAGTTTACCTTCTTTGCCAGGACCTGGGTACTGCCTGGGGGTCCCCATTCTCTTCTTTTGGCCCTTTATCTGGGCAGGACTCAGGGCCAGTTTCCATCCACTTTCTGCACTGCCCCAGCGTAGCACTGGTCCCCGTGTCCCACCCACCCCCTCCAGTCTACCTCCACGGCTCCCAGACTTCATGCTCAGCCTTCTCTTTGAGGAAATTGACCCAAATGGCCACCGCTCTGGCATCTGCAGCCCTATTCAGAATCTGTATTTGGCTCGCCCATCCTCCCACTGCCCTCTCCTTCCAGATTTCCTCAGCATGGCCCCTGGTGCTACCAGCAAGGCTGTGCCAGGCCCGGGCTCTGAGAGGGCACTGAATGACTCTACCATTGCAGGACCCTGCAACTTATGACTCCAGGCCTTCAGCACCCACCCGTTGTGGTACAGGTAGGCACGTTCCCTCCTGGCCGGCCCAGGAGCAGGCTACTCCTAGCCCTTGGCCACACTGCATGATACCCTCTGGGCAGTCTAACCCAAGCTGGACTCCCTAAGACACACAGCAGTGCCTTCTATACCTCTCTGCAGCTGGCGACTGCTGACATCTGTCCCTCGGGCCCCTGCTCCCTCCCTGCTCTGCCTCTTGCTGAATGTTCCCCTACTTCTCGGTATCCCCAGGCCTCTCCATGCCACTCTGCACTTCAGGTTTCAGTAAAAACTGTGTGGACTTCACTTCCTCCCCTATGCATATGTCTGGTACACAGACACCAGACACATGTCCTCTGGACATGCATGCACACACATGTACTTGTGCACCCTTGTGCACCCACAGTAACTGCAAACCTGCTGTCTGCTAGCTTTGGGGCACAAATGTTTGCTCTAGAAACTTATCCCCCAACACTGCTACTTTGGTGACCTTTGCAATGCCTTCTGGAACCCAGGCTGAGGGGCTGTCCTTGGCAGGAAGGGGGGTAGCAGTCTGTTGCATGAACTCTGGTGAGGAATAGCCCTGCAGGGCCCACGTAACCTCTGGAGTTCAAAGTGCTCCCAGGTCCTGTGTAGAGCCTCGGAGCCTCTGCTGAATGAACTGAGGATGCTTAGCTGGTCCCAGAACAAGCCCCCTGGGTGGGTGGCCACTGCCATTGAGTCTTGGAAATCTGTGGGAGAGGTTGGAGCTGAATCTGAAGCCTGAGGTCTGATACAGGCTCCACCTGGCCAGCCTGCCAGTCACTCCAGCCCCCCTCACTGGGCAAATAGCTGGTGGCTACCAAGAGGGCTGGCTCAGAAATCCCAGTGAGGAGAGCCCATCGTCTTGGTGAAGGGGCAGCAGGTGCAATTGAAAACAGGCTTTCAGAGAGCAGGAGAGTGGGCGTTGAGGGGGGAGCAGAATGAAAGAGGAACTGCCCCTTCTTTAGTGAGGAAGAGGAATGCCCCTCCAGCCTGGCTGCTCTGAAGGGATGGGCGAGAGTGCCTGGGAGTGGGGGGCATACTGGTGGTACTAGCCCCTGGGTGGCTCCGGTCATGGGGACCCTCAGCCTTCCATGTGACGTGAAGTGGAGCACAAGGGTAAGTGCACATTCCCATGTGCTTGGCTTCCACCCAGTGTTAGCAGGTGGAGGTGGGGAGCCCACAGTGACTCTCCATGTTGACAAACACACATGCATCCGTCTAAACAATGCCAGCTGTGGGCACAGACAGGCGGCAGCTATAAGCTGTATCTCCCCTGGTCCCCTGTGGGTGACAGTGCGTGAGGCTCCCTCTTGGTGAGCAGTAAGCAAGGAAATCAGAAGCTGGAACTCTCCCTGGTGGGTGGCACTGGGAGGAGCCTGTGCTGCGGGCCCTGGAATGAGCCTATGGCCTACGGGTTTTGACTGGTTCTGAGCCCTCTTGGCTTGCTGCCGCAGAGGGCCAACCTGAGGCCACGGCCTGCTTCCGATGGTCCCACTTGTGGACAACCTGCTGTCCCCTATCCCCCCGTTCCGGGTTGTTGAGGGATCTGGGGACCTTCGGTCCTTCCTTCCTCAGGGTCTGATCCTATTGAGCTGGTCACTCGGCTTGGATGTCACCCACCCTTGGGTCGGCACATGCTGTTAGTTTGCTCCCCAAGTCGGGAAAGAGACTCTTTTAGGGACCTAACCTTCTATCCAGGGATTCTCAGAAAAAGCTCCCAGAGCGGAGAGCGTCCCCACCCCCTGCCTTTGCTGGAAGTTACAAACCTGCATGATCTCTTATGCCAGCTTTCTCCCCAGGCGAAGGCCAATTGCAAACACATATCTAGTGGGGAATTCAGGCCATGGAGATAGTGAGCAAGAAGAACGATACATTGTAGCCAGGATGAGGTTCGAGTAGCCCTTGCCGTGCAAAATGTAGCCCCTGCGGTTGAGCTGCAGCTGCAGCTGCAGAGTGGCACGCTCCACGTTCTTTTCATCTGAGCCACCGTCTCCGAAGTCAAAGTGAGACTCTTCACAACAGTTTCCTAGGGGCACAGCTAGGCAGCCCCGTCCTGCTCAGATATGCAAGCATCGCTGATTGTGCTTCATCTAAAGATAAAATCTAGAGCGATACGCAGTCTACCTTCAGGAAATATGCTGTATTAATATTTATAACCGAGTGTCACGCAGATCGGGCAGCAGGAAGGCTTATTGAAAATCAGGAATTAAACACCAGGCCCCACTGTGAAACTGGGGTACTAGCCTCGTATGAAAATAAAGAACACGTGCCAACGGGCTGTCTAGTGCACACCTCCAAGCCGGGCGCCTCCTGAGGATGAGGCATGGGGGTCAGAGATGTCGCTGTCAACTCTACTGTCCAAGAATGCTGGCTGAAGAAAGGGGCCATGCCCCTTCATCCGGGGCTGCTTCCCTGAGGCTGGCGGCAGGAGGTGCTCTCTGTCTACAGCAGGCTTGCCCAAGAGAGGAAGGCGAGCTGCGGAAGCCACCCCTTCAGCTCCTTAGCCTCACCCAGGAGAACTTGTCCCTTGGATGGTAGACCCTCCCACCCTAGCAGACAGACCTTCCAACTCCTTCTTCTCAAGAGGAAGAACGTAGGAAGAGGGGTCGGAGGAGGGTTCCCAAGCCCCTTTCTCTCCTGGGGAGCGCAAGCAGGCCTCACACCAGCAAGAGACTATAGCAGGGTTGGGGGAAGAACACTGCAGTGCTCCCCATTGGGGGAGAACATTGCATCTCCAGCACCAACCCTCAGTGTGGACTATGTCACCTACAGCTCAACAGCCACTGCTTGCTTCTGTTTCCTCAGCAGACCTCCTTTCCCTCCATCTCCTTTCCCTCCGCCCACGGCCACAGTCATCTGCCCAGAGAGGAGATGGCTCCTGACTAGACCACCCACTGCCGTCTGGCAGCCAGAATTGAGGTCCAGAAATGCCAACAGCAGGCCAGCCAGGACTTTTCTCTCTCCTCCCTCACTCGGGGTCTTCACGTGGTTATCCCTGCAGCCCGTGGCCCTTGTGCCAACGCCCTGCCGAACAATTGATGTTCCCTCCGCCTCTAGACAGAAACCTTCGACATAGCTGCCCCACCTCCACTTAGGCTTCAAACCCCACTCTCTGCCCTGTAGTACTTGCCAAAAGTTCGAATAAAATATTTCAACACATGGTTCCAAAAAGCTAAGGCCTGTTCAGCACAGGAGACCAGAGAACAAGGGAGTGGATGAGAATGTGTGGACAGAAGGTGGCAGCCCTGACGGCTGAGTCTGAAATGAGCCTCGATCCCACTTTGTGCTGTCCGCCCTCGCCTTCTCCCACAGCCTCACCGACAGCCACCGAAGGGGTGCTTTCTTCCCTGGCCGTTTGCCCTTCTGAGACCGGGGCTGGGCCGCACAGGCCCCCTCTTCCATGTCTGGCCAGTGTCTCCTTTGAGCTTCTTCACCTGGAAGGGCTCACCCTCTTCAGGGAAGTTCATTCCTTCCTTTATTTCTGAGTAGTCCCTGCCTAGTGCCAATAGTTCTGCCCCAGCTACTAGCCCAAAGGTTATTGGTTTGAGTCTCCCCAGAGCTGTTGGAAAGCTTTTGGAGGCCAATTCAACTCTGACACACGTGGAGCTCCCTGAGCCAGAGCTGACTGGATAGCAGCTGGGACATCCCTTTCGGAGGAGTCCCCTTTCCTGAAGCTGGGTCCTTTCATGCCCAGGGCATCCTGCCTCTGGGCTCTGTGTGCTGGAGCTTCCGGCCTGGGAGGCAGGTCTCCCATACCCTGTGTCTATGCTCAGGAGCACCCAGCAGAGGGTAGCAGGGTCTCAGCATGATGGTCACTGTGTTCATCCAGTGGTCTACTGAAAAATAAACCCAGGGAGACTCATGTGTCTCATGTTTATATAAAGCAAGAGCTTTATATAAAAGAGGAATTGTATGTTGAGAAAACATCTCAGCCCGGTCTAGATCAAGTCCATAAATCCGATATTAGTCCATATGTCTGATACCAATCTATAAATTCTTCTTTGGTCTCACGCAACACATGCAATGACACAGATTACAAGAAGATCACAGGCCAGCGGGTAGAAAGTCTTGTGGATCCAGGAGCGGTGGAAGCATCTCAGCGCAGACAGGGATCTTAACGTGGCTCCTCCAGCTCCAAGGCTCTGACTCCATCAGCATTGCTCCATGTGGCTTGTCAACAGGAATGTCTCGAAGGGAGATGAAGCAGAGAGACCCGCTTCCCGCCACCAGGGAGGAAGACAGGAGTTCCCAGAATTCTCAGGAGAAGGCCAGGCCCACACAGAGGCTTCATTGGCTATGACCTGATTGACAGTCTAGACTCCACCCCTTCGCAAGTTGACAGGAGATGATGTCACTGCCAGTCACCCAGGGTTTGGAGCCACACAGGTCTGGCTTGGGAGGTCTGGCTGGCAGCGTATGGGGTGTGCTGGCTGGGGAGAAACCACGTGCTTCTGTGAGCCTCCATACCTCCCTGTGAGGTGGGACAGCATGCATTCCTCAAGAGACTCCAGGAGAGGACAGCCAGGTAGCAGGACACACACTGCCCAGTGCATCCTGGCTGTACCTGAAGAGCCCGCGGAGTGTAATCTAAGGCCTCAGCCCCACTCTATTCCTCATGCTGCCCTTTCCCCATCAAGGGCTTCTTGGGGCCAGGAGGCCACTGAAAATGCAGGGCCTCTCTGCCCACCACGGAGAAGCCCATTTCCTCGGGCGTGGGTCTGCCCCTGGATTTCTGTGAAACAAGATGCCACGTCAGTTTACCTGTCTTTCCGGTCATCCGTTTCCCAACCAGTGTGCCAGAATCCGTCTGTATGAGAAGCTTCCCTTCTCAGCCTTTATTAATGAAGTTTTCAGTTGAAAAAGAAAAAAGCCAAGCCAGCTGCCAAGTTCCTCGAGAGTAGAACTGGCCCGCGTATCAGCAGCTGAGGCAGCAGCAGAGGCCGAGAGGCAGTGGACTCAGGACTGGTGCCAGCGAGGGGCACGGGAGCCCCTGGCCTGCTCAGGGTAAGGCTGGCGGCCTGGGCATAGCTCTGCATTACTTGGCCCTGCAGAGCCAGGCCAGGAATTAGGGTGGCATCAGGGCTAGGAAAAGATTGCTGGCTTTTAGGCAGAGATGACCTCAGCAAAGATGGTGGCCCCAGTCATGTGGATTTCAACATCGTCCTGGCCACGGGTGGAGAACAAGTGGGAGAGACGGGGGCTGAAGCATGCAGTGAGACCATAGTCTAGACCAGAGATGGTTGTGGCAGGGGAGGCACTGCAGAGTGGGTAGGCTCCCGAGAGAATTTAGAGGTCAAGTCAACAGACGTGCCTGTGGGTTGAACAGGAGGGGCAAGAGAGAAGAGGATGCTCACCATAGTCACAACTGGACAATAGTGAGGGCCTAGAACGGGAGATCTGAGGAAGGGAAGAGAGCACCCGGAGGTGGGAAGCTCGGAGCCCGGCCAGCCTCAGTGTGGGGATGGCATGAGGTGGGCACCACGAGAAGGCTAATTTGGCATCATAGCAGCTCTGCATGCCCCCAGGACACCCGTCTGTTCTCCTCCTTTCTGCCCCTTTCTTCAATCTAGCCAGGGCTCTTGTCTGGCGGGTGATGGATGGTCAGGTGTGACTGGGACACCCTTTCCTTCCGCACCTGCTCTGGGACAGGCTGCTCCTGAAGAGACCACTCTGGCAGCTGCTGCCTCAGACAAGTCATCTCTGTCCCAGCCCCTGTTCCGTTACCCATCAGCTGGGCTTAGGAGCTGGCCTTTGCTTCCCAGGTGATGACAGGGACGAAGTGAAGACAAGGTGTAACGAGCAAAGCCTGTTGTATGTGGGTTCAGCAGGTGCGAGTGCTTTCCCCCTCCCATTCCACTAGGCCCTTCCTACCGCTCCACGGTTCCGAGTCTCCCACCAAGATGAGACGGCCACTCGGGCCCACGGCACCTCCGTGGCAGCCATGAGCCTCACGTAGAGCCTTTCCTTGCTGCGTAGCCTTGGCTGCTCTAGGGTCCTGCTAGGGAACCTTCCCTGTCCCCCATCCACCACCACCCAGTGCACTCCCAGTGCACCCCTCTGCCACAACGCTCTCAACCACCATGAAGTCTGAGATTGGAGCTGCGTCTTGTACGGGACTCATGAGGGCTTTACACAGGCAGTCCCAGAGCAAAATAAAAATTAAAAAAAACAAAAACAAGAACAAAAACACTGAAACAAAAACCCAGTTGCTATGGAGTCAGAGTAGTTGCTTGGCTGTGCGTCAGAGTAGAATTCAGCTCCATTGGGCTTGAAAGGCCCGCCTTTGTATGAGCAGCTTAACTGTTTGCGCCACCAAGGATGATGGTCCCAGAACAGGGTCGCAATAATTGGGTTGAGAGACGGAGGGCCTCCCTTCCTTTATGGGCTTCTATTAGCAGCTCCCCAAACCTCAGCTTCCCTGGGCCCAACAAGCAGCCTCACCCATTCTTCCAGGCTTGTCTGGTGGCTTAGCTACCTGTTGGTGACTCCGGGTTCCTGGGTGTCTCCCCTTTTCCGTCCCCTCACCCCCTGCCAGGCTTCCAATGTCCTGACCACAATGCACAGGAGCACTGCATGTTAAGCTTCTACCTGCAGGGTCAGCAGTTCAGAACCACCAACTGCTCCATGGGAGAAAGACAGGGTTTTCTACTCCTGTAAAGAGTTACAGTCTCTGAAATTCAAAGGGACAGTTACCCTGCCCTCTAGGGTCTCTATGAGATAGCATCTACTCAGTGGTGGTGAGGTTGGTTTGGAAGGTCGCGAAAATCTACTGTAGAGCCCCCGCTCTGAGCTCTCACACCATGCAGCTTAGAGACCTCCCTCAGGGCAAAGGATTGAAGACTTGGGGGAGGACAGAACCCCAGGAGAACAGTCATGCCCGGTTATCACCGACTTTGCCCCAAACAAGCAGTGTATAATAGAAAGGCCAGAGTCTGGTTCTGGGAGCCAGGGTGGACTGAGCTGAGGAGCTGCCTCCTGCCCCAGGAAGGGATTAGTCATGGCGGATCCCCAGGAAGCTCTGCAGAACCAGGGATGGAGCTCCCAGAAGGTCCCGCCTTTGCTCTGATTCTAGGAAGAAGGTAGTGAACCTGTCTGATTCTGCAGCCCAGTGAGCGAGCACTGGGAAGGGGGTCACTGCATTTGGCAGCGCAGGAACCACCAGCCAGACAGACACCTGACCAAACCGAAGGTCAGAAATGAAGGCAGTTGTGTTGCAACCAGGGCGATAACTGGGGGAGTGGGGGGGTGGGGGATTGGGAGTTTTCTTGACATTGTTGCTGGTTGACAGGGATACGCGGTGGAGGGGGAAGGTAATGTTGGTCATGTCAGAGTGAACTGCTGAGGCCGTATTGTCCAGGCACGAGGGGGGGACGGGCAGCTTCCAGCAGGAGCCTGGCTGACTCAACTGTAGTCACAGGCTCTGGGACAGTTGCTGGTAAGTGAGAAGAGGTGGCAGGAGGGAGTGGTTGGAAGTTCTTCTGAAATGATCGTTTCCAAGGAGGAAGCGAGGTCACATCCACCGAGCATGAGGATGGACAGGAGGTGCTGGAAGCCGGAGAGGACATGTGGCAATCAGGGAGCTGGAGTTGGGTGTTATGAATTTTGGAAATGCTAGCTGAGTGTGTGTGAGGGTGGCCTGCCCGCATGCCACCGGACGTCCACGATGGCACACCGAGGCCAGGCAGGTGGCTGCACGGCTTGTCACCAGCCATGTGCAGCTGACTGGGTGCTTTCCCGGAGCTGGTGAAGCTGGATTTGACCCTGAAGTCATGGAGATGAATGACAGTAGGGCAGGCAAGCCAAAACAACATGTGGAGGGGGGAGCAGGGAGTACAGGAGGACAGGACGAAGGAGCTGTTTCAGGGAAGCCGCAGCACTGGGGGGGGGTCAGAGAGCTGACAGGGTTAGTTGGAAAGGAAGGCAATGGCAGCCAGATTAGGGTAATAAATAACACTGAAATGGGGGTGTAGCTACTGGGATTGGCGAGGTCCAGGTGACGCGATGAGCCTGAGCTCACGGGTGGAGGGAAGATGGAGGAGAAGTGGCCAGGGAGCTAAGAGGGGGTCATCTCTGTAGGTACAGTCTGACAAGAGACATACATGATTGTGAGCTGTTAAGAGGAAGGAGGTGGGAGAAGGAATCCCAAACAGAGACACACAGGAGGCACCGCGCCCTAGAGCCCAGCTCTCCCCTCCCGGTAAATGGGGAGAGAGGGTAACGGGGCATCCCCTTAGACCAGCGGTTCTCAACCTGTGAGTCGTGACCCCTCTGGGTCACAGTAGCAAAATTCCAATTATGAAGTAACAACAAAACTAATTTTATGACTGGGGGTCATAACAACAGGAGGAACTGTATGAAAGGGTATCGGCATTAGGAAGGTTGAGAACCAAGACTTTAGCCTGAGGAGAAAGACAGGAGGATGTATTCATTCAACTGGTTTAACCTGCCTGCTGTGGGACCCCAAGGTGCGCTATGGTCCCTGTGTGCTAAGGACCCCACAGAGGTGTGTGTGACAAAGAGCAGAGCCGCCAGGGAGGGGTGTGTGGGACAAGGGTGGGAAGAAGGACTCCTGAGGCCTCCCAGAGAGGGTGGTGCTGATAGCCGGAGCCTACCCCTCCGACCTCCAACTATCGGTCCATCCCTAGGAGTCTTCTGTGTCTGTTTCTTTGTGTCTCTCTGCTCTGGGACTCTCCTTGTCCCCCACCCCCGCCCCATCTATCCATCTGACTTGGGTCCTATCTCTAGCTTGTGGAGTCATTGGATTACAGGGTGGAAAGGGCCCTAAAGATCCTCTGGCCCTCAGGAAATGGAGGGCCAGGTGTCCACCTCCTGTCTCCTTTGTTGTGACTGCCTTCTTTGGGTATTCGCCTGCCGTGTGTGTGTGTGTGTGTGTGTGTGTGTGTGTGTGTGTGTGTGTGTGTGTAAAACTGACACACGGAATGGCAAAGTCGCTGAGCCAGACAGCTCCAAGAGCTCATGAGAAAGACCCAGGAGGCAGGGCTCTAGGAAAGGGGGCAGGAGCTGGGGCACGTGTGGCCAGATGCCCCTTCACACATCTCTGGACACCGGGCAGAGCCTCAAGGTCTAGCCAGCCAGGTTGCTTTGGGGCTGGGACTTGGAGCAGGCATGTCAGGGTATGCCCTGGGGTTTTGTGGCTGAAGGGGAACCCGGCCAGGGCCTGGGCATCTTCAGAACCCAGACATGTGTCGGCCGAGAACCACGAACAGTCCCACTGCGTGTATGTGTGTGTGTGTGTGTGTGTGTGCACGCGCGCCCAGATCTGTGAGGGTCATTCCGTTCTGTAAGCACCACGCAGTTGGGCTGGGGGCTGGGGGCTGGGGTGGCCGTGGCAGGGTTCACCACCCCCCATCCAGTTTCATTTCCTTTGTTCCTCCTCCTCCTCCTCCTCCATGGCTCTCTCTCCGGGCTCCAGCACTGGGACTTCCACCGACGGTGAGCAGGGCTGGGCCCGGCCCGCCCAGGCCTTGGTGGCGGGCTTCCGAAGGGAAGGGGTTAAGCCCCCGCCCGAACCCCTCCCCCTCTGCCCGGGCCGCCGCCGAGTTCTGCCGCTAGGCCCCGGGCTGACCTTCACCGGAGGCCGGCGCGCATGCCCGGCCGGCGCCGCCCGGAGGCGGCCGGGCAGGGCGGGGCGGAGGGAGCCCGCGCTCGGGCCGCGGCGGCAGCGGCGGCGGTGGGGGCGCGCCAGCCATCCCGTCCCGGCAGGCCGCGGCCGCATCTCCTGCGTGGAGAGAGGCGCGTTGCCATTTGGTGCCGGCGGTGCTCAGCGAGTGAAGGGGAGATGGGGGGACGGCAGGGGGGACTCCGGCTCCGGCTGCCTCTGCCAGGGGCTGGCCAAAGCCCGTCGCTTCTGCTGGACACCACACACGCTCCCGCCCATCACGCTGCCATCCAAACTGGAGGACGGGTCACCGGGAGATCTGGGCTGCCCTACTGAGCCCCCCAAAACTGGAGCACCATTCTGAGCCAGGCTGATGGGAAGCCTGGCCAGGGTGCCTGCACTGTTCATCGCCCCCTCTGCTTTGGGGTCACAAGTAGGGTGGCCCAAGTAAAAGCAGCCATATATACAAGTCTGCCAACTGGTTGTGCCTAGTGAACGGGAGCTTCTTGTGGATGTGAGGTGGAGGTGGCAGGTGTGCCCTTGTGTTTCAACCCCATGTGCTTTGGGGTGGGGGCAGGGGCACTGCCTATCTGTTGTCTGTCCACAAAGAAAGCTCTTTCCCAGCCTCCTGAAGCCAGGGAAGGCTGGGGGAGAAGGCTCTGATCCTGTCTCTAGAGGGTTAGGGGTCATCTGTGTCTAGGAAATTGAATGAGGCACCAGGGAACACCCCCCACCCCATCTCAGTCATTCATCTCCCACCTCTTCCCACAAGGCTACTGCCAAAGCCAATTGCCCATCCATCCTCAAGAACAGATCCCAGTCTTCCCAACCCCTTCAAAATGTGTGTGTGTGTGTGTGTGTGTGTGTGTGTGTGTGTGTGTGGCGGGGGTGGGGGTGGGGGGGGGTGGCGGGCTCCTTGTGCTGTGTTCCCTCGACCCCCACTGCCCAAGCAGGCATGCTCATCCTGTGTCGGTAAGGCTGCCTTCCTGTGTCCTCAGGAGCTGTCTCAGGACCCAAAGATCTGGGTTTTGCACAAAGCCTACCGGTGTCTTAAACACACACACACTACCACCACCCTCATTCTCCCAAGCCTCCAAGGTTGGTTGGTTTAAAGTCGGTTGGTTTAACATGCTCATGCTGGAAATGCTCAACTGGGCTGGTGTCAGCCAAAATGTGCGTTGGTTCACAGTGCTTGAGCGCACTATCATCGGGCAGCCTTAATTTAATCCACCACCTGTGCCTGGTATGGGGCGAGAAACTTTGAGGCCGTGTAGGAGACAACTCCACCTAACACACACGAAGGGCAGGGCACAGTAGACATTAGGCAACCCACGCCATTCCTGCAGCAGGGTGGATGAACGGAGGGCACTCAGAGGAGAGAAAGGCCCATGTGAACAAATGGACTCTGGGAGGGCGTTCGGGAAGAGCTGTGGCCTGAGCGGGCTTTAAAGGGCAGGTGTGATGTGGATCAAGGTGGGGCAGAGGACACTCCGGGGATGGATAGTAGGCTCTCTCAGCGTGCCCCTCGGCATGTTATCATCACACACATACACAGAGCCAAGTTGCCATCAACCACATCCATGACCTGAGATAGAGGAGAGCCTACACCCACAGTCCCCCAGGGCCTAGTCCCTCTGTGTCTGTAAAACGGCACCTGGAGAGTTGGTGGGTCCTTTGCCGATGGCGAGGGAGAGGAAGGACATCCTGGATCCAGGTCTCTGGTTTTGGGGGGTTGGTATGGGCATATAAATGGACAGGGAGGCAAGCAAGCGCACAGCCGGTTTCCAAGGGCAGTTAGGCAGCAGAGGCCTGGGCAGTACCTGTCTCCTTAGCTTCTGTGCTTGGGAGGCATTGTGAAGGATTGAGGGCCAGAAGCCCTTTTGGTATGCTAGTAGGTCTTCAGGTCCGTTTTCCAACACACTATACCAGTCACTGCACCTCACCCTCCGCCCCTCACCCCCAGATTTGGACAGTGCAGCCCCACATAAGCTTTCAACTTGTTCCAACGCTTGACCCCAAAACGCCATGTAGACGAAAACGAGTATACCCTTTGGGAACAAGAGTGGGACCAGGGCTTCAGGCCTCAGGGTGTAGGTTTTGCCCCTGTTTCCTGCCCTTCCTGCACCCCACACTCCTCCTTCTGGGGCTCCCTCATATCCCTAGCCCCTGTTTTCTTTGGAGTCATCACCAGCAGCTTCAGTTCCACCAGGTCCCCACTCAGCACCCGACACTCAGGCCATGCCTGGGAACCCGGCTCGCCTCTGTACTTGCACCCGCCGCAGTAGCCGGCCTTCCCTCCAATTTTCTCTTCCTGTTCTCACGGGCCCTTCTTCCATGCCCCTCTTTCCCAGATACCTCCCCTACTGCCCTCCCTTTCTCACACAGTGACAGAGACATATCACCAGAAATAGACACACTGGCCTGAAAGGCAGGACCCACGTACACACTCGCACACGCACTTTCCTGAACCAAGCAGACACAGAGAAGGCCTCTCTCCATACAAGCACCCACACACACAGCCAGGCCCCTTGCCTACAGAGAGGGTAATAGGCACATGCAGTGACATGAGGCTACCGTCTTGACAGTCACCCACCCTCGTCCCCTCGCCATGCCGCAGGGCAGGCCTCCTTTAGGCACAGTGGCCCCCTCCCAGGAACCCCACCCCGACCAATTGGATGCCCCTGCCCTGGCCTGCCAGTTCTCTGGGGAAAGGGCCTCGGAGATGCAAAAGGAGCCACTAGAGGGAAAGTTGGACCGGGCTGTTGCCTGCCTGGCACTGCAGGGGCAGTCCCTCCCGGAGAGGGCCACTCTCCACGGAAGAAAGCCCCGTTGGGCCGCCCTGCCGCCCGGCCCCGCAGGAGGGCTCCGAGGCTCCCGCTTATCTGCGCCGTGTGCCCCGCGAGGGCTGCAGGCCGCCTCTCCCGCGGCGGCCGAGTAAACAGCGCGCGGGCGCCCGGACTATTTCTGTCTTATCGGCGCAGGAATGCGGCAGCGGCGGCGGCGCGCGGGCGGCGTGGCCGTGGGCCGTCAGGGCAGCCCTGAAGGGGCCCTCCCCGCCCGGCTCGAGTAGAAGTGTGAGCGCCCAGCAGGACTCGGAGGGAGAGTTGGAGGAAAAAAGGCAGAAAGGGGAAAGAAAGAGGAAGAGAGAGTGAGTGAGCTCCGCCGCGGAGCCCACCCTGATGGCCGCGGACGAAGTTACCGGAGGGGCGCGCAAAGCCACGAAAAGCAAACTTTTTGAGTTTCTAGTCCATGGGGTGGTGAGTAGGGTAAAGTTAGCGGGGGAGGGCGCGCGAGCTGGCGCTGGCTGAATGGAGGGATGGCCGGGAGGGGCTGTGCCCGCGCCCCCCAGCCCTTGCCCGGCCTGTGCCTGCGCCCTGGCATGTGAACACGTTGGCAGTGGGCTGGCTGGGGATGGGAGCGCGGGCGGGAAAGGGGAGAGGCGTTTATGTGGGATCTTGTCGGGGCTGGGGGGTGGGACTTGGGGACTGTCCCAAATGGGGGGCCCCTGATCTATGGAACATGGTACCCTCGCTTCTTTTCCTTATGGACCCAGGTATTCCCCCCACCCTGGGGTCAGGGTAGAGGGCATGGTTTGCCTGTGCTGGCCGGGCTGTCTGTCCATCAGTGGGACTGTGCCTCGGACTGTATCCCACGAGCAGGAGCAGGTGACCCTGGGGGACTGTGAGCAAGAAACTGGCATGAGTACCCCCACACCCACATCCTGGCAGGAGGCTTGGGGGCTTTACGGTGGTCTTTGCCATCTGGGACAGCAAGAAACCTTCCCTAGAGACAGGCCCCCAGGAAAGGGCCTGAAGGATGCTGTGACCAAGCCGGTGTTTTCAAAGCCTCAAAGGTGTGAAGGCAGGCTTACAGATCCCAGGGGCACAGGAGCCTGGTGCTGTACCAGGGAGGCCTTGGGAGCACGTGGGGAGCCCAGGGCAGCACGGAGACTGAGGATGAGCACGTGTAGGCAATGGCAATGGGAGGGGGTGGCTAAGAAAACAGCAGGGTTGGAGAAAACGGTGGCAGCTGGGTCAGAGAGCTGGGAGTACAGGAAGCAATGGGGTTTTCTGTGGTGGAATGGGCTTGTGGTCCCAAAGAAGGCACTTTGTCAGTGAAAGAGGCCAGAGTCCCTAGAATCCTGGCTTTTGTAGAGGTGGCCCTGGTGGCTGCCATGGTTCCTGGGAACCCTGGAAGCCTTGTTCTTAGGCCTCATCAGTATCCCTTGACAAATGGGAAGAAGTGCTTCCCTGGGGTGGTCCATCCTCCAGTGCAGGGATCTCTGGGGGAAGTCTCCCGGGGAGAGGGTGTTGCTAACCACATTGTCAGTACTAACCTTGCTGCTTAGGGGATGGCATCCCTTTTAAAAAGCGCCTTGAAAGGGAAAGAAGTAACACATGTGGGGGGTGGGGGTTGTTGTGTAATATGGCCAACTTAGAGCTTCAGTTCTTGCTTGGCTGTGAGCTCCACAGCCACCACAGCTCCCAGGAACCTCTCCAGGCTGGGGAGATGGTCAGCTGTCGCCGGGGAGGGTTGAGTGACAGAGTCAGATGGAGCAGGGTAGGCAGACACACAGACAGGCAGGTTTCACCTTGGGAGAGATAAGCAGAGACAGCTGCCTGGCTGTGGTAGGAGGCGGTTAGGGCTAGGGCTTGAAGGGGTAGGAGGAGCAGCTGGCAACTGAAGGGGACACAGCCCCTAACAGGGCTCCTCCTTGTGTTCCCTGGCAGCTGTTGCTCCTCAGGATGAAGTGGTGGTGCTCAAATGGGAACAGGGCAGTGGGACTGCTGCATACCTGCTTCCCTCTCTTTCCTCCCTCTCTTCACCGCAGTTCCCATTCCACACACCCTCTCTGTTGTGGCCCTACTGTGAAACTCCTACAGCTCCTCCACCCAGTCCCTCTTCTGGAATCTGGACAATTGGGGCTAACCCACGCATGAAACACTCCATTTGACATATCTGCACCTTGTGTATATCCCATCTGACTGTTCAGCAATTGCTGACCACCGCTCTGCTCCAAGTCCCTGTGCCTGCTGACCTCACTGGGGAGGTGGAAGAGATCTGTCAGGATAGGACCATCCCTGTTGATAGTGGCCACCAGAGAGGAGACACCTTCGACCTACCCCAGGGCCGCTGGCTCCTTCCCCGCTGCTCCTTCCTATTGCGGAATCCTGGCAGGTCTGACTTCAGCGCAGGCTTCTCCTGCCTTGCCTCCAGCCTTCCCTTGGGAGCAGATTATTAAGTCGGGAAAGCTCACTGGGACCTGAGTGGGGAAACTGGGAGGCAGTCTGAAGGCAGTGGGATGGAGGGGTCTGAGCAGGTCCTCTGAGAGATGAAGCTGGGAATGAGCGTGGAGAGGACAGACAGCCAGGGAGGGGGAGTAGCAGTCAGAAGCGCTGGTAAAAGCCCCAGCCCCCTCAGGAAATGGGGATCCGTCAGGCCCGCCGGCCTTTGCCGGATGAGCTTCCTGACCTTGGCGAGGTCGCTTTTCTCCTTGAGCCCTAGTTGCCTCATCTGTCAAGTGGGGAAGAAAGTCTCTGCTTGGTCTGTCTCACAGAGGAGCCAGTGGATATGAAAATGCTTTGAAAAGGTTGAAAAGGACCATTCATATTCATTTTATGGTCCCTCCCGCATCCCAGAGGCACAGCGGTTCCCTGCACCTCTGCCTGGCATCAGTTAGCTTCCTGCAGTGAGACGCAAAGCCACCTCCGCCCTAGCGCCTCTTCCCTCTCCAGGACTGGGTCTCCCGCGGGTGGTCTCCGGGAGGGGCCGAGTCTCACGCAGCGCCTGTTTCTGCTCTACTCCCACCCCCAGCGCCCCGGGATGCCGTCTGGAGCCCGGATGCCCCACCAGGGGGCGCCAATGGGCCCCCCGGGCTCCCCGTACATGGGCAGCCCCGCCGTGCGCCCCGGCCTGGCCCCCGCGGGCATGGAGCCGGCCCGAAAGCGAGCAGCGCCCCCGCCCGGGCAGAGCCAGGCGCAGAGCCAGGGCCAGCCGGTGCCCACGGCACCGTCTCGGAGCCGCAGGTGAGTCGGGGAGGGGCCGCGGCGGGGGCCCAGGGGGCAAAGAAGGGTAACTGGCAGGGGGTCACCCAGGATGCTAACCCTAGGGGCTGGATCACTTCCTTCGTGTTCCCCACTGTGAAGGCGGGCTACAACCGCTAGCAGCCAATACCCCTTTCCAGTGTCCTCCCGTGTCACTTGCTCCTGCTCTCTGCGCACACGAGTTCTGGGAGATCCTTTGGCCTGGGGGCTGGGCTGGGCTGGGCTGGGCTGGCAGTAGGCCTGAGGGCAGAAGCTTTAGGATTTCGAGTTTTGTTTTCAGAATGTGGCTCTCCAATCCACTCTGCTCAGAAGCCCGGGGCTTGACTGTTAGTGATGCCCACTCCAGAGCTTCTGAATTGGAATTGTCGGGGCTGGGGTAGAGCCAGAATCTGCCTTCTGGCTGGGTGGTCCAAGAGCCCCACTCTGCCCTGCCACCCTCTCCAGTCTCTGGTGACTGTAGACACTAAAAAACTAAAGAAAGCCTATCATCTAGCTTCCAAGTCCCCTGGTGGTACCTCAGAAGTCCCTGCTGGTCCCCAGCGAGACCGATCCTCCTCTGGGCTTGTTATCTAGTCAAACAGCACACATGCTGCGCTTTGCACAACAGATGGACGCCTATAAAAGGTGTAATAGGAATTTGATCTTATTAATTTTTTTTTCATGGAAAGCTCACCATTTATAGGAATCCCGTGGTTATTTTGCAGAGTGATTCATCCTTTTGAGCAGTAGTCCCCTGCTTTATCTGTGTCAAGTTTCACACAGAGGATCTGTTTCATACAAACCGTAGGTTGAATGAGCCCTTGCCCAGCCCCTGAGGCGTCAGCAGCAGGCACTTCGAGCACCACATGGGGGCAGGGTGGAGCTGACCTACCAAGCTTTTGCTGGGGGGGGGGTACACTTTGGGAGAAGGGCTGCTGCCCAACCTCACCTCAGCACCCCGCGCCCCCCCCCCCTCGCTGAGAGTCTATCTTTCCACCAAGGAGATACTAAGGCAGAATCATTTTCATCCTCTGAGGATCAGACGCAACTCATGGGTCAAGAGCCCACATGCCAGCTGCTCCCCAAGGTCCAGTCAGCATGATCCAATTCTCTAGCCCCCAGCCTTCAGCTAGCACAATAGGAAAGCATTCTCTAATTCTCTAGCCCCCAGCCTTCAGCTAGCGCAATAGGAAAGCATTCTCTCTCTCTCTCTCTCTCTCTCTTGGAATCCCCCATGGGTGTTGCATGTCCCTTACCATGTTGCCAGGTGGTCCAAAGGCAGGGACGCCCATTTGCCCACCCATCAGCATACCCTTCCAAGCCCAGAGCTCAGGGTTGAAATTCTCACTAATTTCACATCACCACCACGTGCTTTAGGGGCTGTAGCCACCCTGGTCCTGAACATGCAGCCCTGCTTAGCTAAAGAGGGAAAAGAAGTCCCCAGACCCCGTCTCTTCTCCCAATCTCCCCTGTACTTTCACAGCTCCTATCTTGCCAGTGCCTCTCCAGCCCCAACCCCTCGGGAGTCTCAATTTCTGGGCTCTGTGGAAGTGGTGGCGTGGCAAGGGCTCCCAGGCCAAAGGATGGATAGGTCACCTCTGTGGCCCAAGGGGGGAAAGGGCTCACGCCAAGCCCATACACTACTACTGTAGCCCCTCAGGCAGGCGGGCAGACAAGGGGAACCCCAGCCAGGAGGGCGGAGATGTCGGGGATAATTTAGCAGGTGGCCTCGTTACTCCCAGATCTGTCGCCATGGTAACCTGGTTTTTTCTTTAAAAAATGTACAGTGCCAAGAGGAGGAAGATGGCTGACAAAATCCTCCCTCAAAGGGTGAGTGCCTTTCCTAGCAGCCCCAGCCCACCCCCCCACCCTTTGCTGCTTGGCCCTCCCTTCCCCTCTGGTCAGAAGCACCAAAGCTTCGTGGTCACAGTCACTTTCACTTTTTGTTTGTAGAAAGCTAATTAAAAAATGAGACTCCCTCAGCCCCAGGGAGGGGGAGGGGCAGAGGGAAATAACGGAGGAGCCGTGAGAGTTCAGTGGACGACATGAAAGCTGGAACAAAGAGGGGAGAAGAGGTGGGGTCATATGCTGGCAGCTGGAACAGAAGCTGCCCAGAGGCATCCAGGTCCAGAGTGCTAGCAGGGCCCAGACCTCAGCATAGGGCCTGGGGGAAACACCAGGGTAGACACTAGCAACGTTACCCCCAACTGTCTCAGGACCTGCAGAGCCTGAAGCCACTTTGTGGGGACCTAAGGCAAGCCTAGCCACTGTATTCCACAAGGGCAATAGCGATATGAGGCAGCCCCCCTTACCCTCCCTCTTGGTGAGCCCCACAATGGTGGTCTCGCCTCGTAATAAAAATATACGGACTTCCCTAGAGGGAGAAGCCATTTTTCTCTCTTACAAGTTGAGGACTGCACTGGGGATATGGACTCCTGGGAAGAGCTCTTATTCACAATCACAGTTCCATGTCCTGGGACTGGACAACTGTCCTCCCTTGGTGTCTTTGAATGGCATGGCTGACACACCCACCTGCCACTTAGAGACATTTGCAGAGCCCTGACACCTTGCCTGGCTCATCCTCCAGATCCGGGAGTTGGTGCCAGAGTCTCAAGCATACATGGACCTCCTGGCATTTGAGAGGAAACTGGATCAAACCATCATGCGAAAGCGGGTGGACATCCAGGAAGCTCTGAAGAGGCCAATGAAGGTGCTTTACTGGGAGGGTGCAGAGGGCTTTACATGCTGCTCCCCAAATTGCGCAGTGGGTGAGGAGGGTGCCCTAGGGTGGGATCACACAATTGTCACTATTTCCACAGCAAAAGCGGAAGCTGCGTCTTTATATCTCCAATACTTTTAACCCTGCGAAGCCCGATGCTGAGGATTCTGATGGCAGCATTGCTTCCTGGGAGCTTCGGGTAGAGGGGAAACTCCTGGATGACGTACGTCCTGGCCCAGGTCTCTCCAGGTGTCCTGGGGTGGGTATGGGCCTGAGCTGAGAGACAGAATCAAAGTCTGTGCTAGGGTCAGGTGGGAAGGGGAGGTGGGGGGCCTAGACACAGGGTGAATAAAGAAGAGTGTGTCTGTCCTGCTACCTGCCCTACCAGCTCTCCCCTCTCAAGGTGACCTCCTTCTGCCCCCCGCCTCCCCCCCCCCCCCCGTGGTCCCTGTTCTGCCCCACAGCCCAGCAAGCAGAAGCGGAAGTTCTCTTCTTTCTTCAAGAGTTTGGTCATTGAGCTGGACAAAGACCTCTATGGCCCTGACAACCACCTAGTTGAGGTAAGACCAAGACCCTGCCTTCCTGTGACTAGCACTGCCCCCCCCCCCGCCCCCCACTCCCACCGAACACCTAGCCACACCTAGGCCACAATACCCACCTCCTCAGCGGGGCTCTCAGATTTGGATCAGGTACTACTCTGGAGCCCCAGACGCCACCAACTTCCATGGACCTACATTGCGACCCAACTCTTATCCTCTGCACAGTGGCATCGGACACCCACCACCCAGGAGACAGACGGCTTCCAGGTGAAGCGGCCAGGGGACTTGAGTGTGCGCTGCACCCTGCTCCTCATGCTGGACTACCAGGTCTGTGTCCACTGCCACCGCTGCCACCCACCCACGAAGCCACTCGTGCCGGGCACAGCCAGCACCATCCTCCCCCTTTCTTCTTAGACAGTGTGGGTCTAGGCCTCAGAGCTGTGCATCCTGAGACCCCACTCTCCTTCCTACATCCTCCTCCTCCAGAAGCATGCTTCCAAGGAGCCCATCAGCACATCTCTCAGCCCCAAGCAGCCTGGTCCCGAGTTCTCCCCAGCCCCCTCTATCTAATTCTCATGGCCACCCTTCCCCAGCCTCCCCAGTTCAAGCTGGACCCCCGCCTGGCCCGGCTGCTGGGACTGCACACGCAGAGCCGCTCGGCCATCGTCCAGGCCCTCTGGCAGTATGTGAAGACCAACAGGCTGCAGGACTCCCATGACAAGGAGTACATCAATGGGGACAAGTATTTCCAGCAGGTAACCTGAGCTCGAACCCAGGGAGCAGGCAGTTACCAGCAGGGGAAGGACTTTTCATAAGGTAACACCACCCCTCTACCCAGCCAGACTCCTGCGTTCTAGAAAGAGGACAGTCATGGTCTTGAGACTGAGACCAGGAGCTCCCATCTCACCCAGGGACAGTTATGAAAAACAAATGACCATGAACGCAGTTTCACAAAATCCGACCAAAGTCGAGACGCTCATTCTTTATGCCTTTCTAAGTAAACATAGCAGCAGATAAGCCCAAGGAGAGAGCCTCGCTGATGTTTACTGAGTGCTCCCCCGTGTGCTAGGGACTGTGCCAGGCAATCCCCCCACAGTGCTGTGAGGTGAGACCTGTGGCCCTGGCGGGAACTTACTCAAGGTTACATAGGAAGTGGTAGGAGCAGCGTACGTACTGAGGCACCCAGGCTCCCAACCACCACACCACATGGCCCCTCCTCCTTGTTCACCACACCCAGCACCCACCCGTCCCATCCACAGAAAATGAGGAATTAGAATGAATCCTAGCTTCTTGCACCTTTCCTGAATGGAAGGATCTAGAACTGGAGGCTTGCTTTCTTTGAGCGCAATAGAGTAATTTCTTTTCCTGCTTCAGATTTTTGATTGTCCCCGACTCAAGTTTTCTGAGATTCCCCAGCGCCTCACAGCTCTGCTGTTGCCCCCTGACCCAATTGTCATCAACCATGTCATCAGGTGAGATGGCCCCAACTTGCTCCTCAGACAAGGGGATGATCCTTACTTTCCCTCCCCTCCCCCATCTCTCCACACTGGATGCACCCAGCCCTGTATGGGCCCCCATGGGACATCCTGGACACCAAAGGCTGCACTTTCTTGGCAGTGTGGACCCATCAGACCAGAAGAAGACGGCATGCTATGACATCGATGTGGAGGTGGAGGAGCCGCTGAAGGGGCAGATGAGTAGCTTCCTCTTGTCCACGGCCAATCAGCAGGAGATCAGTGCTCTAGACAGTAAGGTGCGGCCAGAGTCCAGCCAGGGCTGGCATAGGCATTGGCCCCCAAATAGCCAAGAACAGCCTCAGAATAGACTCTGCACAGGTTAGCTCACAAAATAAACATCACTCAGGAATACTGTGCCCTTCAAATTAAAAAAAAAAAGTTTTTAAAGACTTTCACAATTGAGGGGGGAAAAAACACGATATGAGACCCTAAAACAAAGATGAGAAAATAAGCAGAACCGGAAAGCTAAAGTAACGGAAATGGAATCAGAATGGAAAAGAGAATATTGACACATTGTCAAAAATGTAACCAATGGTGCTGAACAATACCATAGAAATTGTTCAACAGGAACCTGATTTGCTATGTAAACTTCCACCAAAAACACGCACACACACAATTCTTTTTAAATAAACAGACTGTGCATGAGCCTGTGGGGTTAAGAAGGGAGACACATGGTCCTTCCATTGCTACTTGGAGCTCAACCTCATTTGAGGTAGATTTTGGCCCGCCACCCCACTTCCTTGCAACTTTAGCAGAATCGGGAGCTCTGAGGGATTGCCCTTCAAACGGACAGGGATAAATCCTCTGCCCCTCCACTTCTCCTCCTCCTCCTTTTACCAGCTTCTCCCACATGGCCAAGGGCAACTTGACCGCATCTACCTTTCTACCTGTAGATCCATGAAACGATTGAGTCCATAAACCAGCTCAAGATCCAGAGAGACTTCATGCTAAGCTTCTCCAGGGACCCCAAAGGCTATGTCCAAGACTTGCTCCGCTCCCAGAGCCGGGACCTCAAGGTGAAGAGAGAGACTTGGGAATTACTGGAGTGGAAGACAAGCACACTTGGAAAGACAGTAAATGCTGTATACAGGTGAAAAGGGGGTGAGTTTTAGGGCTGATCCCCACTGCTCCCTCCCAGGTGATGACAGATGTAACAGGCAACCCTGAAGAGGAACGCCGGGCTGAGTTCTACCATCAGCCCTGGTCTCAAGAAGCAGTCAGCCGCTACTTCTACTGCAAGGTAGGGCGGGTTCCTTACGCTCCAGGTGAACTGCCCTTCTCAGAGTTGCCATTTGGCCTGGGCCACTCTACATGGTGGCTTTTCCTCCCTCCTCTGTGAGGCTCTTCCCTGCTCCCAGCTGTCCCCGGGCAAAGGGCAGTTGGGGTGGTCTCGCTCACTCACCAGGGCTAATTTCAGCTGCTCCTACTCTTTCTCTAAAGATCCAGCAGCGCAGGCAGGAACTGGAGCAGTCACTTGTTGTGCGAAACACCTAGGAGCCCCTTTGGAATGAGCACCACTATGGACCTTCTGGGCTGGAGTCTGTTCCCAACTCCTCTGACGCCTGTGTGTGAGGCTGGGCACTGGATTAAAGGTTGTTCATCTAATAGCAGCTGTGTGGTTATTGGAAACTGGGGGTGGGGGGAGAGTGAGCTATCAGTTCCTCTGGGAAACGTCTCATACCTGCCCTCACTCCATTTTCCATAGGCCTAACAAGAGTTTGTCAGAGACACTTTAATAGTATGTTCTTATTAGAAAAATACAGCAACCAGCTCTCCATCATCCGTCTGTCTTCATCCCTACCCGGGGACGAAGGCAGAAAAGGCAGGGAAGTCCAAGGAGGGACAGGACGCGGCCGGTGTGCTAAGTGCTATTGGCCTGCTCCTGCTCAAACAGGGCCATGGCGAGCTGTGCCCGCCCGGCCAGCCCCTCCAGGTTGCTGAGGCGACAGCGGTGGTAGAGTTCCTCGCTGAGCCGGGGGCTACAGTCCCGCACTGAGAATTTCTGCACCAGCCCTGGCTCTACAGCCCGAAAGAGGTGGAGCCCTGAGAAACGGAGGAAAACATCCATCACCTCCAGCCCCTCCAGGGCTTCCTCCTCTTCCTGGCCCGCCAGTTCCCCAGCCAGCCGTGCTCGGGCAGCCAGGTAGTCTGCGTTATAGAAGCAGCCCTCAGCAGAGGCATGCCGATCGAATCTGCCCCCAACAGGAGCTCCCCGGGAAGGGTCAGCACCAAGAGGGGACGGAGGGTCAGGGCCAGCACCCAGGGGTCCCGAGGGTGACCTCGGTGGCGACAGGGTGGGGTTGAACTCCTGAAAATGCACCGGAAAGAAAGCCTGCCAGCCTGAGATGGCATTCATGCGGCAGCGGTTGAGGACTTCAGGCACAGGCCTCGTCCACACAGTGGTGAGGAAGAAGAGGGTGTCCACTGGGTGCTTCTTAGAGACCACGTCCATGAGCCGAACCTGGGACGGGACCTCAGCTCGCACAGCAAGCCAGGCTAGCCTTGTCCCGGGGTACTGCCGCTCTAACTCAGCGACTGCAGCCTTGACCCCAAGAAACGGGTCAGGGGCCCCTCGGCCACCTTCCCGGGGCCCATAGACCAGCAACAGGGTGAGTAGGGCATGTTCTCGTGGTTCCAAAACACTGGCTTCGAAGGCCTCCAGGAAAGCAAGGGCTACAGCAGCTTCAGCCACCAGGAGGGGCAGCACTAGCTGCACACGGGTGGCCTCAGTTACATAGGGCATGGGCAGGATCTCCACACGGCTCAGTGGCCGCAGCAGGCTGACCCTGCGGGCCAGAGCCCGTCGGTGCCCACGCTGAGTCACCGCTTCCAGCAGCAGGTCTAAGGTGTACTCCATGCCCCGGGCTGGGTCAAAGCGCCGGTAGCCGTTGAGGAGCCGCTGTTTCTGGAAGCGGAGGCGGGGCTGATAGCGCCGGTTCAGGTGCTCCAAGGCAGTCTCAACAGCATCACCGATGTCCACCCTGCTTGCCCCCTGCAATGGGCACTTGGGAGCCCCATCTGCACAGGAAAAGGTGTGCTGCTCGGTGAAGTAGTCCCAGCCCAGCACCTCAAAACGAGAGTGTGGTGTAAAAGGGGCAGGGAGCCCAACGGGCCAGCTTAGACCCGCCTCCCCCTCAGGGGTCAGCATTGTCAGGTTCCGGATCTGAGCCTAGTTGAGAAGAGAATGGACAGTTGGTACCAGATTTAGGACCCTATCCAACTTTCACTCCTTGGACATATGTGGGATTCTACTAGACTTGACACCCAAAAGGCTAAACTTTGTCCTGTCAACATTTAAAGAGGTGCCCCTTGCCTCATCATTTGATTTTCCATATGTTACAGTCTTCATCTGTAACAGGTGAAAGGAGTATGAATCATACCCACCTCAGATGATCACTATGAGAAGGTAAGAGATGAAAACTGCACTTTTGCAAAAGTGAGACTATCCTGAAATAAAGCTCGCGGTCTCTCTCCCAGGCCCTAAGAATTTCTATCCCTTCATAATTGCGCCCTGCTTCCATGTAGACTGCACCTCTGACATCCCTCAGACTCAACGACACTTTCGCCTTCTGGCTTTTTCTAGAATTCTACAAGTTCAGAGACTTTTAGGCTTTTGCTTGCTGGTGGAAAAGAGCTAAAACGACTGTCTCGACATTGTGCTGCGCCTCCTGACACAGTGCACCTTTGACCATGTCCATGTCATTCTAGGAGCTAACCCCTACTCTCCCTGTTGTTGTTTGAAGTCTGGGTACGATTGGCATCTTTCTACCCATCCACCATACAGGCTAGCCCAACCTTCCCAAGTCATTCCTCTAGCCCACCTGCTCTTGAGCTCACCTGTAGCTGTTCTATTTCATTGTAAGCCTGCTCCAACTCCAGAGCGCTGAAGCGCTGGTGCAGCCGGTACATCAGGGCTCCCTCGGGGACAGGGTGTACTGTGAAAGCCCTCAGGAAAGCCATGCTGTCCTCCTTCTCAGGGTCCCTGTTTTTGGCCAGTTCGAATGAGCGGTACTGCTGCCCCTGGAGGGACCGGACACCTATCAGTGTTGCATGCCAATGGTCGCCCGTTCCAAATCATGCTTAACCACCCGTGGCCAGTTAGCCACTCAATGCTGTTGAGGTTACTCTAGGGTGGAGTACGGGAGTGACTCCCAGTGTCTCCTGTCACAATTTGGATTTTAGACAGGATAAAACAAGTAGGCAATTAAGAGCATTCTACCCTAAAGAACCCCACTGTTTCTCAAGAAAATGAAAGGCCCAAGTCTGCAAAGACTTTGAAGAGTCTGGGTTTAGGAGGGTGGGCCCCATCTGGGCTATTCCCCTCTTCTCTCGTACAAGAAGCATGGCAGCTTCTGAGCTAGCAAACAAATGAAGACTTTACTCCTCAAGGGGAGTGGCCATTTCTAGGAAATGCCCAGATGTTTCATAACTGCTCTGACAGGATTGGGGCTGGGGGAGGCAGATGGGGAGGGCAGGTGATTAGAGGCACATTTCTTTCTTAGTCAAAGGACAAGATGCTACCTTTGGTGACCCCTGGTTCGAAGGATGCCAAAGGTGAGCAAGGGCCTGCCAATGGGCAGATCTGTGGTTGGGAAGGGTGCAATGATTTCCAAGGTACCTGGTGGGAAGGAGTCAGCAGAACCTCCTAGAGAGGGGTCACTACATCACTACTAACTTGTTGGGAATCGAAATGAGCTGTTACCTGGTGCTGGGAGACACAGCCAATCCCCAGAGAGTCAATGAGGCAGCGGCCGAGCCACTCATCAGGGCGGGCACTGAGAATGTCTCCTCGACAACCATCAAGGTGTGGCCGCAACCGGAGCAAGAGACTCCGTGAGAGCAGGTAGCCAAAGCCACCATGACAGTACTGGGCCTGCTCCCCAGCACCAATGAACTCCTCAGCACGGCCCAGGTACAGGTCCTGGTTGATGCTAAGGTGGCCAACAAGGGCTGCCAGGCGGGGGGCCTGCACATACGTGTCATCCTGCATTATGAAGAACCAGTCATAGTCGGCCCCAAAGTATGTGTTCAGATGGCGCAGAGTCTCCGACATGAGCCAGGCTGGCCGCTCATCCCCATGAGATACCACCTGCATCCCTGCCGGAGCCCGGGCCCCTCGCTGCCCAGTGAAGTAGAGTAACCGAGGGAAGTGGTGGGCCACTGTGCGGTTCACAGCCACAGCCAGAGTGGACAGCGTGGCTCGGGAAGTCAGGACAGCCACAAGCAACCGCTCACGAGAGCCCAGCTCTGTCTGGATATACCGGGTCCTGTGGAGAAACCAGCATGTCAGGGGTCAACTTCCTAATTTTTAGGAACCAGCTTGTCCTGAGAAAAGAAAAGGGCACAATCTCCTTGTCAATGTTAGTTTATGGACTTAGCATCTACTGACTAGCCGGACTCTGTGCCTCCACTTTGAGGCTCAGATGCAGTTAGTGTCTTGTTCAAGCACAGTGAACATGTATTTAACAATGGCTAAGACCTTCTTAGAGCTAAGAAAGAGCAGGGGCAAACGAGAACAACTCATTATGGAGAATAAGACAAGGGATTGTACTAGGGAACATTAGAGTCTGATCGGCACTGGATAAGCAGAGGCAAGTAAGCAGGACACACTGAGGTCTGGTGTCTGAAAACTGCACACACAGAGCTCTCACCTGAGCACCTTCTTGTAGGGCTTGTTGGGATCCCTGTAGTAGGGGACAACTCGAGGTTTGAAGTCATCACTGTGGTCCTGTCGAATTCTTGAGTCCAGGTTCTGAGACCTTCCCAGGTCTTCCAAAACCTCTACACAGGGATCTTCCCCTTCACCCTGGACCCAGGAGACCCGCAAAAGACTCAGGCTGCATCCCAGGGACAGCCCTAGGATGAGGGGTAGTGCTGGTCGCAGCAGAGCTAGCAGGGAGTTCAGTCGCATGGTGGTCATTCCTGCCATGTGGGTACCGGTACTCAAGGAACAAAGGGCTTGAAAGTACCAGACCAGCAGTAAGCCTTGAGTTTTAATCGGGGAAGCTGGGGTCAATGAGGTCCGCAACAGAGTCAAGCATGGACGCTTCTAGGCCCAGCAGAACACTTGACCATCTTCTTTTCGCTGCTCTGCCTGGTCTTTAACTGTGGTGCTGCCATGTACCCTCAGCCCAATGAGTACCACATGTCACTCACAACTGAGATCATGTTCTGTCTTCCAGTGGAAAGAACATTGACTCCTGCCAAATTGAACCCCAAATGAACTATATATGTCGGTAGACTTGGCATAAGTCTAGACATGGCAGCAACTGGTGATGAAAGGTTTAGAGAAAAACATATGATCCATCCAAACAACAGTCACCGAACAAAGAACCTGCCTCCTTCAGCCTTTCCTAAAGAACGTTTGGCTGAGGGTCATTTCTCACTCCTTTACAGTAAGTGCTTCACCTGACAGCTGAAGGTGTGCACACGAGGGATCGGGGCTCCAGCAACCCTTACCTCCAAGTTTGGAATGATCAAAGAGCAATAGGCACAGGAGCTTGGCACAAACGAGGTAGACAGTTAGGATGACTCAGCTGAGATTCTCTCACATGAGTGCAAAGGCTATCGGAGCCATTTTGCATGGCACCCCCAGAACCCCAGCTGCTGGGTAGTTAGTTGGTCTTGCCTTGCCTTCCTCTTGAAAAAAGAGGAAGCAAATTAATTGTAATGCTTGCTGTGTGGGAGCTCTTCAGGATCTGAGTCTACCAGGTACACACACACACACACACACACACACACACACACATACACACACACGGACGGACGGACAAGAAGCTAAAGTCAATGAGGTCAGAGCCGGAATTCCACAGAAGAGCAGCTGACTCTGCCTAGACAGCCAGCCAGTGGCTCAGAGCCCCTGCTCCCCCTCCCAGCAGTGAAAGAAAGAGGAATTCTAGTTCTGGAAAGCCAAAAGTCTAGTTTTCGCTATTCGTCTCAAAACAAAAATCCTTCTATAACGTCAAGGCGCTGTCCGGAAGAGCGGGAGAAGAGTGGGCTGAGAGCCTGAGCTGAGCAAAGCAAGCGTTAGAGAGCGGTGGGCGGAAGAGGTGTTCGGATCGCACGTCGCCGAGGGCAGCAGAGAGAGAAGGGGACAGGCCCGTTCCCAGAGCCGACGGCGGGCAGCGAAAGCCCCGGCGGAACCAGGGAGGCAGCCCAAGTCGGCGGGCAAGGAGGAGAGGCGGGTCGCCAAGCGGCACAGGGAGGCCCTTGCAGCCAGGGTCGGTGCTGACTGAGGAAGGACCAGGGAGCGCCAGGCTCCAGCCCGGGGTAGCCGCCTCCGCAAGCCCGGCTTGGGGTGCGGACGTGGAGACAGAAAGGCGGGACGATCTCCTGCTCTCGACAGCAGTCCTTGACGTCCCTGCGAGGTGGCCCGGAAAAGAGAGACAGACCCCAGTCCACTGAGGCGCAGCCTCCGCCGGCGCAGCCGCTGCCACCTCACGGCTCTCCTCCCGCTCCTTCCTCTTCCGCCCAGCGCGGTCCCGGCCCCTCTAGCAACCACTTCCGGCCGCCGGCTCCCTCTCTATGGTCGCGGGCCAGCCTCCGTGCCAGGCTGGGAGACGCATCTGCCTGGGCTGCAGCCGCCCCTCCACGAGAAGTCAACCGCCATGCTACAAATGAGTGAGCGAAGGCTGGACCCCCACGCTCTCTCCTGGACGGGGCGATGTGGGGAGAGGGGGTGGGGAGCCGGGGAGTGGGATGGGGACCTCATTATCAACCATAATGCTTGGGACTTCTCCCCATTGGCTGGGCAACCTCGTCTTTCTTTGGTTTATTTAAGAATGTTGATTGGCTGTCCACGAAGTTCCAGTACTGGGTAAACAAGTGACACATAGACCAGGCCCCTGTCCTCAGGAAGCTTGAGCGTTGTGGCAGAGCTGAAATGCCAACGCACTTGGCTTATTGAAGGCTGAGGTTTACAGCGGAAGACCTAGCACCACTTGAGTCTTCTTGTTCGCCGCCGAGGCCCTTCTTGATGTTACCCCTAGGAGCCCACCCGCACCCCACCCCACGACGACTTGAACGGACCAACCTCAAGACAGAGATGAGGAGGAAAAGAAGGGTTATTTACTCTCAGTAACTGAGGCCTTGAAAGCTAGTGAGCACCCCTCCAACGTAGAACTACTGGCCTCACCCTATCCACAGGAAAGAAGAGTGAGCAAAATCAAAGTCATGGAGACAATTCATCCATTCAACCACCACCCTGAGATCAGAAGAGCTATATGGTGCCAGGCTGCCACTACCAACTGCTCTGGAAAGGATTAAATGAGAAGGTCCTGGATACAGAATTGAAAATCATAAAAGAGATAGGCCTACTGGTTGGATAGAGACCGGTAGAGCCCCCAAAACCTTCAGGTCTGGAACGGAATCCCCCCACCCGCCATATTAGAATAATCAACCATGGAAACTCAAAAGGGCAGCATGTACCCAAGGACATGTACCCAAGGTCAGAGGATTCGGAATAAAGGAGGAAGAAAAGCAGGAAGCAGAGGATGGAAGTCGGATAAATGATGGCACCCAGAGAAGAATGTGCTCGGATTTTGCTCCTGTTAGCACACACGGTGTGACTCTTTTACTAGGTCCAAATTAGGAAAGCACACATACATATTATTCATAATGTCTACATAAGTTCTGGAAAAGCAGCCGCCTATGGAGGGTGCACTGTCGTGTTGGATTAGCCCAAGTTGAGGTTAGGTCTTAATGTGCAATTGAGCTTTGATGAAAGCTAGTTTACGTTGTTGTTGTCAGGTACCTTTGAGTTACTCCAAGAGAACTAAACACTCACCCACCCCGTGCCATCTGCACAAATTTTCTTAGATTTGGGCCCATGGTCAACCCATCTCCTTGAGGGTCTTCCTCTTTTGTACTGACCCTCTATCAGAGGAGCCCTGGTGGTGCTGTATTAGTCTGTATTAGTCGGGTGCATTTGTGTTAGTCTGGGTACATAAGAGAAATCCATAGAAACTCACATGTATAAGAGCGTTTTATATTAAGGGTAAGTGCACATCAAGAAAACATCCCAACCTAGTGCTGCCCAAGCCCACAAGTCCAACATTAGCCCATATGTCTGACACCAATCCACAAAGTCCTCTTCCATCTCATAAAACACATGCAATGATGCTGACTACAGGAGGAAAACCGAGTCAGTGATTGTGTAAGCATCTCAATGCTGGCAGGGATCTACCATTCAGGACTGCATCGGGGTAGGTCTATGTGGCTTCTCCTCAGGGATGCCTTCCAGGAAGTGAACCTTGCCAGCTGAAGCAGGGAGCTGGCTAAGGCAGCTGCACCCTGGTCCGATCATCAGAAAGCAAGAGACCGAGAACTCGAAAGGAGCCATTTATCTCTCCATCCTTCAATTAACCCACGCGTTTATGGGCCAGGTTGGCACAATAAACTTTATCTCAGCATTGGACTACTAACTGCAAGGTCAGTGGGTCAAACCCATGAAGTGCTCCAATGGAGAAAGATGAGGCTATCCGGTCCTGTAAAGAGCCTGGGAGTTACCAAACGTAAAGCCCCAATTGAAAGGAAGCATAAAATATTAGAAACTGGAACAAATTTTAACTGGTATAAAAAGGAAATCACATTCTTTTTTATTTTAATTTTTCCCCTTTTTAAAAAAATAATTCTGTTGGGGGCGCATACAGCTCTTATCACAATCCACACATCTATCCATTGTGTCAAGCACATTTGTACATTTGTTACCATCATCATTTTCAAAACATTTTCTTTCTACTTGAGCCCTTGGTATCAGCTCATTTTCCCCCTCCCCCCTTCCTTATGAACTCTTGATAATTTATAAATTGTTATTATTTGTTTATATCTTATACTGACTGATGTCTCCCTTCACCCACTATTGTCCATACCCCAGAGAAGGGGTTATATGTAGATCATTGTGATGGGTTTCCCCTTTTTCCCCCCACCTTCTCCTTCCCCTCCTGGTATCACTATTCTCATTATTGGTCCTAAGGGGTTTATCTGTCCTGGATTACCTGTGTTTCCAGCTCTTAGATGTACCCATGTACATGTTCTGGTCTAGCCAGATTTGTAAGATAGAACTGGGATCATGATAATGGGGGGGGGGCAGAAGCATTAAAGAATAAGGAAAGTTGTATGTTTCATTGGTACTGTACTACAACCTGACTGGCTTGTCTCTTCCTTGTGACCCTTGTGTAAGGGGATGTCCAATTGTCTACAGATGGGCATTGGGTCTCCACTCTGCACTCCCCCTCTTTCACATTGATATGATTTTTTTGTTCTGAGTCTTTGATGGCCTGATACCTGATCCCATCAACATCTCATGATCACATATGGTAGAGTGCTTCTTCCATGTTGTCCCCAGATGCTATATCTTTTGATAGCCGAGCACCATCAGCTTTCTTCACCACATTAGCTTATGCACCCAGTTTGTCTTCATCGATCGTGTTGGGAAGGTGAGCATCACGGAATGCCAGGTTTTTAGAACAAAGTGTTTTTGCATTGAGGAAAGGAAATCAAATTCTAAGGTGTTACATTTTAACCTAATATTTACATTTAACTTAATATCAGCTACAATCAACTTTACAATACTCTCTATCTGATAGCAAAACTATTTACATCTCTGGACTATGGTCACAGGCTTAATCCTTGTGGGGACCCTGCAAGTAAATGGATTTTGCACTTTATGTCACTTTTTGTGCTGTTGAAAAGAGGTATTTATAAGGAAGAAATCATTGTTCTTGCAAAATTCTATCATGCAATCTCCAGCTTAATTTCTTCCACCAAGGCCATATTTTCCAAATGCCATTAGTTAAACCAATGCATCTTGATTACATGTTTGATCAATTTCAGACTGAAGACTGGTAGAATTTCTTCATCACGAGCTTAATGATTGGTGCTTAAATATGAATAACAGTTGTATTGACTAGAATTCTTTTCAGCGTGTAGCTATGCTGTCACAGCATTGTGCATCAAGATCTTGAAGCGTCCTTTTTGATGAGTGTAATGCCATTCCTCTGCAATCTGGCAAAGTACAGCATATGGCTGCTCAATTCAAAATGGCCAATACCAGTCCATGTCAGCTCACTAATGTCTAGGATATCAGTCTTCCATTTCATTTGTGACAACTTCCACTTTTCCTAAATTCATACTTCATGCAGATGAAGATCCCCCTAGTAGTATGCTTCTTACAAGCTCACAGCTGCTTACTATCCACGTGAAGGTTGTCTGCCATCAGAGCAATCAGATCCAATTGTCCACCCCACCCTAAGTACGGCCCACTCCCTTCTTAGGAGAATCAAAGGATCATAGATTGTTCCCCTGGAGAAGAGCTCAGGAACATCTAAGGCTAAGCCAGCTAAGGGATGGCCAAGGTTAGGCTGACATCTTAACTCTAGAACCCATCTACCTTGTTATGCACGTGTCTTCCTGTCATGTGTATGCTTCTAGTACATCCCCTTCCTATTACGTATGTGTATCACATGGCTTGCATACCTGCTGATTATATAAGCCTGTTGGAGAATACATTAGCCCTCTCTCTCTTGTTCCAGACTCCATGGAAGAGGTAAGCCCTTGCATGCCTTGTCTGATGTTTCTTTAATTTACTTTTCATTTACACAACTGCTCCTTAGAACCCTCTTGGTTGTAAGGCTGGACCTTACAAGTGACATAGCTTCCAGCATCCCAGCAACACACACGTCACCACAGTACGACTAACTGACAAGTGGTGGACCTTGAGTATAGCCCACCTGAATTTAGAGAGCATCTCAAAAGTAGATGTGACACATGGAGCGCGAATGGCCAAAGACCTGATGAGCCCTGGGATGACATCAAAAACATCAAACATAAGAAAGCAAGACCTCATTAAAAATGGGAGAAAAATGGATCTTGGAAGTGACTCTGGATCTTGCTTTTGATCATAGAGTATATAACACTAATGTAAGATAATTATGTAAAAGAGTGGATTAGAAAATTTCCAAGGACAGCTCGAGAAGACAAAGTAAAAATTACAATGAAATACACAAAGAGCTGAAGATATCAAGAAAAAAAGAAGAGGGAAGAAAGAACATGCTTAGCCTATCAAGCTGGGAGAACTGAAGAAAAAAATCAATCCTTGGAGTGCAATATTGAAAAATTCTGTGACCAAAATATTAAATGATACAGGGAGTATCCAAAGAAGATAGATGGAATACACAGAGTCACTGTAGCAAAATGAATTGGTTGCCATTTGACCATTTTAAGAGATAGCATATGATCAAGAACCCAAGGGACCGGAGGCATTAATCAAAAACAAGACTCCAGGAACAGAAGGAATACCAATTGAAATATTTCACAAGGTAATAAAGCACAGGAAGCACTCACTTATCTATAGCAAGAAATTTAGGAGACAGCTACTTGGCCAGCTGACTGAAAGAGACCCATATTTGTACCCATTCCAAAGAAAGATGCCCCAACAGAAGGTAGAAATTATCACACAATATCTGTAATATCACAAACAAGTACCATTTTGCCAAACATTCAACTGCAGTTGCAGCAGTACATTGACATGAAGCTACCAGAAATTTAAGCAAATTCAGATGGGAGCATGGTTTAAGATACCATTGCTGATATCAGATGGATCTTTGCTGAAAGCAGAGAATACTAGAAAGATGTTTACTTGTGTTTTATTGACTCTACAAAGATATTCGGCTGTGGGGATCATACCAAACGTAGACAGCATGGAGAAGAATGGAAATTCCCTGACATTTCATTGTATTTATGCAAATCCTGCCCATACCCCAAGAGGCAGTTGTTCAAATAGGGAATCCTAAGAGGTTTAAAACTCATTAACTATTCAATGCCTCTCCTCCGCCCCCCAATATAGTTATTTCCATCAAGACCACATTCAAGTAAGCCCTTAAGGTAGACTGCTCTTCCCTAGGCTGCCTGGAAAGAGAGCAGAAGTAGTCCACTTGCCAATGCATTCTGCCGAGAGCAAGACTATTCACGTCCCTGGTCCATGGTCAGAAGGAATTCAATGGAGGCTTTAAGGAGGTTCAATCCATTTGGGGACTCTGCCAATGGATTTAAGGCATTCACTGTCAACCGTAGTCTTCTGCAAATGGGGTGCTTAGGGTTTAAGCTCTAATACCACCACTGTGGGGGAAAGGCCAGCCCCCACAACTAATCGCAGGTTCGATAGGCGCAATTGTACAGTTAATATATACGCCTATATATTATAATAAAGTCATAGAGAGCATGAGAAATAGAAGACAAATTAAAATAATGGAGTCAGACACATTTCATGGTAGCATGCTCACCTCAGCCTCCCTTGGTGGTCCACATGGAGAGAGAGACCCAAGGGCAGGAGAGAGGGGGAGGGAAAGGAGGACAAGGGAAAGGGAACAGGGAATCGAAGATGGCAGGATGAAGGGAAGAGCAGAGAGAGATATCTCTTGACAATCAAGGGTTATATATCTTTGGGGGGCATGCAAGCCCACTAATTACAGGTAAAGACATATGTCACAGGAAGGGGTTGCACTATAGGTTATACAGCAATGAGGGGGACCATCTAGGGATGTAGGAAGGGGAGGGATTGGGACACACGTGTGACAAGAAGGGCGGATCCTAGATTCAGGATGGCAGCCTAACTTTGATGTCACCCAGCAGGTTTGACCTGTCCTCTGGATTTCCTTAGAAACCATTATCAGTCGGATGTAAACCCCACCTAGGGGGACCAAATTGCTGGCCTCAATCCTTTAGGGAGAAGTAGCCCATTGTCCTTAACAGCAAAGAGTGGGCCCTACCTGTGGTGGGACCAGACAGTGGTCTGGCAACTGAATGCCTTCAGGGAGATAACTTGACAATCATTTACCATTAGTTGCAAGCACTGTCCTAAGTCTAACATATATTTGGGGAAGACGACTTGGGAGAAATCTTTGTTTCCTACACACCACCCCCCCCAACTATAATGGATATTATTATTGATAATTCTTGGATTACACTAGCTGGTGTGCTTCTTCTATGCAGACTTAGCTGATACCTCAATTAGATGGCTGCTTAAGACAAGCCTTTAAGACCCCAGATACTATTCTTTCTGTTAGCTGGGCACCATCTAGTCAGACTGAGCCACTGGCAGATCCATTCCAGCCACAGGCAAGAGTCTCACACAGCCTTATTATCAGGCAGAGATCATTGTGATCTTGATTATGCTGGATCAAACTGGATACTTGGCCAGTTGACTACCCTATAGATATGACCTGAATCTGTGCTGGGTGCAAGTATCTCTTGCTGGTTCTGTGACAGAAATTTCTTCCCTAGCTGTTTGAATGTTGCTAGGGGTCTTTTCCTCTTACACATTATTTGTATGTTTGTCTATATGCTATTATATTTTTAACCGTACCACCTCAGCGGGTCTTCCAGCTGTGAAGCACAGGAGGAGTAGATGCATAATGAAAATAACTGATCCAAGGGCATCTAGGGAATTCAGGGGTGGGGGCGGATGATAAGGAGGGAAGGGGACTTCAGGATTAATAATGAAGATGGGAGGGGGGAGGGAGCACTAGAACGGGTTGTGATTGCATCACTCATCTGAAAGGCCATTTAGCCGTGCCATGGGGGGAGGGGAGATGCTCAAAAATTGAAGTGGGTGTGATTGTACAATTCTCTTTCATATGATTGAACTATTGAATTATATGATATGTAAATAACTTGCCAACAAAACTGTTGGAAAAAATTAAAATTAATAGGCCAAAGGAAAGAAAGAAAAGAAGGATTAGACGTAAAGCAACAATTTCAGTAACATTCATTTTGCTAAAGCAAAAATATTTGTCTGCAAAACTAAGACAAGTCATAAAAAGCAAAGAAAAATGTAAATTGTAAATATATGGTAATCTCAAGTTTCCAATTATTGGAAACCTTTAAAAGCCACAGAGATTTTTTTAAATGAGTTTTCTTTCTTTCTTTACAGTTTTATTGGCATATAATTCACATGTCATCCAATTCAATAGTTCAGTCATATCAAGAAGAATTGTACAATCATTACCACAATCAATTTTAGAACATTTTCTTCTTTTTTATGGTTAAATCGCTTTTTAAAATTAGTTTGGATGGCCAAAAAATATGAGTTTATGTCATCACAATCAGTTCTAGTGGTCTCTCCCCCCTCCCACATATTAGTTTACTCCTGGAATCTCTCACGTTCTCTAACTCCACCCTGTACCCCTCCCTACATCCCCTATAGACCTGTGCATTAGTCATTATCTCTATGAATCTACTCCTCTGTGCTTCACAAATTGGAAAACTCAACAAACAACAAAAAAATCAAAACCAAAATGAAGTGCTAAAATAAAACAATAATATAAAGATAAAAATAATGTATAAGAAAGAAAAGACTACCATCAATATTTAATAAGCCAGGGAAAATTTTTGTTATGGAACAAGGAAGAAATGCTTGCACCTAGAACTAATTAAGGTTGGGTCAAAGAGGTCAACTGACCAAGGATCAAGTTTGATGTAGCATAATCAAGATTACAATGATCTCTAGCTGATAATAAAGCAGTTTGAGACTCTTGCCTGTAGCTAGAGGGGATCTATCAGTGGCTTAAGCAGACTAAATACTCTGTAGGTGAGTTTGGGACTCCCATTGTCCCCCATAGCCTTCTACAAATTAGGGGTGCCTTCTACAATTGAAGGTCGGATACTTTTCCCTTCGTCATATTTGAATTTTATTATTGTCATCTTTGTATCACTCAGGTTGGTATGCTTCTTCCATGTGGATTTATTTGACAGTTCACTTGTATGGCTGCTTGTTTGAATACAAGCCTTTAAGACTCCAAACACTATTCTGATTGATAGCCAGGCACCATCTGCTTTCTTTATCACACTTTGCTGTAGAACCCTGATCTTCAGTGATCCTTTCATGAAGGTGTCAAGCCAGGACCATGTTATCAGAATTTACTTTTCTTGGATTGGGGCTGGAGTTAAGCAGGAGCCCAGAATCCAGGTGTTTGTTCATGGGGTATGTATAACTCAGGTTGACTTTTTAATGAGTTTTCTATGCATTGTTTATAGTGCACAAGAATCCTATATTTCATATGATGGAACTATTGAATTGTATGATATGTGGATTATGTTCCAATAAAGCTGTTTTAAAAAATAAAAAACCTTGTGTTTCAGCTGAGAGGGGTGGGGTATATGTGTGTAACTTTCTCAAGGTTACAGAGTCAGGATATAAAGGAGCTGAAAATCAAACTCAGGTCTATCTGATTCCTAGGAGCCCTGGTGGCTAGTGAGCTACGTGTGGAGAGGTGAACTGCAGGTCCACTTGATTCCAAAGGTAATCCTTTCTCTGCTGGCCAACCTGATACTTGAATTGTGATCTCTTTTTTCTTGAGTAACTCAAAGGATGAAGCTCTAGATAATCATACATTTAAATCCCTGATTTTCCACTAACCTGACATGGTGAGGAACACTTTGTGCCTTTTCACACATGCATTTCAAAAATACATTTTCTGGGAACATAAAATTTAATCAACCTGATCCTACCTACTTCACCCATGTAGCCTCAAGTCTTCTTACATGCACCCCTTTACACTCCACACACCATGGATTATGGGCATGTCGTGCTCACTGGAGTTTGCATATGGTTATTCATAAACCTAAAATACCCTTCCCCAGATGCCTCCATTTTTATTTAATCATCTCAATAAAAATGTCAATTCAACCCTCCCAACTAGACCCGGATCATGAAAAAAGAATGCAATACCTGCTCCCCTAATGGGAAAATGACCTGAGTCTAGAAACTGTATCTATTTTTCTTTAAATGTTTGTCCCATTCTAGAATCTGGAATATAGTAAGTACAAAATAAATCTATGTGGGTAAGATAATAATCACTCAATCTTTAGAAAAGCAAAAACATCCCCTCAAACTCTAATGAACCCAGTTTATTTTAATAATAGGATGTTCTAATTAACAAAAAACCCTGTAAAATATTATCTGTGCCATAAATGTTATGAAAGAACCCAATGTATCATCAAGCATATGAAAATCTCACTAAACATAATTTATGCTTGACTAATGTTGTGTATTGTGATAAAAAGCAATCAATTTTGAACCCAAATCCGATGACATGCAAGGGGTAGCAATCATCTATTTCTTCTCCTACTAGGATGTTTAAGCTTCAAGTTAAAAGGAGATTCTTTAATATGGAACAAGTGTCTAAGGTACAGTCTGTATCACTTAGTGAAGTTTCCAAATCAAGTCCTTCTGGTGTGATCTATGGAGAATTCTGTACACCTTGAAAAGAGAAAATCTAAATTTTAGGTAGCCTATAGCATGAGGCTTGGACCACCAAAAGCAGAAACTAAAATTGGTTAAAAATGCACGATTATCAAAATAATACAGGGGAGATTCTCCCACTGGGGTCTAGCAAGTAATGTTAACTATTTTTCCCCAGGGCAAGCTGCTCTTCCCTAGTTTACCCACCAACAGAATTGAAATTACCTTCTCAGATACAAACATATTCCCCTCATCTGGTCACCGGACATCATTGTAAATGGTGCTGTAGAGCATAGTAGAACAGTCCTGTGGGCTTCTGGGACTGTGTGGATCTTCATGGGAGTGAAACGCCCATTGGTTAGCAGCCCAGTATGTAATCACTATACCGCCAGGGCTCCTTAAAAACAACCATGCAACTACGTGGACACCTGCCCCTCCCCCCAGAAGAATTTATTTCAGAGAACAGCACTGAATCTGCAGCTCCAGGAGAGGGACATGTCTGATCAGAGCACACGGGAGTAAATGAAGGGGAGGAAGAGAGAGTGGAGCACATCCTGGCCCACCAACCCTTAAGGATGATGATATTCCTGCTCAGAGCAGCCAATCCACAGAGAAGACCACATGGCCAGCCCCACTATGAGACACGATATCCCTCACTGACCCATAGTCATACAGAGGACAACACTGGAGACACAGTGTGGGAATGCCGCCCGATCTGATCCCATCACACTGAGGCAAAACACTAAGGGCGTAGAAAAGAACAGCAAGGGGAACAGAGCAACAAAGTCCCAAGGGAATACCAAAATTAGACTTTGGGGCCGGGGCTTGGCGCCTCAAAAGACTTGACTGGAAAACACTCCTAAAGCCCAACAAACAGTCCTTGAATTAATTACAAGCTTTTCTTTCTTTTTTTGTTTTTTTGTCATTGGCTTGTTGTTGTTTTATTTTGTTGCTTGGTTTTCCTCTGTCTTGTTTTTGTGAATGTTATTATCTCTGCAGGTCTGTCTAAATAAGATAGGCTGGATGAACAATCTGGAGGAGAAACCAATGGGACCGACAGTTCTGAGGGGACATGGGAGAGAGGGAGGTAGGGGAAAAGGTAGTGGTGTTAATAAACCCAGGGACAAGGGAACAACAAGTGATCCAGATCAGTGGTGAGGAGGGTGTACGAGGCCTGGTAGGGAGTGACCAAGGGTAACATAACTGAGAGAAATTACGGAAACCTTAGTGTAGGCTGAGAATGATAGTGGGACAGGAGGCAAGTCAAAGGAAATAGAGGAAGGAGGTAGGAAGCAAAGGGCACTTATAGAGGTCTAAATACAGGCATGTACATATGCAAATATATTTATATATGAGGATGGGAAAATTTATGTGCATGTTTTTATAGGTTTAGTATTAAGGTAGCAAGAATATTTTGTTCTGCTAAACTGGCATTCCATGATGCTCACCTTCCCGACACAATCACTGAAGACAAAGCGGGTGCATAAGCAAATATGGTGAAGAAAGCTGATGGTGCTCGGCCATCAAAAGTTATAGCATCTGGGGTCTTAAAGGCTTGAAGGTAAACAAGCGGCCATCTAGCTCAGAAGAGCACACCAGCTTGTGCGATCACGAGGTGTCGAAGGGATCAGGTATCAGGCATCATAAGAACAAAAAAATATCATTGTGAATGAAGGGGAGTGCAGAGTGAAGACCCAAAACCCAACTGTAGACAATTGGACATCCCTCACTGAAGGGCCACAGGGAGGAGACCAGCCAGTCAGGGTGCGATGTAACAACGATGAAACATACATACAACTTTCCTCTAGTTCCTAAATGCTTCCTCACCCCCCCCCCACTATCATGATCCCAATTCTACCTTACAAATCTGGCTAGACCAGAGGATGTACACTGGTACAGATAGGAACTGGAAACACAGGGAATCCAGGGTGGATGATCCCTTCAGGACCAGTGGTGAGAGTGGCGATACTGGGAGGGTGGAGGGAGGGTGGGGGAAAGGGGGAAATGATTACAAGGATCTACATATAACTCCCTCCCTGGGGGACAGACAACAGAAAAGTGGGTGAGTGAAGACATCGGACAGTGCAAGATATGACAAAATAATAATTTATAGCTTATCAAGGGTTCATGCGGGAGGAGGGGAGCGGGGAAGGAGGGGGGGAAATGAGGAGCTGGTGCCAGGGGCTTAAGTGGAGAGCAAATGTTTTGAGAATGATGAGGGCAATGAATGTACAAATGTACTTTACACAATTGATGTATGGATGGATTGTGATAAGAGTTGTAGGAGCCCCTAATAAAATGATTTTAAAAAAACAAACGAAAAAACCCCAAACACACGGACCCTAAAACCAAGGGAAAGTATGCTCCATTTAATAAAATACGCAATAAAAATGTTAAATAAACATAAAAGAAAGAAAATAACTAATTCTATGATAACACTCAGTGAGTCTCTACTCGATGCGGCTCTTAATTTCACCATGAACACTGAGGGCCCCAAGTGACCCTGCCTGGAACCATTAGCTAGAATCCTTGGCACCTTGGAAGTTGCAGGAGCAAATTCAACATTGACTTCTGTGTTAGTCTGAGTTGACTAGAGAAACACATCCAGAGACACTCATGTGTATAAAAAAGTGCTTTATATACAAGGGCCAATTAAAAAAAATCCTAATAAAATGATTTTTTTAAAAAGCAATTGAATATTGAGAAAACATCCCAGCCCAGTCCAGATCAAGTTTATAGGTCCAATATTAGCCCATACGTCCAATACCAACCTATAAAATCCTCTTTAGACTCATGAAACATATACAATGATGTCAAATGCAGGAAGATCACAGGCCAGTGGATGGAAAGTCTTGTGGGACCAGTGGCAATGTAAGCATCTCAGTACTGGCATGGGTCTCCACGTGGCTCCTCTAGCTCCAGGGCTCTAGCAAACCTCCAGTGCCTTATCATCAGGAATACCAATCAGAGAGTCTGTCTGTATCTGGCCTCCAGTGAGCTATTTATCTGTGGCGCCTCCTAATGAGGTGATCAACCTGCAGCCTGATTGACAGGCTAGACTCCAACCCTCCTCAAGTTGACAACAGATTATGTAACTACCACAACTACCTTCCTGATCACCACGAAGTGTGGTAGCGAAGCCTCAGTCTTAACACCCTATTAGACGTAAAAGCAAAACTTTTATTGAAAGGTAGAGAAACTTGAGAATTAGGAGACACACTAGCACCCAGGTAGGGTAGTACTCTTGTGTTCCAGACTACAAGAAAAAAGTGAGGTTTTTATTTGGTGCTGTAAGCAAAGGATTACATGCTCACATACCCAAGGGTCTATCTGACAAAAAGTTACAAGGGCATTATTAAACCACAATCCTCTTAACAGTATCATTTCTTTTTGCTGATATCCTGGGACATATTGGCCAAGATATTCTTGGATCAAGCAGCACAAAGACTTTTGATAAACATTTTTACCAATTCATTTTATCATTTAAACTACTCCTCACAAAGGGGTGACCCGATCATGATGATTGACGTATAACCACCCCTTGACCCCACCCCCGGAGGAAACGAACAACAGAAATGTGGGTGAAGGGAGACAGTGGATGATGTGAGATATGAAAATAATAGTTTATAATTTATCAAAGGTTCATGAGGGGGGAGGGTTGGGGAGGGAGGGGGAAAAGAGCTGATACCAAAGGCTCAGGTAGAAAGACAATGTTTTGAAAATGATGATGGTAGCATATGTACAAATGTGCTTGACACAATTGATGTATGGGCTGTTATGAGTGGTAAGAGCCTCCAATAAAAAGAATAATAAAAAGAAATAATTCCTCACACAAGCTGAAACCTTGCCCCTTACTCTTTCAGGGTTACAAGCAGTTAAACTTTTACAGGAAACCAAATTTTCTCTTCAGAGCAAGAAAAGCAAGAGTTTTTAGGCTAAGCTGCAGTTTGGTTCAAAATGGAATTTAATTTACATCTGGAACAATCATTTTAGTCATGTCTAGTGCCCTGGTTTGGGAGTTCACTTATACACCACCTTTACCTTCTTCAAGCCATTTGTTACTTCTGGAAACAAAAAAAGCCACCCTATATACAGTATAGAATAACCTAATCACAAGACAAGCAGTTCCGGGGCCAGCCCCAATCCCAACTATGTGGACACAACCCTTCCCCCTCAGAAGAATGCACTTTAGAGGACAGCACTGTGGCTATAGTTGGGGAGAGGGGCACGTTTCGAGCACACGGGAGAAATGTAGAGCGAGGAGAGGACATCCTGGCCCACCAAGCCTCGAGGACAACATTCCTGCTCAGAACAGACAACGCACAGAGAGGACTGTAGGGCCGGCCCCACCGCAAGACACGATGTCCCTCACTAAGCCATAGCGCTGTGGGGGACAACACTGGAGACACAGTGTAGGAATAGTGCACAATCTGATTCCATCACGATGTGGCGAAACACTAAGGCCATGCAACATTGCAGCAAGGTAATGAAATCCCCAGAGAAAATCAAAAATAGACTTTGGAGGCAGAGTGTGGCACCCATCAGACTCGACTGGGAAACACTCGTAAAGGCCAACAAACAGATCTTGAACTATTTATAGGTTTTTTCCATTTTTTGTCAGTGGCTTTCTTTTTGTTATTTTAATTTTGTTGTGTGTGGGGGGGGTTGGTTATTGTTTTGTTGGTTTTGACTTCCTTTGTTGTTTTATTTGATTTTGCCTGGTTTTCACACTTAGTAATGTATCTGCATGTCTATCTAGATAAGAAGGCGGTATCAATAATTAGGAGATGAAAAGCACATGACCAATGGTTTCTAGGGGGCTGGGGGGGATACAGGAGAAGGGAAGTGCGAAAAAGGAAGGGAGGGGGACCAATCCAGGGACAAGGGAACAACAAGTGAACTAAAATCAATGGAAAGAAGGGTGTAGGATGCCTACTGGGGCTGAATCAAGGGCAATGTAGCAGCGAGGAATTACTAAATCTGAATGAAGGCTGAACATGATGGTGGGACAAGAGGAAAGTAAAAGGAAGTAGAGGAGAGAACCAGGAGGCAAAGGACATTTATAGAGGTCTAAATACAGTCATGTACCTATGTAAATATAGAGAGAGGGGGGAACAGAACTATACTCGTATCTATATATTAAGAATTAAGGTTGCAGATGGACATTGGGCTTCAACTCTAGTATTTCCTCAATACAAGAACACTTTGTTCTAACAATCCAGCATTCTGTGTTGCTTACCTTCCCAACATGATCTCTGAAGACAAAATGGGTGCATAAGCAAATGTGGTGAAGAAAGCTGATGGTGCCAGGCTATCAAAAGATATAGCATCTGGGATCTTAAAGACTTGAAGATAGACAAGCAGCCATCTTGCTCAGAAGCAACAAAGTCCACATGGAAGAAGCACACCAGCCTGTGTGATCATGAGGTGTCGATGGGATCAGGTACCAGGCATCAATAAAATCATACTCAATGTGAAGGGGTAGGGGGAGGCAGCATGGAGTGGAGACCCAATGCCCATCTATAGACAATTGGACATCCCCTCACAGAGGGGTCACAGGAAAGAGATGAGCTAGTCAGGGTACAATATAGCACCGATGAAACACACAACTTTCCTCTAGTTCTTTGGTGCTTCCTTCCCCCCACTATCATGACCTCAATTCTACCTTACAAATCAGCTTAGTCCAGAACATACACATTGCTACATATAAGAGCCCACAACACAGGGAATCCAGGATAGATAAACCCCTCAGGGCCAACAATGACAGTAGAGATACCAGGAGGATTAGGAGAGGATGGATGAAGGGAGAATTGATCACAAGGATCAACAGGGGACGAATAATGGAAAAGTGGGTGAGGGGCTACGGAGGATGATATAACATGAAAATAATCTATAACTTATCAATGGTTCATGAGGGAGGGCAGGCAGACGAGGGAGGGCAGGCAGACGAGGGAGGGGACGAAATGCAGAGCTGATATCAGGGGCTCAGGTGGGAAGAGAATGCTTTGAAAATGATGATGGCAGCATAAGTGCAAATGTGCTTGGCACACTGGATGGATGTCTGGATTGTTGTAAGAGATATAAGAGCCCCCAATAAAAGTATGGGAAAATAAAAAATTTAAAAGGTAAAAACAACAACAAAAGGACAAGCAGTTCAAACCTTCCATTCACTCTGGGAGAAAAAGATGAGGCTGTCTGCTCCTGTAAAGATGTACAATCTCAGAGACCCTATGAGCCAGAATTTATTTAATGGCATGGGTATTCTAAGAAAAAGGCATGGCGTGTTGAACAGCATGGTTTATTTCTGAACTATAAGCAGTTAAGATTCTATTGGAGCAGTTTGAGAAGGAACAGCACCTATATTTTACCATGGAGCGGAGGTGGGGAGATGAGCTCATGTTTCTTAAAGGGATGAGCCCTGGATGAAAAGGCGTCCCTTTAAAAAGGACGTGTTCAGGGCATAACGGTTTCCTTTGCTCTGCTCTAGATGAGTCTGATAGTGGGGTTCTGCTGGACATGTGCTGTAAGTGGCCGCTGAGTTTTTATGCTACACGTTTTGAATTCTACAATATAATCAGTGGGAAGTTTGTGAGAGATATTTAAACAGTGAGACTCATAAAAGTAACTTGGGCAAGGCAACGTGGCTCTGATGATAAAACTCAGAAGGTAACCTGCATTTCTACTTCAGGGAGCTCCCGTCCTGTTACATGGCTCTGAACCCTAGTATTTCTGGAGTGGTCCGGCAAGTGGCCAGGGTTCAGGAGCAACGTTCAGAATCTTTTAAAAGTTGTTTCATGAGACGAGGGCGCGCTTTCCTCATAGAGGAAGTCTTGTTATCAACTCTAGTGCTGCTTTCTTTTCGGTCTTTCGCCCTACAGCACCTCCCTTTCCTTGCTCCCACCCTTCTCTCCTCGCCTCTTTCCTCATTGTCTGGACGCATTCCATGTGCGGCATGCCGGGTAGTGTAGTAGCTCTCCAGGCGGCGAGGCTCATTGAGTGGGTGGCCCCATGAATTCCCATAGGGCAATCGATTTTAGGGTGGGGTGGAGACTGGAAGGCCCCGCCTGTTTATGCCGGGATCAATCTGGAATCTGTACTGTCCCAAGGCAGTCTGAGGACAGGGAACTCTTGAACTCAAGCCTCCGAAGCGACGCGCATTCTAATGACGTCAAACGGGACCGGAGGCTCCTGGGATATACTGTAGTTCCTAAAGAGAGCCCTCGTCTCCGCAGCCGCTGCTCGGCCCGGGGACTACATTTCCCAGGAGCCCTCGCGAAGGCGCGCCACGAGTCGCCCGAGCACTGGATTGGCTGGCGAGCCGGCCGCACGCGGAGGAACTGAGGAGGCCGCTCTGTTGCGACAGAGGCCAAGCAGCGAGGCCCGGTAAGCTGTGGAAGAGGCGCTGGGAGAAGGGTGCCGGCCGGTGAGGGCGTGGGAGAGCGAGGAGAGACGGGATCGGCGTAAGGATCCTGCGGGGAAGAAGGAAGGATCCAGGGAGACCGAAGCCGGCGGGCGGGCGGGCGGGCGGGCGTGTGAGAGGGCTCGGAAGTAGCGGATGAGGAGACCTTTTAAGGGATTCCTTCTGGGGAAGGGCGAGCGTGCCCCAGAAAGAAGCTGGGCCGGGGGCTGAGTAGTGTGGGGGTGGACGACGGAGAGGAGGCCCGAGCCAGGAAGCTAGCAAGAATCTTGAGAAAGTGAGGCGGCTGACGGGGGTGCCGAGAGCCAAGTTTCGGGGAAACCTGGCACGCGGGGTCCTGCGATTGGAGGCGCAGAAAGGAGCGTTTCCAAAGTGCGGTAGTCTACGGGATCCGGCGCCCTCAGTCCCAGCGAAGAGGTTCTAAAGTTAGGAGAGCGCCTGGGATCGTAAGAATCGGTTTGGGAGAAGCTGACAAAAGTTCAGAGCGACGAGGCAGGGAGCCGAAGCGAGGGTGTAGGCACGGGCGGGGAAATTCCCCGAGGCGTGGAGCAGGGGTTCAGCATCTTAGCCGTGAGTTTAGACTAAAGCTTGGGCTGCCTTGTCTCGCTTCACCCAGGCTCCTTGAAAGAACAGTAACCTGCCCCTGGGGTTCACCATGCCCTCCGACCTGGCCAAGAAGAAAGCAGCCAAAAAGAAGGAAGCTGCCAAAGCCCGGCAGCGACCCCGAAAGGGGCACGAAGAAAACGGAGATGCTGCCACGGAGCCGCAGGTAGCAGAGGAGAAAAACGAGGAGTCCAATGGCAGTGAGACCACAGGTGAATTGAGGGGGCTGTGGGTTTTCCCCTGCCAGAGTCAGTCTTGATGCCAAGGGCTGACCTGAAACTTCCTGATGACAAACCAGTACAGGTGGGGCGTGTGCCACCCACCCTGGTCTTGATCAAGAAAGCTCAACCCAAGGGTCTTACATAATCATCCGGTGGCAAACAAGTATCAGGCACTGTGGAAGCAGCCCTGTCGCTCTATTGGATTGCAAGGAGGTCGAGTTCCCCTGCAGTTTAAATTTCTCACTTGTACACCTGGTGGCTAGTGTGCCAGGCTCTTCGCCATGTTATACCTTTTCCCTCCCACAGGCAGTGACTGGTAACAGAGGGTAACTTAGGAGGTGTTTTGTAGACTTTCCCCCCTTGGGAAAGCGCTGCCTTTCAGTTGTTGCTACTTTGGAAAATGTGTTTTGAGCGCTCCCTAAGTGTCAGGCACAGTGCCATCTACAAGGAACTACTTTAAATCCAGGCTGTCCCCAGATAATGTCGATTGTCGATGGAGAAATACGGCATTATTTGATAGTGTGTTCCAGGCCCTTGGTAATCTAAACCCATCCTTCTGACCTCCTCCCTCCAAACTTCCTAATGGACATTCTGCTCCATCCAGACTTTTCCTGTTCCCTCCACATTTTTTTCTTTTCCCCGTCAAACCTGAGCTCTATATTATTTCTATTCATTGTACGCTATACTATTATAAGGGCGGGGGTGGAGGGTGGGGGAGAGGGCTTCAAAAAAGCTTGTGGAATAAAGGAATTAACAGATAATGGAGTTCTTCCGTAAACTTTTTGAAGCCTTGGATGTTGCTTACCTTTGTAATGTATCTGCTGTTTTTGATTTAGTTTCCTTTAAATTGTTTTATTTTTGAGTGAAGAGACTGTTTTTTGTGTGTGTATGACCAGATTTGCAGGTAGACATATTAACTAAATGTAACACCTCTTAACAGTTAAAAACATTAAGACAGTGGTTCTCAATCTGTGGGTCGGTGACCCCTTTGGGGGCAAACAACCCTTTCCCAGGGGTCGCCCGATTGATAACAGTAGCAAAATGACAGTTATGAAGTATCAGTGAAAATAATTTTATGGTTGGGGGTCACCACAACCTTCGGAACCTGTATGAAAGGGTCGCGGCATTAGAAAGGTTGAGAACCACTGCATGAAGAGGGAAGGAGAATGTCATGCAAGTTAAACAAGACCAATCGAAATTCAGAAACAAGGGAGTTAATGACAGAGAGGTGAGCGTTGGTGGTAATTGTTTCCAAAATAAGAATTCTGGAGAATGCCAGTGCAAAAAAATCAACAGTGGTGAAGTTTTTTTCCTGGCCCAAGTGGTGAAGGGACAAATGAGGAGTGATGGGAGTAACTGAGCGAGTTGTCATCTCTAAAGCAGAGGCAGGACCCCTGAGTAAGCAATATTAACCATTTGCTCAATGGGTACTTTTTTCAATGAGAGAGAAAACTAAATCCCACTTAAAAACCACTGTCCACAATTACAGATTTCCTATGGAAAAAGAGTTTCCCAGGGAATCCAGGTGTAGTGTCTTCATCTCAGGAATGTTGGATTTTGTTTTCACCCTGTTTGCTTTGTGGCCTACTGTTCTGAAGTGGGAAACCTCTGTTCTTTCCAACTGTCTTAAAACTCCATGGCCAGGATCACTTCTACAGTTAGTTGGTTGGTCACCTGCATATTCCATGAAAATCCTCTTCTCTGGATCTGGAGGAACTTGCTGTTGTGAGTTACCACACTCTAACCTTACTCATTGCCATGACCACATGACTTTTCTTAGATGGGTAGTAAAGTTTGAAAAATCAATGTAAGTACCAACGTGATTTTACGGTGATAATCAGTTCAACTTTCTCAGGATGTGAGTGTTGTAGACAGGTCCTAGAGGTAAGCTGGTCCATGTTGACCCATAAAACAAGGAGGCAGTGAACCCCTCTTATTTGGGGGACAAGTATCATGAGCCTTCTGTGGAGTTGGCAGTATTCTCCTTGATGAAGTTTATTCCAGAATCCTTGTTCGTTAACTATTTTCATTTATCCAATGTTAATTCAGTTGTCTTGTGGGCCTGTTTTCTAGCATGTTGTAGACTAGTTTAGTGGAGCCATTATTAGTTCTTTCTTTGGGAGTTTAGTATTCAATTAGATCATAGATGATGCAAACTAGAAATGAGCAAAAGAAAATGACATGTGGTTTTCTCTCCCTTTTGAACTTCCCCTTTGCCAGCAAGTCTTTTCTGTCAAGAGCTAGATAGTAAATGCTTTGGCTTTGAGAGCCATGTGATCTCTGTAACAATTATTCAGCCGTGCCAGTGTAGCAGAAAGCGGTCCTAAATGATAAATACATGTGGCTGTTTTTCAATAAAACTTATTTACAAAATCAAGCCTCTGGCCAAATTTGGACTGCTGCTCCCCCCCCCCCTTTCTTTTAAGCCTCTAGCTGAGAATGGTTCTTAAGCAGTGATTTATGGTGCTGATGGGTAAACATTGGGCTGCTAACCTTAAAGTTGGCAGTTCAAATCCACCAGCCACTCTGCAGGAGAAAAATGAGGTAGTGAGGTTTTTAGGTATTGGTACCTGTATAATGGTCTCAATTTTGCCACTGTACCCACAAAACCTAAGATCTTTACTCTCTAACCTTTAAGGAAAGTTTACTAATTCCTGAACCAGATCACAAACTCTTTCCTAGTTCATCTTCCTGACATGTAAAAGAGGGATTTACACAGAGTGGGGCTTTGGGAGACATTGTAAGCCATTCATACAGAAATGACACTGGTTTTGGTTTTCCCTTTTCATTCTTTCACCTCTCCAGGAAATCAGAAAGTATTTAGAACGTATTTCTACGTATAGAACTGTGCTGGGAATTGAGCTAGAGAGAGGAAATGCACATGTGGTGTGATCCCTCCCTAACCTGGTTCCTTGCACAGAGTGTGGTTTTCACCAACTGATTCCGTTAACAGGCTATACAGAGTATAGCCTCAAGCCTGACTCTCCAACCCCGCTGCCCTGCGCTCCCCCCACCCCCAATCTATTCCTGAGGACACCCATCGACCTTCCTCATTTTAAGGTTTCTACTAAAATTGGTGGAGGGGGGAGGGGTGATAAAAATAATAAGAAATTACAAACTTCTTAAAAATAGTGGAATCTGGTGTGTAGTTAGTTTCTCTTTTGAGTGAAGCTTATCAAAATTCCCTCCACTCCCATTTCTGTCCCGTTTTCAAGGTGCTTTGGGGCCACTGCCCTCGATGGAAAGGTAGTGAAGTGAAATAGTTGAGTTCATAGACTTTTGGTGTCAGGCCAGCCTGGGTTCACATTTGGTTCATGCACCAGCCTTTTTGATCTTGGCTAAGTAACTTAGCCACTCCGTATATAAAGTATAGGAAAAGGGTATGCTTTTCCATAAGGGATATAAAGATTAAATTCGATAGTGAATCACAATAAAGCATAATTCCAAGCAGAGTAAACTCAACAAAATTAGCTATTCATGCCAATGGTTCTTCTCACCGTAAAAGTGGAACCCTGCTTAACTAGCCACAGAGGTAGGATGGTCCGTTTGCGTCTCGGAAGCCCTCCCAATGGGAGTTTTTGTGTCCGTGCGTGGGTCCTGGTTTCATTGCTCCTTCTGCATGTCCGCATACCTGTTGCTTCTAGAACAGGCGCCCCAGTGCTGTAATGGGTTGCACACTGACCTGCTAGACAAACAGTGTTTCAACCTACCAGTCACTGCGTGGGAGCAAGATGAAGCTGTCTGCCCCCCTAAAGGTTTTGAAGCCTCGACAAACAATTCTGCTCTGTCCTGTAGGGTCACTGAGTCAGAATCGACTTGATGGCAGCAAGTTCGGGTTTTGAGGGATTGGTTCCTTTCTGGGTAGCTTAACTACACACAAATGTCTAAAGCGATAGTGTTTCCAGGGTACCTCCAATTTCTGTCGGACAAGTACGTCTGGTCATTGATATGAACTTGAGTTTCGGTCTTCCTTTCTCTCTCTTTCTGTCCAGGGCCTTTGATTGTGAACCCATGTAGAGCTGGTGGTGGTGGTGTTAGCCAGGCACCGTCTAGGTCTTCTGGTCTCAGCCTGGTGGTGGTGGTTGTTCATGTAATCCATTAGTGCTTTGGATGAATTGTTTCTTTGAGTCTCTGTTTAGTTTTGATTCCCTTGACTCTGTCTGTGGATGGGAAGAGGGCAATAGTTGTATCTTAGGTGGCCACATGAAGGCTGTCGTCACCACTCAACCAAAGTAGAAAGTAGGATACCGACTCTGCACATTATGTGGTAGCTTCACGTCTTGGAAGCGCAACCGAGCAGTTCTCTGAAGTCCTGGAATAAAGTCATGTCATGTCTGTACCATTTGCTTCCTTTGGGGCTTCAGTACTAGCGGGCTGTGTGTGTGTGTGTTTGTGTGTGTGTCGATGCAGGAGTTTAGACATTCCTCCTTTGGTAGTGACATTAAGAAAAAGAATTTAGCATTTAAAAGAAAAAACTATACTGACACGATTTTGATGAGATTGAGCTGTATAATTACATGAGGATGTTTTTCTTTGTGTGTGTTATAACGCACAAACAGAAGGGAATGAATAAACAAAATGTGAAGAGAGAGAGAGAGGAGGAGGAACACAGCCGTAACCTTTCAGATTCCTAACCTATCAGACCGAAACACTGGTCTGAGGGGTATAAAAGGAAGGAGGAAAAGTAAAACTGAAACTGACTTAAATTCTTTTATGACATAGAAGCTAGTTAAAAAAATAAAAGTTGCAAATTAAAGCGTATTAGTCCATATAAGTATACAACATAGGCTTTGTTTAAAGCTTTGTTGAGTATGTGTGTCTTAGCATGATCTCTAGCTCAGGTCCTTCAGAGACATGGTTCTTAGGAGAAAGCTGAGTCTGTTTAATTGCCCTTTTCTCAAACTGCTTTTCCGTCCCCAGAAGTGGATCTGCTGACCAAGGAGCTGGAGGACTTTGAGATGAAGAAGGCTGCTGCTCGAGCTGTCACTGGGGTCCTCGCCTCTCACCCCAACAGCACTGACGTCCACATCATCAACCTCTCGCTCACCTTTCATGGCCAAGAGCTGCTCAGTGACACCAAACTGGAACTAAACTCAGGCCGACGCTATGGTCTTATTGGCTTAAACGGAATTGGTGAGGCCTTTGGAAGGCGAGGTGGGAGGTATCTCTCCTTGACTTACCTGTCACTCGACAAATATTTGTTTAGCATTTGCTTTGTATAAAGTAAAGCTCCCTGGTGGCACAGTGGATTAAGCATTGGGCAGCTAGCCAAAAGTTTGGCAGTTCAAACTGGGAGCAAAATGAGGCTGTCCTCTCCCATCCAGTTTTACAGTCCCAGAAATCCTCCTAGGGAACACATCGGCTCTGTCCTGTCGGGTCACTAGGAGTTGAAATCGACTTGATGGTAATACGTTTATGTACAAAGTGAGTTTACAGTATGGGTGGGAGACCACATGTGTCCAAAGGAAAGAAACTAGCAATACAGGCCCTCTGATAAGTGCCAAATAAATAGGTGTAGACTATAGGTGCTTGAGGAGTTGGTAGGAAGAGGGTGGTGAAGATGTGTAAACCTCTATAGAGGTGGTGAAATAAGACTTGAAGGCAAGTTGGAATAGCACCCCAGTAAGGGAGTGTGGAACAGATGAAATCAGAGTGCTTGATACAAATGGTGGGTTCCTGGCTTGCCTGGAGTTGGGGGTGGCCCAGGGGAATGGTGGGACAGACTATTCTGAATGTCTTTGTCTCCATTTGTTGGTGGTGCTCTCAGGAAAGTCCATGCTGCTCTCTGCTATTGGGAAACGGGAAGTGCCCATCCCTGAGCATATTGACATCTACCATCTGACCCGGGAGATGCCCCCTAGTGACAAGACACCCTTGCAGTGTGTGATGGAGGTGGACACGGAGCGGGCCATGCTGGAGAGGGAGGCCGAGCGGTTGGCGCACGAGGATGGTAGGACTGAGACTGAGGGGAGACGGGTGCGGGCTTACTCCAGGGAAGGCCTCCGGGAGGCTCATGGGCATCTCTCCCCCTCCCCCCCCACAGCGGAATGTGAGAAGCTGATGGAGCTGTATGAGCGCCTAGAGGAGCTGGACGCCGACAAGGCAGAGATGAGGGCCTCACGGATCTTGCATGGGCTGGGCTTCACCCCCGCCATGCAGCGCAAGAAGCTCAAAGACTTCAGTGGAGGCTGGAGGATGAGGGTTGCCCTCGCCAGGTAAGTCCATCTTTCCTGCTCCTCCAGCTCTCCATCTCTCAGGTTGAATGTTCACTCCAGTGGGACAGTTTCAAACAGGTTCAGTGACCAGTAAAGTGCCAAATGGAGCCACTTTTTAATAACATAGATGTGGACAGTGTAAGAAGAGGGTCGTATGTGTGCACTGGGTGGTGAGTTTACAGTGGATCCTAGGTTCAGCCCTAGGTAACATTGGGATGGAGGTTTACTCCCTTTGCTTGATTGCAGCACTTTTTTGTGCTTCAGACCTGCTGATTCTAGCTGTAAAGAGCAATGTTAGATGATTCTTAGAAGACCTATCGTCCCTCCACTCTTGGGGCTGGGAGGGACCCTAAGCAAGTCCCATAGCACCTCAACCAAGAGTTCCTGGATATCTAGTGAGTAGGTGAGCCGATTGAACCTTCAGCTTTAGGAAGGATGCCTGTCTACCTTAGAGCAAGTGCTTCCCAATGCCAAGAAAGAGTCTGCCTCAGCTTCACCTGGGGAGTTTTAATCATCCGGGTTTCACAGGCGATCTTGCAGACCCATCGAGTCAGAAGGGAGGATGACAGTGCCCAGAAATGTCACTTCTTAGTACCCTTCTGTCTTCCTGATGGTCACCAGCCTCACCGCAGAAGACTTGTGGACGCCTAAGGACCTTTCTTGCCAAACTAGATCTCTGCGTCTAGACCCATGTTTACACCCTTTGATCTCTGCTCTGCAACTGGTTCTCTTGAAGGTCCCCCTCTCTTTTGAAGTACAAACACAATTGATCGCAGGACTTCCGCCAGGACCTGAGACCCGTCGCTTGTGGCAGGCGATTGAATTAATTCCTAGGACCTGTCCGACTAAGATGCCCTCTGTCTCTTTTCCTGCCCCTCAGAGCCCTCTTTATTCGGCCCTTCATGCTGCTCCTGGACGAGCCCACCAACCACCTGGACCTCGATGCCTGTGTGTGGTTAGAAGAAGAACTCAAGACGTAAGGGGCGGGGAGAAGGGGGCGGGGACAAGGGATGGAAGTTGGGAGATTCTGGAGGGCAGGTGAGCAGCGTCCAAAGGGAACGGACACCTAGAAGCCGCACTGACGCCTAGAGCAGTGAGAACACACTGAAGGCAGGCCAGCTTGGGACAGGGTCAGCACCTAGGATGGACTTTCTGGCTTTTGTCAAATGTGAAATATTATCCCTTTGGGGGATTTTCCCTATATTTAAAATAGAACATCTTTATTAGAGACAACTTTATTTATTCTAAATTGTGATCCTATATACACTGCATAAAAGGCGTTGCAGTGGAAGATCATTCTGAGAGATACAGAGAGCCAAGATGGAAACAAGGCCACGGTGACTGAAAGATATCCTGGGGTATTGTGCCAGCTTGTAAAGAAGCTACAGTGGCCCCCTTTCAAAGAGAAAGAAAGGCCTGCCTGATGTCCTCTATCTTGCTGGTTCCCCAATTCTCCCCACCACGGTTTTGTACAGTTATGGGTGTTTGTCTGCACACGCGGTTCTTTTGGCCATCTTTTCTTTTTTTTTTTTTTACAACCAGACAACAAAACAAACTACTGAAAAAGAACAGAACAAAACAGTTCACAAGAGAAAAGCTTGTAGTTAGTTCAGGGATTTGGCCATCTTTTCTTATTGACTCCCCTTTACTCCATTCTCTTGGAAATTGGATCTTTCCTTGAGGAAACTCAAAGTGCGTCACCGTACCTCGAAAGGCATCCAGGTGTCTGTACAGATTGTATGCTGTGGCTTCAGTGCACGTAGAGGGCTAGGAATTGGACCGTAACCCTTACGGTGCTCAGGGTTTAGGATGGATATTTTCTGAGTTTGACTAGGTTCACTTGCTGTGGTCCATCTCCCCATTTGTGAGCATCTCCGACCGGCTCTTTGGCTTTGCAGATTTAAGCGCATTCTGGTCCTCGTCTCTCATTCCCAAGATTTCCTGAATGGTGTGTGCACCAATATCATCCACATGCACAACAAGAAACTGAAGTATTATACGGTGAGTGATGCTTACCAGCTCTTCTAAAGATAGACTTTGTAGCTCTTTTCCATGTATCCCTATAAAAAGGTACAAAGAGTCTTGCAGCAGCTTAGTTTTGTAAAGTTCGTTTTACTACCAAAGTATGCTTCCAGACCGTGGGCCATGGCTTGGCAGCCTGTACATGTCTGGTGTATGTTTGCCTTAGGAGCTAGCCTAGGACCCTGACCTGGAGCCCCACTCTGGCCATCCCAAGAGTGAGAAGCATAAGAATTTTGAAGGCCTCTAATTCTAGATTAGAATGTTCCACCCTCAGCTCTTTAAACTGGATGGTGCACACCACAGCTGACACCTACCTGGGCTGCTGCCCGCACCCTGTGTGTCCCCATAGGGTAATTATGATCAGTACGTGAAGACGCGGCTGGAGCTAGAGGAGAACCAGATGAAGCGCTTCCACTGGGAACAGGACCAGATCGCGCACATGAAGGTGGGTAGTGTTGGATGAGAGCATTTGGGGAGCATTAGGATGACGACTTGGGGCGCGGGAAGGCTGTGGCCATCATTTTGACTGTGGTTTAAGACAGGTTGTTTGGCGCCCTGCACATATCCTTTCTGCTCTCTTTCAGAACTATATCGCCAGGTTTGGCCATGGCAGTGCCAAGTTGGCCCGGCAGGCCCAGAGCAAAGAGAAGACACTACAGAAAATGATGGCATCGGGCCTGACAGAACGGGTTGTTAGTGACAAGGTGGGCTCTGAGTGGGAAGGTTTGGGGCCTGGGGGGCTTTAATGCGGTGGGTAAGAAAGGAACGGCCCTGACCCATGAGGAGCTCCGGTGACTAAGCACTCAACTGCTAACTGGAAGGTTGGCATTCCAACCCACCCAGGGCGCCGTAGGGAGAAAGAGCTGGCAAACCACTCCTGTAAAAACTGCAGCCTCGGAAACCTTTTGGGGCAGTCTGTTCTTTCCCATGGGGTCGCAGGGAGTCAGCATGTACTTAAACCACCCCCGGTAACAACAAGCTTGGTAACTGTCCTCTTCTTTCCCTAGACACTATCGTTTTATTTCCCACCATGTGGCAAGATCCCTCCACCAGTCATTATGGTACAAAACGTGAGCTTCAGGTATACGAAAGATGGGGTAAGTTGGGGCCAGGGATTGTATGAGAGCACAGAATGGTTGAGATGTTGGGGTGATTTTTACAAGAGGAACATCTGCTGCTAAGAGGGTTTTGGCTCTACTGACCACACCCGCCATTGCGTAAGCCTCTGTGATAAGGGGGATTTTTCAGACATGGCACCTGGGGTGTGTTGTCCAAACACTCACACTGGCGCGTTTTAAAGTGCTTGGACGGAAAACTGCTGAGCTACGGTGGCAAGTTGAGATCATGGATGGAGTCTCATGTGAGCTATGTCTCCACTGACTGTCACCACTACCACCTCTAACAGTGAGCAGTGGCTCGGGGCTTGGTCTGTCAGTGATCAGTGTTGGACCATCAATCCATGTCTCTCTCGTAACTTCCCACTGCAGCCTTGCATCTACAACAACCTAGAGTTTGGCATTGACCTCGACACACGAGTGGCTCTGGTAGGGCCCAATGGAGCAGGGAAGTCGACGCTGTTGAAGCTGTTAACTGGCGAGGTATGTTGCCTTCTTGGGGTGGTTTCTTTCCAGTGGAGCTACTTGCTTTGCGGGCACCACTGCTCTTGCAAGGCCAGGAGGAGGAGGGTGTGCGGTTGGGTGAGCCATGAGGCTTGGCACTGTCGTCGCCGAGGGAGCGGGAAGTAGAGATGCAGATTATGCGTGTGCGCGTATGTGCTTGTGCACGTGTGTCAGCGTTTTCCCTGTGTGCAGTCAGCTCCGTATGGGAGTGACTATGTTTTTAGTTAAGTTCTTGTCTTCGGAAGTGTGTGCTGTGCTACCTTTCAAGTCGTCCGTTGCACAGCATAGTACGTTCTTTGTTGGTAGGTGCCTTTGAGTTGATGCCAACTCATTGTGAACCCTGAGTGACGGTGCAGAACCTCCAACCTCACGCTGTTCCCTAGGGTTAGTCTGTACGGAGGCAGATTTGCAGGTCTATGGAGCCGCTGCGTTTCAAGCCACTGACCTTTCGGTAACAACCAAGCACTTCACCCCTGGCACTCCTGAGACATTCTCTGCTGGCAGTCCCTTCCAGTTGGTGTTTACAGCCGAATGGAACACTGCCCCATCCTACCCCAGCCTCAACATTGTTACTGTGCTTGAGCACATGGCTGCAGCCACTGTCAGCCCGTCTCAGAAAGGGCCTAACTCCCTCTTTTCACTGCCCCACCTCGGCAAGCATGGTACCCTTTTCTAGGCACTGGTTCCGTGCGAGAACAAGCCCAGAGCTCACTGTCCTCGCTTCCGGAGAGCATTCTAGCTCTACAGTCTCGCTTGCTCTAGTGGCCGTCCATGGCACTTGGGATATTTTTCAACAACACCGTAATTCAGACACATCCATTCTGCTTGGGAGGTCCGTATTCATCGTTCAGCTTTCATAGGCGTATGAGGCAATGAGAAAGAAGGCTTGGGTCGGGCTCACCTTGGCCCTTGACGTGGCCTTGGCACCGTCGCGCCTTGGCACTCTAAAGAAGTCCTTTGCAGGAGATTTGCCCAGTGCCATCCAGTTGATGTTGGATTCTTGACTGACTGCTGCTTCCATGTGCATGGATTATGGATTCGTGTAAAATCCTTGACAGTCGAATCATTTCTCTCGCTGCTGATGCTGCTCATTGCTTCAGTTGGAAGGGTTTTTGTGTTCTTCACATTAAGCTATAATCCATACTGAAGCCTGCAGTCTCTGATCTTCATCAGTGAGTGTTTGAAGTTCTTTGCTTTTGACAAGCAAGGTTGTGTCATCTACATGTCACGGCACTCTCCAAAAGGTATTTAATGACAAATTGTTTGTGTTTATACTACTTCTCTTGGCGCACATCTGTTTCGATGTGTCTTTGTAAATATTTTTAGCCTGGGCTGCGATTGGTGAGGTGTCATGTGTGCAGAATGGACGCTTGTCTCCCCACTCGGCTTGAGTGGGTTTTCTTGTGTGTGTGCTGAAGTGTCCACTTGCTCCTTTTTCCGTAGCTCCTCCCCACTGACGGCATGATCCGGAAGCACTCTCATGTCAAGATAGGGCGTTACCATCAGGTATGGAATGACGGTGTAGGGGTGGGGAGGTGTCCGGGGTGTAGGACAGGAACTACAGCTGACCAAATGCCAGTCCCCCAAAGAAACCCAGCCCCGTCAGCTCCTGCCTGCTGCTCCTTGACTCTTGAGCAGGCACTTGGAGAACCCTGGATAAAGTTGTGACTCAGCGAGCCTATAGGACAGAGCAGAGTTGCATCATAGGGATCCCAAGGCTGGGGTCTTGATGGAAATGGGTACTAGGTCTTTCTCTCGTGGCATGACTGGTGGGTTTGAACTAGTGACTGACGTGTGGTTCATGGGACTGTTCGAGTCGAGGTACACGTGCCCAGCAAGTAGCAGAGCAGGCGTCCTTGGGTACAGCAGGACAACGGCCACACTTGCTGGGCTCTGTTTCTCCTGCAGCACTTACAAGAGCAGCTGGATTTAGACCTCTCTCCTTTGGAGTACATGATGAAGTGCTACCCGGAAATCAAGGAGAAGGAAGAAATGAGGAAGATCATTGGACGATATGGTCTCACTGGGAAACAGCAGGTCAGTGGGCGGGATGAGTGGCAGAACCTCAGCCAATTACGAGGCCTTGGCATGAGGGCTTTCGGGACACTGCCTTGTTTCTCTGGATTCGAAAGCTACACCCAAAGTCACCTCCTTTAGACTGCAGTCCTTAAGAGAGTCTGCTTCTTCTCCTTTTATTTTGTTCCCGTCCGTTATAGAGATGGAGGGAAGTAGCATCCAGGATTAGCCTGGACAACTTTGGTGGGATTAAGGGGATGCGTAAGTCCCAGGTCATCTGAGTGGTGACGTGGGGCAGCCCTGAGGTTTTATACGGGATGGGCAAGGAGAGGTGTGTCGGCTGTTGGAACCTTTACTACCAGACTTCAGGAGGGTTCCGATTGAGCGGAAAGCAGTGCTTACTGCAAGGCAAGGGACATGGAAGCCTAGAGAAAACAAGTTCCTGGAACCGAAGGCCCCTGGTAAAATGGCAGGGATTGGGCCAGGCACGCGCTCTGTCATGCTCTGGGATGATGATGTTTGTTCTGTGCCACCCCCACACCCCCAGGTGAGCCCAATCCGGAACCTATCCGATGGCCAGAAGTGCCGTGTGTGCCTGGCCTGGCTGGCCTGGCAGAACCCGCACCTGCTCTTCCTGGACGAGCCTACCAATCACCTGGACATTGAGACCATCGATGCGCTGGCCGACGCCATCAATGAGTTTGAAGGTGGCATGATGCTGGTCAGCCATGACTTCAGACTCATCCAGCAGGTGAGAGGCCGGGCCAGGGCAGGTGCCATAAGGAGCACCCAGGAGAGGTGGGCGCAGGGGCGGGGAGTGGGGGCATTACATGCGGGCCCTTCTTGGAGACTCCTCACAAACTAGTGCTTTGGGGAGGGTTGACTGATCAGCATTAAGTATCTGTTTTTTGCTTTCAGGTGGCACAAGAAATTTGGGTCTGTGAGAAGCAGACAATCACCAAGTGGCCTGGAGATATCCTAGCCTACAAAGAGCACCTCAAGTCCAAGCTGGTGGATGAGGAGCCTCAGCTCACCAAGAGGACCCACAATGTGTGAGCCCTCTGCCCAGGCTTGGGTCAGGAGATCCCCTGGGGACTTGACAGCTGCTACCCTGACCAGCCGCTCAGGATTGGACCCCAGGGCTACACTCCTGCATTGCTGCAAACCGCTCCCCAGCCTCGCCTGCCCCTCAGCCGGCCTTAGCTGCCCTCATGTGCAGCTGGACAGTACCTGTCCTCTTCCCAGTGACCTTTGTCGGTGTCTGGACTCAGCTGGCTCTTCCCTTCCAGCCCCTGGCTGGTCACCTGACCTGGATACTGATGTAGCCAGAGGCATCTGGGGGTTAGCCCAGGGGCCCAAGCCCTGGATTTGACCCGTGAAAGAGCTTACGATCCTCATTTTCTGGATTTTGGTGATGTTGGTGGAAACCCCAGCTCCACCGCCCCCATTCTTTCTGCTTCTCATTTGGAGCTCTAGACCAAGCTTTAGTCCTGGTCAGTTTTTAAATAATGATCTCACTGCAATCTCTAGACCTGCGTGACACCCACAAAGCGTCCAATAAAGGGAGAAGAATCCACGGTGCCTGCTTTCTTTTTCGGGTCTAAGGGACAGTTTACTCCCCATCGCCTCCCTTCCACAGGAGGACGCCGTGGGTTGGATGTGGACCGAGGATTAGTCTTCAGGAGATGAGAGAGATTGGATAAGAGCAAGTGATTGCCCAGCAATCCCAGAGCTGCTTCCTCTGTTGGTTTGTAGCTGCGTTGTCTTAGGACCGAGGTTCACAAATGTCAGCCTGCTCCATCCCACTTGGAGGGTGTGGTCAAACCGAACTGCTGGGCCTTAGTGCTTGGTTCAGCGGGTGTGGGTGGGCCTGGAATTAACGTCCTACATCTTGCACCGTGCCAGTGTTGCAGAGTTCCTGCTGGCCAACCACAGGTGTGCAGTGGTCAAGGCTCCCCTGGTGACACCCGGGCCACTAGCTTGAGGTACGTATTTAGGTTCTACGAAGTGCGAGAGATGCAGAGATGGCTAGGAGTTTGCATCTTCACACACAAGTTGGTGAGCCGCTGGTTCTTGGTAAAATACAGGTTAATTATTTAATCTGTCCACAGCCTTCATTTTGTGTGGCACTACCCTGTGGACTTGCAGGCCAGGGCTCTGTCCGTTGTGTGAGCAACACATCAAAGCTCGGTGCTGTTAGGCAGATCAGTCAGCACGCTGCACACCCCAAACGTTCAACACAATCGTAGGCAGGACTGATGGACATCGGTCGTACCCCTAATGCTATCCTAAAGCCCCAGAGTCCCAAACTCCCACGGGAGCTCAGAAGTTAAGAGAACAAGATATTAGGTGCCATCGAACCAGTTTTGACCCAATTAAAATCATGTAAACGGAATAAAAGACCTCCCGACCTGCGTTTTTGATAACAAGACAAAGGATGTAAACCAGATGCTGGATTATGGTGGTGGACCCACAGAAGTGGCCCAAAGGGAGAGACATGGGGGTAGCTGTTGAGAGAGCCAGGATTGAATTCTGGCTCGAGGGGTAGGGTCACAGCTGGCCCTGAACAGCACAAGACTTACGACAACGGATGTCACTCAGCCAGCCCGTCTGATGGTGACACTCACCTCTGCTTGCTGCTTCCTTTCCCAGGTAAGTGGGACCTGGAACAAAGCGGCCTCAGCAAGTCCCAGTAGTCCGAGACCTGGTTCAGGACGAGTGAGCTGCTGAGCTCACAGCCACAATGAGGGCGGCCCTACTTCCGCCAGGACGTGGGGGTGGGGGGGTCAGCATTACAGCTGAGAAGTGTCTGATGTGCTAGCTCTTGGGAGGTCTTCAGAGCCCAGACGGGTGGGAGAAGTAACCTTGTCAGCTCATTTGCCTATGCCGAAACCACAACCCAGCGCCATTTGAAGAATACTTCAAAATATTTCTCTTAGGTGTCTCAACCCAGCAGTGCTATCTTTTAAGTTAAGGTAGGCCCAGGTCTCTCAAACTAGCCTGGAAGAAGGATAGGAGGCCCGCCAGAACCAGGTGCAGAGGTGAATGAGGTGGGATTGTGCACGTTACTTACTGCCCTTTCACACGACGGGTCATGGGTGTCTCTGTGACTCCTCCCCACCACTTGATTTTGAATACCCCCACCCCAGTCTTGTTTCCCACGTTGCTCTGGGGTTGGAGTCTTCACTCACAACCACCAAGAGCCTGAACGCACACAGGTGCTGAGAACGGCTACACCACCGAACAAGGCCTTGGCTTTCACACACAACACCTGCTTTTGTGGAGCGCGTCATTTCGTTGTGCTCTTCTGGCTTCATTCACCCGAAATCCTCGCCCTGCCATATTCTTCCTCATGGGCCCTAGTTCCCTGCTGTTCACCTGCAGGCTTGGCGTGCCCTTGTACTCCATGGACAACCCCTCTCTGACCTCTGCAGACCTTCCGCTCTACCTCCCACACCATTGCTGCTTCCATTGTCGACCATTAAATTGTAACCAGCCTGCAAGACTAGGTCCCCACATCCTCCACGGAGCCTCTGCTGGCTAGGCCAGCTCTCCTGCTCTGTTGTTTTTGAGCTCTTGTACTTACTAACCATCCACACACCTTAGTCCCTTTTCCCTACAGATAGTACGAGGTGGATCCCTCTGATCTCGTAAACAACACTGCAGGGTCTGTGGGACCCTGGGTCTCTCTTCAGGCCGCCCCAGCATGTAGAGCCATCTGAGATTGGGTGCTTAGAACCCCATCTTGGGAAAGTAGCTTGGGGGTGGGGTGATCCACTTCAGAAGTTTGTAAATACAATGGGGGGAGGGGAGACTGCTGAGGGATTCGACCCAGAAACTGGAAGTTACTTGGGGAGAAGAGGGAGCAAGTGCTGAAGATTGACCTGGGGGCTCTGGATAGGGTGGGGCCAAGCCTTGCCCCTCCTACCCCACTACCCAGGTGCTCCAGCCCGGTCACACCTGGTGAGGCAGCTGGCTTCATATAAGTGGCTCCAGGGCGTGGAAGGTGGCTGCCAGGAGGAGCCGGAGTTGGGATGAGCGCTGAGCCTGAGCTGCTGCTGCAGCAGCAATGGCCTGGAGGACAAAGGAGCTGTGGTGCTGGGGGCAAGAAGTTCAAAAAGCGTAGCCGCCGCCGCCAAGACAACTACTCCATCTATATCTACAAGGTGCTCAAGCAGGTGAGAGTGGAGCAAGGGTGTGTGTGCGCATGCATAAGAACACCATCTGGAGCCCTGCTTCTGAGACGGTGTCCTCAGACACTTCCTGCTTCTTTGGAAGGGAGGGGGCTAGACTTGATCTGGAAGCCCCAGCCCCTCAGTGTCTGTCAAACACCTGCGTTCAGTGGGAGTCTGAATACATGCCTCCCTGACACCACCACCACCCAGAAGTTGAAAGGACTCTGGGGCAGAGGAGAACATGGAGTGGAGCATTAAGGGGGGCCATGTGAAAGGGCCAAACCTCAGTACAGACAAAATGTTGGGGGAGTGGTGGGAGGGAGCCAGTCAGACAGACAACTGATAGTTGGCCTTGAGAATCAGCTGCTTCTGCTTGACCCAGCCACGTGCTCGGATAGGGACATGCCTGCTTGTCCCACTCCAAAGCAGCAGGCGGCCAAGGACCCTCCATTCTCCCGAGTCAGCATGCTGATGAACATTCCGGGCCACGGATAGCCAGCCAGCATGTCTGGGGCCCAGATCATTGGCCTCAGAGCCACCGCCCTGCAGGTTGCCTCTGGAAGTTGGCAGAACCACGCTGCTCCCTGCCGCAGGTTCTCACCCTACATAACCTCTTGCTAGGCCAGACTGCAGGTGGGGCCCGATCTTCAGCGTTCCTGTTAGCAGTCTGAGTGAGGACAGCCGGGACTTCTGGGATTGTGTTGGCAGGGTATGCAGTAGGTCCACTAGTGACCTGTGCTGGTCAAAAGGCAGCCGTGGAGGACAGAGGACTGCCCACCACCGGTCAGGAGGGCAGGAGAGGGTGCCACTGAGCCCTGAGGCTGAGCCTAACTTGGGCTCAAAAAATGGATGTGAAAGGATGGGATCTGGTTGGCAGTTGCCCCTTTGCCCAAGCAGGGCAAAACCTGGGCTCATAGTTTTCTTTTTCATTGGTAATTAATTACCTACCAAGTTCCCTGCACAAGCCCTTGGACCTACCAGTCCCTGGTGGTGTGGTGCTTATGAACCAGGCTGCTGACCACAAGGTCACCAGTGATTCCATGGGAGAAAGATGAGCACTTCTCTCATCGAGAGTTCCAGCCTGGAGTTCTCAGGCAGGAACGCAGAAGATACGGGTGCTATAGCAAAATGTGGAGAAGAGATTAGATGGTGCCGGGCTATCAGATAAAATAGTTTCTGTGGTCTTAAAGGTTGTCTCCAAGTAGCCATCTAAGGGAGATGTCAACATGGAAGAAGCACACCATCATCAGTCAACAAAGTACTGAAAATCATATCATCTGAAATGGAAGGAGGGATCCGTTTCAGAGCCTAAACTGTGGGAATCTGGTGTGCAAAGGGCTATGGCTGACAGTAGAGCTCAAGATTCATTTGTGAAAAGTATGTAGGAAACAAGCCCCCGGTGAACTCCCTCTACCCACAATTGAGGGATGGAAGGAAAGGGGTTACTAAACGGGGCCCTGGCGAGATGAGCATAGATCAGAGGCTTCAGTCTGACGCTTGAACAGCCAAAACTTGATGCATGCTGGACCTGATCTGGTTTACCATGTTTTCTGCATTTTCGTTTTGTTTGTTCAGATTAGGGCGTATCTCAGAGGTGTGATGTCATCGGAGGTCACCCTCTGAAAGCTGTGTTCTATGCTTCTGTTTTTCAGTCCGTGAAACTCAGGAATGATGAACCCATAGGGACAGCAGGTAGAACAAAGGTTGCACAGGGCGGGAGTAAAAGGGAGCTGATGTCAAGGAGTCCAGGAAGAAAAAGAATATTTCCAAACCGATTGTGGTAGCAATTGTACAATTCTGCTTGACATGATTGAACTCTGGAATGACATAGGTATCAACTCCGGATTAATAATAATTTTTTTAATTATGGCCTTGGAAATGCCCAACGGCAGTTCTCCCCTGCCCTCCAGGGTACTAGAAGTTGGAATCAACCTGATGGCAGCAAATTTGATTTTTATACTGACATGAAAAATGAAACCCACTGCCATTTACAGCTACCCTGGAGGATAGAGTAGAACTGTCCTCGTGGGTTTCTGAGGCTGTACATCTCTATGGGCGCAGAAAACCTCATCTGTCTCCTTATGAGTGGCTGGTGGGTTTTGAACCACCGACCGTGTGGTTAGCAGCCCAACCCATAGCTTAATACACCAGGGCCTTCAAAAGGTTTGTGGGGAAACTCCCTTATCTCTTCATGCCATTTTCCACTAACTTTTTGAAGTTTTCCAGACAAGAGCTTTCAAGGACGTACCTTTTCCACACGATTAATAGAAACTAAGCAAACAGACACCTCGGTGGTTAACCCTAGGCTGCATCCAGACTGGAACACTGTACAGGCACCAGGGAAAAGGCAGGAGGCACCCCCAACCAGTGAGGCCATTTGTGAATACTGAGGCATCCAGCACTTAGTGAGAAGAGGCCTTACAGTCCTCGGCTGAGGTTTGCAGAGTTGCTAACCCGCAGGTCCTGCTGCTTCTCCCAGGTGCACCCTGACATCAGCATCTCCTCCAAGGCTATGAGCATCATGAACTCCTTTGTGAACGATGTATTTGAGCGACTGGCAGCAGAGGCCACCCAGCTGGCCCAGTACTCGGGCCGTACCACCTTGACCTCCCGGGAAGTGCAGACGGCCGTGCGCCTGCTGCTGCCTGGGGAACTGGCCAAGCATGCTGTGTCTGAGGGTACCAAGGCCGTCACAAAGTACATCAGCTCCAAGTGAGCCGGGCCTGACTGAATAAAGGGTGAATTGCTGCTGCATTCTATGGTGGTTTGTGGAGGGGGTGTGTAATCCGGGCCCCTAGTCAGCATTCCTGACTAGGGCTGCCATTGGAGGGGCAATGAGAACATGCACCCACACTTTTTAAGAATTGCTCTCTGGGTGTGTCCACAAACTGTTAACAGGGGCAGCTCACTGAGGTAGGGCTGGCAGATGTGAATTGCACTCTGGCTGGGCTGCAGCTCTTTCTCTTTGACTTTCATGGGCCGAAATGCCTCTTCCAATTCCCCTCATAACCTGAACAGTCTTGTGATCGATGCCATCTCTCTTGTGCTCTATAGCAGGCACTGGCCTAAGCACAGGGCCACAAAGAGCTTCCTTCGGGATGCAAACCCCATGGCCCAGATCAGTTTCCAGACATCCGGTGAAGCTCACTGAGGGCGTCTTTCCCTTGAATTTCAGAACCAGTTAAGGGGAAGGTTTTTGCCACTCCCACTTTTTATTTTATTTTATTAAAATTACAAGAAAGTACAACACACATACATCTGCCACCTGGATTCACCATAGATAACATTTAATCACATTTCTCTCTCTCTGGCTGTTCTATTTTAAACACGGGACCTATCCCTTCAAGCTTTCAGAGGGTGAGCGAAGAGATCATCACCTTCAACTGTATGTTCTAAACAGGCAGCCCTTTTAGGCGTGGCTGGCATTTGGGTGGACTGCTATGTGCTGTCTGTGGATCTCCTTAAACAAGCCTCACGAGGAGACTACATGAGATGGGCACATACTGCCCTTGCTTCAGGCATAACTAGAAAGAGACAGGCCCAAGCAACCAGGCCCCTGAGACTACCACTAACTCACTCAACTACTCTCTCTTATACCTCATTGTTGACCATGTAGGAGCCCTGGTGGCATAGTGGGTTAGGTGCTGGGCTGCTAACCACAAGGTGACCGGTTCAAACCCACCAGCCTCTGCAGGAGAAAGATGAGGCTTTCTGCTCCCATGAAGACATTCGGCCTCAGAAAGTCACGGGGGCAGTTCTGCTCTTTCCGCTGTGTTGCTATGAGTTGGTAGTGAGGCTTTTGAGTGTTAGTCAAGGTGTGATTATCTTGATCGACTGCATCTGGAAGCTTGTCAGATCTTCGACTCAGAAGGTGGATTTCAACAGGTTCTTCAGCAATTTAGATGCACACTTAAAAGCAGAGGATCTCTGCTGGGTCCTCGCTGCTGCCCTATCTTCTTGGCTCCTCATATCTCTATTGATTCATCAGTCCCTACTTCGCACAGGAGCAGGCTGTGGCTAGGGTACTGTTTTTGTGTCACCCCTGAACCTGCAGCCCCCAGAAGGTTCAGGAGGAGCCCAAATCCTGCCCAATGCCACACTTTCCGATGGGCTTCTTCCAGGTACAGCTATTGCTTCTTAGCAGACCTCGCAGTGACATCTCTTTGTGCTCAGCTTCCAAGGAGGGAAGAACAGGACTTCAAGCCTGAATTTCATCCAGGCCTTTGATTCCAAATCTTGGAGAAATCCACTGCCCCTTCCCCTCATGTCGCACGTATGTCAGGCATCTATCAAAGGGAAGGGAAGCTGGGTGTGATGGGAAGCTGGATTAAGGAAAAGGTTGCCACTGGAGGAATACTTTGAGGACCACCATTTCCTCCAAGCTCCATGACTTATGGGGAGTTTTAAACCAAAGCCTTCAATTATTTGACCCCCACTTTGGGCCCCGGCCTCTGTGGCCTGCTTCTCCTGAGCTTGCGGCCATAGTCCTCTCCTTTGAGTGCAACATGCAGGACAACCTCCAAGAGGTGAGCAGACCCTGCACGCCCAGCCCTTTCTTACGTGCCTCGGAACACTGGTCCAGTGGGACAGAACAATCAGGCTGCGGAATTGGAGTCAGAGTGGAACTGGGGGGGTTCTAGGGTTCCTTGGTCAGCTTGCTCACAGGGAAGGGCAGTGTGAGGAGGGGCAGGTGCCATGTCTGAGGGGTAAGTGGACTCTGGAATGGGGCTCCTGCAGGGCTGAGAAGAGCAAGAGGCCCAGCTTGTTTCAGCACCCTGGGGCTGGGCTCCTGGCAAGCAGCCCTTCCTGGGCTGCCCTGGCCAAGGGACATCGTTCCTCAGGTTGCCTTTAGATGTCACTGAGAACCTAGACTCTGGAGAAGGGACTCTTATCTCTGCTCGCCCATCGTGCACCCCACTGCCCAACCTCTCTGGGTGGTGCCCTCATCCTAGATTCCAGAAGGCTCCTTTTGGACAGGAGGGTACCAGTACTCCTCTTCTGCGTTCTGTGGGGGTAGGGGGCATCAATGACCATCCTTGCTTCCCCCAAGGCCCCCCTCCCCTATTCCCCTTCTCACCACGGGAATTCCATTTGAGCTCCCTCCCTGCAAATAACCTGGACTTCATACCTCCCTGACCCAGTGTTCACGCTCCTAGGAGGCCTTAGTAGCCCCGCATCAGTCTGCCCCAGCGGTGCCTCAAAGCCTCCCCCTGTGCCCACCCCCACTCCAGAGCCTACCAGCGCCTCTGGGAGTCCTCCCACGTGACCCTGCAGGAGCTGCTGGACCAGGAGCAGCCCCTCCTCGACCCTGTGCCCGACCGGGAGCGCCATTCCCTCCAGCACAGGCTCTCTGCCCTCTACCTCAATTACCTACGGCTGCTGCGCAGCCTGGACATCATCTACGACCAGATGCTGCAGCCGCAGAAGCGGCGGCTGCTGCGGCAGCTGCTGGACGGCGTGGCGGGCCGCGTGCTGGAGCTGCAGGAGGAGCTGGTGCGCACGGACTTCTGCGAGTACCGCTGCCTCGACGACGTGCTGCCCGAGCTCAAGCTCACGCCGGTGCGGGGCCAGGGACCGCTGGGTGGAGTTCGGGCTGCCTCGTGGGGATGCCCAGGAGGTGGGGGGCGGGGGGCGTGAGCCCTAGAACCGCATTCCTGCAGTCTCCTCCCAGCTAGAATGCCAGATCGCGGCCCAGCCAGCGCTGCCTGTGTCATTTTTAATTAAAAGATGGTTTAATTGGGGCGGCTCTTAGCGCTCTTAGAACAATCCAATGCATCAATTGTATCACGCCTATTTGCACACACGTTGTCATCATTCTTTTCTAAACATTTACTTTCGATGGAGCCCTTGGTATCAGCTCTTTTTTCCCCTCCCACCCTCGTGATCCCTTGATAAATTATAAATTATTTTCATATCTTGCACCGACCGATGTCTACCTTCTCCCATGGTGTCTGTTGTTTGTCCCCTGGGTGTGTGGATGTGGGGGGAGAGCGGGGTTTATGTGTCGATCATTGCAATCCGTTCCCTCTTCCTCCCCTCTTCTCCCCACCTTCCCAGTCCTCCTGGTATCGCTACTCCCATTCCTGTTCCTGGATTCCACGTGCCCTGCGCGCTTCTCTCTTATCTGTACCTGTGCGCATGCTCCGCTCTAGCCCGCAGTGAAAGGCGGCAGTCCTGCCTTTAAACCAGACCCTCGGGTGGTCTGTGTGCATTGGCCAGCACAACGCCAAGGGCTCAGATCTGCGTCTGGTTGGGCCTCCGGATCCCCAGCACAGTCCCAGTCCAAGCCCACAGCAGAGAGTCTCCACGTTTCGCAGCTGGCTACATCAGATTCAGCTGTGGACCACTAAGACCTGGATGCAAAGGCTTTGTTCTGGGAGGGTCCAAGGGGCCTGCTGGTGGCGCTGGGGTGAACTCCAATCACGGGGACCTCATTGTGCCAGAGGAGGATGGTGCTCCAAAAGGACACTGAGCAGCGGGTCACCAAGCCTGGGTGGACTCCAATGGCCAGCGGCCATGCCTGTGTTAACCCTCTTCATCCACCTACTCTCTGTGGGGCCCAGGTGTGTCTTGGGAATCAGGATTTCTGAGAATTTCCCAGATAATTCTGATGCAGCTTGCCACCATGGTCATCACTTACTTGGTCCTCCAGTAGCCATCCAAGCGGACAGTTGGAGAGGCGGACAGCTTGAGAAGTTCCCTTCCCAAAACAAAAGAGGTTCTTTCCCCCACAGCCCACCTCCCTCGGGGCTCTAGGGTCAGGACCTCAGGACCACAGTGTCCAACTGAGACTGTGAGCTGCTGAAAATGGCCCTGCCGCCTGCCTTTTGGATTCCTGACCTTCCTCCCCCCACATTGCCTCAAAGGGAGACCTGGAAGTGCCAATTCCCAAATACTTCCTCCTGGAGCAGGCCAGCGTGCTGAAGGACCGGAGCTTGGTGTTGGCGGAAATCCTGTCCAAGATGGAGCCCAGGGTCTCTGAGAAGGTGTGGGGGCTCGGGGAGGATACCCCAGACTCCACCCACTCCTCAGTAAGATGGAGCTTTGGCGCATGAGGGGCCCTGCCTTGTTCCACAGCCCCCTTAGAGCACACCTTTTGGGTGACCCCTGACTCTCTTTCTGGCTGGTCCTGTGCTCATGATCATCTTCCAGTGCCAAGGGAGCCAAGGGATTGAGTGGGGGGTGGGGTGGGGGAGAGGGAGGGGTGAGGATGTAGGCAGCAAGCTGGCTGGCTCCACCGTGGGCTGGTCTGCTAGGCCCCACCCCGTGCAGCCTGACCCTCCTCTCTCCCTGCCCGGCCAGAGCTTGCCCGGGATGCACCAGGTTGAGGCTATAAGTTTGCTGCAAAAGGCCGAGCGGGCCCGGCAGGGCCGACTGCGAGCCAAGTTCATGAGGGAGATTCGGAGAGAGGAGGAACTGGACCGGAGGACCCGAGAGGACGGGAGGCACAGGTTCAACCAGGACCAAGCCTCTGTCATCATACAGAAGGTAGGCTGGAGCCAAGCAAAGGGTCTTCTGCAGGGCAAGGTCCCCGGGCAAAGGGTTAGGGCAGGAACCCGCAGCAAGGGTGAGCAAGGTGATGAGGGTCTCCGTGGCTGAACCCCATTCGCCATCATGTGAGCCCAAACTTCTCCTGGATAGAAGCCTCATTCTGCCCATAAACATACCTCTTATCTGTTTATTACTTATTCTGCACCTCCATCCCAGAGAGGATCGGAAGGGGGGCAGGTAGCATACAAGCCCCAGAAACAGAAGGATCGTTAAAAGCAGGGAAGAAAGATGCCTAATAGTGTAGCTAACACAGCGGGTGATCGGTCCAGAAACACGCCAGTGGTTCAAATCGAGCCACTTGATGTTGCTGGAGCCTCCTGGCAACCAAGGTAAGGAGAACCATGCGAGTATAGTTTGGGGACCCCCAGCGCGGTGCCTTCTAGACCCCCTGTCCTTTGATGCCCCACCCTGCCTCAACCCAGAGTTTCACAGCCATGGGAAGTGCATGGTCCCACTCTGCTCAGGGGGACCTACACAGTCAAGGGCCAGGACCAGGGCCTGGCAAAGAGCCCTGGGTCGGGTAGGAGTCCGTTGGGAAGCCTGGCCCCAGCCTTCAGTCCACCTTGATGGTCTCATCTCTGATATCAGTTTCTTTGTGAGCAAAAGGTGGGCATTTGCCCAGGGCCAGCCCAGCCCCTGCCTTGCAGACTTCTTTGTCTTGGGGCAGTGGCATCAAATGTGTTCTAAATGCCTTAGTGTTCTGAGAAGTGGGGTGAGGGGGCAACTGAAGCGCTCCTTGGAGGAGCAGCTGCCCCTGCGAGGTTCACAAGTGGAGACATTCTGGGAGCTCACCCCATATGACACTTCAGGGTTTGCCACAGTTCCCCATCACCCCTTCCCAACCCAGGCTGCCTCCTCACAGGGTCCGGGAGCCCCTCCCTGAGTCCTGGCCCCACCCTCCCACCAGGTGTGGAAAGGCCACCAGCAGAGGAAGCACACCCAGTTGAACCGGCAGGTGGAGATGGAGTTCATCGGCATGGTGAGGGCCCTCTGCACCCTCCCCCTTCAGCTCGCACTGCCCTTTCCAAACCCTTTGCCAGCCACCTGGAACATTGGGAGGACAGGAGGCTGGGGGGGAGGGGGGCATTCAGAATTTGCTTCAGGAGTCGGGGAGGCCCGAAAAACCACCCCCTACCGCCCACCCCAGTCTCTCCCTTTGTGCCTCTCCTTTGAAGGATCTCAACATGTGGGCAGGGCTGAGGGGGACAGCAGCACAGAACGTCCTGCAAGGAGGACCCAGCCAAGGGGCAAGGCTGCAGGGCCAGCCTCTGGCACAAGGTCCCAGTCCCAGGTTGTGCTGGGGACCGCACCCCCATGCCAGGGTTTTTCCAGTTGTACTTGCTCTGGGGGCCCAAAGGCCCTTCTCTGCTGTTTGTGCTCTGAGGACCTGTGATGTGATCTGAGTGTGTGTGCACAGAGCCACCTGGATGGTAAAGAGGTACCGAGACCCCTGGTGTGTGCACAGATACGGGTACCTGAGCACCTGTGGTGTGTGCATGTACGGGTGTGGGGTGTACCGGGTGCTCATACATGTGCAGCATATGTGCACACACACGTGTGTGTGCATATTTGTGGTGGGTAGGCCCCTCTCTGATCTATCTTCTCTGCTCAGGGAGGAGTCTCTGGTCCCGGGTGTTCTCCACAGACCTGGGATGCAAAGCAAAGGAGGGTCCAATCCCATTGTGCTGCCTGATGAAGGAGCTAGGCTTGGTGGGCCCGCCTGGGAGGTACAGAGGAAATGGAGGGGCGAGGCCCTTCCAGGGGCGGAGACAGTGGCCTCGTGCCACTTGGCATCTTGGTGGGATGAGGTTGCGGCTTTGAGAGACTTGGGGGTTTCTGAAGGAGGCTGGGGCCTGGAGGGGCCCCTCTCCCCAAAGGGGGTAGGATCCCCTAGCAAGAGGAGGGAACACAGACCATGGCACTGGTGGTGGTGAGGAGGAAGCTGGCCGCCTGGGCCCCTCGGCTGTGTGAGCTCAGCGTTTTCAGTAATTGTCTGCGTGGAGTGATATTTAAAATACATTTGGGAGCCAATGAGGCGGGAAAGTGGCTTCGAGCCCGGCTGCCAATGTGGCCCAGTGGCAGGGGTACCGGTGGGGGCTGGGCCTGAGGCTCACAGGGGAGAGTGTGTATGGAGGTGGGGGGGAGTTGCAGGGGGCAGCCCGGATGCATCAAGTAAACTCATTACTGGAGTAATTTACACAGACGAGCCTGGGCTCCGAATGCAATTTCTCCTGATGCAGGCTCACTCACTCGTTCCACGCAGAGCGCGTGCGTGCGTGCGTGCATGGATGCGGTGTTGAGGCAGGTGTGTGCGCCAAAGGAAGGATGGCGTCTTCCTTCTCCCACTCCTGAGCCACGCTCTCTCCTCTCCCCAGCTTCCCTTGCCCAAGGAGTCAGAGCCCTCTGACATCCTGTCCCAGGCCAGCCACAGGGAGGGCACCCGGAGGCTCCTCCAGCTTGAGAAGGAGGAGGAGTTCCAGTCGGCCATGAATCAAGCCCACGGTGTTCTCCTGGAGACAGAAGGGCCCACCATGAAGGAGAAGATGCAAGAGCAGATTCGACAGTGGCTCATCGAATGCCAGTCAGTGTCCCCAGCCAAAGCCAACACAGCCTGCCTTCAGCCTCTCTCTTCTTGCAGGCCCCCACACCCCACCCTCACAGGCTCTCCATACCCACACTTTGCTTGCATCCATTGGGGCCCTAGCTCCACAACTAGCCCTCCAGGCCCATGTTGACATTCTGGGTGTCAACTTTGGCCTTCAACCCCTGGAGCCCTTTCTATGCATGAGCCTCCATTTCTCTGCATCACAAAGAGGATGCCAGACAGGGTGGGACAAGCATCCATGAGTGCCCCCCACCCCCTGCCCGCCCCTGAACAGCCTCTCCTTCCTGTTCTGTAGCACTAGCTATTCCGCCACCACTCTGTCTCTATGGTCCGTTCATCCTTCCCCAGCCCTCTGTCCACCCACCCATGCACCCATGGCCCCATGGATCTCTGCACCTGGCTGTTCAGCAACCTGTCCAACCACCCATTCACCTGTTCAATCACCCTTTCCTCTCTGTGGCCATGCACCCCCCCTATCCAAGCCCCTACCCACATAGCCAATCCCTCCTCCATCTGTCTACCCATCCATTAAGCTGGTCCATCACCACCGACCTGTCTACCCAAGTACCTATCCAAACACCCAGCTTACCTAGCCCTTTTAACCACTTAGTGCCCTTACTGGCCGGTTTCCTGATTATCCCGAAGAGTCTGCAGGTGGATCCTACTTGATCTTTGCAGACAAGACTCCAGAACAGGTATACTGGGGGACGGGTGGGGTTTTCCATGGCAGGCTGAGTCCAAGATTAAAGAGAGTAGTGAGTAAGGCCGGGGCGGGGAAGAGGTCCGTGGAGGATGGGGTGGCTGGAGGGAGCACGTCACAGCTGGAAAGGCTGCACAGGAGCCGTGATGAGGAAGCGCTGGTCCCTAGAGGAGGTCTTCATCGCCAGAGAAAGCTGCCCTATCCAGAGAGCCCCTTTTATGGCCTGGCTGTGGCGGCAGAGAGAGCCAGCACCTGGGATCAAAGCACAGCTCCGCCGGGTCCTCTTCCCAGACGCCAGCTTTCAGGCTCTGGACTCTCAGCTCTCTGAACCCCCTAGGAGGTTCCCCGCCGGAACGGTGGATCCTGGGTCAGCCCCATGTTCGGTTCTCATGAAAGCTCCTTTGGTCTGGGCCACCTCATTGCCTTTGCTCACAGGTGAAAATGGCGCTGGAGCAGCAGGTCGTGGACAACAAGAAGGAACAAGAGAAGAAGAAGGATGAGGAGAAAAAGGAGACAAAGAAGAAGGGGAAGGAAACAAAGGCCAGAAAGGGGGTGAGCCACCTCGTGGACGTGCGGGGCGAAGGGGCAGCGCTCACCGGAATCCAGAGGGAAAGCCGGTCTGGTAAGGGCGAGGGCCGTCTGGTAGGTCAAGGCGATGGGGTCAAGGTCAAAGGGTGATTCTCTTGCAGGACGTGGATACAATGCTGAAAGTATTGCCATCCAAATTCGTACCCGTGATTGATGCAGGGCACGAGAAGTACTTAAGTCAGGGAAGGAAGCCCTTGCTGGGGGCTGGGGAGGGGCCTTGGGGGTGACCCTGGGTTGCAGGGAGAGTGGGAGCCTGCCACACACATCATTCAGAGGTGGGTGGTCGCTGTGTGTGTGGCTTGAGGGAGTAGCATTAAAGGGTGTGTGTGTGTGTGTGTGTGTGTGTGTGTGTGCATGCGCGCGCACGAGAGAGAGAGGGGGGGGGAGAGGTGATTTCATGAATGGTCTCTTCGTGGTCTGAGTCAGGGCGGATCCATCCTAGCGAGGGCATCCTCGAGTGCATCCCGGTGGCGTGCGGAGTGTGTGCCATGTGTACTTGTGTGCATGTCTGAGTGTGTGCCCCCACATGGGTCTGCATGGACTCCCTCTCCCCACGGCCAGAGCGTTGGAAGAACCGCCCGGAGAACGCATACCCGAGCCCGAGCTTCGACTTGGAGAACCTCCGGGAGGCGAAGAGGAAGGAGGTGGAGGTGGAGATCCGCATACAGGTGGGAAGACCCATCAGGGTCCCCCTCCACGTGTGAGTGTTTGTGAGGCATGCTCAGGGGTGAACTGAATCCAGACCCACTGGGGGTGGGGAAGGGTTGGAGGTGAAGTGGAAGGTGGCAGCAAGGACTCCAAAGGGTGGGATGCCAGTGCCGCCCCCTGGCCAGCTTCGCAGGGCTTGTCTGGCGTTTCTCAGAGGACCCTCTCACTTTCCTTCTGCTGCTGCCTCCCTCCTCTCCCCTCTTGTTGTCTCCTCATGGAGCCATGGATGTCTCCTCCTCCTCTTGTCCCGCCCCCCCCCCTCCCCCCGCCCCTAGGTGGACGAACTGATGAGGCAGGAGCTGAAGAACCTGCGTCTGGTTGTGGACAAGGAGGAGGGGAAAGCCTTGAAGGCTCCGAAGGTGAGCGGAGGGCCCAGGACTGGGAAGGGGGAAGGTGCAGACAACCTTCACCTGAGCACCTCTGCCCAACCAGAAAAAGCCTGCCAAGAAATCTGGGAAGAAGAAAAAGGAAAAAGATCTGACCATAAGCAGGTACCAGTCCCAGCTGAGCCCCCTGGTTTAATGGATTGGGGGGAGAGCCCCGTCCAGGACAGGATGCCTGACTTGCACCACAGGACCTTGGCACACCACTTAAAGGTTTTCCTTCCCAAGGATCTGCTCTGCCAAGCGACTAAAACAATCTTCCAGGGGCATAGGAAATGCCCCTCCCCAGGGGGTCAGACCACAGAAAAGTGGGTGAAAGGAGACAGCGATCCGTGTAAGACATGGAAAAAATGATAATTTATAAATTATCAAGGGTTCAGGAGAGGGGGTAGAGGATGAACTGATACATAGGGTTCAAGTGGAAAGAAAATGTTTTGACATTGATGGCAAGAAATATACAAATGTGTTTGACACAATGGCTGGCCGGCTGGATTGTGATCAGAGCTGTAAGAGCCCCCAATGAAATGACTGAGGAGAAAAACAAATGATCATGTGTAACACAGACGCAGGTGGAGTATGAGTCATGGAGAGGCTCCCTCCCACGTTCGTCCTCCCTGATTATTAGCTCTGTCCCCACCAACGACAACCCCACCCTCACCCCCACCACCCCCCCGGGCCTCCCACGCTGGTGTATTGAGCACTTGGTCTATGGCCTCCTTTCCACCCATTTCTCGGCACCCGGCACCCGCTGGGCACATTGGTACATATACCTTCAGGACCCCGTCAGCCCCGCACACTTCCATCCCCATGCGGAAGAGAGGAGTGCTTCCGTGAGAGAATGGCGCACAGTGGGCCTCCGGGCAGTCCAAAGAGGGCACTGGTCCTTCCTGCCGCCCTTTTGAGCTACAGAGACCTTTCTGAAACGGTGCCGGGCTTTGCCCTGGCCCACTGTGTCTTCTGCAGTTCACGGGGGAGGGGGACGGGGGGGGGGGAGCGGGAGGAGCATCCCTCTTTTTGCACACGCCCACTCTGAACTAATGGCCTCTGAGTCTCCCTGGCCATGCTCCACAGGTCCCTGGACTCTCTGTTTGAAGAGCTCGTCTGCCGTCACCTGCTGAAGAAGTGTGAGACAGTGGCCCTGAAGGACTACGCTGGTGAGAGATATCCACCCCCTCCCCCAGCCCCCACTCCCACACAGCCGCACCGGCCCCCAGCTGAGGGGCAGCTGGCCCCAGACTGTACCCTTCCCCTGACTGAAAGCCCACTCCTTGGAATAGGCCTGGCTCTGCTGTGACCCTCTCCCTGGGCTCAGGCGAGCGACCTTATCGCCTGTGCCCTCAGGTGACTGCCTCTACCTTGGCTCCATCCTGAATGTGGCCGAGAAGCTGCCCATGCCCTCTCTGTTTGATATTCGTCAGAACATTGCCTTGTACGCAATCCTCCGGCTCGGTGAGAAGCCCCTGAATTGGGCAAGGGCCTTCAGGGAAGGGTGGCTGAGAGGGGGACATGCCCCACCCCTGGGTGCCATCTTCCTGCCAGAGCTCATAGCCAGAGGGAGCGTCCCAGAAGACACAAAGCCCCTAACTTGCTGACTCAATCCAAGTGAGCTCATCCAGTGTGTTCCTCGTCTAGGAAGACCAGGGCCCCTGCTGCCCCTCCACCCCCCCCCCATAACATACCAGCGACCAGACTCTCTCTGGGGGGTTCCTCAGATGCCTTTGCCCGGTGTTACCAAGCCAAAGGGCGCTGAAACGGGCAGAGGGCTCCTCTGCCACCACACACACACATCACAAAGACCCCGGGTCATTGCCGGCAGGTGTACTGTAACTCACCACGACCCTGTGGGACAGCGGAGAACTGTCCCCCTCAGGGTTTCCAAGGCTGTAATCTTTACAGAAGCAGCCTGTCCCATGCCTCACCCTCGGAAACCCTGGTGGGTTTGAACCATGAACCTTTCAGTTAGGAGCCAAGCACTTCACCACTGCATCGCCAGGGCCCCTTCAGTACCGCCTGAAGCCCTTCAAGACCCTGCTATATAGTCTGTCTGAAGTGGGCAACTGCCAAGATGCTGGGGAGCTGCCTCCATAGCAGGCCCAGCTGTGGGCTTATCTTAACAGCCCCCCGCCCCACCATACACACACATACACATACACCCTGCCCTGTGCCATAGGCCCACAACCTGCCTCTGGCCCCATTTCCTTCCTTAAAGGTTCCCCAGATATACATGCCATGGCCCCCCTGATCCGCTCCATCCTCCTAGTGGGCCCCCCAGGCATGGGGAAGAAGATGCTGGTTAAGGCTGTGTGCACAGAAACAGGGGCCAACCTGTTTGACCTGTCCCCCAATAACCTGCAAGGCAAATACCCTGGTCGGTCCGGGACACAGATGCTGGTGCACATGGTCTTCAAGGTGGGTTTCAGCTCCTTGCCCGCTCTGCTCTCTGTCTGACATTATGCCGGGGGTAAGGGGCATCTGCCCACGGGGTAAGCTTGGATCTTTTGGACATCTGGACCCTGTGAGGGACCAGAGTAGTGGCTTTTTCCAGAAGAGGTGAGGCTGGATACCAGCAGCTCCCTGTCCCACAGGGGAAGCTCGACTCTCCCACTGAGATGTGATGGGCCGGTGCTCGGGTGGGCGCAGTGAGCAGGACCGGTCAGAGGGGGGATGTCGCCTTTGCCTCTGACACTTGTCTTCTGCTGGCGCCCTAACCAGGTGGCTCGGCTCCTGCAACCCTCTGTGATCTGGATTGGGGGAGCAGAGAAGACTTTTTATAAGAAGGTCCCAAAAGAGGAGAGGGAGGTGAGGGGCATCAGTGACTTGGGGGAGGGTTGTGAACAGGCCTGGCTTTTAAAGTCATTCCGAGCCTGACCCAGAGTGACTCTGAGCAAGTACCTGCCTCTCTGTGGCCTCATTTCAGGCTCACAGACTCTTCCTCTCCACCCTTCAGGGCTGGCCATTGGGAGGCTCTACCCAACCAGGGAGTGGGGGAGGTAGGAAAGGGTGGGGGTGAGGGGGGTTGTTGGAGCAGCTGAACCCCCTGCTGGACCCTGTGCTCGTGCTGTGGACTCTGGACACCCTCTGATCGCCCAGCTGACACCCCTGCGTCTGCTTCCTTCCCTGGAGCAGATGGACCCTAAGCGGATAAAGAAGGACCTTACCCAGGCCCTGCGCCTGCTGGGCCCGGGAGACCGGGTGATGCTGATCGGAACCACGGCCCGGCCCCAACTGGCCGAGATGAAGGGGCTGTGTCAGACCTACGAGCGCATCCTCCTCATGCCCCGGCCTGACTATGCCTCCCGATTCGGTGAGGCCTGGGGCCTGGGAGCTGAGCCTTGCAGCCCGTCCCCTCGGTGCCCCCTGTGCCCATGCCCACCCCATGCTTGCAGTGCTCTGGAAGCGTATGATAGAGACCCAAGGAGTCCAAGTGACCCAGAGCCTGGACATCAGTGCCCTGGCCAAGGTCTCTGATGGCTACACAGCTGGCAACATCCTCCAAGCCACCCAATCAGTGCTGACCGAGCGGCGGCTTCTGCAGCTGCCCAAGAAGCCCCTGATGGCCTCTGAGTTCCTGGGGTACCTGGCAAAGCTGGAACCGGTGTACAGAGAGGAGGAGGAATCCCTGAAGGTGATTCTGGACCAGCCAGGAGACAAAGCCTGCCTAAGGGAGTCTCACTGCACACCTGGGGCCCCTCCTCCTCGCTTACCCCTCCCCAGTCACAGATGACAGGGCAAAATGGCCATTGTGCCCCCCTTCGAAGGGGAATGCTTGGGAACACCTCACCTGGTGTTCCCTGAGGATGGGAGCCCGGAAAGGGCTAGAGAGGCAGGAGAAGTCTTAGCCTGGCCTCAAGGACTGTGAGGAGGGGAGGAGGGGGGGTGTGGTGGGTGGCCAGAGAGCTTGGGGAAGAACTAGGGGCTCTGAGAAAAAAAGTAACACTATTGAGGAAACGGGGGAGGGGGCCTCAGCAAAAAGGGAAGGATGAGACCAGGAGGAAGAACTAAGGGTCCCGGCCTCACCCCGCGCCCCTTCCCCCCTGCAAGGACTGGTACTTCCAGACACCACTGGGCAAGAAGAGAATGAAGTTTAACAAGGACCAGATGGAAGCGGAGGAGGCCAGGATGGCCAAGGACAAAAAGAAAAGGAAATGATGGCGAGGCTGAGGGCTGGTGGAGGGCTGGGCAGGAGGAGCAGAGAGGCCAGGGGGTGCGGAGGTATAAATGCCCTCGTGGGACTTCGGGGACTGAGCTCATTTTTTGTCTAGCTCAGGTCTTCCTTCTTGTTGCCTGTGCCACCTCTCTTCACATACCCCCTGCTGCCAGACTCCTGTTCACCCGCCTCACCCCACCCCACCCCAGTGTTCTCCTCTCCATGTCATGTTCATGTCCTGGACGATGGCATCCTACCTCCTGGAGGAGGACCTGGGGAGTCTAAGGGACAGAAAGTAGAAAGAAAGGGGAAGAGGGAGGGAGGGAAGGGAGGTCCATCAAGAGAAACTAGACATTCGCCCCATGTGGACCTAACCCCTTGAGAACCCCTAGATAATCAGTTTCCTTATTTCTCAAGTCTGGGAAGGCGGGAGTAGCCAATCTCTAAGGTGCCTTCTACTTTAAGGTTCAATTACCCTACCAAGGGTATCTTGGAAGTGGGGGCTCTTGAGCAGCAGTGGAAGGGGGTGGGGTGGGGATGGACACATAGAAGGTTCTAGAGACAAAAGGGTCAGGCAAATGGAAGGTCTTTAGAGCCAGGGGAAGGGCTGCTGGTCAACCCTGTGCCTTCTGTGGATGATCTTCCTTTTCTCGTAAGACCCCTCCCCACCAAATCCGACTTCACCCTTCCTCTGGGCCCCTTCCTCTAGCACAGAGCCCATCTCGGGGAGCTGGCTGGGATGTAGCCGTGGGATAAAACACCCTCTTGCTGGCGAGAGAGCAACAGCTGGGGGCCGGGGCAGGGACTGAGAGAAGCAGGAGACAAAGATGACCTCTAGTTCTCCATGGGCCTTCATGAGGAGAGGACAGGCAGGTCAAGGTCATGGGTGATCCTCTGGCAGTAGAAGTGGGTCACCCCAGAGGTTGAGCACAGAGGTGAAGCCCAGCGAGGTGGTGGATTTTCTTCCTCTCCTTTTTATCCTCTCAAATGACAGTCGGCTCCTTGTGTTCACGTCCTAGGACTCCATCCAGTCAGTGGTAGGGAGAAACTTCTGTTGGGGAGGCCAGGGCTGCTGGTAGGGAGATGGGGTGTGGTGGTACTGCCTGTTTAAACACACCATTGAGTCATGTAGACGGACCCTTGGTGACCCTACCAGACAGGGTAGAACTGCCCCTGTCGGTCTATGAGACTGTGCAGAAAGCAGCCTTGTTCTCACTTGGAGCAGCTGGTGGTTTTGAATTGCTGATTGCCTGTGGTTGAGCCTCATTTCTTTAGGCAGAAGTCTGTCTCCCAGAGAGCACCCCCCACTCCACCCCCGGGGGCGGGGGGTGGGGGGTGGGAAGCTCAAGGATCCTCTGCTGGGGCATGGAAGTGGGAAAGGAAAGGGTAGTGCTAAGGGGGACACACTGGCCTCACACTTGCTCCTTGGGCAGGAGCCCCAGCAGGACAGAGGGAAAGCCCAGACAAAGGAGCCAGGGTCCCAGAGCTCCACACCACACGTCTTGGGCCAATCACTGCCTTGCGGGAGTTCAATTCTTTTACCTGGGATTTAGGTTTGGATAGCTGGGGCCTGGCCCCTTCCCAACAGGGTGTAGTAGGATTCTGGGGAGGGGCGGGCTCCAGCTACCACCCTGGCTGGTCTCCAGCCCCTCCCTGATTCCCACTTGACTCCCTGGCTCTGGCGGCCGTGACCTCATACCTCTTTCTGGCTAGCCCCTCCCCCCAGCGGCTGCGCCTGTCCTCTCCTTTGGCCTTCTCTCCCCCAAACTCGCCATGCCTGGGGGGCACGGTGCCACTCCTCAGAGGGGACACCGTCCCGTGAGCCCGCCCTCGGTTCCTCGACTGCAGGCGGGCCTCGCCCGGGGTCGTCCTAGGCTGCTGCCGCTTCTGTGCCGGGACATGGGGCTCCAGAACGCGCTCTACTCGGGGGACCTGGCCCGGCTGCGCGAGCTCTTCCCGCCCCACAGCACTGCCCACCTGCTGCTGGAGAGCCGGGCCGCCGAGCCTCGCTGGAGCAGCCGCCAGCCTGGTGAGGGCAGCCCGGAGCCAGGGGGTGGGGGTCGCCTTGGAGCAGCGGGACCTTTTGAAAAGCTCAGGGGAGAAGGGGGCGGTGGATCCCCGCCCTGAGGCTGGCCCTGCAGCCCGCGAGCAGGCCTTGGCCCGGGAGGAGGGGAGTCATGCGGCGCCCAGAATAGCTCCTGCTGACCGAGTGGCCCGCCAACACCCAGGGCACAGGCCCCTGCCCTCCTCCTCCTCCTCCTCCTCCCGCTTGCTGGCTCTTGGCCTTCATGAGCTCGTCCCCCCGAGATTGCAGGGGTCCCGGGGGCGCCCCCGGCCCGGGGCATGCCCTCTGTGCCAGGCTGGTGGAGAAGGCCAGCGCAGGGGCGGCCGAGGGGCTGGAGGGCCGCGGCCAGGGCCCCATCGTCACCCGCACGGCCTCGGGACCCGCCCTGGCCTTCTGGCAGGCGGTGCTGGCCGGGGACGCGGACTCGGCCGGCCGCATCCTCACCGATGACCGCGCAGGCCTGGCCCCTGACACTGTCTTTGACACCAGCGACCCGGACAGATGGAGGGACTTCCGCTACAACATCCGAGCTCTGAGTACGGCGGGCCGGGGTGGGGGTGGGTGGGGGGCTAGCTGGAGGTGGGAGGACCCCCGCGCCTCCTCCCTGCCCCCACCCCGCCCCTACGCCTCTGTGGGCGCCACCCATTCGCCAGCCGCCCCGCCTCCCCCTCCGCAGGACTCTGGTCTCTGAGCTACGAGGAAGAGCTGACCACCCCGCTGCACGTGGCGGCCAGCCGGGGCCACGAGGACGTGCTGCGGCTGCTGCTGCGCCGGAGGGCCCAGCCGGACGCCGCCCCCGGCGGCCGCACCGCGCTGCACGAGGCCTGCTCGGCCCATCGAGCGCCCTGCGTCCGCGTGCTGCTGCAAGCAGGGGCCGACCCGAACCTCCCGGACCAGGACGGACGACGGCCCTTGCACCTCTGTCGGGGGTCCGGCGCCCTGGAGTGAGTGGACTCGCCAGCCCAGCCGCCTGCCCCGGGGAGGAGAGGGGCGCAGGACTGTGGATTGGGGGCTGTGATTTGATTCCTGGGGTGGAGGAGAGCTGGGGGTAGGTGCCTGGTCCCGGGAAGTGAGGTGTCTGGGGCCATTATGGGGATAGGCACTGTACCACAGCCACTGAGTCACAGCCCTGCCCTGGGGGCTCCAGGCAGTCTGGTGGTTTTGAGAGAGACAGCTGGGGTCCCCACGGGCACGTCTGCCATTCCCATCTCAGCTAAGCACCCTTGGATGAATGGGCTCGGGACTGTTGCTAAGGGGATTCACAAGAGACAGACAGACAGGCTCAAGAGGACCATTTGTTATTTGTAGGGACTCTTTCTTTGCAGTAGCCCAGCAATGGGGACCTCTGTCCTGAGCTGCGTGGGCCAGTGTGCCTCCCAACTATTTTGGTCCAGGTCAAGAGAATCTTAGCAAATCTTCCCCAAGCTAACTCTTCCTTCCACAGAGGCCCTTCCCTGCTGACCGCATACCCCTCAGAGTTCACATGTGGTGGCCTAGACATGGTGCCAAGTCTTTGATCCTAGAGGGGGGTCTCTTTTTTTAAAAATTATATTATTGGGGGCTCCTACAACTCTTACCACAATCCATACATCCATATATTCTGTCAAGCACATTTGTTTATGTGTTGCCATCATCATTTTCCAAACATTTTTTTCTACTTGAGCCCTTGGTATTGGTTTCTCGTTTTTCCCCACCCTCCTTCCCTCCCTCCCTCATGAACCCTTGATAATTTATAAATTATTTTTTCATGTCTCACACTGACCGATATCTCCCTTCGCCCACTTTTCTGTTGTCCATCCCCCTGGGAGGGGGTTATATGGAATCATTGTGATCAGTTCCCCTTTTCTAAACGTCCCCCCCTTTCCCTTCCCCTCCTGGTATGGCTACTCTCAATACTGGTCCTGAGGGGTTTATCTGTCCTGGATTTCCGGTATTTCCAGTTCTTATCTGTACCAGGGTACCTCCTGTGATCTAGCTGGATTTGCAAGGTAGAATTGGGGTCATGATAGTGGAGTGGAGAGCATTAAAGAACTGGGGGAAAGTTGTGTGTTTCATCAGTGAGGCAGTCCAGCTTGAGGGGGTCAGATGACCTCATCTTCCTCCATCAAGAAGCTGGGGAGGTTTCAGACTGCTGACCTTCTGATTAGTAGTTAGCTCGTACCCCACGTGGCCCCCAGGGTTAGATGTCAGTAATTACTCCTGCTCTGTAGACCGAGAGGCGGAGGCTCAAACAGGCTAAGTCTCCTTGTCGGGATTGTGGTTCACGAGTGGCCCGCACGCTCTAGTCCTCCTGGGTAGACGCATGCACAGCATCTGGAGGGCCCTCCCAGGACAGCCCTGGCGTGGGCTGTTTGTCTCACTGCTCCACCCTGCGCCCGCCCTGGCTAATCCATCCTCAGGCCTCCCCATTCCGCACACAGGGCCTCCCACTGCCTGCTGCCCTGGCCTCCAGTGGTAGGTCCTCCACTCCCTGGCTGGGAACACTGGGGGTTGGGGGTGGGGTGAGCCTCTCTGACCAAGAGAGAGCCCAGTTGCCTCGTCTGTGCAATGAGAGCAACGGAACAACTGTAACGGGGTAAGGATGACGTAAGTGAGTTCACATAAAGTCCTTGATGTTCGGTCATACATGCATACTTGTTCATAACTTTTCCCATGGAGAACAGAGTGAGGGCTTGCACTTTAAACATTTGAGGGCCTCACTGGGAGGCAGGATGGGCGACGAGGCAGGCGGAGAGACCAGGAGCTGCCAGGGCTCGCACCGCCAACAGTGCTGAGGGAGGCCTCTGTGCTGGCCCCTCCTCACCACCGTCTCGCCCATACTAGGTGTGCAGAGCTGCTCCTGCGGTTCGGGGCCAAAGTGGACGGCCGGTCTGAGGAAGAAGAGGAGACCCCTTTGCATGTGGCCACCCGGTTTGGCCAACTGGCCCTGGTGGAGCTACTTCTAAGGCGGGGGGCATGCCCCAATGCCCGGGATGCTGCTGGCCGCACCCCCCTGTTGACCACCTGTGAGGCCCACTGCCTGGACCCAGACAACGCCGAAGCCACTGCCACATGCTGCCTCCGACTGTGCCACCTGCTGCTCTCGGCTGGTGCCGACGCCAATGCAGCTGACCAGGACAAGCGGCAGCCGCTGCACCTGGCCTGTCGCCATGGCCACACGGCCGTCGTGGAGCTGCTCCTGTCCTGTGGCGTCAGCGTCAACACCATGGACTACGGGGGACACACGCCCCTGCACTATGCCCTGCAGGGCCCAGCCATGGCCTTGGCCCAGAGCCCAGAGTATGTGGTCCAGGCCCTGCTCAACCATGGGGCCATTCGCATCTGGCCCGGGGCCCTCCCCAAGGTACAAGGGTGTGGGTCAGAGAGGTGGTCTCAGATGATGTGGGGACCAAAGGACCCAGACCTGGGTCCTGCAGGCTCGGGTGTATGGTGCAGGGCATGTGTTCACGCCAAGCACTGTTTGCTGCCTTTCTCTCTCTGAACAGACAAGCAGTGCCCGAGAGCGGCGCAAAGGCAAGTATGCAGATTGCAGGAAGAGAGAGAGAGACAGGAGGTGTTTGGTATTTGTAAGTGTGTGTGTATGTGGGTAGGTCGGTCGGTAGGTAGAGTGGGCAGAGGGCAGTGGGCCCCAATGAAAAAGAAGCTGCAAGAACCGGAGGAGGAGGCCAGGCTGAGGTGTGCTGGTGGGCAGCCGTTTTGAATCTTCATGGAGGCAGGAGGAGGTGGGACAGCATTCTAGGAAGTACTGGCTCACAGTGGGCCCAGTTCAGCTCCCGACATAGCAAAGACTACCCTGGGCCAGGAGCGATGCTCCAGGCACAAGGTTCCGGCTCCTGAGCATTGGGACAGAGACCTTGACAGGACTCACAGGGCAGGGCACCTGGGCAAAGGTGTTTGCAAGCTCATTTTCCATCTCTAGCTCATTGTACTTGGTCCCCTTCCTCCCCCCCCCCCCCCACCCCAAGCTGGGCCAGCTTCCAGTCCTGCATACTGTGGCTCTGCAGGCCCTCATTCAACGCTTCCTCAGAGGATAGAGCTGGTCCATGGAGCGTGTGGGAGCGACTGATGTCATGACAGCGTAGTGGGCCCATGGGCACACCTGCCATCAGAGAACAGGTTCTCGGAGGCTCCTGGGCCGCGGAGCCAGAGGGATCCTGGGTGTGGCAGGTGGCCCTGTGCTCTCAGACAGAAGCATCTGTCTTATTCCTAAGCAAGACCAAATAATTAAACAGCCCAAGAGTTCGGCAGATTGGTCTCCCCTTTGGGAAAATACAAGAAAATCAACAATTAACACTAATTAATCTCCTATTAACACCAGATAATTAGGAGACGAGCAATTCCCTGTAATCTGATAGAGGTTCTGACAGCTAATGATTTCTCCACGGGGTGGGGGCGGGGGGGGACAGGAGGCGGAGGCAGCTTCGCAAATGGAGCACGCAGACCCCAGTCTTGCACCCTGAGTGCCCGCCCACTGCACCAACCCAACAGGGTGATTAGAAAATACAGCAAGTGCTTGTACCCAGTTCCCAGTCCACAACCCGTCCAGGCAGGTGGGATTTCCCGCCCCAAACAGGCTCCAAGGACTCCACCACGCCTCTGGGACCCAAGGTCACCATCGTTCCTTGGGGAGTGCAGCAGACCGGGTTCCAGTGGGTGCGGCTTCAAGCCACGGCTAGAGGTTTTCTGAGCGCCAGATCTCTGGCATGAAGCACAGCCAGTACCTGGCAGCGATGGGTCTGCGGTGCAGAGTGCAGGTTCAGCAGACCAGCCTGCACTTCCAACTCTCTGTGGGCTCCACTCCCGTGGCCTCCCCCTTGCCAGCCCCTGAGACTGACAGAGGACGTGATCCTAAGCAAGCCGTTGTCCTCTGGAGGCCTGCATGGGGATAATGGGGATAATGGCAGGACGCCAGCCGCCTAGGCCGTGGGAGAACTCCACTGGGCGGTCCTAATGCTTAGCACTGCGTTGAAGGTAAATACTGGCTGTACCGCTAAGAGTATGCTTCTAAGTGTTATTTGAACACAGGGTGTCCGTAGGCACAGGGAGTGGCACAGGCTGGGATGGCAGGGGGTGGTGGTGGCAAGCCTTCCACGCTTGGTGAGCAAGAAGGGCTGAGTAGAGGCCAGAGCTGGCTCTGGTGAAAGGAGCAGCGAGGCTGGCCTGGCCCAAGAGCGTGAGGAGCAGCGCCTTCCTCCCCAGGGTGGAGGGAGAAGGCGGCAGAGGGCCTGTCCTGACCAGCTCCCCTGAGGGAAGCCTGCAGAGGGGGCAGGGCCACTCTTGTGAGGTCCCCCCTAGAAGCAGGGCAAGAGCCAGAAAGCCCCACACATGTGGAGTGCCCTCCCTCCTTTCCTGGGGGAGGGGGGGTAGGCTTGACCTCTGCCCCACTCTTCACCAAAAAACCCTCAAACTCACTTCCATGGAGTCAAGGCTGACTCCCAGCGACCCTGCAAGGCAGGGAACTGCCCTTGTGGCTTTCCGAGACTGTAACTCTTTACAGGAGCCAAAAGCCCCTTCTTCCGCCCACAGCTAGGGGTTATGAACTGCTGGCCTTGCAGATCACAGCCCAGTGCATGACCACCATGCCCGCCACCAGGGCCCCTAGAACAAGACAGAACAAAAGACACTGTTGTCATGGAGTCAGTGCCAATTCATAGAGTTGTCCGTCTTTATAGGAGCAGACAGGCTGACCTCGCTCCTGTGGACCAGCCAGTGGGTTTGAACCAACAACCTTGTGGCTCACAGGCTGACACCTAACCTTCAGCACCACCCGTATAGGAGACAGACCCAGCTTGCCAGGCAGAGTCTTTGAACTTGCATGATAGTCTCTGCCATCGGGGAGGGCAAGTGGTCATATGTCGGCCAGCTGCTCCTGCATGTGCGCAGCTTGTCTGAGACACTAACAGGGTAGAAAGCCCCTGCCTGCCAGGAGAGGAACAGAGCTGAAAGTGCACAGAGGTGCCCCCCCCCCCGGGTTGATGGCCACTTCCCTGTGACCTGAGGGCCGCTGGGAGCAGTCCTGCAGCCTGGCTCCCTCCCCGGGCTCAGGCCTCTGCTCTAGGTGGACCAGACCAGTCACTGTCACTCCTCTTCTCTTTTTGCCTTTGCAGAAGCATGTCTGTACAGGGCTACGTGCTTATTTCTCCTGTTCTCTCTGCAACAGGGCCTCCCAAGGCCAAGGGCCTTGTCTGCCCGTCTGCCCCATGCCCAGTGCTTGGGTTCTCAGCAAATGTTTGTTGAGTGAGAGAATTAAGTCACCTGAACTCCCACCAAGCCCTCCGGAGAGACTGCCACGTCCATCCTGCTTGGGGCTTCAGCTGTTGAGGCCTTCCTAAAATGCTCTGAGCCTCACAGCCCTGCCCCCCATGTCTTTGAATACCCCCACCCCTTGTGTGTACCCTCACTTGGCATTTGGTGTCCCTGCTTTATGTTCTGCTCCGGAACACAGACAAGGTCGTTGGTTAGCCACCGGCAGCAGCTGAGTAGAGGCATGGGGGTGGTTGGGGGGTGGGGGATCCCCACTACCTCTGCTTTGTGGCAGGGCTAGAACGCACTGTGATCCGGCCACGGTCCGAGCTCCCTGCCCTCCTGTACCCGTGCAATGTGTGTAACAGCTGCTGCTTTGTACGGAGGCGGACCACAGGGCTGGTGAAAGAGAGCTGTCTGGCGTGCAGTACCAAAGCAGGAGTGTCCGGGTGGGTGACACAGCTCCCTCCCTGGCAGGTTCTGGCTCGCTGGTGCTCATCCCCCCGGACCATCGAGGTGCTCATGAACACCTACTGTGCTGTGAAGCTTCCTGAGGATGCTGTGGGCCTGGTGCCGCCGGAAATACTGCAGGTCAGTCAGGGGACCAGGGCTGTTCTGGGAGGCCAGGCCTCCCTCAACACAGACCCTCCTCGCAGTCTGACTTTGGCCCAGGGTCCCCTCACATTCCCACCATAAGAAACCCTTCACTCCTTAAGAAGAAGGGGTGGGTGCCCACTGTCTGTCTGTCCCCAGGAGCACAGCCGTTTCTACTCATCGCTCTTTGCCCTGGCTGGACAGCCGAGATCCCTGCAGCACCTGAGCCGCTGTGCGCTGCGTGCCCACCTGGCAGCCCACCTGCCCCAGGCCCTGGCCCGCCTGCCCCTGCCACCCCGCCTGCTCCGCTACTTGCAGCTGGAGTTTGAGGATGTGCTCTACTAGGGAAGCCCACTGTGGGGCCCAGCCAGCTTTGGGTCCACTGCCGACCCCCACACCATGCCTTCTCCACATGGGCCGTCTTCTTGCATCTGACAGTAGGTGTGCCACCCGCAGAGGGCCCCTGCCTGCCTCTTGCTAGGCCAAACCTGAGTGGGAGGGAATCCCCCAAGGTGGCCCATGTCCACAGGAAGAACAGTGCTCACTGCTAGAGAAGGACAAGGACTTGTGGTGAGGGATACATCTCCCCCAGCCCCCAGCGGAGGGGGCGGTGTCTCTTGCCTCTTGACTCCCAAGGCTCCCTCAAGCCCATTCTTGGAGATTCTAGATTCGATCTCTGGGCCTGTGCTGTTTGGGGCTGTCTGAGCTCACTTGGCTGTCGGGGGAGTCAGGACAGGAAAGTTTGGGTACAGGAGTCCCTTCCACCATGAAATCCACCAGCTGTTAAGGAACCCCATGAGCCTCCCCTTCTGCCCGGTGAAGTGGCAGAATGGCTACCAGGTGACAAGGGGGATGGCTAGGGAGGGCTGAGAGGGCAGGGTGGTCAAGGAAGCTGGCAGGGAAATGGGTGGGAAATGGATGCTCCAGGGTCAGATTTAGGATGATGACAGAGGTTATCCTGTGGCTGAGGACACAGTTCAGGGGCCCCGCTCTGCTGCAGCCCACGCCTCCTGTGCTGCCCCCTTCAGAGTAGGGGAGGGCGTGGAAGCTCAAACTGGACGACCAGGGCTCTAACCTTGACTAGTGGGGCAGAGGCTTTGGGTTCCATTTCTGTATCTGTGCACTGAGAGAGGGCAAGGTCCCTGAGGGTCCTCGTACTCAGGAACCTGCAGACAACGGCCTTTCAGGCGGGGCTGGCCTGCAAACCCGGGGCAGAGGGCCTGGGTTTACAGGGAGCCAGAGCAGTTGGTCACAGGCACCACAGGTGTGCAATGTCGAATGCCTTGTGCCAAATAGGGTGGTGGAAGGCGGGCGGGGAGAGGGGGATAGGAACTGGTGTCAGGGCTGATACACTAGTCTGTGTTAAATGGTCTCTCTCCCATTCCACCCCACCCTACCCGAAATGTGTTGGAATCCTAACCCCTGTACTTGTGGATATCATCTTGGTGAGAAATAAGAGTTTCTTTGTTTATGTCCATTAGATCTGTTGAGTAGAGTGGGCCCTAAACCTAATCGCTTTTGAGGATAGAGCAGATTAGTGGCAGAGCTACAGACCCTTGGGGGAGACAGGTGGCATATGAGGCTCACCAAGCCACCAAAGGCCACTGGGGCTCCCCGAAAGGAAAGACTCCACATATGTGAGACCCCATTCGGACTTCTAGCCTCCAGGACAGTTAGAAAATAAAGGTTTGTTCTTTAAAGCTACCCACGTGTGGGCTTTCTGTACAGCAACCCAAGGAGACGAATTCAGGCCCAGCTTGGGTGGAGGGCCAGGGGGTGGCTGGAGCAGTCCCCCAGGAGGAGGGTCCCGACCTGGAGCCCAGGGACCCAAACCTCAACCAAACTCATTGTCCTCAAGTGGATGCGGACTCACAGAGACGACGGGACAGAACTGCCCCTGCAGGTCTCAGAGACTGTTCTTGCTTATGGGAGTAGAAAGCTCCATCTACTTTGGGGATCCCAGCCCGACTCAACCACTACACCCCCAGGCCTCCCCATGGGGGGACCAAGAAGAGTAGACACTGGGGAAACCCTCCGGCTACACCTCCACAGGCCTGGGATGGAGACCAGGAGGGGGAAGGAGGCGGTGGTGAGCTCTGTGCTGGGGAACCAGTGCTGCTGAGTTCTGTTCTTGGGAAAGACAGACTTGTCTGGTCCCCGGGGGTGGGTTGGATCCCAGGGAAGAGGCCCTGTAATTGATTTGTTTAGTTAACACCTATTCACTGTTCTGGGCACTACAGATCTGGGGGGCGGTGGGGGCAAGGAGGGGGGCAAAGTCCTTGCTCTCTATTCTCCACAAAAGTTTACTTCCTGGAGGGAAGAGGGAGACACGCATGTATCAGCTAGTGACGTGCTGTGCAGAGAAATGTAAAAGCAACAGAGGGTGACTGCTGGAGGCGTTTTAGATGGGGTGACTGGAAGCCTGCTGTGTCATATTGACCCCAAAGTCTGAAGAGCAAGAATGTGACTGGGGGAGGGGCTAGGGGGCTAGAAACAGGCAACCTGCATTGGAAGTGGTCAGAGGGCTTTAAGAAAGCGGGATGGGCTGGTTTTCGGTTCTAAACGATCGCTCCGGATAGTACGATCCATCCCACTTCTACGAAATATCCAAACTTGGCAAATAGAACAGATTCATCATCACCAAGGCTGCAGGAGCGGGCCAGGGGGCGTGGCGACATCAGGGGCCCTGCGATCCTGTTTGGGCTGTGGGAGAGCTTTTGGAACCGGGCACCGGGTAGCACCACGTGGTGAATGTCGCACTGACCACGGAGCTGTTCAGGCTGCGTGGCTTCCCAGCTCTCTGAACGCGGCATGTTCCTGTGAACCTGGTCGTTCGCCAACGTGGGGAAAGCAACGAAGCATCACCACGCCTTTCTATGGGAGAATATTGGGGGCCTGCTCAGACCTAGAACAATCGCCTGTCAAATTAACCAAATATAACCTGCCCTAAAACAAGATTAGCATTCAGTAAAACAACACAACGCCTTGCTGCTACTGAGTGGGTGCCGACTCATAGCCACTGCCCCAGGGGGGTTCTGAGACTGTCACTTTTACCCCCCTTTCAACAGTTTCATTGGCATTAATTCACCTATCATTCATACAATTCCATAGCTCGGTGGTATCCAGGAGCTGTACAACCAACCACCACAATCAGTTCATTCTTGGTCTCACCATTGTTAACTCCCATTTTCTCCCAACCTCCCTGCCCACCCCCCAAACTCACCGCCTTCAAGCCAGTGCTGACTCAGAGGGACCCCCGTGGGTTTCTGAGACTGCAACTGCTACAGGAGTAGAAAGCCCAGTCTTTCTCAGAGTTGTTGTTGGTTTTGAACTGCCGACCATTCGGATCACAACCCAACATGTAACCACAGCACCACCGAGGTTTCCGCGTATCCCCAAGGAACCATTCACCCAGTTACCGTCTCTCTAGAGTTAGCTATCCTGGATTTAATATACAGAAAATGCAACACAGAAACAAAACCAAAACCAACAAGAGTAACACAGCAAAACAGATACAAACCTTAATCGAAAAGAAATCAGAAAATATTAAAAACTGGAACAAATTCAGATGGATCATGAGATCCACTAAGAGGGTGCTAAATTTTAACCTGTATCTGCAACAATCCATTTCCCAATGCATTCTGCACAAAGCAAGACTGTTCACAAACCTGGTCCATAGTCAGAGGGGGTTCACCAGGGCTTAATCCATGTGCATTGCTCTGCACCTAAAAAAGAAAAGATTGAAAAAAAGGAGGAAAACCAACTTTAAAATGGGTCAAAAATGAGATCAAATGATAAAGTATTAGATTCTCACCTAACCACATTTGCCATAACCGACTTTATAAGTACTCTGTCTGATAACAGGGCCATTCACACCCTCAACTATGATTGGAGGGGGTCGGTTCTCTGGAGGTTTAATCCAAATGTGGCCCTTGGGCCTTGGACAAGTGGATCTTGGGCTTCCACTGTCATCTAGAACTTTCTGACAGCCAGGTGTTCACAATTTAAGCTCTGATGCCATTTCCTCCTTGAGATTTGGATAGTATATACAATCTTCGCATTACTCAGGCTGGTGTGCTTCTTCCATGTGACTCACTTAGATGGCTGCTTGTTTTAATACCCGCAGCAAGCCTTGAATACCACAGACGCAATTCTTTCTGATGGCCGGGTACCATCTAGTTTCTTCACCACACTTTGTTAAAGCACCTGTATCTTCAGTGATCTCTTCATGAGAGGGCTAACAAGCAGGGCCTTGTCATAAGGACTAATTATTTTTAGATTGGGGCTAGAATTAAGTGCAAGCCCCCAGATCCATCCAATGGTATATGGTTTATATATGATGCTATAACTCTTTATGGGAGTGGAAAGCCTGTCTTTCTCCTGAGGAACAGCTGGTCGTTTCAAACTGCTGACCTTGCCCATGGTCACCAGGGCTCCTCTAAGATATAACAAAAGCAGGACTTTGTCCCGGGGAAAGAGCTTGTTTCCAAAAGTTAAAAAGGACCACTTTTGGGCTGTGAACCTTTGAGATAGTGGGGGTGGAGAGAGAGAGAGAAGCAGAGACCAGGTGAAAGGCTATTCCAGTAATCCACTCAAGAGCTCAGGTCAGATGTGATGAGAGTTGGGGACATCTTTGGAGAACTGATGGACCAACCTGATGGGGGTAGTGAGAGGGGCTGAGGGAAGCAATATCCAGATTGACCCCAATTAGCTTGAGCCGCTGAACAGAAGAGGGGCTTCTGACAAGATGCTGAAGGGGAGAAAGGCATCAAGAAGTGTACTGTGGATCTGTCAGATCTGAGATTCCTACGGGTCACCTTAGGAACGCTGGTAGTGCAGTGGTTACAGCTGAGACTGCTAACTAAAAGTTAGGCGGCTGGAACTACCCGCCCTCTGGGGCAGAAAGATGTGGCATTGGCTTCCATCAGGATTCCAGTCTGGACAACCCTATGGAGCAGTTGTATTCCGTCCTCTAGGGGGCTGTAAGAGTTGGAATTGACCTGATGGCAGTGGGTGAGTCCGACTGGTCATTTAAAAGAGGCTGGGTTTAAGGGCACTTGGACATGTGAGCCTGGAGTCAGAGGATGGAATTATGGGACTCATTTCCATGCGACAGCTTGCCCGAGAAAGTCGTGTTTGTTTCTTTTTAAAAATTATGTTATGGGGGCTCTTACAGCTCTTATAACAATCCATACATCCATCGTGTCAAGCACATTTGTACATGCGTTGCCATCATCCTTTTCAAAACATTTTCTTACTCCTTGAGCCCTTGGTATCAGCTCCTCTTTAGTCTCCCTTTTTTTTTTTTTTTTTAAGTCCTGTTTCTGACACTTGAAGACGCTTTCGTTTTCCTCCCATGCTGGGCCTTCCTACTGCAGGCATCAGCAAATCAATGGCTGCCAACGACACACGTTCCTGCCCTCCGCAGATTTCCAAGCTGGTCTGAGAATCAGGTGTGTGGACGGCTCGTTGGGACGCAGGACCAGCCAACGGAATGCATGCACAAAGCCGAGTGGCGTGGGAGCTGAGGGCAGGGAGGGGAAGGCCTGGCTGCCCTGGAGACCTCACGGAGGAAGCTGCCTCTCCTGGAGGTGTTGGGGATGGAAGGTGGTGGGAGGGAGGGCGTTCATCCGGCCCACCCGGGGATCAAAGGAAGGCCTCCTGGAGTGGTCGGGGGCTGCTGCCCGACCTCAGCGAGCTCCCCGAGAGAGCAGGGTGAGGCTTCACACAGAGACGCTGTGGCGTGCCAGGGAGCGTCCTCCCCTGCCTCCTAGCAGTTTCGTCCTGCGGGCCCCAGAACCTCTCCCTGGTAATTGCTTTCTGTAATGTGTTTGCTCCAAACCAATTTCACGCCTCCGTGAGGACTCCGCCCTGCACTGAAGACGAGGACCTCCCCACCACCGAGCTTCCAGCGCACTCGTGGGCGCACGCATGTACAGCTTGTGTTCAACGCAACACACACACACACACACACACACACACACACACGGCTCAAGTATCTAGACGCCGAAACATCTTGTCCCGGCGCACATCCACACTCGACTAAGCCACGCAAGTACAGCCCCCGCCAGCCCCCCGCACGCACAGCCAGGCGCCCCTCCCCCGGGACGCGCGCAGACGCCCCGTCCGCGGCACCTCTCGTCAGTCCCACCAGGGAGCGCTGCAGCACTCCGCATTGCGCCCCTAATGGCTGCAGGGACGCCCTACTGTCGCCAGAGGGCGGCCGCGAGCAGGGCTCTGCGCTGCCCGGCGCAAGTGGCCTCTCCCGCCAAGAGTGCAGGGGAAGACAGCGCTGCTCCGGTGCCTTCCGTTGGAGGATGTTTCGTTCTTTCTTGGCAGGCGAGGGAGGTCAGATGATGGAATTAGATGCTCACGAAGCCCGGAATTTAGGTGCATAAGCTGAGAGTGTAGACTCAAAACGTGATTCCTCCCCCAGCTGCCTGGGGACAGTGAGAGGGCGGGACAGAGCAGAGGCCACCTGGGGGCGCGCTGGGGACAATGGGTAGCGCGCTTGCCCGCTAGCCTCCTCCGGCTAACTAGGAGGAAACTACAGCGTTGTCTCCTGGTAAGAAATAAGCCATGGTGGTTGCAGCGATTGACTGCCATCTGGCATGTCGGCAGCACGGACAGAAGCCCTGAGGGGCGGTTCTACCCTGTCCTGTAAGGTGGAACACACTGGACGGGCAACGGGCGGAAAAAGAACGAGCCTCCTTTCGATTGCATCTGGGCAGGTTCTGTCCTTGGTACTGATGGGAGAGTAGGCGCCACTGGTTCCTTCTTTCGTGGCCACTCGGCGGCGTTGCTTGGTCCTTTAGGGTGCAGAGGGCTCCTTTTGAAACGCGTTTTCTGCTATTCACGTGTCCCTTGCCCCACTCCAGAGGAGATATTGATAGCCTCCAGTGACGGCAATGCCCAGGGCTGTGCAGAAGTCACCCTCCAGGGCCCTGGCCCACTAAGACATGTAAATGAGATTGGGAATGAATTATGAAGTACAGTATCTGACTAGCATGCACCATGGCATCAGGCTCTTTCAAAGTTGCAAAGGTCTCACTGCAGGCCCCTGGGACCTGTCGGGGACAAAGCCTTTTGCCTGGGTTCTCTGTACCAGCCTGAGCTGGGAATCATCGGGTCAAGCTCCTTCTGCTCCAGAAGCTCTGGGTTTGAGCCGATGATACACATCGTGCAGATCACAACGGTTTTTAACCTTAGGGACTTGACAATGAATGTTCAACTCTGTCCCACCAGTGAGCGACAGATTTATGAATGTCTCTTTACTGCCCGGGTGGGGTGAGTGGGAGAGGGGACTAGCAGGAGGGAGCTGCTGTTGGAATTTTTTATGATGTTCTTTTATTGCTTATACAAAAACGAGTGCTTCTTAAAACTGCCTCTACCTTCATACCGTCTTGGACTGGCGCTCTGCCACGCAGACAGTTCCCTGTACTGTAGCCCAAAGTTCTCTCAGTGGTGTTTTGAGTCAACTAGCTTCAGCATGTTCCCAACATCTGACTGCTCAAAACTTTAAGAACGCTGTAACACTGTCTCCCATGCTGGTATAGGGAGGTGCTTGGGTAATTTATCAAAGGAATGTTCTGGAGATTCTCTTAAGGCAGGATGGGTGTCGCCCAGTGCTTCAGTGGTGAGTTGGGGTTCCGGAACCTCTTCTTTCTCCATGGCAACCTTTTCCCCACTGGCCCCTTGCTTCTCAGTATCACAGACTTTAATGTGGAGTCAAGAGTAGATCAGGAGTCCATGAAGTGGCACTCACTTCTCTGCTCGGCTCACCTCCCTGATGAACTGTCAACTGAAGCATACTTTTGTCCTTAGCTGGTGTGACTGATGTGAACAAGAGTCATTCAAGTGTCCCTTCCCCGTCTGGGTCTGTCTGGGCTCTGGGGACTTAGGGACACTTTGCCTTGGGATTTTTTCCTCCTCACTTGAACCACATAATTCCCCTCTCGACCCGGACTCTTTCCAAGCCCCCCTGGCTTTGGCAGCCACCTGTGTAACCAGGCTGCGTGTCCTTGGCTCACTTGAGTCCTTGATAGTCTTCTAGGTTCCGAGTGACACTGGCTTTCTCCAGGCGATTAGCTTTGGTCCTGAGGCTCAGCCACTGTCCTTCCAGGGACAGTGCTGCTGCCCTGCCTGTCTTAGCCCCCCCTCCACCCCCCGCAGGCTGGAGGCTCTATCCAGCCCAAGTGCTCTGACTTTTGCCTCTGATTGTCAAACTCCGCTGCTGGGAATCAGGAGGAAGAGGAGAGTAAAAGGTGCCATCATTTCGGTGTCTGGGAATGGGGGAGGTGAGAGAGTCATCTGCAATTAGCGGATAATTAGCGAAGCTGACCCTTGTGGCTCATCAGCGCTCCAGGGCCAGCCCCCCAGCAATCAGCCGGGGCAGGTCGAGAGTGTCGAGCCCGGGAGTGAATAGGGCTCATCAGCCGCGCCAGAGCCGGGCGCCAATCAGAGAAGTTAATAGCAGAGGAGGGGGAGGGGGGCTCCGCGAGAGACAGACAGACTTGAGACTCGGATAAAAGCGAAACTGCAGTGAGACAGTCTGGGCTGGAGAATGAGCAAAGGGAAAGAGCTGGTCGCAGAGGGAGGAAGCGGGTGGGAGGAAGACAGGAAAGCCGAAGGGAGGGAATTTGGGGCAGAGAGGTGCAGGGGAAGGCGAGGGGGTCGAATCGCACTGGGTGTGGTGTTGGCACGCGGGGAAATCACCCCTCCCCCGAGGCGGCTGGGGAGTAAGGGCAGTGGGCGGGTGGGTGTCACCCCAGCCAGGAGAGAGTAGGGGCCGAGGGTGGGGTGGGGAGGAGGGGGAAAATGACGAGAGAGAGCCAACCCCTTCCGATGTGGCCGTCAGTCGTGCCCCCTGTAGGCTCCTCGAACCCCTTACTCTACCCGGGTCCCGCGGGGGGCGGCGGGCGGTCTGTCCCACACCGGGGCCGGGCCTGCTCACGGCGGCTCGCAGAGTCGGCTACGCGGGTTAGGGTGGTGGGACGCAGCCCGCGGGTCCGACAGGGGTCCGGACGGGTCGGTGGCGGTGCCGCCTGCTGAGCCCGCGCCCCTGACAGCACCCGCCCCCAGACCCCCGCGCCCCACACTGGTACTCCGCGCCTGCACCACGCGTCCGCGCCCCGCGCCCGCACCCCTGCCCGCGCTCGCGCCCGCGCCCCTGCCCGCGCCAGCCCGAGGGGCGAGGCGGGAGCGTCCCCGGAGCAGCCCCCGCGACCGCGGCAAACTTTCACAAAGCGGCGCTGTCCGGCCTCATCAATCTCCATTACTAACCGTCGGGTGGCCGCGGGCGGCGGCGGCGGCGGCGGGCGGGGGTCCGGCGGGCGGGGCGGGGCGGCGCCGCGAGGAAGCGGAGCGTAATTTGAGGAAGATGGATGAGTGCGGAGGGCGACACCCCCGGCCCGCCCGCCGCCCGCCCCGCCCTCCGCGGGCCGGGAGCCGCTAGCGCGCAGCCACAGCGTCCGCGCACCGGGCGCCATGCAGACGCCCGCGGGCCGCGCCGGGGGCCCGGGCGCCGCCTTCTCCATCGACGCCCTCATCGGGCCGCCGCCGCCGCGCGCCGCGCGCGTGCTCTACGCCGGCTACCCGCTGCTCGTGCCCTACCGGCCGCTGGTGCTGCCGCCCGCGCCGCTGCCCGCCGGCCTGCCCCCGCTCGGGCCGCTCGCGCCCTTCGCCGGCCGCCTGCCCGGCGCCTTCTGCGCGGGCCTCGGCCCCGCCGTGCCCTCCATGGTGGCGCTCACGGCCGCGCTGCCCGGCTTCGCCGAGCCGCCCGACGCCTTCTACGGGCCCCCGGAGCTGGCCCCCGCCGCCGCCGCCCGGCCGCCGCCCGAGCCCAGCCCCCGGCGCCCCGAGGGCGGCCCGCGGCCCGACGAGCTGGGCGCGGCGCGGGACAAGGGGGCCGAGCCGCCGCCGCCGCCGCCCCCGCCGCCGCACTTCTCCGACACTTTCCCAAGTCTGCCGGGTAAGTGCCCGCGAGCTGGCCGCAGCGCCCGCCCGGGCTCGCAGCCTCGCCCAGGACCCCGGCCCCCTGCCCGCCGCCGCCCGGCCCCGCGGGCCCTGGGCCAAGCGCTCCGCGCGCCTCCGGCCAGAACCCTCCGTTTCTCTGCTCCCCGGGGCTCAGGGAAGCCGCTTGGGTGGGATTCCTGCCGATGGTAGCAGGACACCGGGGCGAGGGGGTCGCCAGCCCAGACGGCTGTGGTCTGTCCCTTCCGCAGGGAAGGCAGCTCTGGCTCCGGAGAGCAGGGTGCATTGACCCCCGACGTCGGGGGTCGGGGCCTGGGCTCTGGGTGCTGGGAGAGGGGCGAGCTCATTACTTCCGAACGGGCAGATACAGAGCAGGCAAGCCTTGCAGGACAGGGTGGGGATCCCAGGAAAGGTGATGCTGGCAGGGAGCTGGGACCTGCTGGCCCTGAGCGGTCTGAAAAGCCAGGTGATGGCGAAAAGCCGGCTCTCAGAGTCGTGGGGCTGAGAATCCACTGGTGATTTTGAAAGCAGGACGATTGTGCAGGCACCCTTGAGCCTCCATGGAAAAAACGCCCTCACCGAATAAGCAGGTGTACTGCCCTGCTTACCTGGGGCCCTTAACCTTCAGCTCCAAGAGCTTCCTTTCGCCTGACCTGTGGCAGCGCAGGCGTTCCCAGCTGTTTAAAGCCTACAGATCAGTTCCTGTGGACTGTCTGCAAGCCTGGGGCTATAAAGCTTCAACTGCTTTAGCACCAGGGTGACTACCCCCTGCACAACCATCAATCACACCCATGGTAGCAAGGGGAAGGGGCCTGGGGAGGAGGAGGGTCCCTGTGTCTGGGACAGGAAGGAGATCCCACAGTCCCTTTTGTCCTTTGCCAGAAGAGGGCAATTCCTGATAGTCTCATAGGTGTCTGGGTCCTTCCTAGAGAGATTGTCTAAAGAGCTGCTTACACCTCCTGACCCCAAGACTGCCCTAGGGGCTGTCAACTCCACCCCACTCCCTTCCCCCTTTAGCTCTGAGCTTGGGGAGACCGCTGCCTTGCTCTTGTTTGTATCTGGTTGGACTACAAGGATCCCAAGACCAAAGTCAAAGCAGCATCTCTCAAGGAGCAGCTGGAAAATGCTAGAAAAGGCTGAGGGTGGTGGGGCTGGGGAGGAGTTGGAGGTGAGGAGCCAGTGATGACCAGCCAGATGAGCTTTTGCAGAAAGGATCCGTGGGGTGGCTGCAGTCAGATATTCTCAGGGTGAAGAGAGAGCAAGGTGGGCCCTTAGAATAAGGGTGCTGGAAGCCCTAGAACCAAAGAAGACTGGAGGAGGAGCCAATGCCTCAAAGGGGATGAGCTGAAGGGGTGGGGTGTGGAGGCAGCTTGGGGGAGTAGCAAGTGATTTGTTCTCCCTGCCCCCACCCCCAAGCTCACTTGGCTCTTATTTAATATCATTGACAGGGGCACCTTTTTGGAAGCAGAATATTGACCATCAAATCGGACATTGAGAGGAAAGAATAAACGGGGGGAAAGGACAGAGAGAAATATTGATTAGGGAAGAACTATTGAGGTGGGAAGGACCGAGGAGGAGCCAAGTGGTCTATGGGAATGTTGGAGAGAAAGGGACTCTTCCACAAGGGCTCCTGTCCTGGGTTCTCTGAGATGTAGGTGAAGGGAGAGTTGTGTGTCAAGGTTGGAGGGGTCCTCCTAGGAAACAAGGGGAAGTTTTAATACCAGGCGTACCTTTTCTTTCAAGGTTTTCAGTACTCAGAGTGATGGGCCACTGGAATGCAGAACAAGGGAGGCCTGGGGTGTGCTTGGGGTAAAGAGATGTCTCTGTTGAGAGTGATGGGAAGGAGTGACATGCAGAGACACCATTTGCCGGGAGAGCAGGCTGAGTGAAGGGAGACCCTGACTTCCTCTGGGTGGGCGTTGCAGTGGCTGCTGAGCAGGGTAGCAAGGAGGAGGAATTTCAGTAGAAACAGGCTGTACAGGTGAGTGAGAGGCTTCACCGTGACTGCGGGGGGGGGGGGGGCCCTCCTCACTCACAACACAGAACTGCCGGCAGCCCCTCCACCCAGCCACCTTCCCAGGTTTGGATTTTCCCTGAAATAGTTGAGGAAAGAAAATACAATTCCAGAAATGCTGGGCAGAAAGTTAATCTGGGGAGTGATGATGCGTGGCCCGTGGTGCTGGCCACGGCTGGAAATGCACACTCTGTTTGGGAATTGCCTGAGACTGTTTGGAGTGAAGTAAGAGAGTTCTTGGCTGAGAAACACGGGATGGCGACCTCGCTGTTGCAGCCACATGAAGAGTTGGGAGAAAGACCCTATCTTTAAAAATTACAGAGGCAGGCATTGCTGCCCTTGTGTGGCTGGAGGGGCGGGGATGGATGCAATCAAAGCATTATCCGTTTGGGGTTTAGTGCTTCACCACTTGCCAGCCTTTTAAATGAAGTTATTGTGACGACTGGCCAGTTGGGAGGATGGCGAGTAAAGTTCTTTTTTGTTGTGAGGTCTGGATTCTGATTTAAAACATAACATTCTCTACTAGGATCGATGAAGGGGGAAAAACCCAGAACCTTATTATGAATTTGATTGCAGAAATGGAAGCTGCATCAGGAGGCAAGCAGAGGAGGCTAGGGAGGGAAGAGTGTAGCCGAGAAGGCTTTGTGAGGAGTAGATCGGAAACTGTTCTTGGTTTGGAGCTTGGGGATAATGGGAGCAGGGGGGGGTTCCCCCTCTCTTCTAGAAACCATAGAGGAGGAGGACAATTTGAACCCGTGGGGAAGATTTGAAAGTACAAACCAATAGACCAGCGCACAGCAGTGGAAATGAAATGCAAAGGGGGGACTGATCACAATGATCGACATCTAACAGCCCCGGGGGACGAACAACAGAAAAGTGGGTGAAAGGAGCCAGCGGTTGGTGTAAAAAAATAATAATTTATAAGTTATCAAGGCTGAGAAGGAGTGGAGGGAGGAGAATAAAAATGAGGAGCTGATGTCAAAGGCTCAAGTAGAAATAAAATGCTTTGAAAATGATGACAACCTATGTACAAATGGGCTTGACACAATGGATGGATGGATGGATGGATTGTGATTAGAGCTGTAAGAACCTCCAATAAAATGATTTTTTTAAAAAAAGAAATGTAATGTAAGCCATCTATATGACCAAATAAGTTTTAGTAGCCATGTTAAAAAGTGGAAAAAAGCAGGTGAGAAGAATGTTCACGACAGATTTCATCGAACTCAAACTGTTTGAAATATTGCCATCTCAATATTAATCGATCTAAAAATTGTGAGTGAGATACTTTATATCCTTTCATACTAAGTTTTTGAAATCCAGTATTGTATATTCTTGGCGCATGTCACTTTGGACTGGCCATCTTTCAAGTGGCCCCATGGCCTCAAGTGGCTAGGGGCACCATGGTCAAGATTATAGACCTAAGGAAGTTGCAAGGACAGAGGCAAGGGAAGTGTTGGGGAAAGAGCTTTGCCTGCGCTTAATTAGCCCACCTTCCTCTCCAGTGCTTCTACTTTTTACTTTGTTGCAAAGTGCGTGGGTCTTTACAGCTTGTGAAGGGAGCCATCCAGAGCCCAGCAATTGATCTCTGTTCACCTGGGACAACAGAGGGAGGAAGAAACGGAATGCATCATTAAATGTCTCCTCAAATACAACGGCCTCATTTGTTAAGAGACCAGAAGACCTGGATGGTACCTGGCTCCCTTTACTGAATATCTTCATCAAAGATTCTGTAGCAGAATCCCAATCGAAAGGGAGGTAAACGCAAAGCAGAATTTCAAAATTTCATGGAATGCAAAATTTCTGGATCCATTGAAGCTGGATGATCCCCCAAAACGATTGCCTGGAGGTCACATGTAAGCCATAAATCCAAAACTTTTTATAAACTCCTAAAGTCTTCTATAAATAAGACAAGAAACCTGAAACCCAACCCAAATCCACTGGCTTGATGACTCATGCTCTGCCTGGCCGAGTGGCCTTGGAACGAAGGATCTCTGTGGGATCCAACTGACAACAGCTACTCAAAGGCTAGGGGGCCTTGCATTTATGGTAATAGGAGGACACTTTACATTTTAATTAATAAATTAATAATCACTTTAATGGGGCTCATACAACTCATCACAGTTCACACAGCCATCCATTGTGTCAAGCACATTTGTACATTTGTTGCCTTCATCATTCTCAAAACCTTTTCTTTCAACTTGAGCCCTTGGTATCAGCTTCTCATTTTTTCCCTTCCCTCCCCCACCCTCCCTCCCTCATGAACCCTTGATAATTTATAAATTATTATTTTTTCATGTCTTACACTGACCGCTGTCTCCCTTCACCCACTTTTCTGTTGTCTGTCCCCCTGAGAGGGGGTTATATGTAGATCATTGTGATTGGTTTCCCCTTTCTCCCCCTACCTTCCCCTCCCCTCCCGGTATCACTACTCTCAATATCGGTCCTGAGGGGTTTATCTGTCCTGGATTCCCTGTGTTTCCAGCTCTTATCTGTACCCATGTACATGCTCTGGTCCAGCTGGATTTGTAAGGTAGAATTGGGGCCATGATAGTGGTGGTAGGGGGAGGGGAGGAAGCATTTAAGAACTAGAGGAAAGTTGTATGTTTCATCATTGCTACACCTGCACCCTGACTGGCTCGTCTCCTCCCTGCCACCCTTCCGTAAGGGGCTAGGACAACACTTTTTTAAAAGGAGGTTAAGAACGACTGCCGGACTTGACTGTAATCCACGTTGCTGGATTGTACAGGTATGAAGAGTTGAATTGGTGTATGAAGTTTTGCTGCATAGATTTTCAACAACAAAATCGGTCAAAGGGGAAGTCACACTCTGAGTCAGGGAGGATAGGGTGTCCTCAAACCACTAGGTCTCATGGAAAGAGGAGAGTGATACTCTAAAGGACAGGTGACCGCCACTCCGAAACGGGCGAGCTAAGTCTGTTGTGTGGTGTAAACCTGTGTCTCAGCAATGGCGGATGAAGAGCGGCACTAAATTGGGGGGATGACAAGAACTGCCCGTGAAGAAAGGCAGAAGAAAATGAGAAAGCAGGGCTCTCTAAAACCACCCTTTTCTTCAAGAAGCACAAGTTTACAAAGGGAGGCGGGGCCACCCACTGGTGCAGTTGTTGGACAGATGTGGAAGAGATGGCATGGCGGTAAGAACTCATTTGCACTCGAGTTGATAGAGGAGATGAGAGAGTAGGCTGAGACACGATTGGGAGATTGATTGTAGTGAATAGATTTTAAATAAGTGAATAGAAAACAATTCAGTAATGTCTGAATTCAGATGAAAAGTTAATGTAGAAGCCTGGAAAGGAAAATAGGGAAGTTTCCTAGGAGTGTGGTCCTTGAATATGATTGGTGGAAGCCGACCCCCTGGTTTTATATAGCTAGGCAACCTTTTCGACAGCCATCCATTCATTTCCAAATAAGTATTCCTGTGACTGCCAAGATCGGATCCTTACTTATGAGAGAAAGGCAGGCAAAGGCTGTGTGACTTGGAATCGAGACTTCTGTTGTTGGAGACAGGAGGACGCCTTCCTGGAAGCGATCCTGATCCAGGACATGAGCGGGTTTTCCTAGGACTGCGCGGGAAGAGCCTCTGGTGGTTCCATGGGCACAAAGGCGCCCATCATGTTGACTTCGGGCAATGGAAGGACCGCTGGCACGGGAGCTGGAGCACGTGGCTCAAGCCTTCACGTGAGCGCCCGTTCGCCGTGGTAGGTTCAGCTCAGAAGGCAGTTGCTACGCATGAGCATTGTAGGTTTAAGACTCTTTGGGAGACTGAACATTCCCTAATTTCTTGTATAAGACTAGATTTTAAAAATTCATTAAAAAAATATGTTAAAACGGTATTTTAGCAAAACTGGTTGCAGGTGTAATGTCCTCATTTTACTTGCTGCACCTAAAGGCACACTTCTGAGAGGAATTCAGGGGCTTCACCAGACTGTGAGGTAGCCTGTGATGTGAAAAGGGGTGAGGAGCTCCTCCTGGTTGAGACCCCTTTTATTGGCAGGACCCTGAGACACCTTGGGTCATAGTGCAGCGAGCCGGGGAGGGCTGGGCAGGCTTAGCCTGCCTGCACTGGGGATAAGAGGAAAGGCGGGATTGTCACGGAGGGGAGGGGGAAGGGCATGTTATGAGGGAGCTTGACGGTGAGAAGAATGTTACCCTAGGCAATTATGGGTCAGGCTGTTGCCTTGGACATAAAAAGGGGACAGCGCCACTTTGCAGTGAAACAGTATGAATTGAAGAAGTAGAAACCCCAAGAAGCCACAGCGTAGAGTAGAACAGGACTAGAGCAGAGAGTTTATTTGGCAGGAATGGGGCACTGTCCCCGGTGTGAGGAGCACGCTTGGTCACTGGCAGGCAGCTCTGTGATGACGCCAGGCCCTGTGTGGTGAGGACAGGGTACGAGGATCTTTGTGCATGTGCGTGTGCGTGCGTGTGTATGTATGTATGTATGTGTGTGTGTGTGTGTATGATGAAACCAGGCCCTGTGTGGTGAGGACAGGGTGGGAGGATCTGTGTGTGCCCGCGCGCGCGCGTGTGATGGAGACGATGTTTGGGTTTGGTGTTGGCAATCCGGCCATGCCGTGAAGAAGCCGTCAGAGTCAATGTGGGAGAAAGATTGATGTGCTCGGAGGGGTGGGGAGAGGGTTAGGGAGAAGAGAGGCTTGGTGTGGGGGTGATAGCACAAGAGTGACCTGTGTGGTAGCAGTGTCATGGGAAGAGACCGCATGTGCTGCCCCCTCCCTACCCTCATGGGCATGTGAACCCCAGGTGGGAAAGCTGCAGGAGACGCTGTGGCCATGGAGGAGAGCTCTTTAGGAGCGTGAGGACCGACAGACAGGAGAGCACTGACCTGGGACTCCTGGGAGACTGGCTTGATTTGACTTGTGGCAAAGGCTGGGGTCCATGTGGGGCACCCTGGGCCTCAGAGACGTGGTGCCCAAAGGGGCTGGAAGGAGAGGGGAGATGCGTGGTCTTGAGGGAGAAGAGCGTCTGCTAGAGAGGATGGTGATGATTCCATAGCCACGCTTAGATCGCCTGCGAGTGGGTAGCTGAGTCACCTTGCCAAAGCACCTTGCTCTGAGCCTCAGCTTCCCATCAGTAAAGGTGGGAGTCTGAAGCAGTCATCTCGAAGCTTCCTTCCGGTTCCGGAAGTCTGTTTTTATCCACCAGGATGCCATTTTTCACGAGATGTTTATTTTATTTACTTATTTTAAAAATCACTCTCAGCACAGGGACTGGGATGCGGGCGGTGGTGTTGCCAGCGGTCCTCGGGGCTGGGTTTGTGGTGGTCGCTGAGGAGCAGCCTGCCTGGATGATGGGAGAGGCATTGCCACCTGGGGGTTGGGGAGGGTTACTGGAGTTCTGTTTATGCTCAGCAGATGAGAGAGAGAGAGAGAGAGAGAGAGAGACTGACTTGATCAGGCTGGGGTTAGAACTGACTAGACCCAGAAAGCTTTGAGGGGGGGGGTCAATTGTGCCTGGTGAGAAATGAAGCAAGGGCGGGCGGGGTGGGGAGTGATACCAAGACATGTATCCAGGTGAGGCACCAATTCCTTGGACATCTGTATCTGTGTAGTTTTTTTCTCTTCTGAACATGCTACTGTGCTGGGTGAAATTAGATTTCAGCCCCCCGTTAGGATTGAGTACTGAAAGTTAGGTAGAGGGGACAAGAGCCCCCTGGGCTTGGTCAACCTTTCTCTTGGCTCCTCCCCTTCTGTGTGGCTCCTCCCCATACTGTGTGGGCCCCCCACTAGCAGGAAAGTACCCAGCTGTTTCCCCATCAGTGAAATAAGGGCAACACTGCTTAGCCCCCAGAGCTAAGGATCACACGGAAACCTATTGTACAGTGTCCTAAACGCTAGAGGTGCACCCGAAGTTACTGTTACCTGACATTGTGCTAGAAATGGACAGGAGGCTTTCCTGGGGGAAGGACTTCTTTACGAGGAATCCTGGGGTGTGGATGCGATCCTTGCACTGATGGGGAAAGATGCAGGTGGGAGAACCCGGGAGGAGGAGACTAGCTACCCTCTGGGCTCCTTCTGCCTCCTGACGCTTCCTTTGCCCATGTGTGGCACCCTCCACAGACCACAGGCTGACCGTGCTCCACCCAGGGCCTGGTCCCCAGCCCCTCCAAATACGTCTTCATCCTCTCCAGAATGCTATTCTTTCACAGTAGTGAAGCTTATTCTCTCATTGGCCAAGTGAACTTACACCCAGGTGGATTAGGTAGATGTTATAAGATCCAAGTAAAGATCAGGGAGGTAGGATTTAATGTGGTGCTACTGTGCATACATTCAGGCAAAGATAGGTGTACATGCCTCATTTTAGAGGGGACAGTGTGGGAATGAGGTACGGGGCCAACTTCCTCCAGAGCCAGGTGATTATTGTCCACTGCAGTGACCACATTGGATTTAGTTAGCACTCCTCGTTGGACTGCAAGTGACAGTTCAACTCTACATGAAGCTGAAATGGACATTGCTGATTCCTGTCCCGGGCCGCAGAGGGTGGTGTTAGGCCTGGCTCTCGGTGTGTCATCACCTCACTCTGTCCTATGACATCGACAGCGGCTCCTTTGGTGAGAGGCTCAGGGAGGCCCAGGAAGCCGGGAGGGCTCTGTGGTAGGATCCCAGAGCTTCTCAGTGGGAATCCCAGGCCCCCATGGAGGCACGTGTGTTGCTAGGATACTGAGCAAGTTTCGTGGGGCTTTCAGATGAAGATAAGCACAGAAGAAAGGCCTGGGGATCTATGTCTGAAAACCACCATGGTCGAACCCCCAAATGATCCTGGGGACCAGGTCACTGTTCTCAGTTGTAGAGGAGTGCCCATACATGGAGGACAATTATTACAACAAGGAGTGGACCCCGCTGTAGAAGGGCCGAGTGTTCAGATCCCCGGTTAGGGCCTCCGTGGATTCTCAAGTATGTAGCATCTGGAGTAGGGTTAACCGGGAATCTGTCAAGGAGGTTGTGATTGTAGGTTTAAGGGAAGACGTACTTGCTTGTGGTCCTCAAGGTGGAGCTCAGGAGAGGGGAAGCAGTTCCTAGGGGGCAGGGCAAGGAAGGGGGTCTTACTGAGCATTAACAGGCTCAGAGCAGACATTCACCTCAGGCAGCAATAAGGCAGGATCCCCCACGTTCCTCTCAGGATCGAGGGGGAAGTCTCCCCTGTTGGCAAGATAAGTAGCGCAGGTTCCTGAAAGTGGAACTCCTGGGAAAGATCCGTGATGAGGAAGGTCAGTGAGATGGAGAGGGGAGAGACATGTCTGTCACCCAGCAGGGCTGCCTCTTTGCTGGGACTTCTGAGTCCCGGAGCCACCGAGGAGGGAAGGAGACAGTGGTGGTCTAGAAGCTGGAGGCAGCTGGGATGAAAACCAGACTTGTCCCATCGGTCGGCAGTTTTTGTTTTTGAAATGAGAAGAGTCCATTTCCAAATCAAAAGGACACTGCATCCTCTAAACAAGTCACACTGGGAAAGTGGGAGGACGTTCTGGTGGGGATTTTTTGGGGGGGTGTCTGGGGGACTCGTGGGAGAAATGGCTTGGTATAGAACCGAGTTTGGGGGTTTTGAGTGAGGCCTCTCCTAGGGGAATAATAAAAATCCCTGAGGATGTTAAGAGAGATGAGTAATTAGCAGAGTGACCAGGGAGAGCTCTTGACTGTTAAGGATTTGACAATGAAGGTATCTAGTGAGACATCTGGACGGGGACTTTTTACTTCAAGTAGGAGCTGCGGAGAAGATACTGTACTGGGAAAGTTGGGAAGACCATTGGCTGGAGATCTAGGGCACCAAGGTTCTCCAGTTCAAACCCACTAGCCAGGACAGAGAAGAAAGACGCAGGAGTTCTTAATAACTGAAGGACAGGTGCTCCAATAGCTGGGTGAGTGAGGGGCACCCCTGTGCTCTGGGAGGGTTTGGAGATGGCAGTGCTTCATCCTTGGTGACTCCCCAAGGTGATGGGCTGTTTCCTCTTCTTATCGCAGGACACCCACCCTGGTTTCACTAACCCCACCTCTCTTCGCCTTTGGGACCCAGTCTCAGGAAGGGGCCTCTCTGTTTCCCCCACAAGGCAGATGGGACAGTCACATGAAGGCCACACCTTGATGGCCCAGTGCTGCCTACAGTCATTTTCCTTCATGTTCCAAACCTGTGACTTCCCATCTGGGGCAGTGGCATCCACAAACTCTTCCGTGCTCTTCCAGGGTTTCCGAACACCAATCTTCCCACTTCTATCCACTTAGCCTCCCAGAGGTCACCTGTGTCTTCTATAGGCTCTGAAATTCCTATAGAGAAGCTTCCGGAAGTTTGGCATGCTCTCCTTATTACCAGTAATATAACTGTCATGTACAAAGGTCAGCATCTCTCTACCCATTCAGTAATTTCCAATGAAAAATCTTATATTTTATTTTGCCAAAATGACTCAGTATTTTTATGTCAAAAAGAAAAATGCACAGAAGTCTTATTCTGCTGGTCATGTTTTCATTCCTATCACATAGCACATGTGGTTGGAAAGTGACTTTTCTGGGAATTTTATCTGTTAAACACATGATTCTAATTTAAATTTATAGATAAAAAGTTTATCAAGAAGATTCACTTCTATTCACCTCCTGTCACCAGCTCATTTTTCTATGTGAATTTTATTTACACTACAAGCATTCATTATAAATTAGACACAATTACATTTATTTCTTAGCTAATTTGTGAAACCCAGTAAGCGAGTCACCTCAGCTATTTCATGATTGCTGTATTATAAAGGGGGAGGGAGGGAATTTCCCTAGATATTTTTTCATCACTTGCTCTTCTGTTCTAAAGGCCCCTCCTGCTGGCCGAGCAATGAGCAAACATTGTTGCTGGCCGCTGTGGACACTGGTTCTAATTCATGGCGACCCTAGCCATGGGCCGCAGAGAGACACCGCCAGGCCCCTGAGCATTTGTGGCTACTGGGTCAGCCCAGCTGCAAGGCCTTCTTTTCTTGCTGACCCTCTGTACGGAAAGAATGAACGGGGCAGCCAAAATGGTTTGCTTTCCGCCAAACTCATCAATATTTGGGGAAACGATGCAACAAGGCGGCGCGTGCGGGGTGGGGGTGGGGCAGCATTCTCTCGCTTGCGCTGCTCTGATTTCAGCCCTTTGGATGCATCTCCTACTCACGGTGGACGCTCTCCGCGGGTAGCTTCCTGCCCACGCCGGGCCGCCTCCTGCCCAGCTGAGCCAGGCTGGGCTGTAGCTGTCCTTGGTCCCGCTGGACTGCCTTCTGCGGAGGCTTCACCCCATCTCTTTCCAAGAATTGCATATCAGAGCCGCCCCCCACCCCCACCGTCATGATGGTCCAAGATCGGAGAAGGAACTTTTGCCTGCACTGCTCAGCCCCCTCTCTGCCCCCTGGGCTGCAGGAGGCCGGGAGACTGTGGCGGGTGTGGGCGCTCCAGCTGCTGCAGGAAGGAAGGGACTCACCGGGCGTGTAAGCCATGCTCAGCCGGGAGGATGGGATGAATGGCCTGATCTCGAGGGCCCTGACAGATTGCGGGACCTGGGAGCCGCGTTTCAATCACATCACACTAGATTTATTGGACACCCCCAGGTGCTTAGACCTGTAATAAATGATGTCATCCTTCGAGCCCCAGAATCCAGGTTCTACCTTTTTAGCAGCTGTTGCTAACATAGGGATGTCAGGCTGAGATTTTATAAGCTTTTCTTACAATGTCATCATTCACTCTAAGAACGATGGCTTTACAATGAAAGCTAAAAGTGGACGGGGATCTAGGGAGCAGATCCTGGAGGTGTTCAGTGTAGGGAATCTCTCAGAGAGCGTGAGACCGGAGGAGGAGGCCTCCTCAAGGAGGTGGGGGGTGGCTCTGGGACTACCACTCTGGCAGTTCAAGCCCTCACTGCTCCGAGGTGACAGACGAGGCTGTCTGCTCCTGTAAAGGTGTACAGCCCCAGAATCCTCTCTCGGGCCACTCAGAGCCAGACTTGCCTTGAGAGCAGGTTTCCCCAGCTGCTGAAAACATCACACCTTCTCCGTCCCCTCATGGAAGGGGTGACCTGGGTCCCAGTGGTGCCTTAGCTGCCAAGGGACCAGCTGTTTGAAGCTCCCCCACTACCAGGCTCCTCCGTGGGAGAAAGCTGTGGCAGCCTGCCCCTTCGAAGACTGACGTTATTGGAGAATCTGTGAGGGAGCCCCACTCCAGCCTGGGGGTCAGTGATAGCCTTTCCCCCTGCAACGAGGGATCCCAGGCTTAAGCGCTGCACCTGCAGCGTGCGCAGCCCCTGCCCCCCAGTCTGTAGAAGCCGTGTTGCAGTGATGCTGAGCAAGCGTGGGCAGAATCTTCCGGATCTGTCATACTAGAAGAGAGTCCCGGCCATCCGTTTCTGGGCATTAGCCTGTGAAAACACAGTGGTCCGACCCCATTATGCACCATGTGGCTTTGATAGCAGCAAACAGTGACCCTCACGGAGGGTAGGTTTGGACAGGAAGCAGTGGCCAGGAACGCTAAGGAGTCAAGTTAGTGGGATGTACTAAAGCAAAGACGAGGGTCGCGGGGCTGTACTGTAAGAAGGGCAATTGGGGAGGGGTCTCGCCGACATTCCTGCGGACAGACAGCAACAGGAAGGGAATAAAGCTGGGGGAACTGGGAGGAACACCTCTGCCTCTGCACATGCCAGCCAGCAAGCCAGGGGTAAGTTGGGGGCGGCTTGCAAGAGGAGAGCAGAGGACACATTCTGGGGAGGCTTTGCTGCTGGACTGGATACAGATTGTGAAAGAAGAGGACTTGCCCCCCAGGGAGGGTTGGAGCTGCCATCAGATGTGACGGGGGAATCATGGTGGTTTAGGGAGCAAAGACCAGGGACTCGGGTTTGGGACATGTTAGAGCGATGGGGGAGCTGATTAGGAGGGATGCATTGTAGCCATCCGTTTATCTACAGACAGCCGTTGAAGCCGGGTGTTCTCGAAGCTTGGGCAAGCTTTTGAAGAGAGCACAAAGGGCCATGAGCTGGTGACAAGCACACGAATGGGAATTGCACGGACAGGCTGGCTGAGGTTATGCTGGGGCTGGCCACGTGGGCTTTGAGAGGTTTGACAGAGAATGAAGTGCTATGGGAATGGGGCGGGGGCGGGACCCAAGAGGGTAGTAAAGTAACCTCCAGTCCAGCGGGTGACTGATGGAGGAGTTGGACACAGGCGGAGTTTTCTCTCCGGAAAATGTGGTCCTTGAGCTAAGGAGCGGGGTTCAGGCTGCAGGGGGGGGCCAAGGGAGGGCAGTTCTGGGAACAGGGCAGGGATAGGAGTTAACTAGGCTGCTGCTGGAGAGTCTTGTTGGTACTGAGACTGACAGGGAGTGTTAGGGGAGAGTGTCAGGTCAGCTGACTCCCCAAAGGCGTCCTATCCACACTCTCCTGTGAACCATCTTGTTCCACAGGGCGATTTTACTCGACTCTAAGTTGTGCCCTGCACCTGAGCGAGCCTGTGCATAGGAGGTGACAGACAGGGGGACCCACTTCCCCAGGAGCTGCCAGTGAGGAGTGGACTTGGCTGCAGGCTAATCCTTTGGGTAGAGAACCAGGGAATCTCTAAAACGCAAATCTACTGAAAACATTTGTCGTTCCGACCAGTGTCAGTGGCTGCCTTGAGATGTTGAACTATGTGTGGATGATCTCTGCCTGTGAGGACACGCGGTCGGTGATCTCAATTAGCCAATACCCCCCTTTCTCTTGGCCGCCCTTCTCCAATCTGCCCCTCAGTCCTCCCCGTGAACACCGAGCTCCAAGCGGGAATAGGAACCCCTTCTGAGCTGGAGCCCAGAGCAGCTGTTTGCATTGCCCGGGTTCCTTGGGCAGAAAAGGGGGTTAGATGGAAACAGGTATCATCTTAAAATAAGGGCTGAAGACGCGGATGGGCAGGGTGTCAGGAAAGACGGAAGGCAAACTGCAGACCCAGGGTCCTGGGACAGCGTTTCTTGGACCTGGATGTGGTGGGGTGGGCGGATAAGGTGCTCTGGAAGGCCCCTCAGGCAGAGAGCCACAGAGGCATGCTACAGGCCCCCCTCCCCAGCCCCCCTTCCCCATTACCCTGGTCCACGCCAGAACCAGGCTTTTGGCTGACAAGGGCAGGGGTGAGGAGTGGGCGACTGCCAGACCCTTGATGTTGGGAGCGGGTAGGGCGAGTGAGGCCCGGGTGGTGGTCGGACACGGGGGCTGCTCCCCGTGCTTTGCTGTAGTGAAACCTGTGCTGTGTTTCTTCCCATCTCTTTGTCTCCCCGGAATCTCTCCCCACCCCCGGACGGGGCTGCCCTCTGCCGTCCTGTCCCTCCAGCTGCAGAGGGGAAGGTGTACAGCTCCGACGAGGAGAAGCTGGAAGCTCCTGCGGGCGACCTCGCTGGCAGCGAGCAGGAGGAGGAGGGCTCTGGCGACAGCGAGGAGGACAGCTTCCTGGACGGAGCGGCCGGTGGCCCCGGGCCGCTCCTGGGACCCAAGCCGCAGCTAAAGGAGGGCCTGGGGACTGGCGCTGAGGAGGGTGCGCCAGGGACCGGGGCCACAGCACCCGGGGGCAAGAGCCGGCGGCGGCGCACCGCCTTTACCAGTGAGCAGCTCCTGGAACTAGAGAAGGAGTTTCACTGCAAGAAGTACCTCTCCCTGACCGAGCGCTCGCAGATTGCCCACGCCCTCAAGCTCAGCGAGGTGCAGGTCAAGATCTGGTTCCAGAACCGCAGGGCCAAGTGGAAGCGCATCAAAGCCGGCAACATCAGTAGCCGCTCTGGGGAACCCGTACGGAACCCCAAGATCGTGGTGCCCATCCCCGTGCACGTCAACAGGTTCGCTGTGCGCAGCCAGCACCAGCAGATGGAGCAGGGGGCCCGGCCCTGACATGACACCCTCGCCCTTCCGGGGAAGGCACAGCTGAGACTACTCAGAGCCTGCTGGGAACAGGACCCTCGGGCTGCCTGAGGGCTTCTTAGGGGGGCTCAGATCAGAGTGGCCACAGGGCAGGTGGGATCAGACACTCCTGCCCGGAAGGCTTCTGCGAAGGCCTTGGTGGGGGGAATCCTAGGGTGTGATGCCAATCTCATGCCAGCTCCTTATTTATTTCGTGTAAAGCTTGTATATATTGGACACTTATTGGTACCCCCAAAGGGGCTGGGAAGTTCCGCTCTCTCAACTGTGGCCACCCTGTCTCTCGGGCTCGGTGCCTCCTTCCTGTCATCAGGACTCACAGACTAATCAATGTAACCGCGACTGGACTCCTGAGAGATTCCAATTCTTACATCTTCACCCATCGAAGCTACTACCTCCATCGCTGCCCCTTGTCCACACCACACCCATGCCAGCCCAGCGTGGTCTCCAGACACGGCTCAGCTTCCCTCCCCGCCCTGCCACATGGGGCAGAGGGCCTGCCTCCGGTGTGCCCAGCAGGGGGGAGAGGTCTCGCACGTGGCACTACGTCCAGGCCTCTGGCCCTTGGGAGAGGCTGTCGGAGTCGGGATCAAGGTCTTGTCCGTATCCACTTGTGGACTCACTAATAAATTATTTTCCACGTAAAAGGCATGACCACAGGGTCCATTTCTGCTGCCCACCGACGTTCCAGCACAAGGACCATCAGAGATGACCTGTAGGGAGCAGGCCCGTGTCCAGTTCTGGACCCTGATGGCAGGACAGACTCGTGGCCTCTCCTCCTGCCACACCACACACACAGGCACGCAGAAGGGGCAGTACGCCAAGAAACACGGTTGGGGGGTGCACCACAGACTCAAAGGCTGGCTCCAGGAGGGTCTGTACTGTGGGGAGCTCAGGGTTTAGGGCAGGGCAGGCATGTTGAGGGACACGAGTGGATGGAAATGGCTGGAGGCTTTCGTGGTACTGAGAAAAACAAAACCAACTCCAGCCACTTGCTATCCACCCTCCCCTTCCCCCGGGAAGGTGCTGTTTCATCCAAACTCTACCTGGGGGGGCTGGCTGTGGGGTGTGCATGGGAACTGGGGACGGATTGCAGAATTCAGGCCCAGGTGGTCTCCTAGCAATGGCCTGCAGTGATCAGACGGCTCTGACTTCCTGCCGTCTGTCCCAGGTGAATCATATTGTACAGACCTTGGTCAGCCGCCTTACCTTCCTCAGAGCGCTAATCCTGGTCACGCCTGGTTTCTTGGGCGCTGGAGAATTCGGGGAGGATAGGGGAGACCATGTCTCTTGACTGGCTTTTGGGAACTAAACAGAGGCAATGTGGAGATGGAAGACGTACAGTGGTATTGAGGTCTCCCCGCCAGGGTGCCTGGACCTAGGCAAGTCTGCCCGGCTCCTGGGCCAAATGTCAGGCCCAGAGCATGTGGCCCAGTCATTCCCACCTGACTGAGATCAAGGGTAGGCCTGCCTGGACCCCACAAAGGGAACCTTCCAGATGCACTCCCTAGGAGCTGGATCAGGCAGCAGCTGTAGCGCCCACGGAGCACGGTCATCGAGGTGACAGCTCCTCAACGTGGGACCAGGCTGGGGTGGAAGAGAGTCTCTGGGTGCTGCCCGGGGCACAGGACAGCCCAGGCAGGAAGGGTCAGCAGCTGGAACAAGGCCGTGTCCCTTTGTGACGACAGTACGAAGTACTCAGCCAGTCTGGTTTCCCACAGGGAACCAGGAGGTGATTAATTCTAGTCTTTTCTTAAACCTCAAACCCGTTTCTACACATACTCATGAGCCTGACTGTTCAGTCCCCATTGGGTCAGATTCGTAAAAAGGAGCTGTGGGCAGGGGAACTGTCACAGACTGCTGCCTCTGGGAAGTATCACTGGTGCTCAGCCACACAGGAAGGTGCTCACACTGCCCAGACACCCCACCCCCATTCCCCCTTCCCTCACCCCACCCCCACCCCTGAGCAGGCTTCCCTAAGAACCTCCTGGGCTTCTTGCTTAGGAAGAGTCAGAGGTGGCTTAGCAAGATGGGGGTGAGCCTTGAGCCAATTCTCCCCACCCCCTCAATAGAAAAGTTCAAATTCAAGCTGACTTCCGCTGTGGCAGGGTCCGCAGCTGGACAGAGGTGCTGCCCCAGTAAACGTCTAGCCTTCCCCAAACTTGTCCCCTGCAGTGTGGACTTGCGATCAGGGGAGCTCAGCCTTCACTTTGGGGGTGGGAGTGGTCAGCGGCACAGGCTTGCGTCCCGAGGTGACTCTCTAGAATATTGGAGAGGACTCAGGGGTTTGGGGAGGTGGGAGGAGCAAATGGGGAAGGTGGTGTGAGCAGGAAGCAGAGTTCTCGTGTCTCCTCTGTTTTGGTCTCTCTGCCCCCAAGGCCTCCCCAGGCAAAGGCTGGAGGAGTGACAACGGGGTGGGGGTGGGCGGCCGAGAGGGAGATGACATGGGATTCCTGCCACAGAAATGAGGGCTGAGAACTCAGAGCCAAAGTGAGAAAGATGGGCGAAACAGGAGAGATGGGGGGCGGGTTTGGAGGGGCAGAGAGAGAGAGGAGAGAGGCACACAAGGCTACACACAGCCTGGTTTATTGGCTCATCATACACACACAAAAATATGTACACAACATAAATATTCCAATATACAATTTTACATGGGACTTAAGAGATCATTCCTGTCTCTCTTCTCCCCAGCAGGCTCCCCAACCTAGGGTCCCTTTTGTTTCAGGATGAAGCCTTGCAGGGAACTGGCGCTGAAAGGTAGGCTATCTGGAGGAGAGGAGAGGTCCTGCTCCCCTCTCCTCACAGGTACCTCTACAGGGCCCCGGCCCTTTTCCATAGCACCTACAGGGCTGAGGGCCAAGTGCCCCTCCTCCTGCTGCCAGCTGCAACTTGAATCCCAAACCTCCCCTAGACCCCCTCTCTCTCCCCCGCTTATATCTCCATCTCCTCTTTGCCTTGATTCCCCAGTTCCCTCCTTCCTTCTTCTCACGTCTCCAGCTCTCAGCCTCTGCAGCCCTGTCTTCCCAGAGCGTGCAAAGTGGCGGGCGGGGTGCGGCCAAGCTGAACAGTCCACAGGCCCCAGGGCCTCTTCCTGGGCCTCATAGAAGGCTGGGGCTGCGGTGCAGCTCGGCAGAGCTGTGGGTGCCACCGGCAGGTTCTCGGCTGGGGGTGGGCCCTAAGCCGCAGCCCTCCCCAGGGCAGCCGTGCTGGAGCAGGATGTCTGCGCACTCCTGACTGCCAGCCCGGCGGGCGTAAGCCAGGGGAGTCAGGCCCCGGGCATCCTGGCTCCTCACATCTACCCCGTACTGTGGAGAAAGCACATTTTCCCAAGTGGCATAACAGGGGTGGGTGGTGGGAGAAGGGTGAGGTGGTCAGAGGTGAGGGCAGCCGGGCCCGGCAGGCAGGCACAGCACTCACCCAGATGAGCAGCTGAGTGAAGACCACATTCGCCATGGCGCTGGAGAGGTGCAGTGCGGTGCGCCCATCCCCGTCCCCATACGTCTCGTTCACCTCCTCCTTGGACCCATGGGCCAGCAGGGTCACCAGCAGCCTCAGGTCATCCTCCACCACGGCCCGCAGCAGCTGCTGCCCCAGGGGCACATCGGAGCCTGGCAGGGGTGCCAGGAAGAGCCTCTGCTCATACTTGGCCCGAATCCACTGTTCCTTCTCCTCCCTGCAACCACAGTCCACCAGGGGTCAGACAGGGAAGGGCCACCCAAGGGCATCAGCCAGCTTCAATTGGGGGGGGAGGGGCAAGGAGCAGTTAGTTCAAGATGGTCACATGCAGCGGAGCGGAGGACAGACCCAGGACCCTCTCAGGCCTCAACCGAGAGGGGGTGGGGGGTGGTGTGTGTGTGTGTGTGTGTGTGTGTGTTTTGGTGGTGGTGGAGGTGGTGGGCAGCTGAGAGGAAAGAACATGAGGTGCTTGGGGCCAGCAGGGATGGCGGAGGCCTGAGGCGTTTATCTAGCCATCTGAACTAACTCTGATTGGCAGGAGCCGGACTGGACACGCTGCCGCTGCAGTATCTACCACCTATTCTCCCCATCTCGGCTGGCTGGCCACGGCTCTGGTGCACCTTGGTGATAGCGCCTGCGCATGCGCAAACTCCTGGCCCCTGACCTGTGATAAGGCTCAGAAAGAACTGAGAGGGGGCCAGTTGTTGGGAGGGGTGAGCTGAGTGACAGATGGGGGGGGGGAGGGAGGGGGAGCCCCAGGGGCCAGCAACCAAGAAAGCAACCGGCACTGCAACTCTGACAGGCTCCAGATTGGGGACTGTCTCTCACCTGGGGCCCAGCAAAGCTCCTCCCCCCATGATTGGTGGCGACTCACCTGCAGGCTTCGGGCCCCGGCTTGGCATAGCCCTCCAGGGAGCCCTCCCAGACACTGTTGGCTAGTGCGTTGCCCATAGCTGTCATGACAGCCAGCAGCTCCGGGGGCCAGTCGTCCAGGTCAAGGGAGCGCACTCGGGACAGGTGTGCGCCCAGGTGCCGGTGGATTCCTGAGCACTCAATACACATCAAGGCCCCCAGGTTCAGGCTGGCCCAGTCTGGATCTAGCAGGGAGAGGAGATGGTAGGACGAAGGGGCATCCCAGGGCCTGTCAAGGTCAAGGTCCGGGGAGGCTTCCCCCTGCCTCAGCCCCCTCCCACCTACAGCCTCCTGATCTTTTCTAAAGATCCCACCTTTACACTGCCCTGCCACCTCCTCCCCTGTCTCGGTCCACGCCCTACTCACTGGGCGCGTCGCAGTCAATGCAGAAACTGTTGCCCCGAACAGTACGGACGGCTTGTACTGCCGCCGCTGCATTCTGATTCCCCACTCGGGCCTGCAGTGCATGGGGAGGGGGGAAGGGAGACAAGTTCAGGCACTGCTGGCCTGGAGCCCCCACCCCAGGGCCTCGTGGTGCCCCACCTTGTCCTTGGCGCTGCGGCAGCCCTGCAGGCTGGCCAGGATCTGGGCTTGGACACTCTGCACCCACAGCTCCCGCTCCTCCGCGGTGGAGGCTTCAAAGTGCCACGTCTGTCCCGTGAGCGACACCACCACGAACTCAAAGGACTCCTCCGTGTCTGTGGGGGTGGGCGGGACGGGGGGGGGCTGAAGCAACCCGCCCCTGAATCTTCCCTCGACTACATTCCCACCCCCCGCCCCCTAGGCCAAGTGCTGAAGAGAAAAGAGGGAGCCTCTGGACCGTGTACCTCAACCTCTCTCCTCTGCCACATGCGGTCTCCTAGGGGTTAAGACAGGAACCGAGGACTGGGCCCCCTGGCCTGCCAATGGTGGGCAGGGGAGCTTCCTGGAAGGGGCAGCATGTGTCTGCAGAGGTGCAGTGGGTGCTGGGAGGCCATTGCTGGAGGGTGGGGGAAGCGGCTGTGGGCACCATCCGTACATGTCAGCTGCAGCCGCCTCATTTTGCAGCTCATTAAACCCAATATTCCTGACAGCATCGGCGTGGGGCCCCTGGGAGCGGAGTCCCTCCCCCACTACCCTGGCAGAGACAGGCGGGAGGGCAAAGAAGTTGGGGGGGGGGCGGGGAGGAGAGGTTCCTCCATGAACTGGGGATCCAGGGGAGACACGACAGGTGGCCAGGAGCCCAGGCAGGTATGGGAGTTTGCTCCTCACTTGCCTCTCAGCCCTTGGAGCCACCAGCCCAGGGTGGTCCATCCCAAGGGGACTACGACTGTCCTGCAGGGGCTGGCAAGCCAACGGGAAGGCAGAGCTCCACTAGGGCAGTCTCTGGGCACCTTCCCTTGGGGCCCTTCGAACTGGACTCTGATCTCAGGGGCTCAGAGCTGCCTTCCTAGAGAGATGAGGATACTGTCTCCTCTTCCCACCGGGAATTCAGCCAGCCCTCACCTCGCCTTCCGTCACAGCCTCCGAACTCTGCGGAAGTCTCCCTGGCCACATGTGGGGATGGCCCCCCTGAGCTGCTGGGCCCAGCTACGCTAAAAGCTGCCAGGAAAAGGGCATTCCCTGAAGGTGACCTCTGCCTACCTGACCCACACACTTGACCTTGATGGTCAGTGGAGGAGGTGATGCAGGAGCCAGTGGGTTAAAGTTATTTGTGAGCAGACACTCCAGTCACTGAAAAGAGGGACATTTTAAAGGGAACCCCGGGGAAAATCAGGGGCCCCCGGGATAACTAGAAGCTATGACAAAGGTCTATGGACAAATGTCTTCTTCAAGACTTGGGACCCCATGAGGACCTGATGACAAGGGCTTAAGTGCAGAGCAAATGTTTTGAGGATGGGGGCAATGAATGTACAGATGTGCTTTATACACAATTGATGTATGTATGGATTGTGAAAAGAATTGTATGAGCCCCTAATAAAATGATTAAAAAAAAAAGACTTGGGACCCCTTAGTCTGGAGGTGACTGAGGGGTGGCTGAGGCCACCTAGAAAGCCAAACAGTGCTATGGGCTGGGCACTGGTCTGTTATCCGCAGAGTCGGGTTCAAACCCACTAGCTGCTCTGCAGGAGAAAGCGAGGCCATCTGCTCCCGTGTGCTCAATCGCTGCAGAAACACGACACAGGGTCACTGAGTTCGAGTTGACTCAATGACAGGTGGTTTGGGTTTTGCTCATCAGAGTTAGTGACAGAGGACCGACAGGTAGGTGCCTGGCCCACAGACCTTGGGAGAGGAATATGTGTGGTGGGCACTCTCTCTGTCCGACTTGAGCCTTCATTCAAAGCTGAGCAGAAATGAGCTTACATGCAGGCAAAGTAGAGAGCTTTTCTGACCAAGTTGGGCCTGTGAGGTCAGTGCCCGTCCTGCGGCCCCATTTCCCTCGGTGGCCCCCTAACCTTCCGTGGCACTGGTGGGGCCATCTTGGCGGGGGGTGCCAGTGCTCTTTTTCCGCCGGTGCTTCTTCCGGTTGGAGTGAGGAGATGGGGGAGGCTCCAGCTTGGGGCTGGAGCTGAGGATCTCAGCGGGGCCACCGGCTGCCGAGGAGAAGCGGTGGGGACATGTGGGAGAGAGTGGAGGCGGAGGTGAGGGATGGGCAGGAGCAGCAGGAGAGACAAGGCCTTGCCTTGTCCATAGTTAGCTGCTGGGAGCCCCACTCTGCCTTGTGGCTGGGTCAGGCCCAGAGCAGTCAACACCCCCTACCCCCACCCCACGAGTGCCTCCCCCAAGGTGAGGGGCTCTGCCCAGAGCCTGCCCATCCCAAAGTGGAGCAATTTTGGAGGACGGGCGTTTGGGAGAGCAGTGTGTGGAGGAAGTAGGGGTGACAGGCCTGCCCAGGGGTGGGCACAGGGGGGAGGGGGCGGTGGTGTCTGCAGCCTGGAGGGTGGAAGGGGGCCCAGGAGCTCACAGGGAGCTGAAGCCCCAGCAGCTCCGCACCAAATTTATCCTCAATCACATTCCCCGCTCCTCACAATTAATAGCAGAATTAGAAACAATCAGGGAGCTGCCTAATTACTGTCAATTAGAGCGGCTAATCAAGCTCCCGTCTCCCACACCCCACCCAGCGCTCACCACTAAATGTCAAACTTCATTAGAAGCAGACACGCACCCTCCCTCCCTCCCTCTCTCCCTGCCTCTGCCATACTCCACGAGAGCCTCACACGCCAACAAGTCCTGGGATGGGGGAACCTGGTAGCCTCGAAGGGCCCTGGTCACCCCTCCGCTCCTGGACCCAGGAAGGGGGCGGCGGCATGGACCTGGTGTCAGCAGATGCCAGCACGGTCCTTTCCCCCCTGAGACCAGGCCTCTCAGAGCTCAGTTCTTCTGGGGTTTGTGCTTCCACTGGGACAGGGGACCTGGGAGAGGCTTCTGGAAGGTCAGTGGGGGTAAGGGGGTGGGCCAGGGCAGCAATTAGGCCCGGCCCTACTATTTGCCCAGCTAAACCAGCAGGGCAGGAGAGCAAGCTTCTGCCAAGGCACCTGCCCCCTTCAAAGCATGCCCAGGACTGGTGGCGGGGACACCTGTGGCTGTCTCCCGCTGCATACCTTGGCTCAGGCGAGCATGTACACAGGAAAGCAAGGTGGAACCCAGCTCCCGGCTGACAGGGTCTCTAGCCACAGATGGGGCGGCATGGGCAGAAGGGGCGAGGCTCACGGAAGGGCAGAGACGAAACCAACGGGGGTGGGGGTAAGGGGCGAGCAGAACACACAAACAGGGTTGGCACAGAGAAGATGAGCAGGGTGGGGGTGAGAGCCCCTGGATTAAGGACTGAAAACTGGTAGAAGGTGGAGTGAGAGTGAGTGAGTGAGTGTGTGTGTGTGTGTGTATGTGTGTGTGTCGAGACCTCGAGCACACAGCTACCCAGACCGATGCTCTCCCGTGGGGAAGCTGATGAGCCTCAGCACGGGGGGCTGATCAGGAAGAGTTGGGCGCTCAGGGTGAGTCGTGGCTGGGGTAGTGGTGGGTACAGGAGGCGAGAAAGGTCAAGGTAGGTGTGGGAGAACGGGGAGGGGGTACGAGTCAGGGCAGCAAGCCAAGAGCACAGACAGGACACCAGCATCAGCCACAGCCTGAATCCTGACGGTCCAATCCTGCCTGGTACAGTTCCCCTCAGCGGGGCACCCACAGAGAAGCCCCACTCACCAGGGTGCGGGGTGCCCAGGGGCAGGGCAGTGGCCTCACTCCACTGGTCTGCACTGGAGACGGAGCAGGAGCGCTGGGGCAGCCCTTCTGGGCGCGGGCCTGCCAGGGCCGAGGCGCCGAGGGGGCGGTCGGAGTGCAGGCACGTGCTGCTGGCCGAGTGGGGAGCACCTGGGGGGTGGGTGGAGGGGGGGGGCACAGCTGGGTCGAGCAGGTAGCAGGACAGGTACCCGGGGGTAGCCACCAGGATGCCTGGGGCTGGAGAACAAGGCTGCCTGAAGGAGCCCTGGTGACTACGGGCCGGGGCTGTGAAGCTCAGGGCCAGCAGATGGGACCCACCAACCCCTCGGTCCACGGGAGAAATGGGAGGCTTTCTGCAGCTTAGCGGCACTGGGCAGTTCTACTTGGTCCTGTGGGGTCACTCCAACTGGAACCCCATCCATGGCAGGGAGTCTGTTTGTGTGTGGATTTTAAAACAAGGTGGTGCTTGAGGAATCACTGCAGGGCACTGACCCCATTAGTGCCAGGCTTACTGGGGTGTGGGAGGGACTCATTGGGTTCCATCCCTGAGGCTCTCTAGGCTGTGCCCCATCTGATGACTCTGGTAGTCAGGAAAGGGACAGGGAGGAAGCAGGACGGCCACCCCCCGCCCAATTTTTGGAAGGAGGCAGGAATTTGGCCTTGGCCTATCTTCCCCGTTTTCCCCAGAACTGACCCCCCCACCAACCCCCTTGCACCCTTGGCCATATATGCAATCTGCTCAGCCTCAGCTTTGCTGCCATTCTAACGAGGAAGAAGTGTATCAAATCCAAGTAATTATGTCTAATTAGTATTAGTAATTACCCCGTTGGGCAGGAGAGAATCAATCTTTCGCTCCCCGTGAAGGAAGAAGAGCATAGGCTCTAGGGTGCCACCGCTTGGGTGGAGCTGGGCTGACCGACAATAGGCTCCCCAGGCTCTGGCCCCTTCTTAGGCTTCCCTTCTGGAGAGGCGAGGGGAGAGCCACAGGGCCCCCAGGCCCCAGTGGGCCACGCAGCACCCTCTTCTGCAGCCCAGCAGGGACCACAGCCCAGGGGGAAGTAGCGGGTGCTGGAGGTCGGGGGGGAAGGCAGGGCAGAGGTCTCCGATGCCAAGCTAGGGAGCATTGGGCAGTAGGCCTCAAACCAGGCCGGGACACCCAGGATTGTGTTCCTGAAAGCCCAGGGGCAGGAGGCTCTGAATGGAAGCAGCTGGGTGGGAAAGAACAGGCCAGACATTCCCAATGCTCCAGGGGCGGGCCATGCGTCAAGGCAGAAGGCGGGGTCTATGTTCCTCTTGCATTTTCCAGAACACTCCGGAGAGGGACACGGACATGGACACACACACACACACACACACACACACACACACACACACAGAGCTAGTGCTTAACGTCAGTGTAGCACTGAGGAATCACATGTCCAGCGCACTGACCCCCTATCTCCGTGACCCGAGCCCACATGCCTGACCTGTCTCTGGGCCCTATGCCCCACTCCGGCTACCTGGCTGTTCTCGCCCCTCATCTCTCACCCCATCCTGGTTAGCTGCTGGACTGCCAATCATGAGGTCAGGGGTTCAAACCCACCACCAGGCGCTCTGCAGGGCTTCTGCTCCCGCAGATTCACAACCTCAAAACCCCCAAGTGAGGTCATTGTGAGTCGGAAGCCAGTCACCGGCAGTGGCTTTTTGAAAAAGAACAAAAACGAATTTCCAATTGCTTCTCTCCTCTCACCCCGTCCAGAGGCATTTTAGGCCCCAACTTTCTCCCCAGACCCCCCAGTCCCAAGCCCCGAGGGAGGGAGGTGCTTTCCTGTTCTTTGTTAATTCTCCCCTCATTACGCCTGCAATCCCACAATCAGTGTGCACTGTAATTGTCGAATTTGATGCTAATGATTAATGAATTAAACATGGAGTCATCAATTAGTCCTCGGAGGATAATTCTGCATAAAGCAGCGGATAATGTAATTACAGTAACAAAGATAATGAGATGTTAACATCGCCCGGTGAGTGAGAGATGTGTGTGAGTGTGCACGGGGTCGGTGTGGTGCTTGGTGTTCAGTGCAGGCAGGCGCGTCCACGTGCTCTCAGGAGGGTGGGGCACGTGTGGGCACTGGGACCTGGCCACTGGGCGCGTGCTGCCCTCCCGCTGTGTCACTTGGCAGTCTCAGGAGAAGGCATCAGACGAGGGGTGGGGGGCAGCTCGGCTTAGTGCCTCCCACCCTAAGACAACAGCCCCAACCACCTTCTGGCCACCTGCTTTCCAATTCAGCCCCTAGCCGTGGCCTCTGGCTTGTCCTCCTCCTCCTCCTCTCCTTTACTATGAGTGAAGGACACACCCTGGGAGCGGCGCAGAGAGCGGCTGCACCCCGCCTCCTAGCCCTGCTGGAGAACAAACTCCCTGCAGCGGAGCACAGAGCTTCCGAGTGCTGAGGTGCGGTGCGTCTGCGCAGCTAGCTGGCCCCTCCCAGCACACCTGTTTGTGCGTGAGCGAACTAGCTACTGCCTCCTTTGCTTCCCTCCTCCCCCTCACCACGTAATGCCAGGATCCCCGAGTTGCAGCGGGCGTCTGTGCTCAGGCTGGCTCAGAGGAAGGCCGATGGCCTTGGGCTCAAACCCCCATTCCCTCGCTTTCTATCTGACTTCACGGTCAAGCTGGCTGGTCTCAACGGGCCTTCTTCCTCACCGACCAGGGGGAGGAAGCCTCAGAGAGTGAGGGCACTGGGTGCGATGTTTAGAGCCCACCCAAAGCACCTGGCCTGAGCACTCGGTGGGGCTATTCCTAGCCTAGCCCAGCCCACTACTGGGGCCACCACACTGGGCAGCCTGGGCAAGGAGAAAGCCTACAGGCCCGTTCTTGCTCTCTCTCTCTCTTTCACCTGGTGCACTCAGGGTGTGGGGCCTGGGATCCTGGTCCTCTCTCTAGCCCGTGTTCCCCATGACACCTGAGCACTCTGTCTCATCCATCCATCCATCCATCCATCGTAGGAGCCTGAGTATCCCTGTCCAGTCCCCTAAGTACCGCAGGCCTCCTTGTTCCACTGCAACCAACAGCTCCTGGCAATTTCCTTTCAGGATGGCTGTACACCTGAGCTGAAAACACTGCTAAGGACTGACCTCTGGGGTAAGGGGACACAAACCTTCCCATCTGCAGGCAGGCCAGCTTCCTGACGACCTGCTGCTGGCCTGGGAAGAGTGTGGCCCAGTGGTCTAGGACAACACAAGGAACCTAAGAAGGGCTCTAGGCATCACTGAAGGTCCTGGGTCAGAGCTAGGTATGGGAAGGGCCACTCTCGGGAAGCTGGGTAGTTGAGTGTGGCCAGTGGGACGTGGGATGAGGAGGCAGAGCGGGGCCTAAGCAGGGAACACCGAGGATAGACCATCTTCCCCATCTCCTGAGGTGTAGGGGTTGGACCAGAACAGTGGAAGGCTGTGTCTGTGGGTGGGGCCATGGCAGCATCTCTCCAAGGCCTCTGAGCAGAGACTCACCTCCCGGCAAGTTCTCTTCACCCCTAGCATCCCTGTCCCTTGTCCCCCAAGCCTGCTTTCTCTCAGCTTCCCGCTCAGCCAGAGGCACCATGCTGTACCACATATCCCCGAGTGATGGGAGGCCACGCACCTGGGCCAGCGTCCTTGTCCCCACTCAGCACTTGCCTAGCTCTGTCTTTTGCTCCAGATCAGAAGGGAGACGGTCGGGCCTGATGTTGGCAACCTCCCAGACAAGAGGCTGTGAAGCCCTGTTTCCAAGACCCAAGCCAGCTCAGCGGCCCCTCCCGACACGTGTACTCGGCAGGCAGCAGTGTTAGGGAAGGTGGCAGTATGGAGGGGCCTCGGGCACACCTCCCATTCCCATGTCTCACCTGAGCCCCCACCCAGCTGGGTGCTGCTGCGCTCCAGCCCACTGGCCCGGGGGCTGGTGCCGGGCGCCGTGGCTGGGGCAGCTCGGGGCAGCCGCTTCCCAGGCACCTTGACCGTGGTCCGCAGCAGGTCGATCTCTTTGCCGTGGATGTTCTGCATGTAATCCTACAGGCCACGGGAGAGGAAGACGCGTTAGGGCCGGGCTTGTGTCCCTGTCTCCTGCATTAACCTGCGCAATGTCAGGGTTCCCCCTCAGGGGAGGGAGAGAAGGAAAGGGCTTTTAAAGCCAAAGTCTGGGTGCCCAGTCGGTGCACATGGGGCCCAGGGCAGCCCGGGGGCTGGAAGGTCAGGGAAAGAGGAAGAAGCAAGACTCTAGGCTCAGAGTGCTTTGGAGTGGGGGTGGGGCAGCTCGAGGGGTAACGCCAGGCGGTGGGTCTAGGTGCGGGGACCGAGGGGACCTACATGGCTATGACACTTGCCGTGACCTGTCAGTTCCACTGGACAGCAACAAGAGCGTGCTCTAGGGCCTGAGGGCTGGCCGTCAGCACGCCGGCCGTCTGTGGACACCCCACTCACCCAGCACCTCCTAGGCTGGTGGCCAGCCGCAAGGAACGGCCGTGTACTTTAAAGGGAAGCCTGTGGTTGTCTGCGGGACTCGCCCCATGGAATCTTCACAACAGAGCTACAAGGGAAGCCTCTTATACCCATTTCACAGATGGAGAAACCGAGGCCTAAGAGTCAAGTGCACCTGCCCAGGTCACGTCATGGAAGCAACAGCAGCAGAACCAGACTCACACCCAGACTGCTCCTTGTCACCCAGAGCTGCCCCTCCTGGGCTACCCTTCCCAGGCCACCTGAATGGGGGTAGGGGGAGCATTCTGCACTCCCAGGTTTGGTCCCCACTCCTCAGTGTCGGTCTGAATGAAAGCAGGGCCTCTGCTGTCTCGTCTGTTTCCTAAGCCCCAGCTCCTCAAGGCTCACGGCTCCCACTCTCCTCTGAGGCGGAAAAGCCCTGGGCCGAGGCCCCCGCTCTGAGAGCCGAGTGAGCACTGCCTGCCTGGGGCTGCACGGCACTGTACCTGGAGATGCTTCCACTCGGGGGCCGGCCTCAATGCAGCCTGAAGCCCCTGCACACCCCCCTCTCATTCCTTGCCTCTCCTATTTCCTCCCTGGCTCAGCCTCAGGAGAGGGTCCCACCCACACTCTTCTGAGAAAAGAAAGAGGCAGTGGGAGAGCGGAGGCTTCCCCTGGGGCCCCAGGGTGGTCCTGGGCTCTGGAAGGGCACTGAGGACCATCAGGTAGACAGATGATGTGCAGCCTCCAAGCAGCAAAGGAAGGTGGGCAGGGGTGGACTGGGTGTTCCGTGCATAAGCACGCAGAGTACCCTCCAGACCATCTGAGTCCAGGCCTGGGTCACCGTGGATGGAGGGAGGGGGCAGGTGCTAGTGGGGCTCTTTCTATTTCTGGATGAGCGTGGAGCTGCCCTTTATTCTCGAAGCTGCTCTTTTATCTCACAGGTAGACGCCCTTCCTTGGGAAGGGGAAGAGCGTCCATGGTGGTGAGGGGAGAGCGTCCTTTCCCAGTTTCGGGCCCTGCAGCCCTGGGCCGGGTCCCGAGGACGGGCACTGCAACTCAGTCTCAGACCACAGAGCTGAGAAATCAACCACAGCCTGTCCCTTCCCTCCCCCCCCCCCCCACAGTCGGCACAGTCCGTGAACACCCACCCTCCTCTTCTCAGCCAAGAAGGGCTCTTCCCCAGCCTTGGTGGATTGCAAGTGCATTCAGTGAGGTGGCCCTGGTGTGGCAATGAAGGCAAGAATCCCAGGGGCCCACTCTTTCTGCAACACCTTCCCCGGCAACTTGGTCTTCCACGGGGCCAACTATGGGCCTGTCTCCCTCTGAGTTCACAGTCGATTCTCGACTCTGGCCATGCACGCAGTCTCCATTTCCACGGCGGAACCCACACCACACAGCTCCAGACCACCCCACCTCTCCCACGAGCTTGTCCCCAGCCCCTCCACATCATCCTGGCCACCCCCAGACGACCGTCAACAGCCAGCCAGGCCAAAGGCACAGCTGCCAATCGCTCCTGCGGGGGAAGGGGCTTGAGTCTGCTCTAGTTCACAAGGAGGTCATCGCAGCTGCCACGGCTTGCAGGCCCCAGGACGACCCAGAAGACCTCGGCTTGGGACACACGGGGGGAAGCAGCTGACCCTATCTATGCCAAGAACAGGGCTACCTGGAGGGACTCACTTTGGGGCCAAGGAGCCAGAACTTAACTGCCGGGAAAGGCAGCCTGGCTGGGCACCCAGAGTCCAACTCGAGCTCCACGGACAGCCCCGGTCGGCACCTTGTGCCGGGGCAGGGTGGCCACCACTGTTCCTCTCCAGGGGCAGTGGGGCTCCAGGCTGCATGCCGAGGTGGGGCCCGGCCCCAGAGAAGGGTGGCAGTGAGGAGGAACAGCAGGGACCCGGAGACCCAGGGGCAGAGCGACAGCGTTTCCCTCCGTCAGCAGAACAGGGAGCGTGGCGGCGGCGGCGGGCTGCTCTGGAGAGCGGTCACCACGGCTGCCTTTATTACCCACCATCAAACAGCAATTTCTTCCCCAGCCTCCTCGCTAATTACCCAGCCAGCGTTCTCATCTCGTTTTATTACTGGAATTAACAACGAGTTCAGAGCGTGGAAAGCTATTAAGATGTGTGATTAAGCCACATTCAATTAGTTTCTACAAACAATTTAATTGATGTTGCAGATAGAATTAACAGAAGGTGATTGTGTGAACGGCTCCACTGGCTGCAAAATGGGGAGGCGATGGCGGCTCTCTCTCGGCCGGGCAGGAAGGGGCTTGGAGCTCGGGCCGGTCGCTCTTCCTCCTCCGTCTGCGCTGCCTGCACCCCAGTGGCTGGCCTGACAGCCTCCCCGCCAACACGGCAGTCGCCAGGGGAGACCTGGCCCTGGTGAGAAGCGCCCGCCCTGGGAGGACACGTAGGATCCTTCCTTTCCAAAGTTGGTGTGTGAGAGCGCTCAGGAGGAGGCCGGGCTGCCTGTGGCAAGGGCAGGGCCTCCATGGCCGCGAATGGAAAAGCTTGCTCTGGCTGGCTAAGTGGACAAAGGGGCCAGCTGACAGCACCTGAGTACAGCTGCCATGGAGGAAGGCGACAGAAAGTGAGGAAGGGGGTGAGCAATCCCCCTCCACTCCAACCGAAGAAGTTCCCATCCTGTGCCTGCCCTAGCCTGGCACAGGCCACCCTGGGTTCTGCCTTCACATTTATGCTTGCAGAAACCCCCCAGTTTGGATCGCCATTGTTTTCTGAATGGGGAGGTGGGCAGCTGAAGAACAGCCCCTGGGTTCACATGCTCGGCTCTAACTGGATGGCCGAGGGTGCGAGTCCACCCCTAGGTGTGCCCGGGGAAGGACAGTCTGGCGATGGGCTAGTCAGGTCTCGACCCTGCTGCTCACCCTGTTGATCAACTGCAAACACACCACAAACCAGCCACTGCCCTGTGAGGCAGGCTGCCACGACTTGGCATCGACTGGAGGTCAACTGGCAGCATCACCATTCAGGTGGTGCCACCTGCACCTCCTGCTGCCTCCGGGCTTTATCTGGGCAGGGATGTTGAGACCTAGCAAGTGGCCTGTGAGTGGCAGCCGATTACACACCACGCAGGGCTCTTCTCACAGGGCTGTCCCCATGGCCTCATGCAGCTTGCATGGGCCAGGCCAGCAGAGGCAAGCTGGGCTGGGCTGAGGCCTGGGGGTGTCGCCAGAGCAGGTTTCAAAAACTAGGGCCCCTAAACTGTACCAGTCCCATGCCCTGGAGTGTGTGCAGCCACACATGTGCCGGGCAGAGCGTGCTCCTGGTCTCCGGGGCTTAGGAACACTTACCCTACATCCTGCTAAGGTAACGACGCCTCTCTACAGGGTGCACACCGCCCGCTTCCAAAGAGCGAACCTCTTGCCAAATGCAGAATAATGGCGGCAACAGGTCAGAGCCACAGGGACTTAAGGCCAGAACCACAGGTAGTTGGGGGATCAGGCACTGGTTTAGGGTCAGAGCCACAGGGACTTGGACTTTGAGTCAGGCACAGGTTTAGAGTCCTAAGCTCGGTCTAGTCTGCGATCACCCCCAACTGTGCACAAATGGCACCCCTCATGCCCTTACCCTCCTTCCCATCTAAAGCCCAAGATGAAACGGCCAACTCCACCCTTCCCTCCTTGCCCCAAGACCCCTTGGACCTTTCCTCCCGAGCAGAGGAAAGGTCCACTGTGACGGCAGAATGGACGGCAGGGGAGGATGCAGGGCCCCGTAGGAAAAATGGTACGTGCGTGGGCTTTTCGCTGCCGGGGATGGACAGTGGCCGAGGCCCCACTTTCGGTGCAGGTCGCCCGGGAGGAGGCTCTTGGAGTGCACCCTGCCCGTTGCTGTGCCTCGGTAGCCACCCCTCAGGAGGGTACGGGGACAACCTGGGGGACACTCTTTCGGCTGGGAGAGGCAAGGTTCTCTTGGATTTCAGGGACGGGCTCCTCCCCTTGCCCCCGTCAGGTATTGAGGTGGGGCTTTCACAGGTCAGGGTACTCCACACCTGCACAGGGCTTCTGGGTGCCCCAAGAACCCTCTGTACCCTGCTGCAGTTTCTCCCCCAGGGGACGCTGGGGGACAAGGTCTCTGTGTGTGCAGAAAAGCTGCCCATTCGGACCACTGCAGCCCCTTTCTGGTGGAGTGAAGGGTCCCAGGGGGGCACGGTGTGTGTGTGGCCGGGAGTAAGTCCCAGGTGGGTCGGAGCAGGAAAAGCCAGGAGGATGAGAAGGCGGGAGGGCGGCACTCACGGGAGCAGACCAGCTAGCTATCCTCATGCCGGGACCCAGGCTTTGCCTTCTTCAGTAGAAGTGTCTGGGCGGAACTCTTTGGACAAGAGTCAGACTGGGCAAACAGGATCCCAGCACCTCTCAGGGTAGGCCTCTCTGGCCTCTGGTGAGGGCGGAGGGCAGGCTGGGGGCCCTCTTGAGCAAGCTCAGGGCCTCGGGGCTGGGGGTGGGGCTGGCCCCCGTGCTGTGCTTGAGGGGCTTCGCAGGAGAACTCATTAGCCCCACAGTGGGGTGGTGACAGAGATGGATTCTGTGACAGCTGTGTGCTGGAGCCACGCAGGGAGGGGAGTGAGAGAGGAGAGGTGGGGGGAGTTGCCACGGGGGCTACTCTATAGTCAGTAACCCCCCCCCCAGCTTGGGTGCAGACCATGTGCCCCCAGATGCCTCCTGTTGCAAAGACATCCCCACCCCGAGGATGAGGGACTTGTCCAAGGCCCCACGGTCTTCCCAACAGTCCTGCAGAGTGGGCCTCACCCCACCTGCCCATCCAGGTCTACAAGCCGGACTGCCACGCCAGGGCTGCAAGTCAGCCAGAGCTGCCCAGACAATGCAGATGGGTGGCCAGCCAGGCTGCTCCCTGGCCCACTGATTGCACATCAGCCTCCCTAGCCAGCGTGCTGGCACGCCATAGACAGAGCTCCTTGGGCCCTCCTGGTCCAATGAAGAGACCAACGCACGATCCCGGATGTCTGCCAACTCCCTGGCTCCTGGGGCCAGCCTCCACCTCCTATCCACCCCCACCCCCTCACTGTCAGCCCCTGGGACTCACGTGCAGGCTGGGGTGGTAGGTGAGCAGTCCGTTGTCGCAGAGGGTCACGTACTTCTTCTTCCACTCCTTGTTTAGGGACTTGCCGCTGCGCTTCAGCAGGATGCCCTGAGAACAGAGTTCTGCTCAGAATCACGGGCTGGCTGTCTTGGGGCCTCTTCATCTAAGCCCCCTGGCTCCTGGGCCTCTGCCTGCCTGGATGGAGGAATGTACGAGGATCTAGAGCAGAGCCGGGGGAGCAAAAGGCCCTGTAGAACCTACCATTGCTTGACTTCTGCTGGCAATCAGCCTCAGGGCCACCTTTCTGGGAGCCTTCGACCAGTTGCCCCCTCCTGCCCCACCCCCCAGAGGCAAGGGGCATGAAGCTATGTCAGCAACAAGGACAGCCAGCACCAGTGCTGGTCCTGGCAGGGAGGCGCCAGCCCAAGACTCCCACGTCACCTCCAAGGGGCAAAGGTGGCATAGACACACAGGTCCTCATAGGCGCATAGATTCAGGGGGTAGTTGCAGCAAGTGCTGGCAAGAGCATTGTCCAACCATTCCCTCCAGTCGGGGGTGGGGTGGGGTGGAGAGAAGACCCAGAGGGTGACAGAGCTCCTGGACAGCCCGGCCTGCTGCTCATTGTGACCGCGGACATTGTCGGCACCCAAAGCTGGGCCGGGGCCTGCCTGGGCAGAGCACAGAAATGCCGTCATTGGAACTTAGGGGGAGCAGGCAGAGGAGGCAGGCTGCACCAGGACACAGGAGATACCCAACAAGAACCTCTTCTTCCTTCTGACAACCGACAGACTCTCTTCCTTAAATGCTGGCCCCTCAAAGGTACCCTGGCCCCCACAGCCCCATCCTCTCCCTAAAACAAACAAGGTAGGCACACACAAGGTGGGGAACTGGTGCTGGGTGGGGCCCTGGAGGGAACAGGAGCCCCATAAAGGTAGGCCATCCGGGCTGAGAAGCAGCAGCGTTCCCTGGAGAGTTCCCAACATGCCCCCCACCCCTCCAAACCATGGGCGGGCTGGGGCAGGGGCAGGGGAGCAACCCTAAGGGCCACCCGAGGGTATGAAGCAGCCACAATCTGCCCCCATTTGGAGGCAGGTAGAACCCAGATAGCAAACGCCCTATGACGGCTTCTCGTAGGATGGAGGGTCATGCTCTGGGTAACCAGCAGACGGAACTGGGAGAGTCGGGGTGGCAGGGGTGGGTGTAGCCCACCTTCTACCCGTGGTATAAGCCAGCCCCTGTGGACAGGCACAGAGCTGTGGCTTCTAGAGTTGGCAGTCAACAGGAAGGCAGGCTAGGGTCTCCCAGTGGGCACCCCACTTCCCAACAGGGAGTTGGGGGGAAGGGGTGGAAGCCAGCAGGTCAGAGCAACTTTCATTTCAATCTCCTTTTCAGCAGGAGTCCCACCTCCTCTTTCCTGAGAGCAGAGCTACACAGGAAACAGCCCTGCTCCCTGTGCCCAGGCAAAGGGGCTATGGAAGATGTACCCTTTAGGAGATGCTCCAGACAGACCAATTGCCTGAGACCCCTAAAGGAGCTCATATAGCACCCCCCACCCCACCCCCTATCTACCTTGGGGTATGACAGCCCAGTCACAGGCCAGGTGCCCCTTTATTGTAGCAGAGAGTCCCAGAACAAGTGTCCACCAAGCTCTGAAGAAGCTCCCCACCCCCCTGGAAGGCTCGTCTCCACTGACCCCAGAAATGGGAAGAAAGGTTTTTTTTTGGGGTGTGTGGGGAGGCGCCCCTGCCCTCCTCTCCTCACAGTAACAGGCTGACTCCTTCTTGGACACACACACACACTCCCTCTCTCCCCCCAGAAACCTCTTTCCCCATGGGCCCTCCTCTCCCTAGACATCTCCTCCTGGGTCCAGCCTGGCTCTCACATGCCCGCTCTGCATCATGGCAGAAATCCTCTGGGCCTGCTTCCCAGGGAAATAAGGAAAAGACTGAGGGACTTTAGGAACTTCCTGACTCCGTAGTGAGAGTGGATGGATGAGTGAATACTGAGATCCCTGCCCACTCAGGACTCCTCCCTGCCCTTCACCTTGACCTCCCCTTGGGCAGGAGGCTGGAGCCCACGGCCAGCAGTAATGACGCTCATTAGCTGAGGTGTGGGAGGAGGCCCACAACTTGATGAGGGCCAGGGAGCTGCACCCGCCTGAAGCCTGACACCCTCCCCTACCAACGACCGACTGACCTAACGCCAACCCGCACCTCCCACTCACCCCGCTGACTCTCCACCCCCATCCTAGCTGGGGGCCTGGAAGCTGGCTCAATGCTAGGCAGAAAGAGAAGGTCTCTCCCTCACTCCCTCCCAAATCTTTGTTCAGAGGAGGCCTAAGAGCTGCAGGGGTCCGGCTCCCCCCTGGCCCGGCCAGGCTGCGCACAGTGAAGCAGGAAGCAATCTGGGGCGGGATGGAAGCTGAGCGGAGGCGACAGCCCCCAGAGGACCCGTTCCTGCAGCCCGCCTCCCTCCCAGCTCCGCCAGCCGCCTTAATTGTGGAGTCCGGATTGATTGGGAATGCAAATGGCAACTGCGATGTAATCTCCACTCCCAGCAGGGGCTGGGGGGAGGGGAAGGAGCAGACTAGGGAGAAGGGACAGGGGGGTGGCAGAGGGGAGGGGGCCTGAGTGGGGGGGGGCACAGGCTTGGCAAGTGGGCTGGGATGCAGGAGCCCGGCCAGACAGCCCCACCTGCACTCTGCCACCCTAGATAGCGCCACCTGCACCTAGCCACCCCACACAGCGCCATCACCTGGGGGCTGCGAAGGACAGGACCCACTACACCTCACTCCTGCATTCCTCCTCTGACACCTAGCCCCAGCCAACAACAGGGCTCAGCTCAGAGAAACCTTTCTGCGGGGGCCCCACCCTCCCCAGCCCCCAGGATGCAGACTGTGAGCAGGGAAGGGACCCAACTGACCCTCAGGTCAGCACAGAAGCCCATGTACAAGCGCCAAGTCCCACAGACCACTTAGCCCAGGGCTTTGTTTCCTGGCCAGGAAGAGCCAGCTCCCCCCCCCCCCCCAGCCCAGCCTCAGGGAACAGAGGTGCTGGGGGGGAAGCTTCCCTGTGGGTCGACTGTGTGTGTGTGTGTTGCACACACCACACAGAGACATAAACACCTGCCTGGGCCTCATCTGGGCCTGAGCCCCGGGGCACACTCCTCCCCTGGCACAGGGCTGGGTGCCCTCCTACCATCAACAGGTGTCTGTGGGAGAGGAGGCAGGCTGACCCAACTAGACATAAGTATTGCGACAACTTGGAGGAAGGGAGGGAAGCAGAAAAGCCAAGAATGTCTGTCGCTACATTGTTCCTCATCCTGCCCTCTGGGACTCATGACTCTGAACTTAAGAAAGCCCAGTGTCAGCACAGGGACTCTGATCACAGGGAGGGACACCCCCTCCCAGACCCCAGATCTCACCCACTGCTCAGTGCCTGGGGGGCCCAGCTAGCCTCACATTGGCTCACTGTAAGGCTGTCCACAACAGTCTCTCTGAGCGACAACCTGGCCACACAGCCCCTTTTCAACATGGAGAGGGAGAGGAGATGCCAGAAGGAGGCCATCAGGTCCCTGAAGTCTTACTCGCACCCACTGTGCCCAGCCCACCTGCACAGGCACCAGAACAGTACCCACCCCCCCACCCCAGGGGCTCAGCCTCCAGTAGCCTTTACACACAGCATGGGTGGGGAAGAGGTATGCACACCAAAAAGTTAGTAACAAAATGGAACTAAAAGGTCATTGCTGCAGACTTTTGAAGTCCCTTTGTATCTCTGAGCAAAGACCCCCCCTGGCCACATAGTGTCCTTCAGTAGCCCAAGCTCCATTGGCAGCTGGTGTGGAAGAGCCACCAGGCAGAGGCTCAGGAAGGAGCCTCAAGCTCTGGAGTCGGGCTGCACATAGGGCTATGGCCTCTGTACCCACCCCCCCCCCCCAAGCACCCACCCCCCCGGGTTGCTCTGCTTTTCTGGGAGGAAAAGGTGGCAAGACCCAGCAAGTCCTGAGACCGCTGGCCTTCAGCCGGGAGGGCAGGTCAGAGTGAAAGACGGCTTTCTGCTGCCCTCCAGTGGTCGAAACCGAGGACATGCACTCCCAGCATGTGGCGCTAGGAACCTGCCGTTCAGAAGGGGCTGTGCTTGGCCCCTCTCCCTCAGAAAAGGACCACCATCTGCTGAGTCCAGAGGCCCAGGTCCCCCACCCCATGGACACAGGGCGGACAGTGCACTGACCTGCTTAATGGGGATGGCCCGGCCACTCCCAATGCTGTCCACCTTGCACTCAGCTGCCTTTCTCTCCCGGTCCACTTCGGCACCCTTCCGGGACTGCAAGAGAAGAGAGGCGGCTTATTACAAAAGGCCCCCGGGGCATGCTGGGTGGCACTGCCCGCCTGAACCCCAGCCCGCCCTCCTTCCTCCCTCCTCCTGGGCAGGGCCTGGCAGTGAGTGGGCAGGGGCGGCGGGGGGTGGGAAGGAACAGAGGCCACGAATATTCCAATGGGTTTATTCTTACACACGGCACCATACAGAGCAGCACGGGTCACTGGGCTGGGCCCGCCCCTTACAAGAGCGCGAGGACAGGAGATACCGAGGGCATGAGGCGCGCAGCCCAGGGGCTGGGGTGTAAAAGAATGGGGGGCTGGGACAGGTGGATGGCGGGGTTGAGGAGGGGCCGGTGGCACGGGGCACAACGATCGGGCGGGGGGTGGGGTGGGCAGAGTCCAGAAACACGCGGCCAGGAGGCCCGTCATCTGTGGCACAGGCACCACACAGCACGGTGCATGGGCACCGTGGACGGAGAGAGAGAGACAGAGAGAGAGAGGGAGGGAGGAGAGATGCCCGGAGGGGCCCTGCGCCCTGCCACGCTCTTGGGGCACACACAGTCCACCCGAATGAATGCGGATCCTAGGAAACAGGGAGGCCAGAGAGGGGGGAAAGGCAAGCGGCGGCGGCGGTGACTGCGGCGTCCGGAGCAGGAGCAGGTGCGCAGTAGTCCATGCAGGAAGGAGCGGAGGAAGGGAGGGGCAGGAAGGCACCCCCTAGGAGCAGCTGGGCTGCAGCAGGCGCATGGCCGCCCCTGCCCGGAGGGGCTGCTGTCACGCTGGCGTCAGTCACGCTGGCCGGCCGACGGCGCGAGGGTGAGCTCCCTTCTTCTCCACGCAGCATCGGCCTGGTGTGGCGGAGGCTGTGGTCGCCTCCCCAGGCAGCCCCCCGCAGGCAGCCACTGGCTGGCTCCAGGGCTCCTAGCTTTCCCTGGGGGTGGGGTTAGTTACAAAGGTTCCTGTGGGTCTCTGGAGAGGGGAGCGCGGCGGCCGCGTCTCATCTGAGAGCAGTCCCAGGCCCGGCCCGCCTCCGGCCCGACAGGGGACAATGTCCAGAGGTGCTGTGTGTCACCACCTGGTCTTCTAATTTGGAAGGAGTTGGAAAGGCCTTTTTGTTGATGAAAAGTTGGAAACAGTGGCGCATATCTGCAAATATCGAAAGAATAGAGATTTTGGCAAGTTACACTCAAGCCCCGCACATGTCGGTCAGCAGAGACCCAGGCGCCTGGGGAGAGGCAGGGTGGAGCACGAGAGGAGAGGAGAGGAGAGGAGCGGAGCGGAGCAGGAGCAGAGCAGGAGCAGAGCAGGAGCGGAGCAGGAGGTACGAGCAGCAGTGGTACAGTTGCACTGTGAGCAGATGCCCTGGCAGGGCCGGGATGCCCACCGCTCGATGGCAGGCTCACTCTCACTCATACACCCACTTACATGCTCACTCACTTGGGAGCTGGTCCCTCGCAGGGAGCCCAGGGTAGCTGCTGCTGCAGCAGCAGGGCAGGAAGGGAGAGCCAAGGGAGCAGCAAGGCTTCACGGGAAAGGATCACAGAGGGCACGTCGCCTAGCAGTCCCACACAGCACCTACTCTGGCTGGGGCCCTGCCAGGGCAGCATGGCCCAGACCCCAGCGCTCTGCCCCCTCTGGCCCAATGAGGAGGAAGGAGGCGTGGGAGGGGCCACTGCCTCCAGGTCCCTGACAGAAGAGTCAAGTGCAGCCTGGCCCAGCTGGGTTGGTGTAACACGGCTCCCCACCAGGTGGCCCTCGGTCAGGGGTCTGGGGGCTGTCCTCCCACTGGAGGAGGGGCGCAGGGACAAGAGAGACGAGACAAGCCCATAGAGCTGTGGGTGCCTGCAGGCACATGTCCACACCCACGGGGCAGGAAGGCTCAGAGCCAGAGCACAGGCAGGCACGGGCGCAGGGTGGGCCGTGCACGAGGTGCCGTACCCAAGGAGGCGCAGTTCTGCTGGGAGGGTGATGCCAGAAGAGCCAGGAAGAGAGTGGGCGGGGTCCCGCAGTGACCACCCCCGCCCCCCAGACAGACACAGCTTGAGATCTGCTGTTGGGGGACAGTGGACAGCAAGAAACTGCATGGGGAGCGGAAGAGAGTGAAAGGCCTCCCAGAGGGCAGGGCTGGGCCGTGATCTCGTGGGAGCAAGGGTGGCAGAGTGGGGTCACCACAGTCCAGGCAGGCGGCAGAGGGCGGGTCAGAGGCGGCAAAGCCAGGTGGCTGGCGGGTGAAGGTGGTGATGAAGCAGAGGGCAGAAGGCCCCGGGTTGCTACGGCAGGGAGGGAGGAAGATGGGGGGCCAGCGATGGTGCGGTGGGAGATGGCTGGGGCGTGATGTCGGGAACAAGCACCCGCGGAGCACCCGCAGGCTGGGGGACAGGCAAAGCCCAGTGCATCTCACGGTGCCAACAGAACAGAGGCAGGCAGGGCCCAGGCAGAGCAGCCCAGGGTGACAGCGGCGGCGGCAGCCACAGCAGCACAGCCAGCAGGCAGCCACAGCAGCACGCGAGCAGAGCAGGCGGCAGCAGGAGTGTGTGATCAGGATAGGGGCCAGAAGGCACGGAGGCCAGAGGGCCCCACTGGGCAGCCCCACACGCAGGCAGAGGCAGGTGGGGTGGCACAGGGCGGCGGGCGGCAGCAGCTGGTGTTCTCCTGAGAATCTATGGCCAGCTCACCCGCCTTGGCCTGGCCTGAGGTTCCTGGAACAGTCCAGCCCAATTCCAGCTGGAAGGGTGGTCTGAGGGTGGGCCCATGGAGTCAGAGCAGAATGGAGAGGTACTAGGGCTCTGATGCGCCTTCGTGGGAGGGCTGGCCTTCCCAAAAGAGGACACAATCGAAGCCCTGGGTTACATGAACCTTGGGGGGGGGGGGGGCAGAGAGGGTGGGCAAGACAATCCCAGGAGAACTGAAACGGGAGTAAGAGGCAGTTGGGGAGCAGCAAGGCGGGGGCAAAGACCTAGTGGTGGTGGGGGTGGTGTGTGTGTGTGCACGTGTGTGTAGCACACCCCTGCTCAGTGGTGTGAGGTGATGGGAGAAAGAGTCGGATGGGGCTTGGGGTGTGTGTGGTGTGTGTGTGTGTGCACGTGTGTGTAGCACACCCCTGCTCAGCAATGTGAGGTGATGGGAGAAAGCGTCGGATGGGGCCTGGTGTGTGTGTGTGTGGTGTGTGTAGCACACCCCTGCTCAGTGGTGTGACGTGATGGGAGAGTCAGATGGGGCCTGGGGTGTGTTTGTGGTGTGTGTGTGGTGTGTGTAGCACACCCCTGCTCAGTGGTGTGAGGTGATGGGAGAAAGAGTCGGATGGGGCTTGGGGTGTGTGGGGTGTGTGTGTGTGGTGTGTGTAGCACACCCCTGCTCAGTGGTGTGAGGTGATGGGATAAAGAGTCGGGTGGGGCCTAGGGCCCAGGGCCCAGAGCTTGGCTCTGTCTGGTGCTACCTCTGCCAACTAACCCTTTGTGGAACCCTGGGCTGGTTCTCGCTGGCTTCCAGTTCACTAGTTACTGAACCAAACACGCTGGCAAGTTCAACTAGATACGTTCGAGGACCTCTTCAGGTTGGCAAAGGAATTCCAAGATCTCAAGGAAAGAAAGGGGCTTCGTGCACAAGGTAGGTGTGTAACAGGGGTAGGGTGGGATGTGGGGTGTGGTGCGGGAGCCCCACGGCGGCTCAGCGGGGCAGTCTGAAAGTGGCTTGGGGCGTGGGTGGGGGAGACTGGGGTCCTGTGTGTGTGTGTCTGTGGTCAACAGAGGCATCACCCTGGCCTGGGGCCCCACGCACGGGGCTGGCCATTGCCCTCCTGGGCTGGAGCCCTGGCCTGACGGAGGGCGAGCCTTAGGCAGACCAGGAGGCGGGCAGGTCACGTACCGTGAAGATGTTGGAGCGCCGCTTGGATTGCTTGCGGATGGGTGTGGGGGTGGAGGAGGCAGCGATGGTCTCGATGCGCAGCTCCCGCTGGCTGATGCTTGGGGTGGAGGGGACTGAGGATGAGTAGTCGCTGAAGGCGCTGCCGCCGCCATTCGTGGCCTAAGGACAGAGAGGGCTGCTGAGTGCGGCCAAGGGGGTGGACAGGAGTGGACAGAGGAGGGCAGGGTGAGGGGGGCCTAGTCTGTGTCCAGTGGAGCTCGCTCTTTCTCGGGGGTGGCCGGCAGGCCCAGCCTAAGACGTCGGGTGGCAGAGATACGCCCAGCTTCTAAGACAATCTCAGGTGGAGAGTCAGGCACAGACCGAAGCCTGGAGGAGGCAGCAGACCCTCCTCCCAGAGGCCCTCGTGTGGGGGCTCGGGGCAACAGGGCCAGAACTCTCTGCCCCGCATCGGAGCCCAAGCAGGAGAGCGGGCAGGCTGTGGGGGCTAGGCACACAGATGTGCTAGTTCTGAATGAGGCAGCAGGTCACCCTGGACTCCCCCAAAGTCAGGGATGCGAGAGAGGGTGGTGGATGGGCAGGCGGGCAGGGTTTGGGTGCTAGAGGATGCAGTCTGCTTCAAGGCAGTGTGTGTGACGGGGAAAGGGCAGAGTGCAAGCGAGAGAGCGAGAGAGAGAGAGAGAGAGAGAGATTTGCAGCCAGTGTTAAGTTGCAGGGTAGAGAAAGAAATGCCACAGGACGGGGAACAACATGGCTGACAGCAGTCTGGGTGCTGCCCCAGGGCTCAGCACACACCCACAGCACCGGGTCACCTGCTTGCTCCTTGACTGCCCACGTGGCTTCCAACAGAGTGGAGCAAAGTGCCCTCCTTGGTCACCTCGCACTAATCTCAGTGCCCACAGGGATGCGCATGCACAGCGAGTAAATACAGCAAACACTGCCTTTTTGCCACTGGTCCTCCCCGTTCATCCTACTCAGGGCAGGGCCCCTGCTGCACAGCTGAGTCGCACCCACTCTGCTGGTTGCAGGTAGAGCTGGTCCCAGGCAGGAGAGACAGACCCATCATGCCTCCTTCCTTCTGTCCACGTGGGCACGCTTCTGAAAACCCCTGCCACGCTCTTAGAAGTCCTCCAGGGAGAGGCTCATGAGAAAGCAAGCCAGGCTGCACTCCGAAAGCAGGGGCTGCCAGCCGAGCTTTGGCAGGGCAATAGCCTTTGGCCGTGCTAGCACTGAGCAGTTGCCGACCTGGTCCTCCATCCAGCCCATGGGTTTGTAGCTTCAGAGAGAGGAGTAGGGTGGGGGCGTGTGGTTAGGCAACAAGCTGCAGGTCCACACACTGGGCCCAGGAAGCAGGCAGGTACTCAAGTGGTAGATTTGACGAAGGCTGCCAAGACCTGGCTCAAAAGTCGCCACTGTCCTTTCCTGACACCTCCCGAGGTACCAACAGCCAGCTATCGCTTTGTGGCAAGGACTGTCCCTACACACACACCTCCTCACGGCGGGGATGGTGCTTCATGGGAAGGGTCTGCCAAGCATGTCCTCCATCACATGAAGCATCAAGTCACGGGGAGTGGAGGGACCAATGGGAGGGGGGGGGGCTGTCTGGAGTTGTCAAGGCCTAGTCCTGAGCCCGAAAACAACCTTTCTCCTTTTGTCCTTCTAAGGGCGGGTTCCATGGAAAGGAGCTCCTGAGAGCTGGATAGCTGCAGCGAATAGTCACGTTTCCTCAGCAGAAGTGACTGGAGGAGCGGGGTAGCAGGAGGGGGGGCATGGGAAGCGAGGCTGCGGGTGAGGCCAGTCGTGCAGGCACCATGGGCAGGGCAGGTGGAGGTGCTGGGGGTGCAAAGACAAGGACTTCCATAGCCGATGGCGGCTGTGCACAGTGCGCGGCAAGGAAGTGCGCCTACCTGGTTGAGGTGCACAGCTGGGATGGAGGCAGTGGACACTGCGGAGTGGCTGGGTGAGTTTGGCAAGGACTTGCAGGGTCCGATGGCCAGTTGCTGCTTCTTCCGCAAGGCCACGACCTTCTGGGCCACTGCAGGGAACAGCAGCTGGTTATATCCTCCGGGGAGAAGGGTCAGTCAGCCCCGACAGAGGCCTCCCCTCGACGCCGAGCCTCACACGCCGCAGAGCTCTCCTGGCGGGATGGCCCCCGGCCCTGGCTGTCACAAGCCCCACGCCAAGTTACCGTCCTGGAAGACGCGCTCCACGTTGAGCCCGTAGGTCGCGCACGTCTCGTAGTAGGTGCAGCGCTTCAGATCTGTGGAGAGCTTCCGGGCCCTGCTGTCATCAATGACTCGGGGGTTCGCAGCACTGATGGCATCTGTTGGGGGGAAGGGGACGGTCACAGGGGGTGCATTACACAAGAATGCAACCGGGACAGTGAGAGACTCGGTGCCAGGAATGTGAGCCTTATGTCAACTGTCACCCGTACGCTGAGTGGAAATGGGCCAGCCCCGCTCATCTCTGATACCCAAGTCCTCCTTTATCATTCCTAAGAGGTGAGGGCAAGATAATCCCTACGGCCCCTCCCATCTCCAGGATAACGGGGATCACAGGATTCGGTGGGAGGAGGACAGTCCAGTGGATGTGGAGCAAGGAAGCCTTCAGATAGGGCCGGCTCCCTAAGGCTCTGTGTCTCCCTCCATCAACGCTGGAAATGGTGTGGGAGGCACTGGACGTTGCTCATGCCTGCCCACCCAGGTTTTACAGCTACCTGCTCACCTCTGTCCCCAGGTGCTTCCCTCCTCTCTGCTACCTCCCAGCCCCGGTGCCCCCCCACCCCCGATGCCCCAGGGAGGGTCCAGCCTCACCTTGCGTGCCCACCAACACCATGGGCACCTCACTGGCGTTGCGGAAGCTGCAGAGCCGAAGGAAGTAGTTGTAGACCGTCTGGAAGCTGATCTCGTCTTCCAGGCTGAACACAAACACCACGGCGTCCACCCAGGCAGCAAACTGAGGGGAAGAGCACACCCTCCGTGACCACCTTGCCTGCCTACCCAGACCAGGGAGCTCCCTCTGGCAGACCCTGTCAGGACAGCCTGCCTCCCTCCCCGCCCATACTGGGAACCTGAAGCAGGGGTGCCAGGACACAGGGGTGTCACCTGGAGCTCAGGAGGCCCTCCTTCATCTCGGATAAGCAGCAGGTAGCTTTGACCATCCACCACAATCTCCTTCTTAAACCGGCCCCCTGGGAACAAAGGCCATGGTCAGAGGTCAAATGTGGAGAGAGCCCCAGGGATCGGAGAAGTTTCCCACTAAGAGGGTGACTGATAGGAGACAGGGGCAGGGAAGGATCGAGGCTCAGAGAGCCCTGTCCACAGCAAGCCAAAGGGAAGGGGGGCAACAGAGATGCCAGCACACTCACCCTCGGGGGACTCCTCCTGGACATAGGTCCCAGTCAGATAGCGGTGCACCAGGGCTGACTTTCCACTGGACAGGTTCCCTACAATGCCCTGAGGGAGAGGCCATTGGGGAGGCATGAGGCAGAGTGAGGGCGGGGAGGGCAGGCAGGGAGCAGGGCTGAAGGTAGAGAGAGAAGAGGGAAGGTGGGGGAAAGGCCAGAGAGAGGGGTGTGCCCTGAGCTCCTCTCAGTCTGGGCCCTCCTGTCTGCTCACTCACCACTTTCAGCTCCGGCACAGAACGGCTCAGGGTCCACTCCTGGCTGTTCACAAATGAGTCTGCAGGAGAGACAGTGGGCCCATTCGGACCATCGGCGCATAGACAGACAAGCCCCCCCACCCCCGACCCCCTTAACATACACTCCCGGTGTCCAGCACCGTCCCCTTCCCAAGGACAAGGCCCGAGGACCCTGCTGTCAGGGAGACCCTAGTCCTCAGGGAGCAGCAGGAAAGTTCTGTTTTGCCAAAAGTGTAACAGAGTCCTAACAGTAAGAGGACTGTGAGGGACGCAGGCTTAACTTCCCCGGGTCTCAGGCCTGCCCCTTATCTCACTGCACCGCACCAACAGGGGAGCTAGTTCCCATCTTGAGTCACACCGGGCCTAGGTACTCTCACCCCACGCCCACCCCCAGGGGCCCAGACTTGAGACCCAGGTGAGTGGCCATCCCAGCTGGTTGTAGCCCAGACCCAAACTGGGCTGGGCACTTGGCAAGGGGGCCCGCCTCCTGTAGCGAGTAGAAACAGCTCACCTGAAGCAGGGTGGGGCCACCCACCACATTCCTGAGCCTGGGTGAAGAAGGAGGAGCACCTTACTGGCCCTGTTCTTGGGAGGGCCAGGTCGAATGGGGTGCTAGCTACCCCACCCTGCCCCGCCCTCCCACCTCAGAGTCTCTGGTGAGAAGTCAGGGCCACCCTTTCTGTCCCAGAGACCTGCCTCCCAGACCGCCCTCAGCACCTCTGCAGGCTGCCCTTGGCTTGGGCAGTGTCTGGGAAACGGAGTTGCAATGTTCCCAGAGCCCTCCAGCAGGCAGTCGGCCCATCTCCTTCGGTCTGGCCTGCGCCCTCTCTGCATGGCCAGGGGCAGCTTCCCTTCCCCAGGCGCCCTGCCAGCAACCGCTGCGTCCCAGGCACTTGCAAAGGTTAGTTCTCAAAGCCAGCTGCGGAGGGTCAGGTGTGCAGCAGAGCCTGGGAGTCTCGGTCCCCCTCTGCCACATCAGACGGTGCCAGTCCCATCCCACAGCCCTTTCTGGTGTCCTATTCCATTTTGCTGTGGATCAGAGCGCAGAGCACTGGCCTGGCCATTCTGCTACACCCCCCCCCCAACCCCCGAATTTCAAGGCCCCTCTGGCCCTGCAGTTGGGAGCCAGCCACCAGGGCAGCTCATGTCAGGCAAGCAAAGCCCCTCACTTGGGGCAGGCGCAATTAGGGCCCGCCCTCCGCCCCCGAGTCCACCATTTCCTCACAATGTCCTCAGTGTTCTAGTCTCCAGTCCTCGGGGACACCGGTCTCACGGGCCAGGCGGCGCTTACCGAGCCTGGGTGGCGGCGGGTCAGGGGCAGCGCTCTGCCCACCCAGCAGCAGCGGGGCTGCCGGGTCCCGGCGGCTCCAGAACGGCGCGGCGGGCGCAGCGCGGCGGAAGCGACTGGCCAGCAGTCTCCAAAGTCCGGCGGCGGAGCGCGGGCGACTGGCGTCCGGGCCTAGCAGGTCGCAGCGGCCCGGGCCGGCGTGCAGCGAGCTGGCATCGCCGTCGCTGCGGGTGCGCGCACGCGGGGGCCCCGGCAGCGGGCCCGCCTCGGACTCGGCGCGCCGCACCTCCTGGCCGCGGCGCAGCCGGAAGCTGAAGCTCTTGCGGAGCGCGGAGAGGCCGCCGCCGCCGCGACGCGGCGAGTCCGCGCGCCGCGCCCCGCGCAGCACCTGCCAGCGCTGGCTGCTCCACAGCGAGGCCCCGCGCAGGAAGCCCGCGCTGCCCGCCCGGCCCAGCCCCGGGCCCTGCTCGGCGCCCGCCGCGCCGGCCAGCTCCACGCGGTGCACCTCCAGGAACGTCATGCTGGCGGGCCGCGGGCGCACGGGCTCCTCGCGCCGCGGCCGGGCGCGCCAGGGCGGCGCGGGCTCGGGCGGCTCGCGTTGCTCCGACTGTCCGCGGCGGTTGGGGCGCGGGCGCAGCAGGCCGAGCAGCAGGCTCCGGGCGCCAGAGCCGCCGGCCGGGCACTCGCTCCGCGGCCGGGCCTGGGCGCTGTGCAGGTCCAACGAGTCGCAGAGGCTGAGCGCGCGGCGGCAGGCGGAGGGCCGCTCCCCTGGGCAGCTGTCAGGCGGCGGCCAGCCGCGATCCATGCTCAGGGCCGGGGAAGGGCGGCCGGGCCCATGGCAAAGGGCGCGGGGCTCTGCCCAGGCTAGGCCACGGCTGGCCCGTGCGGATCTCGGGGCTCCGGGGCGTCTGGCCAGCGGAGCCCCTCGGCTCCTGGCTCCTCCACCTCTCTGCGGCAAGCCCAGACCTGGAGAGGCCGGGAGCCAGCCCAGGAAGGAGAGAGAGGTGGCAAGCCTGGTCTGGAACACCTTGGAACGGTGGCTGGGGAGTCAGCCAGCCGGCCGGGCAGCCCCCGGAGCCCTCAGAAAACAGGAAATTCCAGCCCTGAGCTCCTCCTAAGACTGGGGCAAGTAGGTGAGGAGCTGTCATTAGGCACAGGTCCAATAAAGAACCGTCCTCCAGAACACCACACACTAGGCCCTGGTTTTGGAGAAAGTGGAAGTACAGCTAGAAGGTGAGTCGTGAAGGCAGCCATCCCTGATGAGGAGTTTCGAGGAATTTGGGGAAGGACCCCAGAAGCATGCCTTACAAGATCCTTCTTAGCAGTGAGCAATTGAGTTTGCTTCCCGCATCCAGGCCATTTAGGAAGCAAGCCCCCTTGCTATCTCTGGCCCCCAGTCTCCTCATCTGTAAAAGGGGTGCCTGAATGGGGGTGGTCGTCCCACTTTAGATAATCATCTGCTCAGCCACTGTGAGAAATGGAAACTTGCCAAGACAGAGAACTGCTCAATGCGACCTCAGGATGCAGCTAATGACAGGCATCTTTTCCTTTGGAGATGATAAAAGATACGTTATCTGTCGGGCCTGGGTTAAGCATCCTGCCAAAGGGCAGGAAAAAAACCAAAGATAACATGCCCAACTGGACCAACCAACAGCTGTGATGAATACTCACTTCTGAGTCCCCGAGCCTATGGTTTCCTGAAACACAAAGCACGGAGCTCTCCTCGTCACAGGGCTGCAGGTTACACCGGGCACTCCGGCCACTCCACAGCCCACCCCGGGATGGAGCAGGAAACCCCATGCTTGACTGACACTGCATTTGGAACACCAGCCATCTCCTGAGGCCCTGGAGATTAATCCGCTTTTCATACCTCACAAAATGAGACATCATCACACTGCCTTCTACCCTGGAAGCCAAGCAGGAGGAACCAATTTCATTTCGGGAGTGGCAGCGGGATGAGGGGTCTTGCATTTTCCTTTACAGGACCTACACTCCCATAATGCTTCCTCTCCTAATCAAACCCAGTACTGGGGTCCTGGAAGCGTTAGAATTCCTGCTCCAGGTCAGAAGCTCACGGCTATCAGAGCGGCACATTCCGGAGGGGGTTGGGGTAGGAGAATACTTATGGAAGGCTGGGCTGAGGTAGGCAGCAGGAGTGAGGGTTGGAAACCCACAAGTCCTGGTCTGGATCCCATGGGCCTGGAGAGGCCCTGGGGTCAACTTCCTACATTTTCCGGGACTAGTTATTAATCGTGGTGAGGTCACTTTTCTCTTTGGGATAGATATTCCCCACATAAGAAATGGTTCCGCAGACGGGTCCTTGGGTAGGCGTGAAGTTAAAGAATACGCTCCCGGCTTCTGCTGACCAGTTTCACTAAGCTGCAGGTAAGGAAATGGTCTTCATAGATGCCTGCCTAATTGTGCTCTCTTACACACACACACACACACACACACACACACACACGGAATGAATGACTTCTCCCAAGGAATCGAGTCTGCTCATTCACAAGCCTGATTCTTTGTAAGCCTAAGGGACTAAGAGAAGGCAACGGGCATGGTGCATGGCTCCAGCCTGGTAGCTGGGCTCGCTTTCCTCCTCCGGCCACTCTGGGTGGCACCACAGCAGGATGGTGCACAGGAAAAGGGGCCCAGCCGTAGACATGTACATACAAGTACACACACACAGGATCTGGGGGGAAAGCAGGCTGCAGTGCACGGGTGTGGCGGTGAGAAAACAGCTACTCTCAGGGGCCACACTCAGCATCAGTCCAGGCACAAGGCTCAGTCAGCTGGGATCAGTTGCCAAACTTGAAGAGGTTCCTCTTCTTCCTACCCCGCCCCCCAAACCTTTTCTGTCCTGGAGGATCAACAAACATGACAGAAAGCCAGGCAGAGACCCCCACAGAAGAAAAGCACAAACCTATTTCCTCCTTTGGCATCAGTCCCAGGTGAGCGACTACGTATGGGGGCTCCTTTCTGGCTACAGTCCCAAGTCCCCCACTGTCAGGCTGTAGGGCACAGCCCTTTCTATACTCTCAGGCTGGTCCACAGAGGGCTTGAGCTGCCAGCAGCAGCAACACACCAATTAACCTCTAAATTCTATCCCCCAACCTACTCCATGCCCAGCATGCGTCATCGTAATAAACGGCTCATTGTCAACTACTTAGTAGCTCACGCCAAAGCCCTAGGAGGCGGCTTTCTAGTCTAATCGCTGTAGTCTCCGCTACCCCACCTCCAGCCTACACATTAGTCCTGTTGGCTTCACCTCCTCAAGTATCCCGAGCCCCCCTTTTCCTCCCCAAGAGGAGGCACACCTTCCCCTGCCTCACTGCTTTATTGATTTCCTAGCAGGCTCCCGGATTCCACCCTTCCTCACCCAGATTCCCAGCAATCTGTCATTTTTCCAACAGTGACTTTAAAACCACAATCAGCTTCTCCCTTCCCAGCCAAAGCCCTCTAGTGGCTTCCAGTGGATGCAGAATTAGGCTTCCCAGAATCTCGGCTCCACAACCCACTGCCATCTGCCGGTCCAGTTGCAAGCAGGTCCAGCTTCTGCATGCCCCCTGCCCCACCCTCCAGCCCCCACATTTGTCTGCCCTCTGACACCACTCGGACCCTAACAACCGTGGCACCGCCTGCCCATGTGAGGCCAGTGCTCAGGTGGCCAGGGTCATAGTTGGCCTCTGCCCTGTTGGCTGTGTGACCGGCAGCCACTTCCCAAGGCACCCCTCCCAGCCACAGTGGCCACAGGGTAAGCACTGGGACCACCAGGGCCTCGGCAGAGTTAAGAGAGAACCACGTGGACACAGGTCCAGTTCCGTGACACCAGAGCTCTGGCTGGGCACCCCGAGTCGAGGTCCCCACCTTAGGCTCATCTCCCAGACCTCAGAGCTACAGTGGACTGCAGGTCCTTAGGGCCCATTGTGGATCATGATTTTTCTCTTTAAAAAAAGTCAGATAAACGTTATGAACGCTGCAGGACGGGAAAGCAAGGCCCCCAAGCAGGGCTGGCTGGCTGGTTCTTAGGAGGCTTCCAGAGTGCTTACATCGGCCCGGGTGCCAGGTTAAGAACTCACACTTGCTCCTACCTCTCACTGAACAGCTAAAGTTCCGGGCACCAGAGAAGGGACAAGGCTTGCTCAGGGCTAGTCAGGGCAGAGACTCCATTACAGGCAGAGCCAGCCCCCCCACACACACACCGCCCCATCCCCAGGCCAGTGTCCAGTCACAACGTTCCTCACTCCCTGGGCACCGTTTGGGGAGCTCTGAATCCTGGCGGGGCGGGGTGATTACACATTGGGCTGCTAAGCACCAGGTCAGCGGTTCAAAGGCATCAGCTGCTCCGAGGGAGAGAGTCGAGGCTTCCTATTCCCATGCAGAGTACACTCTCGGAAACCCACGGGGGCAGTCCTACCCCGGCCCACAGGGTGGTTACCAGCCCAAATCCACTGGATGGCAGTGGATTTGGGTTTTGCGGTGAAGTCCCAGCACTGCCGGGGGTGGTAGAGCAGTCCAGAGCAGACGGAGGCCCTCTCCTCTCCCACCAGGGGTTGCAGATTCCTAAACTCCTCAGCTGACGCCCAGAAGGCCTGCAGTTACACTCAATGCGTGAGAAGCACCCACTTCCCCCGTACCTTCTGATGCCTACTGATCCTGGGAACACTGTCCTTGTTCCCCAGGTCCAGGGTGGCTGAGCCCCTGCGGGGTATGGGTGGGAGCAGGGGCAGCCAGGGCAAGACAGAGGATGGGAAAGTCGAGACCGTGGGTCAACAGTGGTGGTGAAGACCCACCCTGGTTCTGCAATCGCTTGTAGAACCAGCCCTGCTACTTGACTGCTGGATCCTGGCTTTTCTTTTTCTCCTGGATTCCGTTCTGTCAAAGAACTCTGCTAGGAACCTCAGTGGGCTCCGGAGACCCATGGGCAAGACTCAGGCCCACTCCTCTGCTCCCCACGTACCTCCTGACCCTGGAGGTGGCCTGAGTCCCGACAACGTGTGGGCCCCAGGTGCACGGGCCAGGGCTAACTGCTACGCACGGTGCGGTTACACCAGCATCATCCACACCTCACACCGGGCCTGAGCCAGAACAGAGCTTTCAGTAAGCACACTCCTAGCCCCACTGCCTTCTGGGCCCAATGTTGACAGGTTCCTGCACTTCTCACATTTGTAAATGGTGCGTTCTTCCTCTGAAACTGAACCTTCAGTCCAGCTTACGTCAAATGAACCCAAACCTGCTTCCTTCAGCCTAATGGCCTTCTGAAGTGCACTGTGCTTCTGAGCTCCTCCCTGCCATTAGCAGTGGCGGCACTTCCACTTATCTCAGTTTTACAAAAATGAGGTGATTTCATATGCAGATAAAATGCAGCCAGACAGTTGTACGCCCTGCAGCGCCCAGCTGGAGGGCGAGGTTATTGGGCTGGGGGGCTGGTAGGTGGTGCTGCCCACCCAGAGCTCAGCCGGGGGCTACCCTGGGCTCAAATCTAGATGCACAGACGCAGGTCTCAGTAAGGGGGTGGGGGTGCTGCCAACAAAAGGCTCAGGGTGCTTAAGCTTCACACCCCAAACTCGGTGCCCTCGAGTCAATGCCAACTTACAGCGACCCCTGTGGGTAATAAAAACACATGTATTTCCCTTACAGACTTCCAAAGCGGGGCAGCTAACTCTCCGGGGGGCCAGGAGTGGGGTGCGGGGCGGCGGCATGTATGTCTCCACTCAGATCGAGAGCTTAGCTGTCTCAGTCAACGTACTGACATTCAGACCGTGCCCTCAGAAGCTGTTGACAGGTTCTCTATAGAAGGAAACACGGGCCTCGAGTGAAGGCCAGCCAAGACACACATCACTAGGCAAGCGTAGTGAGCACACCTTAATGTAAGGCTCCTCAGTCTGCACCTGCCTGCTCCCTGAGGTGCCGGGGCCTCTCCTTGCCGCACATGCGCAGCAAATCCTGTCTTTGCTGGCCAACCAATTCTCTAGCACCCCTTCCCTTAGCCAACGGGACTAGGCTTGGCAGCACATACTGCTGCTGGGGTGCACAGTGACCCCCCGACTCCAACCGCAGCCCCTGGGGAAGCACCAACCACAAGGCCACCTGTGGTGCCCACGCCAGAGGCCACCCCATCACAACAGGGACTCACTGGACAGGACAGCTACCACTTTGGGCCCTTCACACAGAGCTGCCAGTTGAGTCCTCACACGAACCCTCTGGGAAAGGCAGCCTCTCTCTCCGTTTTCCAGATGAGGAAGGTGAAGAACAGAGGCCCAGTAACGTGCCTGGGGCTCCAAGCCAGCAGCGGAAGCTGGATCTGGGCCCTGGCTGTCTAGTAAGAGTCCTTGGTCTCCAGTGCTCTGGGCAGCTTCCCTGGCTTGGAGAACTTGGAAAACAAGACGCCTCTAGCCTCTGAACTCCCTCCCCCACCTCACACACCTTTCCTGGCCGCCTTCTGAGGCTCCGCCTCCCTGATTTTTATCAAGACAATCCCCCCAGCCCCCTCTCCCCAGGTCCTGGGACAGGTGATGTGACAGGGACTGAAGGAGCTGCTGTCCCTCCAAGGGACAGTGCTGTTTACAGAGGAGGATGCACCATGGTGCCCTGGAGACGTGAACCTTCAAGGAAAGGGCCTGGCAGGTAGAGGGAAGTAAGGCCCAGGACCCCGCGTGGGGAGAGAGGAGTGAGTGCACACGGCCTCTGTCCTCCTTGAGCGCAGCCACTTTCCCCAGAGAAGACCATGAGCTTCCGGACCCAGAATACTCCACCAGTTCCTCTCTGCTGCCCACCTCCCACCCCAGGACCCCTCCTCGCCCCAGGGGCAGTCTCTCAACGCACCTGTGAGCTGTTCATGGCTTCACTGCTTCTTCCATTCAAGGGCACACAGGCTGGCCTGCCAGGCCTAGACACAATGTCACCTTGAGCTCTCCAGAGGGCAAAAGGGCAGGTCATCTTGGGCACATGGCCACCCCCAGGTGGCTTGGCTTTGTAATTTCCCTCTTAAACACCCAATTGTTTCCCAGCCCCTGGGCTTTTTTACATCATAGCGCAGATGAGCATCAGAATCAGAACCTTGCAAAACTGGGGGCTACATTTTAGGTTTTCACTTTCATTCCACTTTTTGATCTGTCTCCAAGGAGCCCTGGTGACGCAGTTGGTTAAGTGTTGGGCTACTAAGGACAAGGTTGGCATTTCAAACCCACCAGCTGCTCTTCAGGGGAGAGACGAGGCTGTTTGTTCCTGCCATGGCTTAGACTCTTGGAAACCCCAAGAGGCAAGTCTATTCTCTCCTACAGGGTGTCGCCGAGTCAGACTGAACTTGATGGCAGTGGGTATGGGTTGATCTGTCTCCAGTGTGACCACTTGCTGTCCTGTGAGCCCATGGCAGCCCTCAGTCAGAGAACCCATTTAAAGGCATCTGGATATCATGGACTTGAGGCCAGTGCCTTGCCCTTCAGAGTTGGAGAGTCTGGGTAGAGTCTCTCCAGGCAGGGCCAGCACCCCTGGGTCACGTGACTTGGGTAGGTTCCTGGTGATGTGCTCCTGGACTGGACAGGATGAATGGTTAGAATCCTGGAAGATGCCCTGGACCAGAATAAGGAGACCGGAACTCACTCTGGACTGGTAGCTGACTGTGGCCTTCTCTGGGTCTCAGGGCCAGGGGGTCTCCAAAGCCATTTTGTGCAGTACTCTCCTTTGAGAACCTATCCTCCAGGTCAAAACCAGGGACTGAGAGACAGCCAGGACCCCTACTCAGACAACAATGGGGGCCAGGCCTCAGGTCTACCCAGCACCAACTCTCCTTAACCACCTCAGCCCAACAGGCCTCCCCCCTCTACCTGTACACACCCACCTTATCATTTTTCTAAAACATACATTCCCTTACATCTTTAACCACTGACTAATCGATGTTACTTTTATAAAACTCAGTAGAAAAGATGCCCAAGACTGTTCTGGGTGAGAAGCCGCAGGAAGGCCGGTGAAGGGCAGGCTGTCTTCATTGAGCCGCCCAGTCCCACCACAAAGCGGCCCGCCCACCTGGGCAAACAAGGTTTGAGCACGGATTCACAGTAATCTTCAGACTCTGGGTGCGGCACAAAAGAAGACAGGGGATGCCTTGCCAATCACTGATTTTGGTATAATGATGCACATCCCAGCCACCGTGCAGTCCATCCGTTCATATTTGGTCTTTGCCATTCCCACCAAACGACTGGGTGGGACCTTGCAGATTAGTTCATTTCTTCTTCCCCTAATGGGTTTAGGCAGGAAAAGGTAGGGGAAGACGCTGGCACGATTACAGGGTTACATGGTGAGTGGCAGGGTTGCGAATGTATAGACCTGTGGATCTGGTCAGTTTGCGATTCACCTGGGTTTGAAATGAGCGGTGGCTCAGAAGCAGGAAGGGGGGATCTCACTGCCATCGAAAACTGACGGTGGCAGCGCACCCCACGTTAGAGGTGATTTAGCCATGGGAGGGGAAATGCTCTACAACGGAGGTGGCAGTGATTGTACAATTCTCCTCGGGATGGCTCAACTACTGAATTGCATGATATGTAAATTATGTGCCAATAAAACTTGGGGGAGGGATTAATTAAATTAAAAAAAAAAAAAAAAGGAAGAGTCAAGGTAGAAGGCTGAACCTCCTCACACAGGAGACAGAGAGCTCTGACAGGCCGACAGAGCGAGGAAAGAGGAGTGTCTCCAGGCAGGCTGGCTAACAGAGCTCAGACTCCATTCCCGTCAAGGTGACCCTGAAGGACAGAGCAGAACTGCTCCTGTGAGTTTCTGACACTGTCACTCTTTCTTTTCTTTCTCTCTCTTTCTCTTTCTTTGTTTCTTCCCTTGCCATCAGGCCGCTTTCAAAATGACCCATGGACCAGCTGGCGTCCCCTTTTTGTGTCCTTCAGGCTGAGTCTTGGAGGCAGAAGAAGATCATGAGCCAATCACCATCATGATGAGACATACACTCACAGGCACATCTCAAGCTGTGCTGGCCTCCAAGGTGAAGGTCCGCATGCCCACCACTATGACAATGGCTTTCGCTCCATTGAACAGGCTCGTTCGTTATCTTTGCCAACATTTGCAGAGGTGATGGGTTGTTTTTTTTTTCTGTATTCCTTCGTTGAGATCCGCGTTAATTGTGCTGAGTCCTGGTCCAGACTATACGGGTGTGTTTCAGCATCGTTTGTTTACAAAGACATGAAACACATGCAATGACGCCAAATGCAGGAAGATCACAGGCCAGCGGGTAGGAAGTCTTGTGAATCCAGTGGCGGTAGAAGCATCTCAGCACTGGCAGGGGTCTCCATGTGGCTTCTCCAGCTGCAAGGCTCTGGCTGCGAGGCTCTGGCTGCCATCGGCCTGTCTCCATGTGACTTGTGAATAAGAATGTCTCGCAGGGAGTGAGCCGAAACTGTAACTCTTTAAGGAAGTCAAAAGCCTCATCTTTCTCCCTTGGAGTGACTGGTGGTTTTGAACAGCTGACCTCGCAGTTAGCAGCCAAACACATAACCACAAAGCCACCAAGGAGCTCACTCATGGAGCTGGAGCTGAGCAGTTGGGACTGACAGGTATGAGAGAGCGGCGTGCCCCGCGGGCACTTACCTATGCAAACACTGCTGGAGAGCAGTCCATGTGGCAGAGAAGCCAGGAAGCAGGGAGGCCTGCCTGCAGGCACAGGTGAGAAGAGAACTGTATCCTGAGCATTTCTGACCCTAAATTGTAACTTGGAAACGTCCTTACTAAACTCCATAATTGGGAGTATTGTCTGGGAGTTTTGTGTGGTTATTGCCAGGAATAATTCAACCCAGCAGTCAGAAAGCGCACATGGAGGGCTGACTGCCGTCGGAACCGGGAAGACTGGCGTGTGGACTTGTGTCCTCACAGGAATCGACTTTGGGCCGATGAAGAGCTGGATTCTCCTTCACCCTTGTGAAATCAGAGGAGATCGGATGCAGTCCACCTCTGCCCGCAACACCAATTTTTACCATTAACACACTCAGAGACACGCTCCAGGGCGGTCTATGACACCCTTCCTGCCACGGTATGCATCCCCTTCTTTTACAATGAAGCTTCCCTGGACAGACTTGCCTCTGTCATTTCACCAAGTCTGCTCTGGCTGGTTGACACCTGAGGACACCAGGTCACCTGACGACCGGGTACTGTTGGGGAAACCCTCAGCAGCAGGTGCAGCCCACGCCCCTTCCTCCCTGTCCTCAAATGGAATAGAAAGGCGTCATCAGTCACCGACCACTGCCCTCTGCAGGCCCTGGGGCGGCTTCCCTCCTTCTTTTCCAATCTTTCCTTCCTCTTTTAACTGTGGGACGAATTGGAGAGGCCTCCAAAAACTCGTTGGAAAACTCTTATTTTTTCAATTCCACTTTTCCGTGAATCTTTTCTTGAAGCCATTGCATCTGTACGACAACATGCCTGATTCGACATTCTTACACGTACAGATCGGTGACGTCAACTGCACCCACAGGTTGGGCAATCACCACAATGAACTATGTTTGGATGATTTCCATCTGTCCCAACAGCACCTCAGCACTGCTTTGGCTGTAACTCCATTTCCTTCTCGGGGCGCCCGGGGTCAGAATGCACTCAGTGGCAGTGAGCCTGGCTTTGCCCCCGCCTAGGAAATTTGGTTTACTTTAGAATCTGCATCACACAGTGGCGTCATTTGACATAGGATGGATTCGTTTCACTCGGCACGGTGGTTTCAAGGTCCATCCATGTTGAGTCCCGGATCAGGGCTTTCTTCCTCATGGCTGAGTAATAATACTCCATTGATGCCCATGCATGTTCTGTTTGCCCATGCACCTACGGATGGGCAGTTAGCGGGTTCTGTGACTGGTGCTGCAATGAACGGTGATACCGGAGGTATGTTTGAGTCCTTGCTTTCAAGACCTTAGGACTGGAAGTGCTGGTCAGGGGGTAGTGTTAGGCGTTTCTTTCTGAGGGGCTGCCAAACCATTTTCCACAGTGGCTGCGCCATTTACAACCCACCAGTTTGTACCAGGGTTCCGATTTCCTTGACATCCTTACCAGGACATGTCAAAAACACATCACTGAAACCACCACATCACCAGTAATGAGTAACGGTGAGCAACTGCACGTTCATTCTGTGAAGTGAGCTCTCAAAAGGAACACGGCGGGGCTCAAAAGCAAAGCGTGTGAATGCTTACTGTTAACAGATAACGCCTGACTGCCTTTCCAAACAGGTGGTCCTAGTTCACGCCCTCATCCCCCACGGGGAAGACCTCCACCAGCATCAGAAGTGACTGGCTAGCAGTTTGCTGCTCGCACAGGGGAGCTCTGCTCCGCGCTCCCTGATTGGCATTTCCATGAAGACCAGTAAGGCTGGGCTTCTCTGGTTCTTCCATAACTTGAGTTTCCTCTTCTCTTGTCTCGTCCTACTCTTTGTCTGTTTTTCTCTTGGATTTAAAAAATCTTTTTCCCCCTAGTTATTTGTGGAAATTCTATATGTTGTTTCAGGGTACAAAGGAAACCTCAAATCTCAAATATAATTTACAGAGAGCAGGAAAAGACAAGCCAGAGGCAGATTATCTGAATGAGGGAGCCCATCAGCAAGAAGTCATCATGGAGGGCTTATCGAGAATCGGAGATTTCAAGAGGACAGGAGTGACAAGACTGTCGCAGAAGCATGACTGGCTGCAGATCAATACAGCACAGCCAGCGGCAGGGGGACTGCAGAAATGGGAGTGGGATCATGACTGGGACACATATATTATGGTAGACAGAAGAGCTTACAGGATTGGTCCAGGGCCTTCCATGACTTTGCCTACTATTCGATTCCCCTAACCGGTGCCCTAAAGGGGACAGCCCTTCCTGGGCTGGTTAGGGGGGCTCTAGTAACCCCCTCTAATGCGCTCTGCCTGAGGGCAAGATTGTTCACTGTCCTGGTTAATGGCCAGGAGGAATTCCATGGAGACTTAACCCATATGGGGACTCAGCAAGCGGATTTGGGGCTTTCAGTTATCCAGCGCCTTCTGCAAACTTTTAAATTTAAACTCCAGTACAACCCATGAAGTATATTAACTGTTTATGGGACATAGACATAGAGTGTACGCGAATTCTCCCACTCTATCTTTTGCCATACAAAAATGTCCTTTGATCTGTTATTTAATGTGTTCACCTTCTAATCGATTCTAACATTTGAGCCACAGCAACAAACACCCCGTGAGCCGAAAGTGACAGCACGCACGCCGAGCAATGAGGCCGAGTGGAGAGGAGGTGCTGTGGAAGGAGAACGGCAGCGGCTGTTTGAGAAGGACTACACCACGTGGTGGTGCCAGAACAACGGAACCAACGTGCCCCGCGGAGCAGCCGCTACTCACTGGGCTGCTCAGGCACCGTCGGCAGTTTGAACCCACCCAGGAGCTCCGGAGGGAAGGCAACAGGCTTTCTACTCCTGTGAACAGTCACAGTCTCCAGAAAGTCATGGAGGCAGCTCTGCTCTGCCCTCTCGGCTTGCTGTGAGGTACAATTGACTCAATGGTGATGAGGTTGGGTTTTTGGGGGAGGGGAGGATGGAAATAATTTGGGCAAGGATTCACCACGAGGTGCAAGGCTGTTGGGGAATACTTCATTTCCACGAGGCCCAGTACTACCTCATAGCTCACTTACCAACCAGGTGAATGAAAGGAGCATTTATGTCACAAAGCAGGACCTGATGGGACGCTGTAGGAAGTACATCTGCCAGACACGCTGATCTGGAGGTGACTCGGCCTCGAGACCTCACTCCCAGTCAGGGGGAGCAGGAGGCATGAAGGAGCCCATTCAACGACACCCCAAAACAGGGAACAGGGGCATCTCACCAGAAAGTGGCCCTGCTTTTTCAGGAGGTCTACATCATGGGGGAAATTACTGTATCCAACCCATATTCTAGATCAAAAGATGCTATGAGACCACTGTTCCTGCTCTTAGGTGTGAGACTGGGATGGCAGTTACAAAGACGCACGTGTCCATAATCAGGAAATGCTGCCGTGGGGCTGGGGGTGGGGCGAGTGCCAACCTGTCTACTGCTGGGACAACCATTCCTACAAATGGGGGAGGACCCAAATTACTTGAAATGATAATAAAAATTTATAAGGGGGATGTGGGGACAGGAGGGGATGAAGGGTGAACCGGTCGCAATTATCAACAAAAAAACCACACACACGCTTCCGGTCCCTGGCATTCCGGGAGCTGCAGGCGTCGGTGCAGGCATGGCCAAATCCAAGAACCACACCACGCACAACCAATCCCGGAAATGGCACAGAAACGGCATCAAAAAACCCCGGTCACAACGATACGAATCTCTTAAGGGGGTGGACCCCAAGTTCCTGAGGAACATGCGCTTCCCAAGAAGCACAACAAGAAGGGCCTGAAGAAAATGCAGGCCAACAACACCAAGGCTGCGGCTGCTCGCGCCGAGGCCATCTTGTGAAGCCCACAGAGGTCAAGGCCAAGATCCCAATGGGCGTCAACCGCGAGCTCAGCCGACTGGCCTACACTGCCCACCCCAAGCTTGGCAAGCGGGCTCGGGCACGTATTGCCAAGGATCTGAGGTTCTGCCGGCCCAAGGCCAAGGCACAAAGCAAGGCTGATGCTCCAGCCAAGGTCACGACTCCAGCAAAAGCTCCCAAAGGCGCCCCTGCCCCAGCTCAAGCTCCCAAAGGCTCCCAGGCTCCCACAACGTAGAGTTCTCTGTGAGGGCGAGAGGGACTGGTGTGAGCCCTGGGCTGCCGCCTGCATGGCGCTGGTGTCTTCTTGTGCTGTTTGTTGTACAAATAAACCCACGTGGCGCTGTAAAAAAAAACAAACCCACACACACATCCAGGTGGACGAGCAACAGATGCCATGGGGGACGGGAGACAGCAGTGGGTGTAAGATATGAAAATATGAATAATTTATAATTTATCAAGGGGCCAGGAGGGTGGGGGAAGGGAAAAAGAGGAGTTGATACCAAGGGCTCAATAGAAAGTAAATGTCTAGAAAAGAATGATGGCAACCTATGTATAAATATGTCTGATACAACTGATGTATGAACTGCTATAAGAGTGGCAACAGCCACTGATAAAATGATCTTTTAAAAAATAAAAGGGGCGGAGAGCAAATGCTTTGAGAATGACTGGGGCAGGGAATGTGCAGATGTGCTTTATACAATTGATGTGTGTATATGTATGGATTGTGATAAGAGTTGTATGAGCCCCTAATAAAATGTTGGATTAAAAAAAAATAAATAAATAAAAGGAAAAAATAATTTCCCCCCAAAGTTGTAGTTTTTTGATATCAACATTTTCCAAATAAAATTCTGGGAAGATGGTGGTGTAAGTGGCCTAGGCCCTGACTCTCCCCAAACCTCCAGTGAGAACTACAGCTAGAAACACATGCTTGGTCCTGTGGGTCAGAGGCCAGCAGTGTCAACCTGCAGGTGGACACGAGTCAGGGAGTGAGGAAAGGCACATTGAATAAGGCTTGTCCCAGTGTCCCTGCCCTTCCCACAGCTGGGAAGGAGCCCATCCCCCACCCCACCCCACCAACAATGTTCGGTGCCAGATCGGTAAGACTGCCTTGATATGTTAAAGGCAATAACCAAAAAAATAAAAGCGTGGGGGCGGGGTGGGGTGGGGGCGCAACAGGGTATATATAAATCCCAAACCCTCGTGAGACTCGGCTTCTTGGTTTGGAGCTTCAAGATCACATCGTCATGGGGCACTAACATGTGCAGTGTCTCTGCTCTAGCTCAGTGCCGGGGTCTTAAGAACTTGCAAGTGGCCATCGGAGACACAACAATTAGTCCCCATTTTCCTGGAGCGGCAGGGGAAGGAGAACCGGAACAGGAAGTATGGAACATGTGGCACCTGCACCGTGAACAGCTGCTTCTTTTGCCAGGACACCACACAGCAGGAGGCCCGCTGGACATTTTGACCAGAGCCTCCATGGCAGAAGGCAGCTCGCAGGCGGGGACCGCTCACATGCTCGAGACTTGGAGTGAGCCCCTGAAACGACCACACCGAGATACTCCTTAAACCCTAAACCAACTCTTTTAATTTGCTGAGATCAAGTTGACAACAGCAACTGCGAGGTTAGACAAGCCCCTTGGAAGGCAGTGAACTGAAGGGACGTGGGAGAGAACACCAGGAAGGTCAACGACGTGCCTGGGCGGCCGCCCTATGCCTGTGACAGAGCCCGATGGAGCACGTTTGCTGCACAGGTTCTCAGCAACAGCACAGAAGGACAAGGCTCCTTGGCAGGGTCCCTGCAGGCTGTCCCATCTCCTGCCACCCCAATGCTTACCCCACCCCCCCGGGTGGCACAAATGAAAGCCTGTCTGTCCTCCCCCTGTCCTCAGGGCACCCTCAGAGCAGGGGAGAGAAGCTCCCATGGGGGCTGATGGCAGCACCCACCAACATGGGCTTTCTCACAGAGGGAGAAAAAAATGTGGCCACAGAAGTTCCCCCAGAGAGGTGCAGGTATAACCAGAGAAGAAGAGTGCGCTCTCTGGTGGACAGATGTGTCAGTGCATGCTCCCACGACACTGAAAGGCCACACTGGCCATCAGGACTTGAAAAGAAGAGTGGAAACAGAGGGAGATGGGGGTCTCATCGAGAAGGAAAGATGATGGTCACCAAAATCTGAAGGCTCTGCCTACAATTTTCCTGCAAAAAGAAATACTATTAAAAAACCCAGAATATGAAGGAGAAATGATAACGCTAATATCCTGTAAAAGTGTAATATCCCAGCTTCAGAACACACACACACACACACACACACAGAGAAAGGCCCACTACAAGTGGACATCACGGGGAAAGAGAAGCGCTCATGCAATGAGAGCTACAGGTTGACCGAATGCAGCGTTGCCAAGAGATAGCGCCGAGAGGAGTCGGTGGAAGGTCAAACAGACGGTGCGACAGGAGGAAAGTAAACAGAAACAGAGCAAAGAACTAGCAGGCAAAAGACATTTCTAGAGGTACAAATATAGGCATGCACACATGTAAACATATCAATATATCAATAAGGATATAGGTCTACGTACATATATTTAAATATTGAGTATTAATGTAGCAGACAGGCATGGGGCGCTACTCAAGTCCTCCCTCAACACAAGAACACTTTGTTCTAATAACCTGGCATTCTGTGGCGCTCACCTTGTCAACACACTTGCTGAAGTCAAAATGGGTGAGTGCATAGGCAAATGTGTTGAAGAATGCTGATGGTGCCCAGCTATCAAGAGATATAGCAGCCGGGGTCTTAAAGGGTCTTAAAGGCTTGAAGTTAAACAAGCATCTAGCAGAGAAGCAACAAGCCCACATGGAAGAAGCACACCAGCCTGTGTGATCCTGAGGTATCAGTGGGATCAGGTAACAGGCATCAGAGGACCCCAAACAAACAAATATATTGATGCAAATGATGGGGGTTGGAGAGGAGACCCAAAGCCTATCTATAGACAATTGGACATCCTCTCACAGAAGGGTCACAGGAAGGAACAAGTCAGCCAGGGTGCAGTATAGCACCCATGGAACACACAACATTTCTCTAGTTCTTTAATGCTTCCTCCACACCCCCACACCCCACTATCATGACCACAGTTCTACCTCACAAACCCAGCTAGACCAGAACATGCACAATGGTACAGATAAGAGCCCTGGACACACAGACTCCTGAACAGATAATCCCCTCAGGAAAAGAAATGGGAGTAGTGATACCATGAGGGTGGGGGGCAGGGTGAGGAGGGAAGGGGGAGAAATGGGGAACCGTCTACAATGATCGAGGTATAACCCACCCCCCCTGTGGGACGAACAACAGAAATGTTGGTGATGGGAGACAGTAGACATATAAGAGATAAAAATAATAATAATTTGTAATTTACCAGCGGCCCATGAGAGACGGAGGGTGGGGAAGAAAGGGAAAAAAGAACTGATACCAAGGGCTCAAGGAGAAAACAAATGTTTTGAAAATGATGATGGCAACATATGTACAAACGAGTTTGATACAATTGATGTATGGATTGTTATAAGAGCTGGAAGAGCTCCCAATAAAAGGAATTATTAAATTTTTAAAAAAGATAAAATATTACAAAACACTGCAAGCAACTACAAAAAAAGAAGTTGTTAGGTGCCACCAAGTCAGTTTCAAAAATAGATAAATGTAAAAGTCAGTCCCCAGTCCTAGCAGCCCTAGCACAGAGACCCTGCCTGCTCCCGACGGTCCTTACAGCTGTCATGTTTGGATCCATAGTCACCGCCACTGTGCGATCCCTCGCCCCTGTTTTGCTGACCCCTGACTTTGCCACGCATGAGGTCACAGATCCACAGCACGTGAGGTGAAGTCCCACCTTCCTCACCTCTCGGGCACATTCCGGCTGCCCTTCTTTCAAGGCGGCTTGGTTTGGTCTAGAAGAGGGCCTTCCATGACCCGGAGTACTTCAGAGAGTGAAATGTCCATACTGCCAGGGGCAATCTACGAGAGGAGGCAATTCCAACATAAATCCCATCATGACTTACCGAAATGGAGAAACGGAGGACTAACTTTACATGGAAATGAAAGAGGCCTTTCAGGGCCAAAGCACTACCTAGGAAGAACAAAGTAGGAGGATGTACAACCCCTGGTATCAAAATATACGACACAGCCACCGCAGTCGAAACAGCCCCTTTTGTTCCCTGACAGATACATCAACCAGGGGAATAGAATTAAGAACCCAGAAAAAAATGCACCCATTTATGAACAACCAATCTTCAACAAAAGATCAAAATTCATACAGTGGGGGCAGAAACAGTCTCTTTAATAAGTGACAAAACTAGATAGTCACTTTAAGAACAGTGAAAAAAACATGACTCAGATCACATACAAAAACGAATTCATAATAGATAAAAGGTCTAAACAGTGAAGTTCAATTTATAAAGTAGCTGGAAGAAAACAGATACTATGTCTGACAGACGCTGAGTGAAACAGATGCAGGTGACAGACAACTCGGGACCCTGAGGAGGGAGGATGTGGAACAGGAATTCGGCGGGGGACTGAATGCACACAGTGAACAAGGGAGGATGCGCTCAGAGGGCCCTGCCCACAGGCGCAGCACAACATGGCCACCTCGGGATGAAGGGGCAGCCACTCCAGGAGAGGCGCACAGGGAGGCACCCCCGGGTAGGACACAGACACTGCGTAGGCTATTATAAAGCGGGCAAACCATGAGCTGGTCCCAGGACGGGAGAGCAGAGCTCCAACGGCAGGCAAGAACTCCAGGAATGCCAGTGACCAAAGAGCAAGGATGGGGCCGGGAATCACACACGATCACTCCCAGCGGCAGGCCCTGACCGCTACACACAGTAGGTCCATCGAACGTCAGCAGCTACTCTCCTTGCACAGAAGTGCCCTGACAGCGGTGTCTAGTGACCACAGGAGCAAGCTTCCCTTATCCTCGGCCCTTTCAGTGGCTTTAAAAGGGCATCACACACACACACACACACACACACACACACACACACACACACACACACACACACACACACACACACACACCCCATAGTGAATGAAGGGGGAAGTGCAGAGTGGAGACCCAAAGCCCATTTGTCGGCCACTGGAGATCCCCTCACAGAGGGGTTTAGGAGAGGAGATGGGTCAGTCAGGGTGCGAGGTAGTACCGATGAAGAACACAGCTTTCCCCCAGATCCTGGATACTTCCTCCCCCCAACTACCATGATCCGAATTCTACCTTGCAGGACTGCATAGGGCAGAGGTTGTACACTGGTGCAGATGGGAGCTGGAGGCACAGGGAATCCAGGGTGGATGAAACCTGCAGGACCAGGGGTGTGAGGGGCGATACTGGGAGAGTGGAGGGTGAGTAGGTTGGAAATGGGGAACTGATTATAAGGATCCACATGTGACCTCCCTGGGAGACAGACGGCAGAGAATGGGGGGGGGGGGGCGGGAGACTCCTGATAGGGCAAGATATGACAAAATAACAATCTATAAATTATCAAGGGCTCATGAGGGAGGGGGGGAATGGGGAGGGAGGGGGAAAAAAAGAGGACCTGATGCAAAGGGCTTAAGTGGAGAGCAAATGCTTTGAAAATGATTAGGGCAAAGAATGTATGGATGTGCTTTATACAATTGATGTACGTATATGTATGGATTGTGCTAAGAGTTGTATGAGTCCCTAATAAATGTAAAAAAAAGAAAATGATGAGGGCAATGAATGCACAAATGTGCTTTATACAATTAATGTATGTGTGGACTGTGATAAGATTTGTATGAGCTCCTAATAAAACGATTAAAAATAAATAAATAAAAGGGGCATCAATGAGAGTCAGTGCTGACAGCTCCTCAGAAACCAGGCAGGCTAGGAGGTATAGACTGTCCTTCCTCTCTGCTCCGTCTGAGGCATAGTCAACCCCCTGTGGAGCCTATTGAACTAAAAATCGGAGGAATGCACAACACAAGGTACACAACTCCTCCAGTCTCCTTTCTCAGACACCACCCCCACTGTAATTCACGGGAAGCCTCCGTGGGCTACAGCCTATCCCAGTTACGCAGCCTGCGGGAAGACTTGGCTCTCTGCTTGTCACGCTGAATTTGTTTTGGGACCTGAGCCAACGGCCCGCCATACTACCTTCGACCCTGGGAGCCATCAGGAGCCTGTCACGTTGCCTCCTGACTCGGACTAATCTGCCTCTGCCTCTACTACTCTGTCATCTTTCCGATTTCTCATTCATCTTCCAGCTTCCTGGTTTGTCAGCCCCAACAGCTGATAAGTCAGGAAAAGTCTCCAGCTTCCAATCTGACCCACTGACTTGAACCAGGCTGGACGTTACCAACTTTTCTTCTTCTTCTTTTAATATAAGCGAGATCAAACAATATCTGTTCTTTTGTCCACTTAGCATAATGTCTTCAGGCTCCATCCATACTGTAGCCATTGTCAAGAATCCACTCCTCTTACCTGCTGAGTTGTATTTATTCATTCATTCCACTGTACGGACACATCACCTTGTTTGCCCGGTCATCTGCTGGTGGGCATTTAGGGTCTTCCTTCCTTTTGGTGACTGTGGACAGAGCTGCAAATGAACCCTGGTATACAAGTCTTCTTTGTGTCTCTCTGCTTTCAGGCCTTTGGAGTGTACCCTGCAACTGCTGGGTCATAAGGTCGATGTGTTGTCCAGCTTTATGAATAACCACCGCACTGTCTGTCACGTTGGCTGTATTCCCACCAGAAACAGTAGGGGTTTCAATACCCCCATGTTCTTGCCAACATTTGTCATTTTCGCTTTTTGGTTTATTCCAATGCAAGTGGAATGGTACCTCACTGTGTTTTTTGTTTTGCATCTTTCTGATGTCCAAAGACACAGCACATCTTTCCACGTGTCTGGTGACCATGCAAATCTTCTCTTCAAGTCCTCTGCCCAGTTGGGCTGTCTTTTTGTTGTTAACGTTTTAGCTACATTTTTATTAGATTCTTGTTGACCTATTTGTTCTGAAAACATTCTCCCAGCTGGTAGCTTTTAGCTTATCTTTTTACCTTTCAAAAAAGTAAAAAAGTCTTTTGACAAATAAGACATTCAAATTTTTATTTGGTCCCATTTATTTATTTTGTCGGTTGCTTGTGCTTTCACTGTCGTATCTAAAAACCAGTGGTCTAAGGCTTTTGCTCTTATTTTGCCCTTCGGGCCACGTGGAGCTGGTTTGCATGCACACTGTGAGGTGTGGGCCCAGGTTCATTCTTTTCCCTGGGGAAATCACACCGGAGTAGGGCTACTTATTGAGGAGACTCTTCTCCCCCACTCAGTGTCCTCAGCACTGTCAAACGGCGGAAGCAGAGGCAGCAGCAGAGCCTGTCCCACTTCAGAGGGAAGTCATAAGAATCAAGATCGGGCCAATCCATGAGGATCCCTATGGAGATCTGCTTCGGAGGAATCAACTCTGGGCTGATGCTGCTTCTCCTTGTGAAGTGAGAGGAAGTCAGACATACCTCCACACCCACTTTTAAGGTAGATTTAAAATGTTTTGACATTTGGTACGTATGAGTACTCCGACTGTGTTCTTCACCTTCAAGACTACTTTGGCTTTCCAGAGCCCTTTACGTTTCCATATCTATCTGAGAACTGGCTTTTCTGTTTCTGCAAAGAAGGCTACTAGATTTTTTTAATGGGTTTTGTATTGAATCTAGAGATTGCTTGAGGGTTAGATTTGCTTCTTACTTCTCAGAGTTGCAGAAATCAGGTTATTGGTGCATGGTCTTTTAGAAACTTCTATCCCATTGTGTCTCCTGTAAAAAAATTTTGTTTCAAGCTGGATTCTCTAAAAGCAAAGCCAGTGACACGTACATATGTGTACAAACAAAGAAACCTGTCGCCAAAACGGCTCACACGCTACACAAGCAGTTAGTCTTAAGTCCAGGCGGGTACCCAGTCTGTGAGTCAGCTGTTAAGCTTGAGATATCTTCTGACTCACACAGCCACTCAGGCTGCTAACCCAAGATGGACAGGAAGGTGACAGGCTGGTAACTGCAGTGTTGAATGAATCCAAGGTCAGCCGGTCAGATGGCAGACCCCTGAAGACTCCCAGGGCAGGCAGCCAATATGGCAGGCCACTGGGTCAAGTCCAAAGAACCCGAAGTCAATGAACTACATGCAGGGTCCAGATCCAGCAAGATCAACCAAGCTTTTCTACAACGTCCACAGATATAGGAAACAGGCCCTACACCCGAGGGAAATTTTAATTGCATCAGGGATATGCCCTGAGTAAGAGGTTCCAATCCACCCTCATCTTATAACTGCTTGGCTGCTCTCAGCAGACCCCATCACAGAGTTGATTCTCTCATGTGAGGTCCCATTTTGTGGGATTATTAGGCTGTAACTGCCAAACCACTGAGAATTTTAGTTGATACAAACCCAACAATCACAGTTTCAAAACAGACTTCTCCAGTCAACCATTTTTTTCCCCCAGTCAACCATTTCTACTCAAAATTCTCCAGTGAAATTGGTTGCATTTTCACAACGAATGGGCATTCCCAGTACAGGCAGCCCCAGGGTTAGAAACACCAGACTTACAGAAAGCTCCTACGTGCCCATGAAGCGATGTCAATTTACCCTCACGATGAAAGGACCTCCGATAAATTCTTCCTCACAGCCACCTTCACTTGTTGCAGGTGCAGACTGTAAATTGTCTCTTGCACTAAAATAAGGGGTCGTCTTGGGGTCTCACCTCTCTTTCTCCAACCAGTAAGCCTGGTGTCCTTGCATGATTTTGAGTGTTGCTTCCCATTTTCCTCCCACTCTTATCAGGACCCCTCCTTCTAATTCGACCCCGTTCCTAACAGTTGGTGGTTATAGTGGGGCACCATCTACTTCTTCTGGTTTCGGGGTGGAGGAAACTGATGCTGTCTGGTCCGCTAGTCGCTGACCTAATTGTTTCATTACATTTTCCCATTTTCATCAGTCTCTTCTCTCTGGATGGAGAGACCGATGGGTGACTGTTCGTGATTTTAAGACCCCAGCTGCCACCTAGAGGGACATAGGATATTTTCTGTGAGCTGCGTTGGACAATTGAGCTTGATGTCCCTCAGGACTATGGTCCTGGTCCCCAGGCCCAGCGGCCCACTCCCTCCAGGGTTATGATTACGTCTAAGAAGATACGCAGCTTTGCCTCCTCTATGCTTTGCCACATTCATGGGTTTATTCCAACTTAGCTACGAACTCTTAAAGACGTCGGCACGGATCTCATTTGTACCCTGACATGGCTTGTTCTGTTTCCAGTCATCTAGTTGCTCTGCTCCCTTAACTTCTCGTTGTCACAGAGTAATTACTGACCTTCCGAGGTCACCCACAAGAACAGTCCTCACAGGTGATATTCTTTACTTTATGATCCAATCTGCTATTTACCTAAAAGGTGACCTCGGAACAGTTATGGTCTAAGGCTTAGAGAGCATCTCCAGGGGGCAGTCTTGGGTCCAGTATGTCTGGATTTCTAAAGAAATCTGTCATTTTTCTCCAGGTGGCACCTGCAGTTATGCATGTCCCTCTAGGAACTGCTGTCACCGTGTCTTGTAGTTTTGTACGGGTGTTCTGTTTCATTTCATTATTGTCATTTCTCTCTAGCTTTTGTCCCTCACCCATTGTTAAATGTTGTCATTTAGCTTCTATATGTTTGTATATACATGTTAATATTTAATTTATTACTAATTTGGAGTTAATACACATGTCATATCATTCCACAGTTCAATCACGTCAAGCAGTATTGTATAATTGCGACCACAATCAGTTTCCAAACATATTTTTGTTCTATTTCTGTTTTATGCCATTTTGGTCAAAGAAAATGTTTTGTATTACTTCAGTCTTTTTTTTTTTAAACAATTTATTAGGGGCTCATACAACTCTTATCACAGTCCATACATATACATACATCAATTGTATAAAGCACATCCATACATTCCCTGCCCCAATCATTCTCAAAGCATTTGCTCTCCACTTAAGCCCTTTGCATCAGGTCCTCTTTTTTTTTTCCCCTCCCTCCCCAGTCTTTTTAAATATATCGAGACTCACTTTATGACATAACATGTGGTTTATCCTGGAGCATGATCCTATGCACTAGAGAAGAATGTATATTGTGTCATTATCGGGTGGATTGTTCTACATGTGTCTCTTAGGTCTAGCTGGAGTAAATTATTCCACATTCGCTTTCTTTCTAGAGAATCTATCCATTATTGAAAGCATGTTTTAAAGTCTCCAACTACTACTGTAGAACTTTATAAATCAAGGAGCTGATGCCAGGGACTTACATGGAGAGCAAATGTTCTGAGAATGATGAGGGTAATGAATGTGCAGATGTGCTTTATACAGTTGATGTATGTATGGATTGTGATAAGAGTTATATGAGCCCCCAATAAAATGATTTAAAAGATAACTCTATATATCGAGGGGCTCCAGTGTTAGGTGCACACGTGAGGGGGCTTCAAAAAGTTTATCACCTTTTAATTTTATTATCTTTTCATTCTATTTCTCTACTTATTATTTAAGCCCTCGCATTACATTTTTTTTATTTTAGGGAGAATTGACCCTTTTGTCATTACATATCCTTCTTTATCTCTTCTAATAGGTTTGGGCTGAATATTTATGTTCTCTGACATTAAGATCACCATCCAAACTTTCTTTTAATTATTTTCATGGAGTATTTTTTTCCAACCTTTTCCATTTATTTGTGTCCTTGGGTCAAGATGTGTCTCTTATAGACAGCTATAGATGTCTATCCTATCATTCTCTGCGTTCTGATTGGACCATATAGTCCATTGTAATTACTGATAAGAAAAGGTTTTTCTCTTTTTTAATCATTGTAAAAAAAAGGCTGTTTCTGGTGCACGCAAGGGGTGAAGGTTCACGAAGCAAACCAGTTTTCCGCCCATCTTATTTACTGCCAGCCCTCTTATTCCACTTCCTCCTCTGGTTCCTGTTTCCAATTCTCCTTCCTTCCTAACTTTTCTTACCTTTGTTGTTGGGCAAATGCTTCCCTTTTCATCACAACCAGCTGATGAGTCCAGTGTCTGTGCCTCCCTCCAGTTACTGCTCCCCATACAGACCTATTGTTGGACTGCAAAAGCACCCCACTGGACACGTTCAGCCCCGGCCTGAAGGCTGGCTCGGGGGCGTGGTCTTGGGCGTTCCACCCATCTCTTCCCTAGGGTTTTGAAGTTTCTTCCACTCTGTTAGAGCACAGTACTTGATAGTAGTGTTATATACGGCTTATGTCTGCTGACTCTGTTTTGACATAGCCTATCTCATTTCTCATTCACGTTAATTGCATCTTCTTGCCCTTCACTAGATTGGCAGTAGTTTGGGTTTTTTGTTTGTTTGTTTTATAACTTTTCTAGCCAGTGTAGTTAATTTGTCCACGCAACATATAAATAAATACAAAGCCCGCGCTGACACTTTCAGGATCCATACTTACATTTCTCGCCTTCCTGAGCAGGAGCTGGCCACAGTAAGATGGGTAAGTGCCTGAATTCTACTCCTGGCTTTACCACTTTGTGAGCTAGACGGCTTAACCTCTCTGTTTCAAATTCTTCTCTCTAAAACGGGTCCTGGTTTTGGAAATGTTGCTGGCATCACTATGTACGCGTGTGCTTAATACCATGGAATGATGGATTGCTGTAAGATTTTTAAGAGCCCCCCAATAAAATGATTTTTAAAAATAAAATGGGTCCCAAACCTGTCCATAAGGTTCCTGAGACGGCAAATTCTAAACGTGTTGACCAATAGCCAGCCCACAATAAGTTTTCGATACACGGGAGTTAGTCTTAGTAACCTGGATCCGTTCACACACTGTGGTGTGTGAACCAGCAGAGCAAGATCAGCTACATCTGGGATCTTGTTAGAGATGCAAATTGGGGGGGGGGGGGCACTCCAGGCCCAATCATGTCAGTTTTGAATTTTTAACCAATATTTCATGATTATGAAAACATTTCATGGAAACTGAGTGGGGGGATATACAGGAACTTTTCCTTAAAGATAAAATTATTCCAACACGAAAAAAGCTCTTCTTAAGAAATCTGAACACATAAAAGGCTGCTGCTGGTAAGTTTTATACCTAATGTATGTTCTGAGTCAAATAGCAGACAAAGACATCCTGAGTTTATCTTCTTGAGAAAACCAACTGCTGCTGAGAAAAATCCATGGGTAAGTTTAAAGTTACCTGACTAGATATTTCAGCATCGAATACTGATAATATCATTTAACAAAGAAAGAAAACAAAACAAAGTGCTTGAGGAAAAACACCCAGGTGTAACAGCCAATAGAGAGGTCTCACCGAATTCCTCTTTCTTCCAATTCAGGTGGAAGTTTGAGTAAAATAGACATCTGCCATATAAGTGGTTAGTAAAAACAGGAGTGGTTGTGTTTCTGCAACCTGTCCCTGGTACCGTCTGTGCCTCATATGTAACACCTGGGTGCTCTGGGTTGCTTCCCGAATTGGCGACTGGCTGATGGTTCTGACAGCAATGCACTACTCAGAGAAAACAACACGTGAGACAGGCGCGGGAAACTTGTCTATTCCAACAGTCCTGCCAGGAGCAGAGCTCCGCCTTAGGTATAAGCCTAAGGACTTCCCCATGGTTTCTAACTAAGGTAACGTTAAGTACACCTTACAATCAACTTTTAACTTTGGTCTTTGTTTCTGTTTTGCTTGCAGAACCTGAGCTGCGATCCCTTTCTTTTCAACAGTTTCCAATTAACATCCACCTCCTCTGGGGACAGGTGAAGAGTGTGCTACGCTGAGCCAGAAACTCTCCAAAAGATGCTTGACCAGAAACGAGTGGGAAGGCATACCCTTCCTCCTCCCGTCCCTCAGCCTTTTATTTTTTTAGGTGTTAAGTTATAGTGTCAAAATAAAGTCTTATAACACCCGAAAATACTCCCTGTACAAAATAAGGCCCCAACCCCAGCTAAGTGGACAACTTCCCCTCCCCCCAGAAGAATTTATTTCAGAGGACAGCACTGAACCTGCAGCTCCGGGAGAGGGGCATGTCTGATCAGAGCACACGGGAGCAAATGAAGGGGGAGGAAGAGAGAGTGGAGCACATCCTGACCCACCAAGCCTTGAGGACGATATTCCCGCTCAGAGCAGCCAATCCACAGAGAGGACCAGAAGGCCGGCCCCGCTACGAGACATGACATCCCTCACTGGCCCATGGCCCTACAGGGGACAACACTAGAGACACAGTGTGGGAATTGTGCCCACTCTGATCCCACCAAACCAAGGAAAACACTAAGGGCGTAAAACAGAACAGCAAGGGGAACAGAGAAACGAAGTTGGGGCCAGGGCTTGGCGCCCCATCAGACTTGACTGGAAAACACTCCTAAAGGCCAACAAATAGTCCTTGGACTAACTATAAGTTTTTCTTTCTTGTTTGTGCTTCGTTTTGTTTTTTGTCATTGGCTTGATGCTGTTGTTGTTTTATTTTGTTGCTTGGTTTTCCTCTGTCTTGTTTTTTGTGCATGTTATTATCTCCGCAGGTATGTCTAAATAAGATACACTGGATGAAAAATCTGGAGAAAACAACGGGACTAACAGTTCCGGGGGGGCATGAGAGAGGGGGAGGTGGGGGGAAAGGAAGTGGTGATAATAAACTCAGGGACAAGGGAACAACAAGTGATCCAAATCAGTGGTGAGGAGGGTGTAGGAGGCCTGGTAGGGCTTGATCAAGGGCAATGTAACCGAGAAGAATTACTGAAACCCAAATGAAGGCTGAGCATGATAGTGGGACAGGAGGAAAGTCAAAGGAAATAGAAGAACTAGAAGGCAAAGGGATTTTATAGAGTTCTAAATGAAGGCATGTACATATGTAAATAATTTATATATGAGGACATTGAAATAGATCTATGTGCATATATTTATAGGTTTAGTACTAAGGTAGCAGATGGACATTGGGCCTCCACTCAAGTACTCCCTCAATGCAAGAATACTTTGTTCTATTAAACTAGCATTCTGTGGTGCTCACCTTCCTGACACAATTCCTGAAGACAAAACGGGTACATAACCAAATGTGGTGAAGAAAGTTGATGGTACCTGGCTATCAAAAGATATAACATCTGGGGTCTTAAAGGCTTGAAGGTGAACAAGCGGCCATCTAGCTCAGAAGCAACAAAGCCCACACAGAAGCACACCAGCCTGTGTGATCACAAGGTGCTGAAGGGATCAGGTATAAGGCATCAAAGAACAAAAAAATCCTATCATTGTGTGCTCACCTCCCCGATATGATCGCTGAAGACAAAGCTGGTGCATAAGCAAATGTGGTGAAGAAAGCTGATGGTTCCCAGTTATCAAAAGATATGGTGTCTGGGGTCTCAAAGGCTTGAAGGTAAACAAGTGGACATCTAGCTGAGAAGCAACAAAGTCCACATGGAAGCACACCAGCCTGTACGATCACGAGGTGTCGAAGGGATGAGATATCAGGCATCATCAGAACAAAAAAATCACATCATTGTGAATGAGTTGGATTGTGGAGTGGAGACCCAAGGCCCATCTGTAGGCAATTGGACATCCCCTTATGGAAGAGTCTCGGGGAGGAGACAAGCCAGTCAGGGTGCAGTGTAGCCAACGATGAAACATACAACTTTCCTCTAGTTCCTAAATGCTTTCCCCACCTCCACTATCATGATCCCAATTCTACCTTACAAATCTGGCTAGACCAGAGGATGTACACTGGTACAGATAGGAACTGGAAACACAGGGAATCCAGGACAGATGATCCCTTCAGGACCAGTGGTGAGAGTGGCGATACCGGGAGGGTGGAGTGAGGGTGGGGTAGAAAGGGGGAACTGATTATAAGGATCGGCATATAACCTCCTCCCTGGGGAACAGACAGCAGAGAAGTAGGTGAAGGGAGACGTTGGACAGTACAAGACATGACAAAATAATAATTTATAAATGATCATCAAGGGTTCATGATGCCAGGGGCTTAAGTGGAGAGCTAATGTTTTGAGAATGATGAGGGTAATGAATGTACAAATGTGCTTTACACAACTGATGTATGCATGGATTGTGATAAGAGCTATATGAGCTCCTAATAATAATAAAATGATTAAAAATAAAAGAGTTGTACGAGGCCCCAATAAAATGATTAAAAAACATAGTATGAGTTCTTTGTCAAAGGTTATAGTCTTCTATCTTCTTCCCTCTATTTTGTTACTGACTCTCAGCATCTTCTTCAAAGATTGCCTTGTCTCCTTTCTAGGGACACCAGCATGCGGCGTGTCCAGATGGGATGCAGTGTCCGCGTGGGACACTGTCAGGTAGGCGCTCCACTGCTGTTTCAGGGGCCTCCACACGCTGCACGGGTCCTAGGGGCTCCTGAACATCTCAGCACATCTCGGAGCAGCGATCCTGGGCTCCCCCCCAGTCACTCTCGCTTTTGCCATATTATCTCCTCACAACTGTCAGAAGGGTGGCGGCGTTTCATCGGGGAAGGGACGCCAATGGGATGGGGAACAGCAAACAACAGGGAGCTACGTCTACTCGGTGGGAGAGCTTACAAACCCTAGAGGCGCGTGGATGTGTTACTGCACCTATATTGGCAGAGCCTGTCCTTGCCTCCCAGGAGGTCCAAAGTAGCTTGGGGGGACATGTCTATCTTGTGAATGCCATTCCAGATGGGTCTTAAACGTGGCATTCCGGTTGGTAGTGTAGGAAGTTCCTGGCACCTGAATGGGGGCCAGGAAGAGAATCAGGAGAGGACAAGTGTGAACGGTGGGCTGGGTCATCCGCTCGGCTCTGTGCCCCACTCCATACCCACACCTGCTTGTGGCTATCAGCCCTCCCAGCCACTGCCACCAGGAGTGCTACAGGGAGGCGGATCCCTCCAGGAGCTGCTTTGCTGGTTTTATCCATCTGTTCAAATAACCAGCATTGATTATTGGCGGTTCCACTGTGGTTTGTTGTCGTTGCTGCTTTATTTTCGGTTTCATTCATTTCTGACCCAATCTGTTCCACTCCCCTAAGTGACTGTCACCTTATTCTGCTACTCTTCTGGTTGAAGATGTGGGTTAATGGTACTGGTCTTGGCTCTCTTCATTGCTGATCTGTGCAGTTATTGCTCCAAGTTGCCAAGAGGCCTGCTTTTCTTGTGTCCCAAAGGATTTAATAGGCTCCTTTGACTCTCATTTGACTCAAGACACTTGTAAGCTTTTTAAAATGATTATTTCTTCTATTTCCCAGGAGTTTTTGAGCATTGGCCAGACCAGTATCTGCATGCCAGATACCAGGAGAAATATTAACTTGCTCAAGTAGTCAAACCCTACCTGGCACAGCAGCTGCAATGGGTTACGTTTGCAACAATCCACTGCTATGCCCCGCGAGTCACCTGTTTTGTGCACAGGTCAAATAAGTCTAAGTCAAATGGGGACGTGGTGGGAATCACCACTCCTGCATCCTTCAAATCCTCGACGCCGGGTCTCCCTGCCATCCCTCCAGGAGTGTGGTACTGCTTTCGCTACGAGTCTCCTAGGAAGAGGACGTCCTAAGGGTTTCCACTTGGCTTTTCCGACCACAAGGAACCTCATTCCTCAAGTCAGGGATTAGGGATTCCACAAGCGGGTGCTACCAGTTGCCGAGGATGAAACGCCAAGGAAGCCTTCTGGTACTGCAGGAATCGCTACGGACGAGTTCAAGGAGCCGCTCGGCGCACTTTGACAACACTTGAGCTGAGTCTCCATTATGAATTTGACCTCCATGTGCCCCACTCTTGACTGGTGGGCTACAGTAACCTTTGAAGTCTTGTGGAATTGGTGGTAATGTAGGGCCAGTGTCCAGTTATCCCCACAATGTTTGATTATTTCCTTTTTCCCAATGAACTCTTGTAAGAGGCAGAATACTCCTTTGGGAAAAGCTAGGAGAAAGACTAACAGTATAAATTTTTGTCTGTGTGGAGGGGACGTAGGGCTGGGGATTTGTAAATGGACTCAAGTCTGGGAACTAAGGGGCTATCAATTCTACTCTAGTGATTCACCTGATCTAGAAGTCATCCACAAAGTCTGCTCATAGGTCTAGAAGCAACAGTGGGTGGGGAGGGTATCCTGAGAACATTCAGCTATGTGTGGTAAGGCACCTGCTGCAGGAGATGCTCTGGATGCCAGATCAACGTTCGCAGGAGGGTTCACCTCATCCAACATGGGCAGAGGAGATCAGGGTTTTACTGATAATGGATTAGTGAGCAGAGATGGAGAAATCTGTTCAGATGGAAGGGTAATGCTGTTGGCTGAAGTGATTCAGTGGGATTGAGGGGTCCAGTATCACCATCTTCCTGGTTAGCTGTCCATATGGCCCCACTCCAGGTTTCCAGAGTCTATTTCTTCCAAATCAATGCTCTCACTTTAACACCAGACTCCATGCAAGCTTGGGGATTCAGTTGATATTATAATTCAGTCACTTTTATGATAAGACTGGGTTTGGTTTCCAGTAGTATCTGGTCTGTTACAAGATATAAGGCTTTCTTTCAGGGCCCAAGTGGGAACTTTGAGATCTTTAATCCAATACCTGAGCTGTAACTGAACCCCTGAAGCTCATCTCTTTCCTTTTCCATGGGACATCGGACCAACCTACTGGCTTCCCTACGCTTCTCATCCTGACGAAGCGGCAGAAAGTATTACTTACACGACCCCTACAGCCTCGCTTCCCATCAAGATGTGATCTCCGGGCTGTGGCATTTTACATATTAAGATTGCTACCGCATGTCATGGATTAGCAATGCCCTCTTTACTATTAGAGGCACAGCCATCAATACTAACGGTGGCAGAAGTACGAGTGTCTTAAGAGTCAATTTTAGAAAATTCATCCTTACAATTGTGTTTCTCTATATCCAAATGAGAGAAGATGGAAAGAATCCAGTCACTGTACCAAAAAAGAACTGGTCCACATCCCACCACTTCAGGAGGGAGCCTATGAACAAGAGCCAATGGTGCTGAAGGAAGAAGTTCAAACTGCACTGAACGCATTTGTCAAAAGCAAGGCTCCCGGAACTGATGGAACACCATCTGAAATGCGTCAGCAAGCTGACGAAGCACTGGGAGCACTCTCTTATCTATGTCTGCTTGGAAGACAGCTACTTGGCCAACTGACTGGAAGAGAGATTCCTACTTGAGGCCATTCCGGAGAAAGGTGACCCAACACAATGCTCAAACTACAGAACAGTATCATTAATATCACATGCAAGCAAATTTTGCTGAAGATTACCCAGTACTTTGACGGGGAACTTCCAGAGGCTCAGGCCCGATTCAGAAGAGGACACTGAGCAAGGGATATCATTGCTGACGTCAGAGCGTACAAGAAAGATGTATCCTTGTGTCGTATTGACTAGACAATGGCATTAGACTGTGGACCATGATAAACTAAGGATATCCTTGAGAAGAATGGGAATTCCAGAACTCTTCTTTGGGCTCATGAGGACCTTGTACATGGATCAAGAGGCAGTAGTACAAACCGATCAAAAGAATACTGCCTGGTTTAAAATCAGGAAAGGTGTGCATCACGGTGCATTCTCTTACCGTACTTGTTCAATCTGTGTGCCGGGCAAATCAAAGCTAGCTTACGTGATGAGTATGGCATCAGATTAGAGAAAGAACCTGAGATACGCAGGTGACACAACCTTGCTTGCCGAAAATGAGGAGAACTTGAAGCACTTGATGATCAAGGACTGTCGCCTTTAGTATGGATGCAAAGGCCAAAATCTTCACAACTGGACCAACAGGTAACATCATGATAAATGAAGAGGTTGAAGTTGACAAGGATTTTGTCTTGCTTGGATCTACAAATTAATGCTCCTGGAAGCAGCAGCCAAGAGATCAAAAGACACACTGCACTGTAGTGAAAAGCAAGGAGATTACTTTGCGGACCAAGGTGCACCTGACTCGAGCCATGGTTTTTTCCATTGCTTCATACGCATGTGAAAGTTGGACACTGAATAAGGGAGACTGAGGAAGAATCGATGCGTGTGAACTGCGGTGCTGGAGAAGAATGCTGAAAGTACCATGGACTGCTGAAAGGACAAACCAATCTGTGTTGGAAGAAGTAAGGCCAGAGTGCTCTTCAGAGGCAAGGAGGGCAAGACTTCGTGTCACCTACTTTGAACATGTTCTCAGCTCGGTGAAGTGCAAGGGCAGTGAGAAAGAGGGAGGCCCTTATTGAGATGGACTGACACACAGCGGCTGCCAAAATGAGCTCAGTCATAGGAACAATCGTAAGAGCTGTGCGGGATCGGGCAGTTTTTCTTTCCATCATGCATACGGTCGGTCCCTATGAGTCAGAATGACTCAATGCTCCTAACAACAACATAACCAAACATGAGCTAATGGAACCAGTCAGCGACACAGCAACACTGTACTTGTGTACAGTCAGTAATGTGTTAATGACCGCCAACAAATTTCCAATGTCCCGCCTGCCCCGCACAAAAGGAATAAAAAGAGTAGTCACTGAGACTACTTATACACAATGGAATACCTTGGCTGGAGGTTTCGGATTATTGTTTCATGTGGCAATAATAACACATGGATTTGGATTTAGTGCTTCTGTTCAATCTTCCAGTTCGTTGCATCGCGCCTGGAGTCTTAAAAGCTCGCATGGAGCCATCCAAGGCACACCTGATCTCCAGTCACCTGGAGCACACAGGAGGAAGGAGACCGATACGGACTACAGTACTGCCTCTGTGAACAGCTGCTTCCTCTGTCACCAGACCCAAAGAACTGGGTGGTACTCAGCTACCAGGACTGAACTCTGTGACCGAGGATTCTGCAGAAGCATCCTGATCAGAAGGGACAACGTGGAGAAAAGACTTCAAACTCTCATGGACTCTAGACTTGCTCGACCCAGGGAACGAGGATGGATCCCTGAAACTGTTGCCCTGTGATCATCCAGATTAAAGCCCAAAATATCCCCCGAAGGAATCTTAAAACCCGGCCGCAGTTTGGCGGAACAGTGAAGGATGCCTTGAGCCACACGGGATCAAGCTCACAGCGGCAAGTTAAAAGGCGAAACCACGTTGAGGACCTCGAGGAGTACGTTCATGCCAATAAGGAACAACTCAGAAAGTGAGTGAAGTGACAAAAAAATGTACTTAATGTCACTAAATGGTACACGTAGACACGGTTGAGTTGGTGTGTTTTGTTGTGCATATTTTCTTTTTTTTTGACATTTTTATCGGTTTTACTTTGTTATTCTTGTTAGTTTTTTTTTAACAATTTATTGGGGCTGATACAATTCTTTTCACAGTTCATACATATACATACATCAATTGTATAAAGCACATCTGTACAGTCTTTGCCCTAATCATTTTTTTCTCTTTTCTTCTTTTACATTTTATTAGGGACTCCAACAACTCTTACCACAATCCATACATATACATACATCAATTGTATAAAGCACATCCATACATTCCCTGCCCCAATCATTCTCAAGGCATTTGCTCTCCACTTAAGCCCCTTGCATCAGGTCCTCTTTTTTTTCCCCCCCTCCTTCCCCTTTCCCCCCTCCCTTATATGCCCTTGGTAATTTATACCTCGTTATTTTGTCATATCTTGCCCTATTCGGGGTCTCCCTTCCCCCCTTCTCTGCTGTCCCTCTCCCAGGGAAGAGGTCACATGTGGCTCCTTGTAATCAGTTCCCCCTTTCCAACCCACTCACCCTCCACTCTCCCAGCATCGTCCCTCACGCCCTTGGTCCTGAAGGTATCATCCACCCTGGATTCCCTGTACCTCCAACCCTCATATGTACCAGTGTACAGCCTCTGTCCTATCCAGCCCTTGTTGTGCATATTTTCAACGATGTATTTTAAAATTTTTTTTATTTAAACATTTAAACAATTTTGGTCATGAAAGAATTTTATCACAAGTGAAGAGGGATTGGGAAAATTTGGAGGGGCAACCGTGTATCTGCTAAGGGTTTGTTTCATCTACAGGCCAGACAGTAAACTCCTGGAACTTAGTAACAAAAGGCCAAACAACGGGCCCAGAGTCCTTTCATCAAAGAAGAAATAAATACAAACGGCGAAGAGCACTCACAGAACGAAGTCATTAGTGACGCTACGCAAACCCAAACCACAAGGAGGTGCCACCTCACCCCCACGAGGACGACTCCAAGCGTCCACACGGATCTGGAGAAACAGGGACCTGCATCATCGCTGGTGGGCTACAAAAAACACTTTGGGGGTGTTTAGAAACAAAAACAAAAGTGCCATATGATCCTGGCAAGTCCACTCCTAAGTGTACAAGGAGGCTTCTAACATGTGTGGGGACAGCAAATGACAAGGGCTGGAGGAGTCCCCTGAACTCTTTGGAGCCGCCTCCTTATACATTCAAGCACTTTCCACTAGTCTAAAACACGCGACAACCGACTTCAGAACGAGACCCCTCCTCCAGCCACGAGCTGCCCGCAGCGCTACTTCCATACGTTCCCCACGCTCTTCTCGGTGACCCTTCGGCTCTGGGCCCCGTGGCAGAGACTGGCTCTTGCTCTCCGCCATGCTCTCCTACAAGTGTTAAGAGACCAGTGCTTTGATTTCCGCATCCACAAGCCTTCTTGGTACCGGAGCAATGTGACCCAGGGCAGGGTGGCCGGCACTCCACGGTCCCCCCTGCATGCGGTCGCTCTGAGGGGGCTATGACACTGAGGTCAGGGCAGAGGAAGGACGCTTGACCTTTGACTCTGGTAGCACCCTGGGGAAGGCAGGTTTGAGAGTACCACTACACAGAAAAAACACCACATCTCAGGATGTGCCAAGGGCCCAGGGATACCTGTCTCTACCTAAGAAAGGGGTCTCAGCCTGTGGGTCGCAATTCCTTTGGGGGTCGAACGACCCTTTCATAGGAGTCGCCTAAGACCATCGGAAAACACATATTTCTGATGGTCTTAGGAACCGAGACACTGCTTGCTTCTCTATCCGTGTCTAGGCGGGTCGGCCCACATGCAGATATGCCCACATACGAGCACCCGGTGTGAAGACTGTTACCCAGGCTACACCATGCTTCAAGACAAAATTCCATTTATTTGTCATTAGAAATAAATATTTCACAATAGATAATGACATATTGTTTTGTGATGAATCACTGTGCTTTAATTATGGTCAATTGGTAACAATGAAAATACATCCTGCATATCAGATATTTACATACCGATTCTCTCTCTCTCTCTCCCCTCCACCCCCCCCCCCCCCTCTGCTCCAGCACAGAGCCAGGACACGGCCAGAGCACTCAAGGCCACATGCCTTCTCCTCACTGCGACCTCTTTGCCAGAAGTGGACGTCTCCCGCCATCTTTCTTTCTTACCTCTCAGGTGCATTTCTTACCTCTCAGGTCACTGAGGGGCCTGGTTGGTGTGTAAGGCCTGGAACATGTTGCCTATCTAAACCATGTGCTTCAAAAGCAGGGATCCGTGTTTTTTGTGCATGAAGCACCTGAACCGGAAACCCTGTCCCAGCTCTGACCCCTCAGGGTCCCCAGAGGAGCGCTCCTGACATACCTTCCTTGTTCCAGGGTGGGCAGCTTGGCCTGAGTCCAACAGGGTGCTCAAACCAGCTGTCGAAACACTCCAGTTAGACAAGAAGGGCCCCGGTGAGTTACAAGAGACGACACACCTCAGGAAGAAGACTTCTGTCCCCTCCGGAACGGGTCTCTGCCCCCGCAGGGTTGCATCTGGGGGGGGGGGGGGTCTGGTGCAGACTCCTCTCTGGGAGCGCAGCAGCAGCTTAAGAACCTCACACCCAAGCGCCCTGGCTGGCCAGCAGGAAGGACAGCTCTTGGTGTCACCTGAGCACCCCACAAAGCCAGCGAGGCCTCTTTTGGCCCGAGAGGGGCACTGGCAGCCCCATCAACTTTCCTTGGCACACCCAGAACCTACACCTGGGCCCATGCAGCCTCCAGAATCAGGCAGCATGCTGTGCGGACACTTGGATGAGTGGCTAGTGGCTTCTAAAGGCTCTCCCTTGGGGCTGCAACACCACCCAACCCCCAGCGCAGGTGACGGCTGGTTGTGACCATGTGCAGGCAGTGGGCGTGCCAACAGTCAGCCTCTGTCTGAAACAGCCCCTGGGACATTGAGCACTTACAGAGCAGGCCCCCTGTGGAACTCAAGGACCACCCTGCCTGCACTGGGCTCTGCATTCAGACAGACCACCACCCCAGGACAAGAGACAGACAAGGAGTTGCCCAACTGCCAAAAGCCCAGGGCAGGAATCAAACAAGACTAGCTTTCTGGGGCCACCGGACGGGTGTCCTGTGCCAGGCTGGGGCAGTAGGGGTGAGGGCGGCGTGCCAGGCAGCGTGCATCTACTCCCGTGCAGCAGCTGGTGAGGGCACCGGTCACGAGGCTGGCAGGGCTGGACCTGGGAAGCTGGACAGCTGAACTACAAGCCCAGCGTGACTTAGTGGCTGCTGACTGGCCTCTCTGAGCCCTCTCCCTCCTGTAAATGAAGACTCCTACGTGTGAGGTGGCTCTATGCCAGCAGTTCTCAACCTGTGGGTCTCAATCCCTTTGGGAGTAGCAAAATGACACTTAGGAAGCACCAACGAAAATAATTTTAGGGGGGGGGCGGGGAAGAAGGGGGAAAATGAGGAGCTGATACCAAGGGCTCAAGTAGAAAGCAAATGATTTAAGAATGATGATAGCAACAAATGTATAAATGGGCTTGACACAATGGATTATGTATGGATTGTGATAAGAGTAGTACGAGCCCCCAATAAAATGATTTAAAGAAAGATTAAACATGAAAAATAATATTATGGTTGGGAGGCCACCACAACATGATGAACGGTATGAAAGGGTCGTGGCGTGAGGAAGGTGGAGAACCACTGCTCTAAGCCTATGGCCTCACAGAGAGGGGCTGGGCAGGGAATGGACTCAGTAAGGGGGACCTCTCCCTAAGCATCTTAGAGGCAGCTGGGGTCTGAGCGGAAGGGAGGTTTACATGTCCAAGTCCCAGCTGGCAGAGACGGGACTCCCGGGAGGGATGAGAGAACACAGGCCAGCAGGACCGCATCTCCCCCCACATGGAAAAACAGGAGAATGAGACTGGGCTGCTCTCATCTCCAGCAGGGTGACGGGAAGCCTTGAGATTCAAGGTGGGCCGGGCGGCAGGCTGAAGGAGAGGCCCTGCAGGGTAGGGGGCCCAGAAGCTTCGAGGTCTTCCAGCTCGGGGACCAGTGCTGCAGTAAGTACTAGAGCATCCTTCCTGGACACTAGTCTCTGCAGCAACCAGCATGGTGTCCCCAGCCCACAAGTGAGACAGTGTCCCTGTCCCGTGACCACCGCCAGTCTCCCTACGCCACAGCCACCAAATGAGTTAGGAGACAAGACAAGGATGCGAATCCAGGTCTGTTGGCCAAGGGGCCTTTCTCCATGCCATGTGCTTCCCAAGACCACTTGCCTGTTTACAAATTTCTTCCTGTGACTTACCACACGTGACTTATCATAAGTGGAGGTAACAAACAAACTCAAGAAGCAGCCCATGCTGAGGGTCACTGCCAGGATGGGACATGGAAAACAGTGAGTGCGTTGTGGTGACACGATGACCTGTCTGGAGCGGCTCCAGCAGAGGAGGGACCAAGCCCGGGCCTCCTCCTACCATGTGGCACAGTCTCTGCAGAACACTGCAGCGGCAATTACCAAGCAGAGGGAGCTTTAGAGCAAGTTAGCAACTGGCTCTTGTAAGGTGCGGTGAGCTCTCCCCCCACCACCCCAGGACGAGAAGGGAGAGGCAAGGGCTGAGGCTCCTCAGGGTGCAGAGGAAGGAGGTGTCCTCAAAGGGCTGACCTCTCTGGCTCCCACCACACCCACACCGACCAAGGGCCGAGGCGGCAAGAAGCCGGGCTCCCTGTCTATGTTGCCTCCCCCTCAACAAACAAACAAATGCCAAAAAGAAATTGCTGTAGGCGTGCACCAACAGAGGCGAAGACGGATGCTGACGGGAGAGAAAGAGGGGGGACGTAAACACTACAGAGAGGCCAAAACAAAACATAAGACGGCACCCCAGTGGGAACCACGGGACACACACACACACACACACACACACACATGCCTGGTTCCTTTCCACAACCAAGATGACAGCTGCCTCAGTTCAGCCAGAGCAAATGGAGAGACCAGGATACCACCCGAGTTCTAGCAAACTATTTTGAAGAAATGGGTATCAAGGGATTTGTTTTTCTCAAACTAAGTAAGGGTAATAATCCAAGTGGAAAATGAATAGAATTCTTAATCGTACCCATGATCAAAAAATGTGTAAACAGCGACTTCCCAGTCATCAAGTAAACACAGCTAAGCAACAAGGGAAGGCGAGATATAAATATATATATATGTATGTATTATATATATATGTACTGAATCGGGGTGAGGGGTGGTGATCAGATCGGAGGGGGAAGGAGCAACCCTTCCTGTCCCCTTCTAGAAGGTCAGATGGCAGTAAAGAGCGAGATCTTAGAAGAGTACATCCCCAACACTTCTGCAAACGGTCTTCCGGGGATTTGTCCAGAGGAAATAATCAGACAAGTGTACAAAGACGCATGTACAAGGACGTGCACAATAAACAGACACCCTTCACGAGAACAGTACAAGGCCTTTGGGTACACATCTCACCATGCGCCAGACCCCGACTGCTCTGGGCACACTGCATATGTAAGGGCATTCCATGCCCAGAACAAGCCAGTGAGCCAGGTTCTGCTTGTACCCTTCAATGTCAGGTGAAGAAACTGAGGCACAAAAAGGCTTGCCTATGCCCACAATCTTCGTTATTAATTCCTTGAGAGCTCTAAAGTAATATATCTCAAAGTGCCGCACTAAGGCAGACAGCTCGATACTTCTCATGCCTGGTGTGGCGGAGAGACTCTGATTCAACAGGATCCACGGCCTTGGAGCTGAGATTTCAATTTCAGTACTTCTCTGGGTGGTCGCAACTCGCGTCATACAGACAGCCCGATCCAATAGCAGGAAGCCAGGCACCGAGCACTGGGGTGACTTGCATGAGGTGTCCTCAACAGTGGCAGAGCAGGCACCTCGATTCCCAGTCCCAGAGAGCCACCACATTCGCAAAGGAGCGCAGGGCCTCCTGGAGGTCTAGCCTCTGGTTTCCCTTCAAAAGGTAAAGTTAAAAAGCAAAAGAGAAACTGCTAAAGGGCTTTCCCCGAATAACCAGCCCCCTGCGGTGAAACACTGCACCGTCTCACGCAGAGGGCAGCTTGGAGTCTGCCTGCAAACCCTGCACTGAGTCGATCCCACTCATAGGGACCCTAGAGGTCGGAGTAGAACGCCCCTTTGAGTTTAAGAGACGGTAAATCTTTACCGGAGCAGACAGCCTCCTCGTATTTCTCCCACAGAACAGCTGGTGTATTTGAACCTCGGACCTTGTGGGTGGAGGCCCAGTGCTTAACCGCTGCGTCGTGGAAAAGAGAATGGAAGAATGCACCCCAGACTTCTAGCCAGAGAACAAATGGCAAGAGCAGACACCAATGGCTACCCAAAGTCCTGCAGGGTGAAGATGGCGGCCTCTGGAGGAGTGTTAGCAGACCCATTGCTTTCGTCCGGGAAGTCCCCTGGACGGCGGCCTCGGGTGAATTGAGAAAACACTTCGCCCAGTTTGGCCAGGTCCGAAGGTGCAATCTGCCTTTTAACAGAGACACTGGCTTCCACAAAGGAATGGCTTGGATTGTGTTTTCTTCAGAGGAGGAGCTTCAGAATGCACTACAGCAGGAAAACCACATTATTGATGGGAGTGAAGTTCCAGGTTCAAGCTCAAAGACGGGAAGCTCTTCAAGGGGGTCAAACGTCTGATGAAGAGAAAGACTTTTGAGATTACCACTCCCTACTAGATAAATCAATGTAACCCCCCCCAAAAAAAGCGCAGACACCTCTTTCTGCATCCTTATTCGCTTGAACGTTACAAGTAAGTACCATTGTTGTCACTTACGCACAGATTCACATTCCCAAAGTTTCCCCCAAACCTCTTTTCCTTGAGCAAGCATCGTGGCAGGGAGGGACACGTGAGGTACAGTCAACTGGAGAGTCAAACATCCAGAAGAAAATGACAGCAGGGAGGAGGACTCCTAACCCACTCTTAATAAGGGGTTATCCACTCACATCCTCTAAGTTTTCAAAAGTTAATCTTGAAATCGGTGTGGATTTCAGAAAGCGCCTTTCCTTAGAAACACCTCCCGAGAGTGTGGGAGCTTCCAGGCAGGCCCATAGAGCTTTCTTGGGGAAAACTCGAGACCCAGTGTTGGAAGACCAGGCGAAGCCCCTGGTATCGCCAACTCTGTGTGGCCTCGTGCCACTCAGGGTGATATTGGCACACCTCACCAAAAAGCCCGTGGAACAAGTCAGTGATGGGCTAGGATGGCTGCCAACGGTTTCATACAGCCTGCAGCAGACAGCCCTGCTGGAAATGCTGTTCCCCTGCAGAGTTCAGTCCCCCTCTCGCCACTGTATCCCGAAAGTGAATCACCTCCCTTTCCCAACTCCATAACCCAAGGGCTCGGTTCCATGCTCCAAAAGTCACCTGCCCCTTGTATTAGAACGAGGAGGGGGGCAAGCCAAAAAAACTCAGAGAAAGGTGTTCAGGAGATCTAGTGTACCCAGTTCCCTCAATCCTTCCTTGCTTTTCAGACAGAGGCACCTGCTTCCCCTCCACTTCTGACCACTGACAGCTGACCACCAAGAGCTCACCAACCTGCCTTCTCACCACCCCAAATCAGCCTCTGGTGTCTCCCCTCTAGGCCAGTTCCGACTGAGGCTTCCTGCCTGGTCTCCCCCAAGCTCCTGCATGTGTGCGCACACACAACCCGAGGCCTCGCTCCTGATCAAACCCTCCCCGACACCCACCTCCCGCAGGGTGGAGGACTCGATCACGCTGGTGTATGTGTGGAACGTGGACGGGTGTAAACATAAACAGGGAAAAGCGTAGGAAAACCTTAACCCGGGGCCCTGCCTGCCACCTCCACCTGCTGTGTGTGTGTGTGTGTGTGTGTGTGTGTGTGTGTGAATTCTCCAGTCACATGGACCAACTTATTCCCTGAACACCGTCCTAGACTTTGCTGCCTCAGCTGCCTACACAGGCCTGCTCCCTCCGCCTGGGGCACCTGCCTGGCTCTTAAGCTAGCACACAGGTGAATGAAGAAAAGGAGAGAGAAAGGTATGTGACAGAAGTTGGGCAGATATTTAGAATAAAGCCCACTCCACTGCCAGAGTTGATTCTGACACATAGTATCCCTATAGGTTCAGATAGCTTCATCTTTCTCCCAAGGAGCTGCTGGTGGGTTTGAACCGACCACCTTGTGGTTAGCGGCCCAATACCTAACCTACAGCACCGACAGGGTCCCTTACTTTAGAGCAAAGACAGTTTTATTCACGTATCTTCTGTAGGCAGAGAGATGGCACTTGGTCAATTAGCCTGAGTCGGGGAAAGCAGTGTTCCATCTTGCTGATTCCTCTGCGGCCAACTGGGGGCATCCTATCCATCTCTCTTCTTGGACTTCCAAGGAAAGAGGCCTTGACAAGTCTTACCAAACTGCTAACCTTTTCCCTGGTTTCCTTAACATCTGGGTTTTGTGGCTCCCAGTTGCCAAGCCACCCTCTGGTGCCTCCTTTAGGCTGGTCCATTCCATCTGGGTGCAGTACCTGGAGAGGTGGGGGGGAATGGTGCCCAACCCGAAACCTGGGATCTAGGGTCACCAACTGCCTCTCTTTCTCTTTCCTCCACCCCCTTTTCTGTTCTTCCTTCCTGGCTTACACTGTGCTAGATGCAACTGGGCCACACAGTAGGAGCTAATACAAGATGTAACTGGAACAAACGTGGCTTTCTCGGACTGCTGCACCTACACGGACAGGCTCTTTTTCACCATGTCTGTCTGCCATGTCCTAAATAACCAAGCTCACCAGGCCCTCAGCCCCGAAACCTGCTGATTACCAGGTTACAAATGCAGATTCCTGGGCCCCCGTGACCAAAAAAGGCCCCTGGACCACCCAAAGAACAAGCAAGACTGTCTTGGAAGAAAGACAGCCACAGTCCGTGGAGAAGGGCATCGTGCTCCGTAAAGCGGAGGGGCAGCAAACAGGAGGAAGCCAGCCCCCCAGCCCCCTGTGAGACGGACAAACAGGGGGCTGCGAGGACGAGCGCAAACCTAACAACTGGGAGGATGGCGCAGAACCGGGCAGTGTTGCGTTCTGTGGTACACTGGGTCAGCACCAACTGGGCGGCACCGACCAGCCCCAGGCCTCCATCCCGTCCCGTCCCGTCCCACAGGAAGGGAGCCTCCGGAATGCCTAGCTTCGCAAGGCCACAGGCAAATGTGAGAATGTAATGGGCTAAGGGGCCGGGACCCTCAGCGCTGGTGCTCAGTGGGCCTGGCACCGCCTAGAGTCGAACCAATCAGCAAACATCTCTTTTCCTTAGTCCCTTTAGATATAGTGGTTCTCAACCTTCCTCATGCCGCGACCAGATGATGCACATGCCTAATCCCGTCCACCTCCACCTTAGCCGCTGGCTGGCACTCCTAGGGAAACTCTAGACCCACCCTCCCCAGGTGCAGGGCCACAGGGAGACTCTGGAGGGTGGTTTCTCCCTACAACTTCTCCAGGCTCCTGGCTTGCTGAGCCCAGCGTCCAAGCTGTCCCTCCACCTGGCCTGAGCCCTGGTTTTCTAGGACAAAGCCAGGAAACACAGCCAGTCAGGGAGGCCGGCCGCTAGCTGGAGATAGGAGCGCGTCACTGTCCTGCCTAACACCCTGTGCTATTCCTAGATCACTCCCTGCCCTGCACCTCGACTGCCCCACCAGTGAAGATGGCTCCTACAGCTACTTCCAGCTCTGACGCTGTGCACAGCGTGTGGGCCGTCTAGGGCTCAGTCTTTAGTGCTTGGTGTGTTTCTTTCATTGCCCCAAAACCAAGTAGACAAGTCTTCTCTCTCCCCCTGGCCTTCGAGGGGGCAGAAACATTTCATAATAGCCTGCCTACCCTCAAGCCCTGCCCTGAAACAAAGAAATTCCAGAGTGTCTCGGCATTCTCCTCGGGGCCAGATATCCAGGCGAGGGTCCGAGCGGGCAGTCGGGATAACTTGAGCCCACCATCTCCCCAATTTAACCCAGACAGATCCACAAGCACAGCACCTATGTCTCCTTTAGGGCTGGGACAAAGACATCATTGGGCAAAATATTAACCAGAGTGACAGAGACGCTTTATCACCTCTCTGAAAATGCCCTTCCTTTCCATGACTGAGCTCAGACTCCAGTGGACGCAATGACTAGCATTCAAGGTGACATGCACATTTATGTAATAACCTCCACCCGGGCCCAGCTGCCTGACAGGAGGAGTTCCATCCAGGCTCGCGTCAGCCAGGGAAACACCCTGTCTGTGCCGCCCCTGACCCTCCAAGAAATAAGGGGATGTTGGCTTGGCAGGACAGAAGCAGTATGGTTTGGCAGATGGAGACAGGGTCTACTGCAGGAAGGCTCTAGGGCAGAGATTGGAGAAAGTTTTTTAAAGCCTGCCCACCGCAAAGAGCTGGGCAACAAAGATGCATTCCGGGAGAGAGGCTGGGGAAAAGGGGGAGAAGGGGAAAAAAGAAGTGGGAGACCTTGCCAAAAGCAGAAAACCAGGATGACGAGAGGGAGAATGGATGTGTGAGCAGTAGCTGGGTCTGCTGACAAGGAGACATTGGGTCCCAGGATTTCTCAGTTAAGCAGATGCAACAGCAGGGTATTTCCAAACCACAATGGGGAAGCTGGCGGGCTCCAAAAGGGAAAATTCTGTCTGTCGTAGTGCACTGGACGATGGCAGTAAAAACTTGAGTGACTGTCAGGAGCCAGGGCCCTCACATGCCAACAGAAGACAGCCAACCGGAGAGCTCCTAAGCTGAGGCTAGGAGGGCTACCTTAGGGAGACTCTGACCAGACAGGGACTCATCTCCGGCCTATCCTCACCGGAAGGGCTCTAGAGCCAAAGGTTCTCCCCCTGCCTCCCCACCTTCTAGGGTTGCCCCCATTAGCGCTACACTCCAAAACGGATTGGGCTCTTATCTTAAAGATGACCCAGAATTTATCTTGCTTCCTCTAACCGGGCAGTAAAATGGTAGAGAACGGCATTTCTCACATACTCTTCACCTGGAAGGGGGAAAAAAATTTAAAAGGTCTCCTCAGACAAATGTCCCCTCCAAGTCCCCAGCCACAAGGGTGATTTAGGTCACTGATGAAGAAGGATCCATGCTAATAAGTTTTGGAGTTGTGTTTTTTTTTCCAGCCACCTAATTAGTTCACAATTAACTCAGCCTTGAAAAAGAAAGTGACAAGAGGGTTGGCAGAGGAGCAGAGGAAGTCCGTCTGAACCAATTACAACAAAAGTTTCTAAGCGCTTCAAGCCCTTTAATCCCAGGAGTCCCCCTCCAAGCAGAAAGGCAGGGGTCATCAGCCAAAAGGCCGGGCACTTTCCCTGGCATTTTCACGAAGGCCCAAACCCACCACCTGCTGGTGGGTGTCCCTATTCAAATAGAGTCGGAGGAGGGCGCAGATGGCCCAGGGCAAAGCCCATCTGCTCCCCTTCGAGGGGGGCACTTAAGCAGCAGCCACCGGCTTCCCTTGCCCCTCCATCGCCGCAAGCCCAGGGTCCACAAGCCCAGAGATGGGCTCTCTGTCTGGGCGGTGCACGAGCGAGCAGACCAGTGCCAGGGGTGCCTTGGGCCTGGGGGTCTATCCGAGCCGGCAGCTCAGGCCTGCAGCAACTTAAGGCGCCTCTCTAGAGAGAGCAGCGGCGTGGGCAGGGCGCAGGCGGGACTCGGGGGAAGGAGCCGACCGACGAGTGGCCGCCCACGCGGCTGCGGCGAGGGCGCCCGCGCCACACCCGGCCCACAGTCCGCTCGGCGCGGCGGCGTGGGGGGTGTGCGCCAAGAGGGCGCGGCGCAGGGCTAGGCCCGGAAAAGCGGTCGTCCACTAACGGACTCCAATTCCTATGCCCTCTACCTCACTGTCCCCTCCCGGCTGTCCCCTGCCGGCCTTCCGAGGCCCCTCCACCGCCGCCACCCTGCCCAGGTAGGCCTGCCCGGATCTGGCCCCAGCCCTAGTAGCATCTGCGGCTCCGAGAGCGCTGGGAGGAGGCAAAAACGTGTCCCTGCCACAGGGCCAGCCTCCAGCCCCCATGTGTCCCTGGACGAGACATGGCGAAGCCTGCGCAACGGCTCTGCTGCGCAGCCGGGTAGGAAGCCAGCGAGCCGCGTGGCCCAGACCTCGGGCGCACTGAGACCCCGACGGAGACAGCGTGGCCAGGCCCGGCCCACTGCGCCCGGCGCCCGCAGCCCCGGGGACCGCTCACCCTCGATGGAGATGACGTGCTCCCGGATCTGGTTCTGCAGAGCCAAGTCCTCGATGCGCTCGATCAGGTCGTAGATGGCGTAGATATTGGGATGCACAGACTCGAAGCGTTGGATCTCCGCCCGGATGGCCGCCGAATTGGAGAGAGCGAACTGCGGAGAGGGCCCGCCGGCCAGCTGCGGTGAGGGGCCGCCGCCGCCCCCGGCCCCCGGCCCTGCGCCGCCGAATTGCCCGCCGCCCCCTGCGCCGCCGCCGCCGCCGCTGCCCCCCGAAGCCGCGAGGCTCTGCTGCTGCTGCGGGCTCTGCCCCGCGCCTGCCTGGAAGTTCATGGCTTCGGAGCCGCGGGGTCCGAATGGAGCCCGGTGGGGGCCCGGGACGGCGCTGCGGCGGCGGCGGCAGTGGGCGCGCGGGGCTGGCGGGGTCCGGACTACGGAGCTGACGGCCCCGGACTAGTGCATTGGGCCAGGGGGAGAGGCTGGGCAGAGCCGGGAGACGCCGCCGCTCACGCCGCGGCCGCCGCTACCGGGAGCTTCCCCGCGCCCCAAGCCAGCCGCCTGCCACCAGCCTCCGGCAGCAACAACAACGGCCCGGGAGCGCGCAGTCCGGCCCACCCCTCGCGTCATGCGCACGCACCGCCGCCCCCGCCGGCTCCGGCACACGCAACCCGAGCCCCCTCCCCCGCCGCCCCCGCCCGCCTGCGCGCACCGCAGCACGCGGCGACGGCGGCCCCCGAGAGCGCCTGGGCGGCCCGGCTCCGCCCCGCCCCCGGCCAGGCTCCGCCCCGGCCCCGGCCCGGCCCCGCCCCTCCCTCAGACTGGCTCCGCCCCGCCCGCCTGGCCGCGGCCTGCTAGCCTCCCCACCCCCAGCTCTCCTGCGCGCCGCTTTCCGGCCGCCCGCCCGCCCGCCCCAAGGGCCCTGTGGCTCCGCGCTCCGCCGCGGCCTGCGCGGTCCTCTGCGCCTCTCCGCGCTGCTCGCGGCGGTTTCTGACCCCTGAACGGGTGTGAGCGCGGCTGATTGGCCCAGGAAGGCTGCCCACCAGGGCCCAGCAGCTGCTGCCTGACCTCACCTTTCCTTCCACAGTGGCCTAGGTTCCTGGGCCCCGCCCCGGGGTCAGCTAGTCTAGGTGTGACCCCATCCCCCTTGGCCCCCCCCCCGCGCCCCCGTGCCAGGGCTCATCACTCTTTTTTTTTTTTTTGATCGTGAAGGTTTACAAAGCAGATCACAGTTCTCCATTCAAAGTTTCGTACACATTCTGATTCAACTCCATCGCAATCTCCGCAATCTACCGTCAATTGTTTCCGGTTTGCATCCTTCCTTTTTTTTTTTTTTTTAAATCTAACCCTCTGAATTTTGTCCTTGGGTGAATGCTGCCCTTTGATGTTACATGGTTGGTTATTCTAATTCAGAGGTGAGCTAATTTCCACCAGACCAGAAGGGCAAGGGCCATAGTAAGGTCCCCCAGTAAGCCTGTTTCTTTTAGGATTTTGAGTTCTGTCCCACATTTATTCCCACTCAGAGTAACGGGTAAGTTGTCCCTGGGCCCCATCGGATCCTTCATCTTGGGCCTGTCTCCGGTGGCTTTGGTTTTCATCACTCTGCTTTCCTCCTGACAGGAGAGACTAAGTCACACCTTACCTCTCTGCTCAGAAGTTTTTAAGATTCCTGCGGCTATTCAGCAAAGTAGGATGTAGAACACTTTCTTCTCGAACTTGGTGTTCTCTGAGATGATATTGGCCTGGTCCCCCAGGTCCAGTGACTCATTTCCTCAAGGAGTTTGGTTATGTGTAAGAAAGTTTCCTCCCCCAACTACCATGATCCGAATTCTACCTTGCAAGTCTGGTTAGAGCAGAGGTTGTACACTGGTGCAGATGGGAGCTGGAGGCACAGGGAATCCAGGGTGGATGATACCTTCAGGACCAGGGTGTGAGGGGCGATACTGGGAGAGTAGAGGGTGAGTGGGTTGGAAAGGGGGAACCGATTACAAGGATCTACATGTGACCTCCTCCCTGGGGGACGGACAACAGAAAAGGGGGTGAAGGGCAAGATATGACAAAATAATAATCTGTAAATTATCAAGGGCTCATGAGGGAGAGGGGAGCGGGGAGGGAGGGGGAAAATAGAGGACCTGATGCAAAGGGCTTAAGTGGAGAGCAAATGCTTTGAGAATGATTGGGGCAGGGAATGTATGGATGTGCTTTATACAATTGATGTATGTATATGTATGGATTGTGATAAGAGTTGTATGAGTCCCTAATAAAATGTAAAAAAAGAAAAGAGAAAAAAATGATTAGGGCAAAGACTGTACAGATGTGCTTTATACAATTGATGTATGTATATGTATGAACTGTGATAAGAATTGTATGAGCCCCAATAAATTGTTTAAAAAAAAAGAAAATGATTAGGGCAAAGAATGTACAGATGTGCTTTATACAACTGATGTATGTATATGTATGGATTGTGATAAGAGTTGTATGAGCCTCTAATAAAATGTTTTAAAAAAAAAAGAAAGTTTCCTAATTTTGCCCCCCTGGAGCCTTGATGGTATAGTGGCTATGCATTGGGCTGCAACCCCAACATCAGCAGTTCAAAGTGATCAGCAGCTCCATGGGAGAAAGATGGGTCTTTCTACTCCGGCAAAGTTAGTACCAGCTAGGAAACCCACAGGTGTAGATTCTACCCGGTCCTGCAAGGTCACTATGAGTTGGCATCAGCTCAATGGCAGTAACCTGGATATAGGTCTAACACGAGTTCGGCTTGCATGTCTATCCAAGCATCTGTGGAGCCCCACTATTTCAGATTGTGTAGATAATGCTGTTTCTTTGAGCTCTTGCAAACTTCCCAGTGCCTTGCACTTCCTTTCCAGACTTCTCCTCTTAAGACTAAACCAAACTCACTAAGTTGATTCTGATTCATAGTGACCCTAAAGGAGAGTAGAACTGCTCCTTTGGGTTTCCAAAGCTATAAATCTTTTAAAAATTTTATTAAATACTTTCATTGGGGGCTCTTACATCTCAACACAATCCATACATTCATCCAGTGTGTCAAGCACATTTGCACATATGCTACCATCATCATTTTCAAAGCATTTTTCTTCCCACTTGAGCCCCTGATATCAGCTCCCCATTTCTCTTCCCTCTCCCTTCCCTGCAGAGCTGTAAATCTTAACAGGAGCAGAAAGCCTCATCTTTCTTAGGCAGAGTTGCTGGTGGGTTTTCCAACCCACTGTTAACCTTGAGGTCCACAGCCCAACTCATGACCCACTATACCACCAGGGCTCCTCTTTTTAAGACCAGCTTATCTTAAAAGATCCCCTGGTGTGCTATGGGTTGACTAGAGAATCAAATCTAGAGAGGCTCATGTGTATAAGAAAGAACATTATTAAAAGCAATTATACATTAAGAAAACATCCCAGCTCAGTCCAGATCAAGTCCCCAGTCTGATATTAGCCCATATGTCTGATACCAGTCTATAAATTCCTCTTCAGACTCAACACATGCAATGATGCTGAATGCAGGAAGATCACAGGCCAGCGGGTGGAAAGTCTTGTGGATCCTGTGGCAGTGGAAGCATCTCAGCACTGGTGTGGGTCTCCACATGGCTCTTCAACTCCAGGGCTCTGGCTCTATCAGCTTACCTCTGTCTGCTGGCTTGTCAGCAGGAAGACTAAGCAGAGAGAGTGTGGGTCTGACCTCCAGTGAGCTATTTATCTCCATGGTGCCTCCCAATGAGGTCATCAGGCTGTGACCTGATTGACGGGCTAGACTCCACCCCCTTCACAAGTTGACAGGAGATTATATAACTGCCACACCCAGGAACTCTGAAACAAGCAAGACTCCATTGGTACATAGAGGAATGAAAGGGTGAAATGAACCATTCTCACCCACCCTTTTCAATAGATTCACCATAGCTCCTATGACTCTTCATTCTACTTGTTTTCACCCTCATTGTCTACCCCAGTCTTCCTAATATTCACCCCTTCTGGACCTGGGATCTCCTTTCAATGTCCCAGTTCTTCTGCATTCCAACCACCAGAGTTGTGTGCAGTTCTGTTAACCAGTCCGAGCCCAACCCCAGCAACCTCTTCTAAAACTCCTAAAAAAGTGGCCCAAGTCAAACAGGTTGTCATGGCTATGACCAGATGTCCACTGACACCGTTGCCTGCACATGCTGTTCTTTCCTCACAAGCTTCCACTTCCCTTTCTCAGTAGCACCGACGCCACAGCTTAGCCCCAGTACAAACCCAGTCACCACTCCTCAGTTTCTTGTAACTCCCAAAGACCCAGCTGCAAGTTAGTCAACACCGTTATGGTTTTCCACTTGTTTGACCCGATGGATGTCTCATACCCTTCTGGGCCTCATCTATAAAATACATGGTTGAACAGCACACCTCGCCCTGGTTTTCTGTAATTCTGAAAGCAACATCTAGAAGCAACATCTAGCATCCCTTGTATGTGCTTCATGAGAATCAACATCAAGACAACAGCCCAAGAGAGACACTAAGGACTGCCCCAGTGGCCAGCATACACACCCGTCTTAGTACTGATGGACAGTCTGCATGCCTATCTCCTCTCTTAGTATAGGAGGCCCTTGATGGCCAGGTCAATGTATTTCCAGCATCCTGCACAGCAGCACCTAGCATATAGTATACACTCAAGAAATGTTTGCATAATAAATGGGAAGAGTCCTGGTAGCTCAGTGAGCTATGTGTTAACTGTTGTTCAAACCCACTGGGAGGGAAGGAACTAGAAATTAAAGTTCATTGTATAAGTTATAAATCTGACATTCTCCAAAGCACGAATTGGTATGCTAATTTCCACAGGGAGGCAGGTACTATGTGACTCTAAAATCACTTGCCATCAAGCTACTCAATTCAGGTCACTTCAGGTATGCAGGGGAGAACTATGGTCCACAGGGTTTTCCATGGCTGTATTTGAAGAAATAGATCCCCAGGACTTTCTTCCACGTGTCTTTGAGTGGACTCATACCTCTCATCTTTGGGTTTTTTTTTTCAAAACCATTTTATTAGGAGCTAGTACACATAGCTCTATAGTTCAATCACATCAAGCAGCATTGTACAATTGCTACCATAATTTCAAAAACCTCCAAACTTGTTGTTAGCAGCAGAGTTTATTGACTGTCTGCACCATGTGGGGATTATAACGAGAAACCCAGGGCAGGTTATTTTTAATCATGACTGGTCACCCAAGCTGTGGGGTGTCTGCGGCTAGAGCAGTCCAAAGAAAGGAGATCAGCTAGTCTATGTCCGACGGGAGCTCACACCCTCTTTAGAGTAACATACTAGGGACTTTGTTTTTGAGCCTTGTCTTGGTAGAGGGAGCAATTGAAACTAGGTGAGCAACTACTATGTCCAAATACCTTAGTTTTCACATGTATTTAGTAGATCATCTAATTTTAAAAAAATCATTTTACTAGGGGCTCATACAACTCTTATCACAATCCATACATACATCAATTTTGTTAAGCACATCTGTATACTCATTACTCTCATCATTCTCAAAACATTTCTTCTCCACTTAAGCCCCTGGCATCAGCTCCTCCCTTCCCACTTCCCCCTCCCTCATGGACACTTGATAATTTATAAATTATTATTTTGTCATATCTTGCACTGTCCAACGTCTCCCTTCACCCACTTTTCTGTTGTCTGTCACCCCAGGGAGGAGTGTATGTAGATCTTTGTAATCAGTTCCCTCCCTCCACCCTCCCAGTATCGCCACTCTCACTACTGGTCCTGAAGGGATCATCTGTCCTGGATTCCCTGTGTTTCCAGTTCCTATCTGTACATCCTCTGGTCTAGCCAGATTTGTAAGGTAGAATTTGGATCATGATAGTAGGGGGAGGGGGAGGAAGCATTTAGGAACTAGAGGAAAGTTGTATGTTTCATTGTTGCTACATTGCACCCTAACTGGCTCATCTCCTCCCCGCTACTCTTCGATAAGGTGATGTCCAATTACCTACAGATGGACTTTGGATCTTCACTCCGCACTGCCCCCTCTCATTCACTATGATAAGGTTTTTTGTTCTGATGATGCCCGATACCTGACCTCTTTGATACCTTGTGATCACAAGACTGGTGTGCTTCTTCCATGTGGGCTTTGTTGCTTCTGAGCTAGATGGCTGCTTGTTTTCCTTTTAAGACTCCAGATGCTATATCTTTTGATAGCCGGGCACCATCAGCTTTCTTTGCCACATTTGCTTATGCACCCATTTGTCTTCAGAGATCGTAACAGGGAGGTGAGCACACAATCTAATTTCTTTCTTACAGCTACTTTGTGAAATGTGTTTTGGGAATGAAGAAAGGGGTTCAAAGTCACTAAACAACCCACGAAGGTTACATAGTTGACACATGATATAAAGGTTCTCCACTTAAGATGGTTTTGAAGTCAATGTTTTTCCCACAGTCCTACTGGACCAATGAAGGAGCCCTCGTGGAATATTGGTTATGAGGTAGGTTGCTGAACATGAAGTCAGCAGTTCAAAACCACCACCTGTTCTTCGAGAGACAGGAGAGGCTTTCTACACCCATCTAGAGTCGTAAACCCAGAAACCTACAGGCACAGTTCTACCTAGTCCTACAGGGTCTCTAGGAGGAGGCACAGCTCAGTGGCAGTGATTTTGGTTTGGACCAGGCCACAGTAAGAGGGAATGGGCAGTCTTGGCCCTGGCATCCTCCTGCCATGGTAGGGCAGCCCATGATTACTGGGCTCTGGGCTTCAGCGTGAGGAGCCACCAATGGTTACAAGTTAGACTGCTAACGGCAGGGCCAACTGGAAGCCACCAGCCGTTCAACGAAAGAAAGCCGAAGCGTTCTGCTCCTGGGGCAGTTCTATTTCTATCCTTAAGGTTGCCCTGAGTCAGAAGCCACTCCGTAGCAGAGTTTATGGCTAAAGGGTCCGTTTCGAGGCGGGGTGTATCTTCTGGCTTCCACTCAGGCAGAGAAATAGACACGAGTAGGGACCCACTGAGCCCTGGGTCTTTCCCCGAGCCTTCCTCACTGCCGTCTCTAACGCGCGCGCTGACGTGCTCCCGCTGACGCTAGTTTCTGAAGTGACTGACATCCCAGCTGCCGCCGGGGGAGGGAGTCTCCGCGACTCCCAGCTGCAGCTCAAGTTTAAGGGCACTAGCGCGACCCTGGAGCCCCCCGCGGGCGCTCCTGGGCGACCAGCCGGCACGGGGGCAGCCTGCGAGTCGGCAGGGGGCGTTGCGCGAGGGGCGGGGCTGTGCCAGAGCGTGGACTACAACTCCCATAAAGCCCCGGGCCGCCCGAGGAGGAGGGCGCCTGCAGGTGCCTGGAGCCACCGCGCCTTCGCCCGGAAGTGCCCGCAGGTCGGTCGTGGAGCTGGCGGGGCCCGGCGGTGAGTACCGCGCGGGCCCGCGCCTGCCCGTCGCCCTGGCTCCTAGTTTGGTGCCCGCCCCGCCATCGCTTTGGCCTCCGCGGCTCGGGGACGGGAAGTCGGGAGGTTGATGGAGGTGTCGAGGGGGCAGCGGGGAGGCTGTCGCGTTCCCGGGGCGGTGTCTGGCCGTGGGGTCCGTTTAGGGAAGCTCGCAGAGGGAGCAGAGGCGGCCTGCTGCCCGGTGGGTGTGGGTCGAGTGTTAAGGGTGATGGGTGACACCGCGCGGAGTCTTCGGTGTGCCAAAGGGCGGAGTTTGACGTTTGACGCGGCGGGGGGAAGTCTTAGGAATGACCAACGGGGAATGGACAGAGGCTTTCCCCTCCTTGGAGAAGCTTGAGGGAATAAATCAGCTTTGGGGTGAAGCAGAGAAGAGTAGTCGATAAACTGCGGAGTGACGTTTGGAAGTAGAGGGAGGATTAGATCAACTCTGCAGTGAAGTTTGCCAGGGAGTTGAGTTTAGGAGAGGAGTTTACGCAAAAAGTCCTGGCTCTCCTTCCCTTGGGCTGGGGTTTGCTTGAATTAAGGAGCTGGTTAAAGCGCTAGAACTCAGATTACTCAAAATTAGGATTTGGGATGTGGTGATGGGAATGGGCATCTTGGGGAAGGTTGGTGCCAACTGAAATACCAGCAGCCTGTTCCCTGGATACAGGTGGCAGACGGATTGGGGCTATGGGAGAGTTGGGGTGGGGTCAGGAGGCTGTTAAACTTCAGAGGGCTCTAGGCCAGAGAGCCAGCCCCTCACGGATTCTTTGTGCCCCTTCAGCTCGGTAGCGCAGCAGGCAAGGTGGGTGCCATGGCCCTGATTGAAGGGGTGGGTGATGAGGTGACCATCCTTTTTGCGGTGCTGGCCTGCCTCCTGGTGCTGGCCCTTGCCTGGGTCTCAACACACACCACCGCCGAGAGGGCTGACCCACTACCCCAGCCATCAGGGACCCCACCTCCAACACAGCCCAGCAAAGCCGAGAGAGCCGCTGAGAACAGCAGAAGAGCAGCTCCTGCAGCCGAGGCCCCCAGCCTGAGACACCGTGGGCACGCTGCACAGCCAGAGCCCGACACGGGCTCCCCTGGGACAGCACAGCCACCAGACCCCCCTCAGGAGCCCCTGATGCTTCGGTTGAAGTTCCTCAATGATTCCGAGCAGGTGGCCAGGGCCTGGCCTCAGGACACCATCGGCTCCTTAAAAAGGTAAGCAGGGCCAGAGTGAGGTTAAGATTGAAGTAAAATGCTGGAGGATGGGGTGATCACAGACCTGAGAAGGCTACCAGAGACTGCCTCCTGATCTTGCTGATAGCTCAGCCCTTGTCCCCTGAAAGCAGACTGACCCACTAAGCCCTCGAGCTGGGGGGTGGGGTGGAGAGGAAGCGGGCAGGCAGGGGCAGGCTGGTGGTTCTGGGACAGAGACTGGGATTGGCTGAGGCCCGCTCTCTTACTCAGGGCCCTCTCTCCTCAGGACCCAGTTTCCTGGCCGGGAACAACAGGTGCGTCTCATCTACCAAGGGCAAGTGCTCGGAGACGATTCCCAAACCCTGGGCAGCCTTCACCTGCCTCCCAACTGCGTTCTCCACTGCCACGTGTCCACACAGGTCAGCCCCCCGCATCCCCCGTGCCCACCGGGGTCCGAGCCAGGCCCCTCAGGGCTGGAAATAGGCAGCCTGCTGCTGCCCTTGCTGCTTCTGATGGTGCTGCTGCTCTGGTACTGCCAGATCCAGTATCGGCCCTACTTCCCCCAGACCGCCACGCTGAGCTTAGCCGGCTTCACCCTGTTCCTCAGTCTCGTGGCCTTTGCCATATACTGGCCGTAGTGCCTCCGCGGGCACTTGGCAATGCTGCCAGCCCCTCTGGGACGCGCGCCAGTGGGAGCTGCTGCCTGCCCAGGCCGGCCTCGCCTCCCTGCCCCTTCCGCCTGGCCTGGAAGCCCGACCCACACCGACAAGGACTCCGGAGGCTGGTGGAGGCCCGTCCCTGTGACCTCCATGGTGCTGAGCCCACTGCTGGAACTGCTGGCCCTCGGCCCCCGCTGACAGTAGGCCCTTCCAAGCCGGACAGCTGCTGTTGCCCCCTAGACTTTGGGCAGGCTCGAGCAACGTCCCTGGACCCGTCTTAGCACTCTGCCTGAGAAGCTGGCAACCTGTGGCCCCAAAGACTCCTTGGGCTGACCTGGGGACCCACGGACTGGGAGCCTTGTGGGAAGGGCAGAGAGGGTTGTTCTCTGGAACACGTGCAGATTAAAAAACTGTGAAGTTTCCACTCGTGCTGTCTGTGCGTGTGTGGGGCCCACGACGGTGGGCACGGCGGCCTGGGCGCCCTTCGCCATGGGCCTAAGGGAAGGAAGGGATAGAACGGGCTCTGGCCGAGCGCCTGTCTGCCTCCTCCCACCCCAGTCCCGCCGGTGTCCGCGCTCTCGGCGCCCGGGCCTCTGGCCCCGCCCCTCGCCCTGGCCCCGCCCCGCCGCCGGCGCGCACTTCCGGAGCCGGGGCGAAGGCGCCCGAGCGCGCAGAGCCCGACGGGAGCCACGTCTCTGCGGTCTGGGGACTAGCTGGGATTGGCGTCCGGGGCGGCGGTGCGGGGGCTGCTGGGAAGATGGCGGACTCGGCGGCCCGCCGATGAGGAGGCCGCGGGGGGAACCCGGTTCCCGGGCCCCGAGACCAACTGAGAGAGCGACCTGCGCGGGGCCTGGGGAGTCATGTAGGGGAGGCGCCTGCCTGGGTGGGCCGCGGGAGCGGGGCGGAATGCGTGTTCGCGACGGTGACGGCGGTATTCCGAGGTCCGGGTGGGTTGAGGGGACGCTGACATCGCCCACTCCGCGCCAGTGCAAAGCGGGGCACTCGGGCTCCGCAGGCGCCGGGTCAGGCGGGTGCTGCATTCGCATTTCACGGGTCAGGGGACACGGGCAGAGAGACGAAGCCACTTGCCCAAGGTCACACAGCTGGTCTAGGGAGTGCCTGGCATGGAAGCCCGGACTGGAGCATCCTCCCGCAGTGCCTGGGTGCCACTCTCCGTGAAGGGGAAGGTGACCCGGAGGGTGTGTCTGCGGGCCAACCACCAGCTTGCTCTACGACCTCGGGCACAACCTCTTTCTCTCTCGGGCCCCTGGTCTTCTCCTCGGTGAACTGGGAAGGCAGTGCCAGCCCGCTTGCCTCAGAGTTTTGCGTGTGGCCAGGGCTTGGCACTGTTTTGAGAACCCTGTGTTACGTGGAAAGGGTGGGGGTGGGGCGGGGGCGAACTCAGCAGTTCACGCAGAAGGGTGAACCGTGGGCCCAGGTCTGGGCCACTCTGACTCCAGGAGCTCTGGAGGGCGAGTGAGGTAAGGAGTAGAAAGCAGGTTTCTACCCTTTGGAGAAGGCCTTACCCCCTTTTCTGGGCCGCCCCTCAGGGTCTCCATCACCCAACTCCATGCTTCGAGTCCTGCTTTCTGCCCAGGCCTCCTCTGCTCGCCTGACTGGCCTGCTGCTGCTCCCACCAATACAGCCCTGCTGCCTAGGGCCTAACAAGTGGGGGAACTGGCCCTCCGGAGGAGGCCCACACACAGGCCCTGTTCAGGGGCTGCAGCGGCTTCTGGAACAGGCAAGGACCCCTGGGGAGCTACTTCGATGGCTGGGCCAGAACCCCACCAAGGTGCGGGCCCAGCACTATCCAGTGGCACTTCGTCGGCTGGGCCAGCTCATGGGATCTCGGCCACAACCCCCTCCCGTGGAGCAGGTCACACTGCAAGACCTGAGCCAGCTCATCATTCGAAACTGCTCCTCCTTTGACATTCACACCATCCACGTGTGTCTGCACCTCGCCGTCTTACTTGGTGAGGAGAGGCTTGTGGAGGAGAGCTTGCTGGGACGGGTGTAACGGGAAAGGAGAGAGAGAGAGAGAATGGTGGAGGATAAAGACAAAATTGATCTTGGAGGCTTTTACCCCCCCCCCCCCAAAAAAAAAAACAAACAACCACTGCCATCAAGTTGATGCTGATTCACCGCAAGCATAGAAGACAGGGTAGTAGAACTTCTTGGAGACTAGCTATGGGAGCAGAAAGCCTTTCTCAGGAGGAGCTGCCGGCTGATGGTTTTGAACTGCTGACCTTGTGGTTAGCAGCCCAATGAGTAGCCACTATACCACTAGGGCTCCTTGGGATTTTACCCAGGAATGACAAATACTCCACAGGATGCCTGCAGTGAGTTCCACCCAGTGAGTTCCACCCAGGCTCCCTTTGATGTCTCACTCTCGGAGCTATTAAATGTCAGAATCGGCATGACATGGGAACTTACTTGCCTTTTCTATAAGGGCAGGTTAAGACACTTGTGATAGATTGCGTCCCATGGTATGTTCATATAGTGTCCCCCAGGGTTTCCATGTCAACTCCAGCAAACTTGGCAGATGGGGAATGGAGCCAAGACAGATTGGACATCCACTAACGAGACCGCTTTTTTAGAACGGGGGAGACCTCCATTCCTATTGCCACATACTACCACGTCTCCTGACCCTCTCTCTTAGGCTTTCCAGCAGATGGGCCCCTGGTTTGTGCCCTGGAGCAGGAGCGAAGGTTCCGCCTCCCCCCAAAGAAGCCACCTCCCCCTCCGCAGCCTGTCCCTGGTGGGCAGAGGTTGGAAACTGCTTTGAGCTGCCCCCATTTCCTGCGGCACCCACGGCAGCATCTGATACGTAGCCTGGCAGGTGCTGGATGGGAGGTGGAGTGGGGATGGGGGTGGGGTCAGGGCCAAGGAGGCGGGGAGACTGATGATATCGGCTAGCTGAGTGGGAACATAGCTGGTTGAAGGATGTTGGACGTAGCTGAGTCAGAACTTAACGCTATTTTTCACAGAGGCAAAGCCTGAGGAACTAACTCCTCACGTAATGGTGCTCCTGGCCCAACATCTGGCCCGGCACCGTTTGCGGGAGCCCCAGCTTCTGGAAGCGATTGCCCACTTCTTGGTGGTCCAGGAAGCCCAGCTCAGCAGCAAGGTGTGATGGCCTCTTCCCCCTACCCCTGCTCACTGTGGTTATTCTAGCCATCATTTGGGCCAGCCCCGCCCACTGCCCAGTTTACTTCAGGACACCGCCTTTGCTCTCCCTCCTGGCCTGCCCAATCCCATGAGCATCTGGGATGCTCAGTGCTTTGTCGTTTCCCAAAGCACTTGGAACACCATCTTGGCTTCATGACCTCACTTCTTCCTTGAAGTCATCAGAGTCAGACCACATAGTGATGTCTCCCTCTGCTTGTGGGGTGACTCATCCGGGGACTCAAGACACAGTAACTTGTGGTGGGTGTTTGGGGCAGAGGGATGGATTCTGCCGTCACAGCTGCATTATCAGCTTGAGGGCACTGCCACAGCTGTGTAATGACCTGTTTTCCCTTGACAGGTGGTACAGAAGTTGGTCCTGCCCTTTGGGCGGCTGAACTACCTGCCTCTGGAACAGCAGTTCATGCCCTGCCTGGAGAGGATCCTGGCTCGGGAGGCAGGGGTGGCCCCGCTGGCCACGGTCAACATCTTGATGTCACTGTGCCAGTTGCGGTGCCTGCCCTTCCGAGCCCTGCACTTTGTTTTCTCACCGGGCTTCATCAACCACATCAGTGGTACGCAGACAAGGCAGCTGGCTGACCACGGGCTGCGGTGGGGAGAGCAGGGCTGGGGATCTGCAGCCCAGCGTGCCCAGTCCCTGCTTCCCTGTAGGCACGCCTCATGCTCTGATTGTGCGCCGCTACCTCTCCCTGCTCGACACAGCCGTGGAGTTAGAGCTCCCAGGATACCGGGGTCCTCGCCTTCCCCGGAGGCAGCAAGTACCCATCTTCCCTCAGCCACTTATCACCGACCGTGCCCGCTGCAAGTACAGGTAAATGGGGCACTTAGGGGTCACGGAGTGGTGGGAGGGGGAAACCAACCCTGAGTCCAAGAGTAGGAAAACCAAAGGGACCATGAACTCTGTCCTGTTTAACAAAGACAGGCCTACAAAAAAAGATTGGCCTGAGGCAGTGAAGGGATTTGCCCAGACCGCAGGGCTAGACCCAGATTGAGCTCGGGGAAAACCCGGGCCTTCTCACAGCAGGGACCTTTCCCCTCAGTCACAAGGACATAGTAGCCGAGGGGCTGCGCCAGCTGCTGGGGGAGGAGAAGTACCGCCAGGACCTGACTGTGCCTCCAGGTTACTGCACAGGTATGCACAGGTGGGTGGGCTGCAGACGGGGGAGTGGTTGGGGCTCTACGGAGTGGTGGCCCCTCTCACCCTCTGCAGACTTCCTGCTGTGTGTAAGCAGTAATGGAGCTGTGCTTCCTGTGAGGACCCAGGACCCTTTCTTACCGTATCCACCAAGGTCCTGCCCTCAAGGTCAGGCAGCCTTGAACCCTACTACCCAAGACCCTACCCAAAGGTAAGGGAAGCAGGGCAGGAGGGGCCTGCTGTCCTTCAGGGCTTGCAGACCCTGACCTCCTCCCTCCTCCAGGGTGGTGCTGATGCTGCGGGAGCGCTGGCACTACTGCCGGGATGGCAGGGTGCTGCTGGGCTCCAGGGCCCTGAGGGAGAGACACCTTGGTCTGATGGGCTACCAGCTCCTGCCGGTAAGAGATGCCCTGCCCTGCGTGATGCTCAGCTGGCTCCTAAGGCCTCCTGGTCACCCTGTCTCTCCCCACAGCTGCCCTTCGAGGAACTGGAGTCACAGAGAGGCCTGCCCCAGCTGAAGAACTACCTGCGGCACAAGCTCCAGGCCATGGGTCTCCGCTGGGGGCCTGAAGGGGGCTGAGGGGCCCCCACCCCCACTCCAGTGGAGGGCAGACAGTTTGCACTTTGGCTCCCTTCTGTTTTGGTTCTCATTAAAGTTCCTCTCCTTCCCCATTGCTCACCTGGTTTCTGGGACATTGAGGGGACGGGTTCCCCATGCGCCACCTCTTTCACACACACCCAGACCCACAGCCCCCTCACACGAAGACAAAGAAGCCAGGGCCGAAGCACTTTACTGCAGGGGTGAGGACTTTAAATTATTCACTTAAATAAAAACGAGGAAGGATTGGGTGGCAATCCCCTGGTCCCTCTCTCCATCTCTCGCTCGGGCTGATCCCTTCCAACCGGCGGCTACACAGGCATGGGCATCTCGTTGTATTCATCCACACCCTCCCGCTCATCAAGCACCGGCTCCGCCTCATTCGCATCCAGCTGTGGGAGAGGAGGGGGGTATCAGGACTTTGTGGGCACTGTGGGAACGAAGGTCACAGTGGGGCCGGGGAATATCCTTACACATTTCATCTCTCGATCGGTGAAGATGCGGGTGAGCACCACCATGCGGAGTGGCACTGTGAGGATGAGGATGAAGGGGAAGGCGAGGGAGGCCGCAGTGGACATGACAGCCCAGAGCAGGGCCAGGCAGAGCAGCTGCAGGGCTGTGAACAGGTGCATACGGAGGGTCCGGACCTGGTGGCAGGATGCAGGGGAGACTGATGAGTTTCTGTAGAAGCTTCTAGCCCCAGTTCCTGGAGGCGATGTCCAGACCCTGGCACCGAGGAGTTGGACAGAGGTGGGGGAAGGAGGCACCTCTGGGTGCTTGCCAGAGCCCAGGCAACATTAGTAGACTAGGATGGGCAGAGGCCTGGGGTGAGAGGGAGGGGTCCTTGGGTAAGGGGTCTTACCTTCTTGACATAGGTGACATCTGGGTGGTGTTTGGGTGGCATGAGCAGCAGGTGCAACCGCTCATAGAACTGGATTCCATTAAGGGAGGTAACGCCCATGTACAGGAAAATTCCAAAGAGTACAGCCAGTGGGATCTGCCGAAGCAGGTCTCCAATCACTATGGAGAGGCCTGAGAGACAAGAAGTGGTTGGCTCGGGATGCCCCTCCTGCCAGGGCCTCTGCTGGGAAAAGTGGGCAAGAGGGGCACATACCCACAAGCAGGGCAACCAGCAACCCTGTCACTCGCTGCTCCTTGACCTCCTGGATCTTGGGCTTATCCCCAGGCGCCACAGCCTTGCTCATGACAGTGAGCGCGTTGGCATGCGTGACAGAGCGGACGGTGGCAGCGGCCAGCCAGGGCAAACCAAAGAGGGCACAGATGCCACCCATGGCCACGATGAGCAGCAGGTCCAGGTGAAAGCCGGAGCCCTTCTGTAGCATCCGCTCCTTCTTGGAGATGATCAGCCTGGGGATGAGAGAGCTCACTTGGATTCATGTGCAGCTGGCTCTGCGGGCCCCCTTGTCTCCCCAGTACTCTAGCCAGTCGCCTGTCCGTGCCCCCTGCCCCGGACCAGTGGATTCACATCCTCAAACCACACAGCCCCAGCAGGCACCGCCAGGTGGGTCGCCCAGATTCCACCCTGTGCTTCCAGCACTCATGCGCAGAGGGACTTTACATAGGCTGACGCTATCCCCGCCAGCAGCCAGCCTGCACCCAAAGCCCTCGAAGGTCCATTCAGCTTCCCAACCAGAGGCAGCTTGCCTTCCAAGGCCCGGTCCCACAGCCTGGCCTGCGGCTCCCTCCCTTTTTACACCCACAGCTATTCTCCTGCCCAGCCCCCCTACCCTGTCCCTCCACAGGGGCGCTCACGTGGTGATCTGAGTCTCCATGAAGATGAGGATGAAGACCAGGATGGCAGGCAGCAGGCTGGCCACCATCATCCACACAGGGAAAGGGCTCGACTCCCCCAGGGGGTTGATGACCCAGCCCCGTTTCTCTGGGGCCGTGACCGAGAACCCGCTGGGCACACTCAGCTTCTGCAGAAGGGAGGGCAGATGGGGGTGAGCATGGACAGTGCTGAGGGCATGCCGTGCACAAGCTCGGCGTCCACCTAGCCTCTAGCTTCATAAGAGGCTCGGTTGGGGTAGCAGCAGCGGCAGCCCAGTCTCCCGCTGGCTACCTGGCTCAGCCTCCCTCACCTGTGTGTAGGTGTCCTCAATACTGTAATCCACGAGCACCATGATGAGGATGGCAATGGGCACGCCGAAGTCACCGATCACCCGCCGGATCTGGGAGCAGCAAGGATGCTCAGAGGCCGGCCGCCCCGGGACGTTCACGGCCCACCCCTTGGTACCCTCCCCCGCACGCCCTTCAGCCTTCGAGCCCACACACCCGGCCAGGGAAGAACCGGCTGTTCTTGAATTTGCGCAGGAAGAAGGCGATGAAGAAGGTGCCGGCCATGAGCACCAGCGACAGCAGGGCTGTGTTGGGCTGGTCCTTGGGTCTGTCCTGCCCAGGCTGCCAGGCTGAGCTCCCGTTCCCCGGCCCCAGCACTGCTCCTGCCTCCGTCTGATTTTCACCACCCCCACTGGCCTCTGAGCTGTTGGAAATGGAGCAGCCATGGAGTGGGTGTTCCTGGAAGATCTGCGGAGGGGACATACGACACGAGAGCTTCAGTCAGGGAGCCCAGGTCATCGCTCAGCTGGGCCCCAGAAGTGGGGGAAGAGAGCGGCTGGGCAGCCAGGCCACGGAGGCTGATGCGGCTCTGGGCAATGCCAACTGACAAGAGCGAAGAGGGAAAGGGGTCGGGGGCGTCGCCTGCATCAGGAAGAGAGTAGGGCAGAGTGACTCCAGGGAGATTCTGAAGAAAGGAGCAGGACCCCTGGCATGGGTGGCAGTCTCCTTGAAGGCCCCTCAAGCAGACGTGGTTGTGTCAGACCCAATTGTGACAATGGGCATCACGGCCTTGCTCTCTGGGTACTTCTGTACAGAGTGGCATTTGGCACAAGAATGCCATGAAAACCCATAGTAGTGAAACGGTTACGTTTTGAACGATTGACCAGAAGCCCGAGTGTGCGTGTGCTCCCAGGAGACGGGGAAGGAGGTGGTGGAGGGGCAAGAGGAAGAAAAGAGAAGTCCTTCCTCTGGAGCTCCATGTGAAGCCCTGGCCTCAAATCTGGGCAGAAGGGACAGGGCTCCACCCCGCTCCCTCTGGTCCTGAAGCCCCGGTGCTCAGCAGGGCCTGCCCACCTTCACCAGTTTGTAGAAGGTCTCATAGATGAAGATGAGGGAGATGAGGAAGGCGAAGATCTCCTGGGTGAATCGGGAGACGAAGCGCACCAGGAAGCTGCCCTCCAGAGCCACCATGAGCAAGGCCAGAAGCACCAGCCAGAAGCCGATCCACACGCGGCCCACCAGGTACTCCAGGTCATTGCTTTCACAGAACTGGGGCACAGGGAGGTCCGGTCAGGCCAGAGCCATGGGGCAGAGGGGCATCCCACCGAGAGCAGCCTCTGGACCCCTTGCTGGGCCCTTACCGTGAAGAAGGCCTCCTCAAAGACCAGCAGAGGCCCCGAGAAGCCAATCACCAGGAGCGGCTGCGCCCCCAGCAGGCAGAATATCACCCCCTGGAGTGCCGTGGACATGATCAGCTCCGACACCCCAATCAGGTCCTGGGTCTTCTCTCCTGGGGGGCAGAACCGGTCCAGAGACTGTCAGCCTGACCCCCGTCTCTGGCCCATCCTCCCGCCCCCTCAAACCCGCTCCCCCCTACCCAGCAGTCCACCAAAGGTGATGGCAGGAGACAGGGCAGCAAAGTAGATGAAGATGACAGCTGCCAGGCACTGGGGGTCGAGGGCGTCTCGAAAGTCACTCAGGTAGTGGGGGTAGCGGCGTCGCACGTCACGGATCAAGCCCCCAAAGGGCCGGCCTGTGCGGCTAAGGGGATCGTCTTCGGCTGCACCTGCCGCTTCTACCATCTGCAGGAGCGCTGCAATCCAGGCTTCCATCAGGGACCCGGCAGACGCTTCTCCCGCCCACCCCCCACCCCACCCCCAAGGCAAGGCCCCCTGCACCAGCCCCGTGGCACTTGCGCCAACCCCAGGCCCCGTCCTGGCCCGTACCCTTGTCCTGGGCCGACTTGGGCTCCAGCCCAGCCCTGGGGGGCAGCAGCCGGCCCTGCTCCTCCCGCTTCTTCAGCATCTGGCGCTGGAAGTGAGCCACCGAGCGCAGCAGTTCCTCGCCTTGCACCTCGGAGGGCGGCAGCACCACGCTGCAGTCCAGGAAGGAGTTGATGGCCGCCAGCAGGTCTTCCCGCTCATCTGCCAAGTACGCTGCCTCGTGGAATTGCTGCCAAGGCAGGATGGGGGTCGGTGGAGGCCCCCAAAAGGGCCAGGGATTCCTCCCCAACCCCCTGGTACCCTGAGGCTGCGTAAGGTGGTTGCTCAGCCTCGGCTCCGGGGCCCAGGCGGTGTCCAGGGAGGTGGGCAAGCTCACCTTGTCGGACATGAGGGTGGAGATGGAGCGGCCGATCTCGTGGTAGTCCATGTTGACGGTGCTGGGGCCCAGCAGCAAGAAGAGGAAGCGTACGGGCACGGGCACTTCGAGAACCGCGTCCAGCTCCACTGCCTCCCGCAGCCGGACAAAGGCCATGGTGGGGCGGGACAGGAACTCCACGCACCCTAGGGAGATGGGTGTCACGGGTAAGGGCGGAGCAGCAGGACCCAAGGCAGGCTGGGCGCTCCACGGAGCCTGTGCCCCAAGGTCTGCCAGCCACGCCAAAGCCACCGCTGCCCTGGACTCTCGCCCCACATACCCACAAGTACCACTGTTGCTTCTGCGTTCTCCGGGATCTTCTCCAGCAGCTTCAGCTCGTGCTTGGACTTGGAGCGAGCGATGCCGGCAGGCGGGGCTGGGGGAGGCAGTTCCCGCTGCGGGAGGAGCAGAGGGAGCGGAGCTCAGTCCAGCCCAGCTAGGCACCCTGGGACCAGACCAGGCGGCAGAGCCCGTCTTCCCCTCACCTCGCGCTCCACCTCCAGCCGGGTCTCGGGAACACCGCCGCCGCCGCCGCCGATGAGCGGCTCGGTGACATGGGGGTCGCTCTCCACACCATGGCCATGGTGATGGCCCAGCAGGGAGCCGAGGGAGCCAGCGGAGATGTTCCGGGGAAAGGAGAAGTCCTTCTCGTCACTCGGGTGGCTGGTGGGGCAGAGGGCAGCAAAGAGCTGAGAGCTGGTAGTCCAATCAGGGAAAGAGTCAAAAGGAGTCCTCCCCAGGCAGGACTTCACCTGTGTTTCAGCAGCAGAGCCCGCAGTACGTTGGCTCTGTCTTCGGCCTTGATCTGATCAGAGATGACCATCTGCTCCACGACCTGATGGGCTATGCCAGGCAGGGTCTGCTGGTCCAGGTCCAGGAGGACAGCCCCTGAAATAAGGACAGCATGGCATGGCTGGGGTTCTTGGATCCGGAAGTCGGGGCGGGATAGGGAGCAGCCTGGCTCCGTGCAGTCCTGGAGGCTCGCATCTGGCTCTGGGGTCAAAGGCCGACACGCCACCTCTCTGGCCCCCGTATTTCCTTATGCCATCCACACCATAAAAATTCAAGGATCAGAGGGGTTATGAGACCAGCCTACCGGGGCTTCCCATCCAAGCTACCTTAGTCAGGCACACAAGGCCTCTCTTTGACATTCACTCTAGAATCTAGGTCTGCCCTGGAGCAAGACACAAGCAATGTGTGGCCTTGTCCACAAGGTGGCCATTTAGCCAGAGAGAGAGCTCCTCTCTGCCTGGCATCTCAGCTACCCCCTGCAGGTACCACAGCCAAGAGGTACTTACGGAACCGCTTCTACGTGCTAGTCAGCCTTCTAGGCCTACCATTTCATAAAGAAGTTACAAGCATCATTAAACAAAAACAAAACATCACGCCCATTCAAGATAGGAAAGGCATGCACGGATGGTGCAACGTTAGAAAAACAATGTAGTCCACCGTATCAAACAGAAGAATTACATGATCATATCAATGGATGCAGAAAAGGCATTTGATCAAACCCAACACTCATTCCTGATAAAAAACACAAACAGAAACAGATGGGAAATCACTCAACAAGACAAAGGATAAAGGCCTGACATGTAAAACCGAGGGCTAGCATCTCACTCCATGGAGAAAAGACTGAACACATTCCCTTTATGAATGGACACCAGACAAGGATGTCCTTGATCACAAACTACTCTTATTCAACACTCTCCTGGAAGACTTAGCCAGAGTCTTAGACAACAAAAAGAAATCAAAGGTATCTAACTTGGCAAAGAAGTAAAACTCTCTCTTTGCAGATGAGATGACTCTATACGTGGAAAACTTCAAAAGACTGGACAACAATTGTTGGAAACAATCAAAAGATTCAGCAATGTGGCAGGGCACAAGATCAACATACAAAACATCAGGTTCTTATTTATTAACCGCTCTGAAAAGAAAACCCGGAAAATAATACCATATAAAATAGCCACCTTAAAGATGAAATACTTAGGAATAAAACTAGCCCGAGAATCCAAAGACTTGTACCCGCCCCCCTTAAAAAAAAAAAGCCTACAAAGCACTACTACAAGAAATCAAGAGACTTCCATAATGGATGGCTCTTCCATGTTCATGGACAGGAAGGATTAATATTGTGAAAATGTTAATATTCCACCCAAAGCAATCTATACATATAATTACAATCCAAAGCCCAGTATCATTTCAAGAGATGGAGAAACTAATCCCCAACTTTATGTGGAGTGGCAAGAGACCCAGGATAAGCAAGGCACCAGGAGGCCTCTCACTTTCAGACCGCAAAAAACACGATCACACATTAGTCAAAGCAGCCTGATAATGATAGACATGTAGACCAATGGCACAGAATAGGGAGCCCAGAAATAAATTCATCTACCTATACACAGACCACTGATCTTCGACAAAAGGCTGAACAATATTAAATGAGACGGGAGTATCTCTTGAACAAATGATGTTGGGAAATTGGATCTCCATATGCAGAATAATGAAACAGGGCTCATACCTCACCCATGTACCGAAACAAACTCAAAATGGATTAAAAACCTAAGTGTAAATCCCAGAGCTCTAATGGTCATTAATGAGAAAACAGGGACAAATTTAAGGACTCAAATACAGGTTGCATGAACATACAACCAGCCATAACAAAAACTGCACAGAAAACAAAATAGATAACTGAGCCTACAAAAAATAAGACATGTATGTTCATAAAAAGACTTCAGTCCAGAGAGACGAAAGAGAGTCCATGGACGGGAAGACATTGTTTTGGCAAATACACAAGGAACAAGGGACTAATCTGAAAATTTATAGAAACAGCAACACCTCCACAAGAAAAAGATAAATAACCCAATTAAAAATGGGTAAAGGACATGGGCAGACAGTTAGTTACCAGAGAAGACATCCAAACATGAAGAAATGCTCACCATCACGGAGCCATCTGAGAGATGCAAATCAAAACAACGGTGAGAGTCCTACCACCTCAGCCTGGCATTAACAACAAAGTTGAGGGAAAAGTGAAAACAACAAGCACGGGAGCGGATTAGAGCCCCCAACACTGCCCGTGGAACTAAGACGACGTGGAGCCACTGTGGACAAGAGCAGGACACTGCCTCCAACAACCGCAGAGAACAGCTGCAGACAACCACCATCCCCTTGGCCGGTTTAACCCCTGACGTGGACAACACAAACAGACCTCCGCACGTCCACCGCAGCACTGTGTACAACAGCAGGGAGATGGAAACAACTGAAACCCCGTGGTTATAAAGAAAAAAATCAAGACAAAGGTTTCCCTATCAAAGGAAGTGATTTTGATGGTTCCCCAGGGAGTGGAATTCTATCTGCCCCTTCACCTGTCCACCTTTCTGGCCGATTGCTTCATCTTTCCTTCTGTGCCCTCACTTGGGCGAAGAGGGGAGATAGTATTCCACGAAAGGGTGGAGAGAAATCCAGCGGGGCGGGTAGGGCAAGCTATTGGGGAGTTTGGTAAATCATTTTATGTTGTTGACTATAAACCTGTTCTGAAAGCACCAATGGATAGAATCCAGTGGATCACGTAATAGACCTCTGATTCCTTGAGGCTTCCTCACGCCCCACTGTCATGACCCCAACTGGACCAGAGCATGCACGTAGGTATAGACACGCGATAAAGCTCACAACACATGGAATCCAGGGACAGGAGTGGGAATAGCGATACCAGAAGAGTAGGGGGAAGGGGGTAGTGGTGGGGAGGAAGGGGGTACTGACTGATCACAGTGATTGGCACATAACCACACACACACCCCTCCACGGGGAAGAGCAACAGAAACCAGAGGGGAGGGCAGACAGCGGTCAGTGTGAGATATGAAAATAATAACAATCTATAATCTATCAAGGACCAAGAGGGGGCGGGGAGAAAGAAGCGCTGATCCCAAGGGCTCAGTGGAAAGTAAATGTCTAGAAAAGAACGATGGCATATATGTACGAATATGTCTGATACAATTAATGTATGGATTGTAATAAGAGTTGTAAGAGTCCCTAATAAAATGATTTTAAAAAACTCATCTGAAATTTAAACCCCCATCTAATTCACAATAAAATTAAAAATAAATAAATAAAAGCTACCGAGTAGTCAGCACTCCCATTCATATGGAGTTAGAAATGGCCCCAAACAGCCAAACAATCTTGTGAAAGACAGCAAAGGAAGAGGACTGACACTTCTGCGCTACCCAGGATTCTATGTTAAAGCGTCAGTAAGCAAAAGTCTGGCACTGGTTAAAAACAGACATAGCGAACAATGGAATAGAACTGAGAGGCCAGAAATAAGTCCCTGGTCAACTGACTCTCCACAAGTTCATTAATGGAGAACAAACAGTCTCTTCAATAAACGGTGCAGGGACCAGTGGGATAGCCCAATGCCCAAGAGTGAAACTGGATCCATAGCTCACACCACATATGAAAACCAACTCAGAACAGATCAAGGACGTAACGTCAAGGCCAGAACTGGAAAACCGGGATCATGCTTTGGGAACTTGTTTTTGACAGCAGATCCTTAGATCCGTGTGCATTCAGCTCGCAGAAAACAGGGTTCCGACAGTCATTCAGACTGGACCACCTGCGGGATTTTGTGCTTCCATCCCGGACATACTGAGGCAGAATAGACATTGTAATAATCCTTCCGGCTGATTCTTAAGGGATCTTGTTAAAACAGATTCTGATTCAGTATATCTGGGGTAAAAAAGCCAATCCCCAGCAAGGGTGAACCAGTTTGGGTAGACAGCAATTGGACCTTTGTTTTCAGTTCTATGTAGGCTAATAAATGGGGGCTGTCCAAACCCAGAGGGACCACCTCGGGTGCCTCATGTTGGCTAAGCTTCCAGGCACGATGTGAGCAATAATGGCCACAGAGGACAGACACACCGGGGGTGAAAGCTCACATGGCGAGGTTGGGGGCCATTCATAGAAGACAGTGTTTCCCTCTTGGGAACATAGAAGCTCTGCCCTGTGACCTCTCTCAGACCTCATCCAGTTCCCCGATTTGTATCCTTTTGGTTATTGTTACATTAAAGCTATTATCACAGGTCGGGTGTCCCTATGAGCTCTGTGAATCATTCCAGCAAATTCCCAGACAGAGGGGCAGGGGAGTCAGCTGATCGGAAGGGGAGCATGTGGGCTCCCAGGTTTGTAGTAGGTACTCAGAGTGGGTAGCGGAAAATCCTAAATTGGCCGGTCGGAAGTGGAGGGAGTCATGTGGACTACCAAGCTTTCAGCTAGTCCCCTAAGATTTAGCACTAGGTCGGTGGCTAGGACTGAGAAAGGGAAGAGTGGGCAGCTGGAGACTGAGCTGAGCAGTAAAGAGCAGCCGAGCTTGCCACCAGGCACAGGTAGGGTATGACTGGGGTGGGCGATCCACCTCACCATTTGGCATCAGAAGTGGAGCATCTTAGCCCTCCTGGGCTGGCTTGTGCAACATCAAAAGCATGCACCACAAAACACTGTGTAAAATGGATTTCCTCTAAATCAAGAATGGCTGCGTAGCCCGTGATCTCACGAAGAATGTGAAGCTGCAACCTACGGAATGGGAAGCCATCTGGTCCCCAGAGAGCTGGTAAGTGTTTAATAACCAGCATGTATCAGGAGCTTCAACCACCCAGTAACAAAAAGACAAGCACCCCAATGAACACATGGGCAACGGGTTTCAGTAGACAGGAGCACAAACAAAGGCGTCCCATAGGATCAGCTAATGGTGCTGTCAGTCAGTTCTGACTCACGGAGACCCCGTGTGTGCAGAGCAGAACTGCCTCACAGGGTGCGACCTTTTGATGACGGGTGCTTGACGACTAGGTGGGAAACAACACAAATCAAAACCACAGTGACACACGACTTCCTCCACCGGGGATAGCTATTAACAGAGACACCAACGGCAACAAGTGCAGACGCAGGAAGCCTTCTGCGGTGTCGGTGGGAATGCCCGGTGGCACGGGCAGTGTGGAAAACTGCCCAGTGCTTTCTGAAACAGTTAATACACAGAATGGGTCGATAACCTGCGCTAACAAACAGAATTGTAAAAAGAATCATAATAAACACAAACAGAATGGTCACGTCGCGGCAATTCCACTCCTGCTACGTCTTGGAAAGAATTGACAGCAGGCGCTCCGATACACGCACCCCCCATGCTCATTTGCAGCACGCTTCAACGGAGCCCAAAGATGGAAACAACCGACGTAAGCATTCGCCAACATGGGACCGGAGAAGCACACGAAAAATGTTAGTCGGCCGCAAAGGAAAATGAAGCCTGATGCACGCCATCGGACACGGGTCAAGTCAGAAGCCACCGTGCTCTGTGCAACAAGTCAGCCCCAAACGGACAATCATTTATGACCCCACTCACATGAAGCGTGTATGGGGAGTCACTTCTTACGATGTCCTAGCTTCCTGTGGGGGGAGATGGAAATCTCTGATAAGCAGATCAGGAGGACTCTTGCCCGGTACGGCAAATGCAGGCCCCGCGCCTGCGTCTCGGAGTGGTTGTGGCGCCATTTTTGTGTGTGATATATTTGATCACGATAAAGTTTTATTGGTGAGGTTAACCTTTGGGGACACGGGAAGCCAACAGCGCTAGGACGGACAGCAGACAGGTCACAAGGCCTGGTGACGAAGCTCTTGCAACTCTGGCACTGCATCTCTCGACAAGCCCTCAACCCTCATGCAGAGCCTATTTCCTCTTAGGTTAGGAAACTCTAAGAGGACGTTTCCGTGCCCTCATCTGCTTAGAAACAGGCCTCCTGACAGACACAGGGAGTGAGCGAACACCCAACCACCCAACGAGGAGGGAACAAGCCAATAGAAACACTGGGCACAGGGCTCTAAGCCCTGCCATCTCTGGCCAGTTAGTGAAGCTTAAACAGCTTCCCAGTTCAGATCGTATCTCAGCATGGAGAAGAGGCCTGCCGAGCGTCTCCGTCTCCCATCAAAACTAAACATCTTAGCACCCCAAATGCACTAGCCTCTCAAAAACTCACTAACATCGAGTCAACGCCGACTCACGGTGACCTCGCTGTGGCTTTCCGAGATGGTTAACTCTTGACAAGACTAGAGCGGCTGGTGGTTTCAAACAGCCAACCTCGGGGGTCGCAGGCAGTTTAACCACCGGTTCATTTCTCTGAGAATGTAGCTGCTTTCTGAAAATGCTGCATGAATGTGTGAATCCTGCTCTGAAATCACCCAACAATGGGCCTGATCAGCCGGTCAAGTGCCTCCTGGGTGCTGGTGATGTTATACACCAGGTTGTGCAAAATCAGTTTGAGGGGCGCTTGGCCATCTGCTCTCAGGGAACAGGGCCTAGGAAAAAGGACATCCTGAGGCACAGGTTGGTAGGGGGTGAGAGGGGCAGTGTGCAGGGCAGTTACCATGGGCCAAGGTCCGGCGGAGCTCCAGGAGACTTCGAAAGGACAGCGAGGCTACATGGGGCTTCCCCCAGCGCTCAGTCTCCTCTTCCACATCCTCCTCAAACTTGATCCAGCGAGCCGTCTCCCTCCACTGAGGCTCTTGGTTTTTGTCCAACAGCAATTCATTCAACTCCACAAACACCTGAGGGTGAGATGAGAGGGCATCTTAGGATGCAGAACCAGAGGCGGTCCCCAGAGACTGGCCCCTGAGAAAGTCATAGGGACAAGGCTATAGCACCGCAGACGGGGCACAGAGTCAGGTATCTAGTAGAACAGGGGACCCTAGGAAAGTCACTAACCTATCAGAGACATAGCTCTCCCGGTCTGTTAAATGGGGCTACTCACACCCACCTCAAAGGGCTGTTGTGTGAATTAAAATTAGGATGGTGCTCAACTCGTAGTGAGTTACGTTCCACGGTCACCATATCTGTGTAATGACACTGTTGGGTACCATCGTCAAATCAGTGCTGACTCATGGTGATCTCATATGACAAAGAACTGTCCCACTGGCTTTTTTCTAGGCTGTAATCTTTATGGGAGGAGCCTTGGGGCATGGTGGTCACACACTGGGCTGCTAACTGCAAGGTCAGCAGTTTGAAACCACCAACCGCTGTGGGAGAAAGATCGGGTTTTTCTATCTCGTAAAGAGTTATGATCTCAGAAACCCACAGGGACAGTTTACTCCACCCAACAGGGTTGCTATGAGTCAGCATAGGGTCGGTGGCAGTGAATTTGGCTTCTCCTTTTCATCTGTATGGGAGCAGGTCAGGAGTCCTTTCCCCCACAAAGCAGCTGGTGAGTTTGAACCACGACAGTTTGGGCTAATAGTTAAGTACTTAATTAATCATCACCACCAGAATCTCTCTCTTTCTTGCTCTCGCTCACGGAGGCTTCAAAAAGTTGGTTGAGGAATGGAATGATAATGGCATTTTCCCACAAGCCTTTTGAAGGACAAAGAAGAGGCTTTCTACTCCCATACAGAGTCACGGTCTTAGAAACCCAAGAGGACTTCTAGCAGGGTTGCTACGGGTCTGAACCAGCGCGAGGGCCGCGCAGCGAGGCGGGTGTGCACGTACAGACATAGAGGGCACGACTGCTGAGTTATGGGGACTTTTGTTCCAATCTCAAAGACCTCACGGCTCGCTCTCGGCCATGACATGCATGTCGACAATGCCCACACTGTGGACGGCACCACTGAGATGTGCCCGTGAGCGGTGCGTAAGTGTGAAGGGCCAACCCCGTGTACAACAGGGCCGCTTCTCTGAGAGCAAGGCCGAGCGAGCTAGCAGGGAAAGGTAGACAAGGAGCTCTAACAGAAGCACTTGAAGCAGGTCACAGTACCTCGTGGGGCTTGTGCGGGGCTCGAGGCCGGGCCCGAGGGGTGGGCCCAGGCTCCTTCCCTTCCCGGTTGCCTGGCACAGACCCCTTGGCATTCTTCCGAACCAAGTGCCGCCTCACCCCAGGAACATCCTCGAACCGGTGGCCTAGGAGAGAGAAGGGATTCGAGTCGGGCCTCCCCTTCTCCCCTACCCCTCTCCCCTCCGCTGGCCTCCTCCCAGGCGTTAGCTCTCACTCTTCATGAGATCCAGGTCTGCAGTGGCCAGCGTCTGGGCTTCGCTCTCATCCGTCGGGACACGGGGCAGCAGTGCCTGCTCCACTCCAGTCATGCTCCCGATGCGCCTCCTCTCCTGGAGGTTGTAGCTGCGATGCCCAAGCTGGGCTTTGGTCAGGGGACGCCCCGAAGCACCCCCGTCGTCGCCGCCTGCCGTGGCACTGGCTACAGGCACCACTTCTTCCACCTGGGCTCTGGAAGGACAGGGCAGCTGTCAGCCTGGGGGTGGGGGATGGAAATGCAGCCTCCTCCCCACCTCCAGGGGCCCCGGGCAGGGAAATGAAATGCAGAGTGGGACCGCATTAGCTCACCCTGTCCAGAGTCTGACTCCCGCGCACTGTGCATGTGGAAACTGACCTCCAGGATTTAAATCCCGACTGCTCGATTTACGGGCTGCACAAACCTGATAATCACTCAAGATCTGACCATAAATTCCTCGCCAGGAAAACAGAGCAGAAGCCCGAGCTCAGGGGTGCTGGGTGCTGTGAGACTCTGGAAAAGTACCCAGGGTGGAACCTGGCTCGTCATAAGACGTCTCCCGTGGATTTCCCCTGCTCCCTCCTGCCCTGGCACACCCCTAGCCACGGGGCCTTGCGGGTTTCATCTCTAATGAAATGGAATAAAGGTGCTGAATGTGGCCTTTGTACCCGGAGAAAGAGCCCCCCCACCCCCCCTGGAGAGTCCTTGTCCCTTACAAACACTATCTTCGATTTCTTTCTCTCAAACTAGAATGCCTTCTCTCTTGCTGCCATCCAAAGGGGCGACTGCTCTCTACCGTATCACATCGAAACCTCGCGCTGGTTCCTAAGCCCAGGTCTCCTTCCCTGGCAACCCCTCCTGCCCAGGTTTCCTCTGTAGGCACTCACCCTCCATGCCAGCTCAACAAATTGTTAAATGCCGTGCTTTCTGCTGAAGCTCCCCCTCTGCCCCCTTGAAGGCTCTGGCCCCAGGTAAGAGTCCAGGTCTGCGGCGCACCACGTCTCGCAGCGCACCTGTGTCCTCCCTGGAGGTGGGTGGCAAGTCCTTCCCTTCCCCAAAGTCCTTCCCACTACCTGGTACCCAGATAACAGCAGATACGGGGCAGGGCTGACTTTGAGATCTAGTTCAAAGTGATTTCCTCCAGGAAGCCTTCTCTGGTTAACACCTCCACATGCCTATCGCTGTGGGTGCTAACGCGGCTTGAATCAAGCCGGCTCACACAGACACCTGTTCTGGTGCCATTTCACATGGCTACACTTGGTTTCCAACTGGAGTGTACTGGCAACTTCCCAAGGACAAGGAGCGGGTCTCCTGTTCCTCTCCAGGCCATGGGGCCCCAGAGGGTGCTTGGAGGTCACCCAGTCCGGTGCCTGATCCAATGCTGGATGTGGCTCTGAGCCCGAGAGGGACACGGGGAGGGAGAAACGTGAGTTCTGTTCTGTCCCGGACCAAACACTAAGACCCTTCATTCATGCCACTCTCCTTAACACTCACTGCCGCTGTGAGAACAGTCTGTTGGTCTTGGTTTATAGACAAGCAAACCAGGCTCCAAAAGGTTGCGTTACCTGCACAGCCCCCCTCCCGCCCCCCATGCTGAGGCAGAGCGAGGATCTGCGCCCCAGTCTGCTGGAAGTCAGGCTGACTAACTACACACCACAGCTCTCGGCAGAACTGTGCCCTCCCCGGACGCTGCTGGCCGGTCTTTCACTTCCCACTGCCTAGGACTTTCCCCCACACCCCCGAAGTGGGACAGGAAGGTTCTGCTTGGGAGCACTTGCTGACTGAAAGGGGACACACACTCACCCAGTCTGGGCCCCTTTGGTAGCCCAGGAAGCTGCCTCCTGGTGGGCCAGCGGTGGAGGAGGAGAGGGACTGGTCCTTTCTGCCTTCCGGTCATTGCTATCATCCTCCTGGAGGAAGAACTAGAGGAAGGGCCAAATGTCAGCAGGCCGGGCCAGGAGCCCTGACGGCAGCCCACAGGGCCCTTTCCCCTCCACTCACCTGCACCAAAGAGGGTGTGCGGGTGGGGGATGGCTGTGGAAGTGCCCTGGCCCCCTCAGCCTCACTGGCCTCATCTTCATCTTCTTCACCCTCCTCGATAGTGGGGGTCTCCCCGGTGGGAGAAGCCCCAGGCCGCCTCCGAGGTTTCCGTCCTGCACCCTGGGGGATCTTGCGGCGGCGGGCATCCGGAGGCAGGTGGGTAGACAGTGGGTGATGGATGTGATGAGAGGACTGGCGGTGGTCTGCGGGGAGGAGGGGGCCTTGGCTGCTGGCAGGCACAACTTCCCTGCCCAGTCATCTTGGCCCCCATAGCGCTAGCCCCTCCCACCAGGCTCCCAGGCTCCTCCTAGCTGGGTAGTGGAGCCTGAGTGCCCCCAGCGGCCCTTCTCACACTCAAAGTCTTCTTCCCCATAGCTTCGGCCCGGCTCATCGCCTCCTCGAGACCCAGCCTCCTGGAGGATTTCCTCAAATCGCTCCACACCCAGCGTCCGGTGCAGTTCATCTTCCTCCTGATCAGGGAACCCAGGCGGCCCAGGGCTCAGGCTCTCTGGCTCTGGCTGGGGAGGAGAAGGGCAGACAGAAGATTCAGGGACTCACCCCCAAGTCACACCCCCAGGTGTCATCAAGCCCAGTCACTCATGATGGCCAGGGTTCTAGGCACTGTAAAGGACCTGCTGTGAATGCCTTGGTCTCAGCAGAACTGTGGTGTGGCCCGCCCCGGTCCGCAGGAGCAGAGCAGCGGCTGGGGCCAAGAGTCCCGTTAGGTCTGGGGAGACAGCTGCCGAGCTCAAACAACTTCTAGAGGCAGGCCAGCTAGCGGAGCTAACAGACCTCTACTGGCCTCATCAGGCAGGCAAAAGCGGGTGACAGGAACTTCTGCACGTCACCTTCACCTGGCTGGATGGTGGAGCCCTGCTCACCCATTCACCACCAAAGCAATCCCGCTGGCCAAGCCCAAGCTGGCCCCTCGGCCAGCGCCCTGGCCCCACCCCTCCCCCGCTTCCACTCCCCCACCTGAGTCATCCTGCGGGGGCAGAGCAGCAGTGGCCCGCAGCGGCTGGGCAGCGACTGCGGTGCTGGTGGCGGAGGCGGGCGGCGGCGTGGCGGCAGCGGCAGCAGCCCTTGGGAAAGCTCAGCCTAGCCAGCAGTCTGCTTGCTGCCTAGCCCCTGCAGCTTTGGTCCGGCCCCCCCTCCACCCCCCTGCTGGCCTCTGCTCCAGGCACCACCAAATATTTGCTCAAGGGTTTCTGGATCTGAAGGGCATCGGGATCTCCAAGGGCGGGGGTGTGGAACCCCCTCCATGGCGGTGCCAGCCGCTAGAGCCAAGAACAAGGGGCGGAGGGCTGGAAGAAGGGCGGGTCTGGGGTGGGTGGGGAAGACACGGGGTGGAGGTGGGGCCGGTAGCAGCTGGAGGTGGCAGGGATGTGGGAAAGGGGAAAACAGGGCCGAGAGCGGGGAGGAGGTGCGAGCTGGAGTCTGCCTTGGGGGGGGGGGGCTCCGGCTAGGCCCATTCCCGCAGTCTACCCAGCCCCTGCGAGTGAGTGCTCCGCCAGGCGTCCCAGTAAGCAGCCCCTCGGGAGCAAGGAGTGGGGAGCAAGTGTAGGGGCGAGCCCTGGGGCAGGGAAGTAGGGTCTGGACCCCCCTCCCCCCCAGCACCTGAGGCTGCAAGAGGAAGTCCATGGTCGGCCAGGATGAACCTGGGGAGGGAGGGGGAGGGGACCTGTCCGGGCCCCTTCTAGTCACGTGCCAAAGTGACCAATAAGGGGGATGACTGGGGCACTCAGGGTTAATCATTAGACTCCCAAGGAAAATCGGAAGGGGGCCACGTGGGGCGGTTACCACGTGGGAGCCGGCAGGGGCGGGCCAGGTGCATGGAGGTGGGGGCGGGGGCAGACAACTACAAGTGCTCCGCCCAGATTTCTGTCCAGAAAGCTGCTTCCAAGGCGGCTCCAAGAGAAATCGCTGAAGTTAGGGACCCAAGGTCCCAGGTGTTCCTCTCCTGCTGAGGTTAATTACACACCTCCAGGAAAAACAGCCTCAATCCCCTTCCCCTGGACTGTAAATCTCTCCAACTCTTCTACATGTAAGTTGGAGGGTGGGCGCCAGCAACCTCCTCCGGTTGTCCCCTATGGATGCCTGACTCCTGTCCCCTAACCAACTACACACACACACACACACACACACACACACACACACAGCCCCTGGGGCTTGAGGCAGAAGGACTTGTGGCCACAATCATCAGCCACTGGAGGGCGGGTGCACAATACTTACTGTGTGAAAGGAGTCTGCCCCTGAGGAGGGGCGCCGGGGGACGCTGCTCATGGTCAAATCTTAGCCCTTTTCACTGTCGCTGCGGCTTTCAGGGCAGCAGGGCGGAGGCATAACCTGGACAGAAGAGAGTCAGTTCACCATGGAGAAGGCATCCGCACCCCTACAAAGGCTCTGCGAAGAGGCTTCCTGAGTGGCCAGAAGGGTCCAGTTGCCGCATCAGGACCTCCTGGACTATGTAGGGCCTTGCAGTGGCCCTCAGAGGTGGCAAGAGCCCAAAATATCATTGTTTATATGACTCGAAGGGAAGCACAAGCAGAGAGATGGGAGAGGGAACAGGCTGAGGGGAAGGAGGTCGCAGAAGACCCCAAGACCAAGCCGAATGAGGAGGGAGAGCACATGGCAGAGGACTTAAGGTCCCCACTGGACAGCAAGAGATCCCAGGAAGGGAAGGGATCCCAGGGAAGGGCAGGCCGAGAACACGAACCAAGCACACAGGGAAAGGGGCCTGACACCAGAGTGAGGGCAGCAGAGGCGCTCAAGGACAGCAGTTTGGACCAACAGGAGGGGGAGAGGGAGGAGGGAGGAGAGGTAGAAGATCCGGTGAGGGGGGTCACCTGGAGCACTGCGCCCTGGTGACAGGGCCACCATGCCCTATGTCTCCTGGAAGGCTCTTTGCAAAGGAGGTTAAGTAGCGTCCGTGGGGTGGGGCAGGGCCAAGAACCTAAATGAACTCACAGATGACAGACACCGGCAGGGCCGTTTTATACAGGAGGAGGGGCACGTGATGGGCAAGGAGGGGGTGGGCGCAGGTTCCCTCTAGATCGAGTTCCTCCCCCTAACCTAGGACGGAAAATGTGGAGTGGCAGGGCTCACACCCTCCTGACCATGACTGTAGGGTTATCCAGGAGGGCATAGCTGCGAATGTGGGAGGGGAAAAGGGAGGGGGAGGCGAAGGCAGTGCAAATTGGGATACCCATTCAGCGTGGGGTAAGCTTGGGAGGGGGGCGCCTAAAGCACTAGGGAGATAGAAATACTGCTGTTGTTGGGAGTTGAGAGGCCCAATTTAAGGCGACTTTGGGGGCAACATAGGCCAGTTACAGGGTCAATAATACCGGTAGTAGGGGTCAGTCCAGGGTGGGAAGCCTGGGGCAACACATTCCTGGTCAGCTTCCAACTCAGCTGACCACTCTCCTATCCTCCCTCAGAGCACACCTTCAGGCCAGGGTACTTCCGGTAAGGTAGGGAGGTTGCTGGGGTGGGGGTGGGGCACCCGACTGGGAAAGAGGGTGGGAAGACTGTCCAGAGCACCTGCGGGTGCCCCGCCCCAATGCAGGCCATGCCCTCGATGTGCTCCACTAACATCCCTTCCTCCTTTGATTTCCCCTAACCTCACCCCCCCCCCTGCTTTTGGAGAACACAATGCAGCTTCTGTGCAGAGCATCAGTGCCGATAATCCGGGGTGGGGGCACATTCCCGGGACCAGCCCCGACCGGCCCGAAGGATTAGCATCGCTCCCCCCTCCCAAGGGATTAGCACCCCGACCCCTATTTAATCATGAACCACCCCACCCCCAAAATGAATTCACACATTCCACAGTTCTTGGTTGTGGGTCTGGAGGGAAGAAAAGATCCCTGGATTTCTGGCAGCGCCCTCCCCGCCCGCCCCCCCACCTCCAAGCACAGACACCCCGCCCAGCCAACTCGGGCCCCTCCCCCAAGGAGTCAGAGTCAATTCTTGGACTTGTCTTCTCCATCCTCACCCTAGAGCCTAACCCCTGGTCCTAGCCTGACCTGCCAGCCCCCCTCAACTCCCCCTCCCCCGGCTCCGCCTCCAAACCCTCTGGGGCAAGGGCGGAAGCCTCAGGCAACCCCCCACCCCCCACCCCCGGGCTGAGTGGCCAGGACGGACTGGGAGGATAAAGTGGACAGTCGTTAGACAGGGGTGTCTTCTGGAGCTCGCCCAAGTCCGGGAAGGGTGGCAGCGCCTCCCTGAGATTACCCACTCCAGGTGGCAGGGGGCGCGGCACCTTCATTTTAGGATACTCTACAGCAGCCAACCTCGGGATCCCGGCTACCAGCATGCACTCGGCTTGGCTCTCCATCCTTTTCCTTGAAACCTGGCTCCCCAAACCCCAGTTTCCGCCCTTTCCTTTACTTCCACTCCCTCCCCGCCCAAGTCCCGGGTTCCCCCTTTCCCTCTCCCTCCCTCCCTCCCTTCCTCCCTCCGCGGCCCAGGCCCTCCCCCGCCACCTCCTACCCGCTTACCCGCTAGCTCGAGGCGTCGCTCTCCCGGGGTCTCAGGGACTTTCCCCCACTTCTCTGGAGTCCTCACGCGCCCCCGACAACGCCCCCGTGCCCACCCCGGGGCGCGCCCCCACCGTTCCTAACTTCTCGCAACTCAACTTTCCCCCGCGCCGCGGGCAAGCCAGCCCCCTGCGTGCGCGCCCTTCAGCCCACGTGCGCGGCCCCGCCGGGGGAGGGCGGAGAGAACCCCCGCGCCGAGGCGCGCGCCCAGGCGCTGCCCGGCACTGCAGGCGGCCGGGCCCGGGGCGCGGCGCTGGGCACCGCGCGCCCGCGCGCAATCCGCCGCCCCGGGCCCGGCTCGGGACCCCGGCTCTGCGCGGGCCCGGCCGCCTGCTCGTCACCCGATTGATTACGGCGACTGTGTGCAGAAAGGAGTCCGCCCCACATCAGGGATCCCGTGGACAGGAAAACCGAGACACGGGCGGGATGGTCAGAAAATTCGGGGCGGAAGAATTGAATTCTAAATGTATCAGAATCTCTGCCTTCCTCCGCAAAAACTAACCACCGAGTCCAGGGCCTCCGAGAACCCTGTCTTTGCCCAGGGGGCGGGGGCGGGAGCGATGGGAGCGGGAGTTGGAGGCTGGATGCCCGTTATCCTGAGCTAACCTCAGCATCTGGTTAAGGACTCCGCCCCGCCCTCCTCCATTTCCCGAGGTGCCTCGGCGCGAGGCCCCCGGGGACCTCGGAAGTCTGCACTCGGGAGCGCACGCCCGAACCCGATTCATAGCCATCACCACCACGTCGAGAGCCTTGCGTGGAGCAAGAAGGGCCCACGGGGTGTAGTGGGCTACTCAGCAGTTCAAGACCACCGTGCACTCCACAGGAGCAAGGCGAGGCTTTCCGCCCCCGTAAAGAGTGGCGGTCTCAGAAACCCGGCTCTGTCCGGGAGGGTCCTTATGAGTCGCTATCGACTGTATGGCAGTGAGTTTGTCTTGTTTTTTTGTTTACCAAAGAGCTCTGGTAGTTCGCAGGGCTAAGTGTTAGCCTGCTAGCCGCAAGATGGTCGGGGGCACAATGTCTATTCCCAAGTCACTCCGAATCGGCATCAACTCGGTAGCAGCCCTTTCTGTTACTCAATTATAGATCTTTCCAGATAAGGCGTGATCTCTCACTTATTGTTTGTTTGTTTTTCAATCGGCCACTGGTTACAGCACACGACGTGTCGTTCAGCCAAACACGAATAGTTAATGTTTAGCATCTACTTTGGGCCCCAAAGTTAAAGGGTGCTGTTGCCGTTTCACCCAGCTCAGAGTCCTCCAAAATGTGATCATGAGACAATTAGAGAGCAGCCCAAGAAAATCTATAATCAACTAAAAGGTCGTGCATCATCTCTTTGCCCGCCGTCTGAGACGCTGTCACCAACGGATCCTCCCTCTTCCGCTGACGGCCGCGCCTAGACCAGGAAGCAGCAGTTGGAGTCGGTGGTCTCGGATAAACTAGACCCAGAGAGGGGTCTCCGGACAACGTTACATCGTTCTTCCGTATGGTCAATCCCAGTTTAGAGAGGGGCACGACCGTCTCTCTTTTCCCGGTGAAGTCATCATCAGTAAGGCAATCCTCGGAGCTACTTCCCAGCTCAATCCTCAGACTACCGGGAGCCAGGGAAAAGGTGGACACAGGGCTGCGACCACCAGGCAGTCGTTAGGAACCAAATACCATTTCCTCTTATCGGGACAGAAAGCCACCCGAATCCCGGGATCTAGGGAAAGTTCCAAAGGCGAAACGGGGGCGTCCCATTCCCACCCCCGCTGCACTCTAGAATGTGCAATTCTAAAGAGGCACTTCCCAAAAGGGATTGTAACTATAGGAAAGCAGTAAGAAGAGCGAAGCACCCTGGGACACGGCGATGCGACAATGACGCCGGAAAGCGGATACGCGATGCTTCATGGGACCTGAAGTCCGAGGTTTGCCTCGCGGTCGGACAGAGTCCCGGGAGTCTAGCGCTGCAGCGAGCCTGGGAGTAGCCTTCTGGGGGCTGTAGTCTTCTTTGGTTAGTAGACCCGCGCGTTACAGGGAGACCTGCTCCTTCCTAGGACTACAAGCCCCAGAAGCCCTTCTGCAGGCAGGCGGGCGAGGCAGGGCCGGAGGCTGGGGTTCTGGCTCCTCTGCAAAGCCGGGGCTGGAGTCTTAGAGGCGAGGGCCCGCAGGGGTCCCCGCGACTGCCGCGATGCAGAAATACGAGAAACTGGAGAAGATTGGTGAAGGTAATGGGACCAGGAAGTGCTCCTGCAAGATATTCTTCTGCAGACCTCTGCGTTCCTTGCAACCCCAGCTTCTCTGCCGTCTGTCCGCAGACTTGACCGAGACCTCAGCACTTGCTGCAGCCCTGGCCCCCTGACCTCAGCGGTTCGCTGTTGACACCAGTCTTCCCTACATTAGCATTCCTTGCAGTCTCCAATGCCGAATCTGAGCACCCCCCAGACCCGGACTCCCAGCCTGAACCCTTCTGCATTTGGCACCCCTCTCTGGGCATCAGTTTCAGAACCTCACTCCATTCCCAACCTCCGCAGATCCCATGGCCCCCCAGCCCCTTCCTCACCGTTTCCAGACCCTCTGTTATAGATATCTGCCCCCTGGCAGCCATAGACTCTCCTTTCTGGAAAACCCATCTCGCCTCTGCAGGCACCTTTGCTACCCACCTGCCACATCCTCACTCAAACTTCTAGACTTACCCTTCAGCCTGCACCCGGAAATCCTCCTCGCATTCCCGCAGGCCTCAGAAAGAATCCACTACGATGTTGTGTCCCTTCTCAGGGTGCCGAATCCCTCCCTGAACACCTGCCCTCCTCCCCACAGGTACCTATGGAACCGTGTTCAAAGCCAAAAACCGGGAGACGCATGAGATCGTGGCTCTGAAACGGGTGAGGTTGGATGATGATGATGAGGTAGGACTGGACCACCAAGGTTGGGGTGAGGGGTGGTGTCCTGGGGTGGGCTGGGGAGGGGACCTGATTGCCCACTCTGGCCCCCTCTCCTAGGGAGTACCAAGTTCTGCCCTTCGAGAAATCTGCCTCCTTAAAGAGCTGAAGCACAAGAACATTGTCAGGTGTGGGAACAGGCGGGGTTTGATTTCGCCTGGGTGGTTGCTGGAGGCAGGTGGGGTTTTGGAGTGGGGCTGGGCTGGATATGAGGGTACTAGGCCCACCCTTGTACATCTGGCTAGCTGACCCCTTCATTCTTTCTCCCCAGGCTACACGACGTCTTGCATAGTGACAAGAAGCTGACTTTGGTTTTTGAGTTCTGTGACCAGGTCAGTTGAGGGACTGGAGGACGGTACAGGAGGGGGGTATGAGAATCCAGGTGGAGGCAGAGGTTCCGCTCCCCTTTCCAACACCGTCCTTCTTTTAGGACTTGAAGAAGTATTTTGACAGCTGCAACGGTGACCTGGACCCTGAGATTGTGAAGGTGAGGGGTGTGGGGTCCTGGGCCATCAATGAGGCTGGGCTGGAGTCAATATGCAGTGTAAGTGCTCTTTGAGCACCAATTCTGGCCCCTGAGCAGGAGACCCTTTTATGGTATGAGAGGTAAACCCTGCTTCTACCTTTTTGGGGCTCCAGGCCTAGCCAGCATTTTCACATGGTCTCCTCCTGGGGCCCACACAGTAGTGCTTGGATGCCAGTGATCTTATGTACACGGGAGAGGTGAGAAACCTAGACGCTCAAAGGGATACATTCATTCAGCCAACAGATATTTGTTGAATGCTTTGCTGTGTGCCGGGCACTGTTCTAGGCCTGAGGTTAAGTTCTTTCTACTAGGTACAGGGAAACAATGTGCTGAGTCTTAGAACGCAGGTTATTGGTTAGGAGTTAACATGTGTGTCCAGGTGAGGCCTGGTAGGCAAGAGCTCTCTGGATGGAGAGTGGGAAGGCCCACTGGGCTATAAGTTACACGCGGGACCACCCTGGTTTGCTACTGTGCTCTTCCTACTGTACAAAACATGCTACAAAGCAGCTCCTCTTTGGTTGGTGACTGGGTGATGCGCAAAGTGTGGGGGTTAGATAGGCAGGGAACTAGAGGCTAGACTAGAGGCCAAGAGGGGGCAGTGGCATCTGTTGTTAGGCAAAGCTTCCCAGCAGGATGTGACCTTCCCCTCCCCCTGTTCCCCCCTGGCCCCCAGTCATTCCTTTTCCAGCTGCTAAAGGGCCTGGGGTTCTGTCATAGCCGCAATGTGTTGCACAGGGACCTGAAGCCGCAGAACCTGCTCATAAATCGGGTACTTCCCTGGGGACCAGGGGGACGAGGTGGGAGGCTGGAGTGGGGATTGAGGGTGGGGAGAAGGCCTAAAGGGAGCGAGTCTGCCTCAAGAGACTATCCAGGGACCTCTCTCCATATCCTCTTCTCCCCTCAGAACGGGGAGCTGAAACTGGCTGATTTTGGACTGGCTCGAGCTTTTGGGATCCCCGTCCGATGTTACTCAGCAGAGGTGAGCTGCAGTGAGGAGTGGGGGAAGAGGGAGGGGATGGCCAGTGAGCAGTTCCCAGGCCCACGCCAGAACCCAAAGAAGGACTTTCTCTCTCCTCTCTAAGCTGCTTCTTCCTCAGACTTCATCCCCAGCCCTCTAAGTGGAAGGGGGTGTGTGTGTCCCTGTGGGTGGGGTCTTCTCCAGGTGGTCACGCTGTGGTACCGCCCACCGGATGTCCTCTTTGGAGCCAAGCTGTACTCTACATCCATCGACATGTGGTCAGCCGGCTGCATCTTTGCAGGTGAGAGGTGCTGGGGTTCTGAAGAGGTTTCTTCTTCTTTTTTTTTTTTTTCTATTTAGGTTGACAAATCAGGTCTGGAGGGTCGCCTTTTGGGAAGGGAGTGGGATGGGGAGGACGGGAGGAAGGTGCAGAGGGTATCAGTGGAAGGAGACTTTCATGTGTCACGTGTCCTCGCCCCCTTCCCCAGAGCTGGCCAATGCCGGGCGGCCTCTCTTCCCTGGCAATGACGTGGACGACCAACTGAAGAGGATCTTTCGATATCCTGCCTGGGCCCTTCTCCCGGAGCCTCCAGCAATGGACTCAGCCCATGCGCAGAGCGCTGAGGGCAGGGGCTGCGGGGGGCCAGGCTACCCCCGTGTGAGGGTACAGAGCAGGTGGGGAGCCACCAGAATGCCCCTATCACACACACACAGACTGTGGGAGAAGCCAAAGGAGTCACCTCCTGAGGCTAGAGATCCAAAGTGGGGGACAGGCTTTTGTGGGAGGAGGGGAAGGGGTGACTTGCTCAGGAAGCATGCAGACATGGGGGTCTAGGTTCCATGAGCTCAGGTGTGCCAAATGCCTGGCCCATTGTAAGCGCTGTCCAGCCGGGCTGATGGCGAGGGGTGCACCTGCCGGGGACTGATCCCATTCCAACTTGGCAGCAGGATGAGGGTGAGTGTGAGGGGCCCCCTTTCCGGTGGGGGGAGGGGAGAGCCACTCCTGTGGCCCCCGAAGAGGCAGATAGGACTCTCTCCAGTTCAGTGATCCTTGACCACGTGGACACGCTACTGGGGACGCCCACGGAGGAACAGTGGCCCACCATGACCAAACTTCCAGATTATAAGGTATTAGGGAGTAGGCGGGGAGGGGGTGGCAGCCTCCAAACCCTTTCTGACCCAGGCCCCTGGGCCTGACTCCCTGTCCCTCCACAGCCCTACCCAATGTACCCGGCTACCACGTCCCTGGTGAACGTCGTGCCAAAGCTTAACGCCACGGGGAGAGACTTGCTGCAGGTAAGGGGTGGGAGTCATGGCGACTTAGTGGGGGGCTGGGGGTGGCCCAGCTCTAGAAACTAAGCCCTGCCCTCCTTCCCTCTTTGCAGAACCTGCTCAAGTGTAACCCTGTGCAGCGCATCTCCGCAGAAGAAGCCCTGCAGCATCCCTACTTTTCCGACTTCTGCCCACCCTAGGCTCCAAGACCCCCGGTGCCAGGCTGGGGCCTGGCCTATTGAAGCCCCTCCATCGAGGAGAGGGAGGGGTGGGTTCACGAGGTGCTGGGACCCCAGCTGTGCTGGGCCCAGCAAAGGTGGAGGTGCCCGGCCTGGGTTCTTTCCTTCCTCCATGAACTTTTATTTAATTTCATAAATTGGCTCCTTTCCCAGTCTGGCTGATGTGGTAGTTGAGTGGTTAGCGGAGGGGGTGGGGGGGCGGGGCGGTTGGTGTCTCTGCAACTGTGTCTCCAGCTCACAAACACCCAGCATCCATTCCTTGGCGCATGTCCTATAGGGGCTCTGAGATCAGGGCGAGAGGCTGTGGGCGGTACCCCCCATGGCTAGGGCTGGAGTGGCACTCATGCATGTATCCTGCTTCTTCTGCTGGGGGGACCTGAACCTTCCCAAGGGGCTCCGGGGCTAGCCTGGGCAAGTGAGGACAGGCCTCCATCCACACAGGGAGACAGAGGCTAGGCTGCTTATTATGGTCTCCACATCCCACGTGTCTCCTCCTGACCCTCCTGTCTGTGTCTCCACCTGTCCCGGGCCTGCCGGCTCAGGACTCCTCCTTGGTTCCCTTGGTAGCCTTTCCCCAACCTCTGGGGTGCAGAAGGAGAAAGCAGCCTGCTGGGTCCTTCGTGGCAGGAAAGGGAAGGGAGGACATTGGCTGACCTCCTGTCCCAGGAGCAGCCCCACCTGTCAACCTAGAGGGTCTGATGCCAGAGTGGGGAGACTATGGAAGCAGGAGTTTGCCCTGTAGAGACAGCGCTGCTGCCTCTGGCTCCCCAGGGTGAGAGCGATGCTGATCTGATCGTCCGAGGCAGGACCACGGCTGGTGTCCTTGGAAGTGGAACGGCCCTTCCCTTCTCCCTGCTCATGTCCATCCGACAGAGTCTTTTCTCAGCTGTGGCTGTGTGGCCAGGCCTGGAGTCGCCGGGCCTGCCAAGTGAGCTTTCTTCACCTGTGTGCCCTGCCCCCTGTGGTTTGGCTTTGAGCACCCCCACCCTCCACGCTCTGCTCTCTGAGATGCAAGTCGGACAAACGCAGTCACACTGAGGGGCAGGCAGCTGCTGCCTTCCCTCCGGTATCCTCCCCCAGACGGGTCCATGGTGGTTGACTTGGGGGCCCAGCCCCCAGCGCAGGCTGGGCTTGGCCTTGTTTTGTCCTGGTGCACAGTCCCGTTCAGCGGGACACCGAGAGGAGAGGGCAGTCATACTTTATTTAGGGTAAAGATGACAAGTCCATCTGCAAGCTGGGCGTGGAGGGGCGCTGAGGACAGAGGCGCCAGGCTAGAGTCGGGTGACCAGATAGCAGGTGCGGTGGGAGTTCGAGAAGGTCTTGGTGACAGCACAGGGAGGGGTCGGAGGCCTGGAGAGACAGACCGGAGGGCAAGGGTGCCAGGCTGCTGCCCTGCGCCACTCTGCCCTCCTGGACTGACTCTGCCCCTCCTCCCTTGACCTCAGGGATCCTTGCGTTACCTGGGGCCCAGGCTGAGGTGGGAAGCGTGGGGTTGAGGGCCACCCAGCCCTTCTTGCAGCTGTGGGAAGAGGAGCAAGTCAGAGGCAGGACGGACTCCTTCCTCCTGGCCCCCAGCCAGGTGGGTGCTAGGTTGTCTGGAAAGGGACTAACGGGCTGAGCCCCACATTGGGAGCGGGGTGAGGGCATGAGAGGAGGGGGAGGGGAGAGAGTTGCTACCAGATTGGTGTTGGAGTGTCTCTGGACGCGCCTGCGGTTCCAGAAATATCCTAGGACGTGATCTCGGAACACCTGGGGGCAAGCAGGGAGGCGAGTGGCCTTTGTACCCCATGCCTCCCAAAGTCATGTGGCCCTCTCTCCTTCCCCCATCCCTGACCCACCTCACAGAGGTAGTCCAGGATTTCAAGGATGGTGAGCAGGCTGGCACCAATGAACAGTCCCATCTGGCCCCCAATGTCACCTGCAGAGAAAGGGTGGTGGTCCCTCATGGCCCTGCAGCATACGCCTCCCCAGGCCTGGGGCGGCACCCGGGGTGTGCACACACCGAGCAGCTCCGACACCTCATAGGCCTTCTTCTGCTCCACCATCTCGTAATTGAGGACCTCAAAGAAAATGTCCAGCACCAGCACGTTCTCCCTGGAGGAAGGGAAGGTCAGGGAGGCGCACTGGTCACCGGCTGGGCTGCCTGCAAGGTTCCTGGGTCCCAGGGTCATGTTGCCACCTAGGCCTAAGAGACCAAAGCACCAGAGCCGGTGCTAGAGGTGGAGACCCTGCCAATCGCCCCCCGCGGAGGGGAAGGGCGGCCTTGCTTACCGGAGGTAGGCCTCGCTGCGGTTGTGCTTCCGTGCCAGGTAGCGCGCCGAGGCGCGACTAGGGATCTGCACCATGGAGAGCTCCTTGGCGTAGCGTATGCTGGTGCAAGGGTTCGGGCAAGCACAAGAGTCCTTCCGCAACATGGCGTCTGATGGGAAACAAGCCAGGTGAGGGCCCTCGGGAAGGGAGGGGGATGAGAGGGAGAGGTGGATACCCTTACCCAAGGCTGGGTTGGCACAGTCTTTGTACTGCTGCGGGTTGCACACTGGGGCACCACCTGAGGATGAGGGCCAGGAGAGGAGGCAGCTTCAGGAGCTTCCCAAGCGCCCCCGAGACCTCTGGGGGCACGGACCCCACCCCCACCCCACTCCCTCCACCTGCAGCCCCTTACCAGGCATATGCATCATTCGACAGCCACACTTCCGAGTCACGTAGCGGCTTTCGCAGACCAGGCGACAGCCCATTAGGCTGTAAGGAGAGCGGGGGCCCGGGCGAGGGTGGGGGGAACCCAGGGGCCCAGCGGGTTCCAACTCTAAGTCCGGGGGGTCTAGAGGTACAGAGCTGCAGTCGCCCCAGGGTGGGGGCAGGAAGTTCAACTATGGAGGATGGGTTAAGGAAGAGTCTGCAAGAAGTGTGGGCACCAGGTAAAAGTGGGGATGGTTTCCTGTGGGATGGAGGCCCCTGCAGGTGGAGGGCGGAGCGGCAGGAAGAGGGGGAGCCTGGGCGCTTGGAGGGGCTGGAGGGGCAGGCCAGGAGGATACTTGCTGCTGTTGGCAGGAGACAAAGGTCTGGTAGCCGGGGGCTGCCCCGAAGCCCAGCTGGTCAATGAGGGGAGGCTCCTCCTGGCTGTGGATCTGCACTCGGACCCCCACTTCAAACGGGGTCTCCTCTGCAGGGAAGGGACCCGGAAGGCCCGAGGCCCCCACCAGGCCAGACCTCTGGCTGTAACCCCTCTCCCCTGTGCAGGCTAATTCAGACCACTCCTGCCCACTTCTCTCAGGAAAGGACCTGCTCGGGGTGGGGGGACCTTACCAGGGATGAGACCCCCCCCCCACAGCTCCTGCCCTGAGGTCCCTCCCCATGGTGTGCTACCCCCTGGCTTCCAATGTCCCCCTACCGGTGTCCCTCCACACGGGCAGGTATTCATCCTGCTGCACATCCAGCATGAGCTCCAGGCCGTTGCCCATGCCGCTACTGGGAGTGGTGAGCAGCTCAGCCCCATCGGCCCCAGAGTTGAAGGTGTAGCACTGACCCATGCGGGTGAAGATCTGTTGGTGGGCATGCAGGGGGCCGGGTGGCACCAGAGGGTGAAACCCCTGTGCAGGTCCCCCACTGGGAGTCTTACCCTGTCCTCCCCTGCTCTCCTCTGTTTCTTCTTTGAACATTGGAGTCCTCCCTAATAGAGGGCTCCACCCTGATAGAGGCCCCGTCATTCCCTCCCCTCCATCTCCTCCTCACCACGGGGGTTTCCACATATACCTTCCCTCAGGTCCCCCCATGCAGGGGCAGGGGGCCAGGCCATTAGACACTGCCATCCACAGCGGGGCAGGGAGGTTACCAAGGAGGAGAGCTCCCAGAATGGAACAGAGAACTCTTGGTGGGGTGGGGAAAACTCAGCCAGACCAGAGGGGAAGGCATCTCCCACCCCACCCCCTGGGGGGCAGAACCAGCTCAGGGTCCCTGACTTCCGAAGGCACCAGAGCAGGGGCCGCCAGCTCACCGTGGTGAAATTCTCTGGCCCGCAGGGTTGGCCACGGTAGTGGCAGTCCAGCAGCATGTCGTCCAGGGAGTGGCCCGCCCGGGCGTAGAGCTGCGCCATGTCGAAAGTGGGGCTTGGCATGAAGCCAGGCGGCGCGGGGGGCCGCCCCAGGGCTCGCAGGAAGGCGGCGTGCTCGGCGGGGTCCAGGCCCAGCAGCGCCGGCCCGGCCCAGTGCAGGTCGTTGGGCGTGAGGCGGGAGCGGCGCAGCGGGTTGAGGTTGCACAGGGTGACCGCCGGGAAGGTGAGCAGGTGGCTCTCGCGCTCGTCCAGCGCGGTCTCGTGGTGGAACTCGCCGTAGTAGCGCACCCGCTCGGCCACCTGGTAGAGGAAGGCGGCCAGCGACAGGAGCACAGCCGTGGCCCACAGGCCACGGCGCAGGGTCAGCCCGCCCGGCGCGAAGACGTGGCCCAGGCCATGCAGGGTGCAGCTGCTGGCGAACACTCGGATGTCCGAGGCCGGTGGCCGAGGGGCTGCCTCTGGCCCCGAGCTGGGCTTCATGGCTGTTGGCCGGAGCTAGAGACCCAGCGGGATGGGGTTGGAGTGGGTCTTAGGGCCAGGAGGGCTGAGGGACAGAGGCAGGACAGAGGTGGCCAGGCCAGGGTCACTGCGGGTTAGGCAAGGGGTTAGAGAGGGGCAGAGGAGAGACACTGAGACCAAGAGATGGGAGGCACTGGCCTGGTGGGGTGGACGGGCGCCCTGGCTGGTCCAGCTGGTGCTTCCCCAGGAACGGGCTTTGGCTTCGAGGGGCTCAGCGCTGGATCTGGGCTCCTCCACAGCCTGGCCCACTGTGGCAGGCAGGCAGGGAGGCAGGCAGGCAGGCAGGCAGGCAGGCAGGCAGGCAGGCAGGCAGGGTCTGCTCTGCCGAGGCAGTGCTGCCCGAGCTGCTGCAGCGGGTTGGGTTTCACCAGTGAGGGGGGTCAGGGGCAGAGCATTCGGTCCCTGGGGCCCCAGGCGGCGCCATTAGGGCAGTGGGAGGGGGCCGAGCTATCGAGGGAGCCCAAAGGCGCCAGGAGGAAACCGCAGTCATGGGAAGGGCTTGCGTTGAGCCTGGAGGTAAGTTGGGGCGGGGGGCACCTTCAGGATGTGGAAGCTCCCAGGCAGCCCCCGGGTGAGGCCCGAAGTCCAGTCCCTCCCGAGCTGAACCTCTTTCCCCCTTCCCTCCCCAGGATCACTCGCTCTTTTCACGAATGGCGGAGCGGCTGGCTCCTAACCAAGCTGCGGAGTAGTGGGAAGTTGGCATCAGCTCTGCGTGTCCTCTTTCTGCACCTCCCCTGGCCTCTTCTGGCTCCTGTGTCTGTCTCCCTGGATGACCCTCTTTCCCCAAGTAGGAGAGAGCCTATCTCCCTTGCTCAGGCCCACCTGGCCAGAGACCTTCTTGATCATAATACTGTGTGTGTGTGTGTGTGTGTGTGTGTGTGGTGGGGGAGGGATCAGGGCTCTCACACACTTCCCACACCAGGTAGGCACCCACATAACTGGTTGGAGGGTCCCTGCTGAGTTCCTTCTTGTGATTCTAGTCTCTCAGGACCCCCTCAGTGCCTGGCCAGCCAGTCGGTCAGTCATGCAGCCCCTCACCCACCACCTCTCACACTCCCCCAACACCCTAGCTTGGAGCCCCTTCATGATACACCTACAATCTGGGGCTGCCCCTAACCCGTGTCCCAACCCTCTTCAGGAGCCCAGTAGTCACAGTGGACAGTGAGGCTCTTCCTGACCCCAAAGGGGAGCCCACGGGGCACGTCTCATTCTTGTCACTTTGTGAAGCATCTCGGAGCTCTTGCCACAGGAACACCTGAGAACCTCGTCGCCTTTCTTTGTATTAAGTGGCCCCGAGCCATTTGTGGTCATTTTCTGTGGCAGCTTAGCGAGGCGACATGATCCCCGATGGCTACACCAAACACTAGTTGCTGCTCCACCGTGCCATCTAATTTAATGTAGTAGCCTCACAATTTCATCTAATGTCATGAAACAGGAAGTTTGAGAGGGGGCATTTCTTTAGGATGTGATCGGCCAGTCGGCGATACAGTTCTCTGAAGAACTCTTGTCTCTGCCTTCTTCTCGGCTCTGCACTTTTCCCATCACCAGATCGATGAATCTTGGGATGGAGGGCAAAAGGAGTCATCAGCCTGCTGCCTGACCCCGTGTGTGCGTATATCAAGGCTCACCTCTCTCCATCTCACTGGTTCTCTGAAGAACGCTACCACACCGTTCTCTCACGTGGTGATCGTGGTGAACCTCGGCTCCTGCTGCTGGACACGGAAGGCTTCTTGTCTATTACGAGCAATGTTGTGATCAGTATCATCGCACAGATGGATAACCAATACGTGTTTGTACAGTGTGACGGGCTGAATTGTGTCCCACAAAACCCCCACCTCCTGGTGCCTGGTACTCACTTGTAAGTGAAGACGCTGGAGAAGCTGTCAGTTAGCATGAGGTCACACTGGAATCGGATGGGTGCTGCTCCTGTATGAGTGACATCCTTATCAAAGAGAAAATACAAGGCAGCCAGCCAGAAGGGTGCTGTGACAGCACAGCGGCAAGCTTGGCACAACCAGAACCGGGAAGAGATTCATGGATCAGTTCTCCCTCAAAGCCTCGGAAAGAACCGTGGCTGTTACTCTAGCTTGGGCTCCTGGTCTCTAGAACTATGCAGCAATAAATAAATATCTATTCTTAAGGTCCACGCATGCAGGGTGTGGCACTTTGTTATGGTAGCCCTAGGAAACGAGGCTAATTCCTTGCTACTGGGAAATGGTGTAATTCTCTAACAAATACAGGCAGTTCCCAGATGGCAAATGAGTCTGTTTAGGTCAAATTTGAATGTAAGTTGAACAGTGAGGTACAGTTCACATCTCAAGCCCACTAAATATTTATCTGAGGTTATGGTGTACTTGTCTATTCTTGGGAAACATTCAAGAAGCACTTCTACATAAAACTTACACCAACACAGTAGTAATAATTGTTTTAATGTAATTTGCCAAGTAGTATCTGTTATTATGAATCATTGTATGTACTTTGGGTTTTTAATACAATAGGATTTAGAGGGCTTGGCTAAAAAATGATGGTTGTGCATTTACAATCTGGGGACTGCCGGTACCTGAGTGTGTAAGTGGAAGTGACTAATGGAATGTATGGGGCGGACTAATGAGTAGAGGAAGTTTGTGAGGCATTTGACAGTAAAAGCCTAGATTGCTTTGAAGAGATTTTATAGAATTAGGACATTAAAGGAGATTCTGGTGAGGATTCAAAAACAAGTGAGTTATAAAGTTCCTAGCCGCATGACCAAAATGTGCTTTTAGCGAGACCTTAGGGTAAGGTGACCAGATTTTAACATTGGTAAAGCGGGACACCACTGATAAAACTCATATCCTGCTGAAATAGCCACATGGCAGCCAAAAACTGTATACCCTAGCTTGTCGTGCATTCTTTCCAAAAATCGTGACTTTAAAAACACCACGGGACGTGGGAAAAATTGTTAAAAATTGGGACTGTCCCGCCAAAAGCGGGACGTCTGGTCACCTTAGGAGGAAATGATGAACATGTTATTGAGCACCAGGTAAATGGTGATCCTTGTCATAAACTGGCAAAGAACTTGGCTGAATTAAGTTGTAACATTTTGTGGAAAGTAAAATTTGTTATAAACTTATTCAGCACAAGGACTAAACAAATGTTGAAGGGGTCCCCTGGGTTTTCCTTACTGCTTATAGTTGGCACTGGAAAGAGTTCAGAAGTGAACGAGGTGAAAAGTGCCGGCATTAGAAATTTGGGAGAATTTTCCATCTGTAAACGCTGAGTCTATCGGAAGAGAAAGCAAGGGTATGTGGCTGGACAATGATTTGCATGTGATTAGGAGAGATTCGGCATGTGATTTATGGGTTCCATGCTCTCAGCAGAAACATTAGCCTAGACAGAAGGGAAGAATAAAGGCAGTGGAGTGTACATTTCATAGGATTCTGCAGGCAGAAAACAGGCTGATGGAGCTGCTTGGCTAGGAACATTCTTCAGGAAAAGGAAAGGTCGCTTCATCCTGAGAAGAGTTTCAAGGTCAGTCGATCTGCCAGAATGGGTCTGGGAAGCAGGGCAACCAACCTCGTGATTTCAGGAGTTTGGGTCTCTCCTCAGGTAGCCCAAGGACAGCGGATTGTTTTCAAGCTTTGAAATAGAGTAGCTTTACTTGAGACCCAAGGCCACTTTCCCTGCCTTCCATTGTTTCCCTTTTGAAATGAGATGTCTGTCTGTCCGAGCTGCACTGTCACTACCTTTTGGATGGAGGAAACATTTAGCTCCCACAGACCCACAGACCGCCCTCCTTTCTTTTTTGATGGACTACAATCACAGCCTCTAGACAAACTTGATTGAGATGTAGAGTTAAGGCTGGAACGGGCTCAGATTTGGGGGATGCTGGGTAGCATGGATGTATTTTGCACACGGTGAGCACACAGATTTAGATGGTGGGAGGGACTGAAAAGGAGAATGCTATGTGCCTCAGAAAGATGTTAACATGACCTTGTTTGAAATGTGTGCAGATACTCGTTAGGTTAACGTGAGACCATACTGAAGTAGTACAGGTCCTGTCCCTTCGACTGGCGTCTTCGTAAAAAAGGTAACGGGGAAGATTTTAAAAGACGGACAAAGGACCATTCTGCCACCGCAGCTTCAAGCCGAGGAACGCTGGGAGCGACCAGGAACGAGGAGGGGCACATGAAGAGACCCTCTCTCAAAGCCTCAGAATACATAGCGCAAGCCCAAATTTGGATTTGTGGCCCCCAGAACTGGGAGACAATAATTTCTGGTTTGATCACTCGGTTTGTAGTACTTTGTTTACTATAGCCCCAGGAAACAAATATATGTAGGTGTGAGATAACTGAGTCCATTCTCATCGCAAGCCCTTGGGAATGGAGAACTGCCCCAGTGGGTTCCTGTGACAGAACCTTTGAGAGTAGACCACCTCCTCTTTCTGCACTGTAGCAGCTGGAGGGCTCAAACCACGGACTTCGTGGTTAGCAGGTCAGTGTGTAGCCCATGTTGCCAGCAGGGCTCTCTGCAGGTAAGGAAACAGGCTCCCACAGGACGCTGGTTCAAGAGGCGATTTTGCCTTGGTGACTTGACGGCTGTCATACAATTCTCCTCCATCGAAGTGACACCACTTGCACTCTCTTCAGTCAGTTCAAAGTGGCTCTAAGTGTTTTCTAAGAGAAGTGGTCCTTGCACAAGCTTGGAAAGGCCAGGGGCAGGCTGCTACAAGGCTTGGGCCGCAGTGACTTCTGGTTGTTAGGAGCTGTCAAGTGGGCTCTGACTGAGAGCAAACCTTTGTACAACAGGATGAAAGCCTTCACCATCCTCACAAGCGTCCCCGTGTTTGAGCCGACTGCTGTGAAGCCACTGTTCCACCGCGAGGCTCTTGCTCAGTTCTGGCTGTTCACTTTTCTAAGCACAAGGCCCTTCTATCTAGTGAGTGACCCCTCCAATTGATAGACGGGCCCAACGTTCGTGAGGTCAAGTGTCATGATCCTTGCTTCCAAGAGATATTCTGGCTGCACTTATTCTCAGACAGAATTGTTGTCATCTGCCATTCCACAGAATATTTAATATTCTTGGCCATAACCCTATGGCAACAATTATTTGTTCCATCGTCCTTATTCGTGCTCCTGCTTTTGCCTGCTTTCGAGACAACTGAAAATACTGGCCGTGAGAGGGCAAAGCTAGTGTATTTTTGAACTGAGCATGACCCAGGGAACACACTGATAGGCTGGGGCTGAGCGGACTCCCAGTGGGAAGGGCCGAGATGTCCAGAGGCAGGGTTGTTTGCAAGCTTGGCCCCAGGTGGGACAAGGCTATGTTGGTCACCCAGGGGAGAGGCCGTGTGGCAGCAGTAAGGCTAGCCAAAGGTGACAGCCTGGCTTGGGGCCCCTGGGAGCCAGTCTAGAAACACCCACCCGGAGGGGACTGCAGTGTCATGGCCTGGGCATCCATTCTGAGTGCCTGGGTCTTTTGAGGAGCTCCGCTGTGAGCCTGATATTTACTGGCTGAAATATATTCCTCATCTATCTCGGCCCAAGAGAGCACCCAAAGCAGCCAGGCTCCTTTTAGGCATGCTTCTGCCAAGGGAGCATTGCCCTGCCAACTGCTCGTGAGCCCACTTCTGTCCCTGTCTCAGCAGCCTGCGCCAGGTGCTTCATGTGTTCAAAGGGTTGACTGAGTGGACCACCTGGCTTCTCTTGTAGAAGTGCCATCTTCTGAGGCAGCAGCATTTCCCCAAAAGGACCTTCCTGCTGGGACTTGCCGGCAAACACTTAAAAACAAGCTTCCAAGACTAAGGACGGCCAGGCCTCCCTTCAGAAGAGTTGGGGAGCCAAGAGGGAAACAGTAAGGCTTTGCGGCACGAGTACGCATTGCTGGCACTGCCCTTTCAGCCTGAGACTTCCCTTGGGGTTTTGCTAGGCCCCTAGTGGGTGGGGGTGGAGAGGGGGAACAGATTCAGCACTCCGTCCTCTTCCCAAATGTAGACTGCCCCCGAGTCTGGCATCAGCTGTCTTAGCTAGGGTAGCGGTGGCTCTGGCCAGTGGCCGTGAGGGAGGCACACACACCACCCCTGCTGCTCCCCACTAGGCAGGCTCTGCTGACTTGGCCAGGAAGCAGATGCCCTGTCTTGGCTGCACAATTCCTACTTGACCCACATCAGGCCCCAGAAGCTGGGCCCTCCCTCTTCCCCTCAAATGAGTCCCTGCTCAGGCACTCACACCTGAGTCCCTGCTGCCACTTCCAGACCGTCCTCCCAGATCCCGGCGCCCCTGCTTCGTTTGCTAGAGGTAGCCCAGCCTTTCTGAAACAGCACCCGGCTACTTCTGCGTCAGGACAAGTGGCTGGCCTGGGTCAGGCTCTGGCAATCCCCTCCTGCTTCTCCAGGGCACAATCACTAGTGCGGTCATTGGTCTACATGGCTCTGAATGAACCAGGGGGCTGGCTTCCTTCCGCTGGGCAGCACAGGGACACGGAGTTTCCCCCCACACGGGCCTGTCACAGTGCTGTTTTGAGTCCTCTCGGTGTCAGCTTGGAGCCCAGCCACATGCTCACCCACAGGTGAGCTGCTTGGACTGTCCCCCTACCTTTTCCTGATCCCTCTCTGCTTTCTCTGCGATGAAGGCCTGGCAGTGACAACTCACCGTCAAGGCAGTTGTGTCCGCAACGACAGGGTAGGTGTGGACAGACCCACATATCTGTACTTGTGAGCCCTGTGCGCCCTCCCTGACTAAGTCTGGTCCTTCTGCCTCCTTCCCAGAGCTGGGCTCTTAGTGGAGAGGGGAGGCAGGCTCATGACCTCACCAGGAGACGTGAGGTGCATGGGGCAAGGCTAGGCTGGGAGTAATGGGACTTGGGCACTCCAACCCCAACCAGCAAAGGGCCAGGCAGTGCTGGACCTACTGTCTACTTGGGGAGGAAGAGATTGAGGTGGCCTAGGGGGAGAGAGGAAGGCGAATTCTAGATGTGCTAAAGGAGGAAGGAGGGGAGCTGTGTGCTGGTGAGAGGAGGATGCCCGGCAGCCAGTCCCTCCTAAGTCCAGGACTACATGATCCAGGCCAGGCGGACTTGTGCATATAGAAAACCTCAGGTCTGAATGCTTTCACCCACTCCCAGATCCAGACTATGACAATTTTCTTGGGAGCTGGGGCCTGATACCTTTAGGCTGACAGGTAGAGGGAGGAGGCTCAGCAGTGTTGCTGACAGGGGTTGTGGAAGGTGTGGGCAAGGGCAGAGGAGGGAGGGACCAGACCAGGATCCTAGGAAACTCAGCAGAGCTCGATTGTATCCCTCTGCATCAGCGCAATGATGCCCAGGGCTCGGGACGGGAGGAAGAAGCCTGCCAGCAGGAGGGGAGTGGGTGCGATGGCAGTGTCCCCACTGCTGCCCAGTCCAGCTCCCCGTCAGGTGTTTATTGGTCGCAGTGGAGTACACTGCCCTGGGGCTCAGTCCCTCTGTTGGCCTCAGCTGCTCTGTGGTCAAGACTGCCACTGGCTGCCACCTGTCCTTAGGCCTACAGGTTCCTGTGACCTGTCGGCACCCTCAGGGGTGGGGTAGAGGTCAGAGGAGAGTCCAGGGCCTGCCTCCGGATCAGCTCAGCATAGAGTCCTTGTTTCTTCAGCAGCTCCTCGTGGGTCCCAGACTGGAAGAAAAGGGGCAGCAGGTCACCCCTCCCGAGCCCCAGCCTAGAGTAAAAAGCCCTCGTGGGCACGTATAGCTTCTCAACCCAGGACTCATCACCACGTAGGGTGAGAGGTGCTCCCCCTGAGGCAGGCCATGCAGTCTGTGCACAGGTTAAAGCCCCTTCCTTTGTTCCTGCCACCTCCCGTCTCACTGCATTTTGGAAGGCCATTTGATTCCTCCTGTACAAAGCCGAAAGACTGAAACTCTGAACCTCATAGTCTCTTTACGATCCACACACTTCCTAAGACTAACACAGCGGTTCTCAACCTGTGGGTTGAGACCCCTTTGAGGGGCGAATGATTCATAACAGTAGCAAAATTACAGCTATGAAGTAGCAAGGAGAATAACCTTGTGGGGTCTGTAAGAAAGGATCACGGCATGAGGAAGGTAGAGAACCACTGCTCTGGCACAACCCCTCTGAGCTTTGCCTTGATGGGCTGGCTGGGCTGGGAGCCAATGCGGAGCCTATGAAGTCTCCGTGCCCTGCTGCAGACCAGCCTGAAAGAGTCCCCACTGCTGCCCCGTCCATCCCTCATGCGCTGGATGCCTGTCTGGCCCCCAAGGCCTTCCACGTCACTGTCTTTTTAAGTCCTACAAACGGATGGAACCAGCGCTCTCGCCGAGGGAGTGGAGGAAGGGAGGCTTCTGAAAGTACATGGGAGCCACTTCCAGAATACAGCCCCAGCCCCAAGGGCCAGCCCAGACCCCGCCCAGCTCTACAAAGTACCCATTTCCCTGTGCATGGCTCAACTTGCCAGCCAATTCCCCGCACCCCCACCCCAGACTGACCTCCCAGACCCGGCCGCCAGCCATGACGACGATGTGGTGGGCCCTGCGCACAGTGCTGAGCCGGTGGGCGATGACCAGCACTGTGCGCCCCGTGCTGGCCCGGTCCAGGGCTTCCTGCACGACCTGCTCAGACTCTGTGTCCAGGGCACTGGTGGCCTCATCCATGATCAGCACTCTGGGTTGTTTGATGAGGGCTCGGGCAATGGCCAGGCGCTGCTTCTGGCCACCAGACAGAGTGGTGCCCCGCTCACCTGGGAAGGAAGAGGGCAGGGCCTGGATTGAGTCTTGGTCTGCCCTGGAGTGTGTGCTCTGCAAAGGAGTACCGTGTCCTCCTAAGCTTGGCCACTCAGGCCCCCAGCACTGTCCTCTAGCTGGGCCAGGAGCTCTGGGGGCGGGGCTCTGTCTGAGCCATGTGCTCAGTGTGGCCGCAGCCATGCTCACAGCCTGCACTCACTGGATGATTCAGAGATGCCCTCCCCACCCCAAGAAAGAGCCTAGCAGCTATGAGCAGTCCCACTAGAGTCCCCAGAGCTCCAGTGCCTACGGCCTCCCAGGCTCCGCTGCTGGGTGCATATTCAAGGCCTGGTCCTGGCCTGCTGGAAAGGAGCCAGGCTGTGGTAGAATGAGAAGTCATCGCTTGGGCACTCTGAGAAGGCCAGACTTAGGATGTGAAACACCCATGTGGACGAGCAGAGGTGACAAGCTGGCAGAGAGAACATGACTCTAGCCAATGTAGTGATCACAGATCCGCAAAGGGGCTGGTTTAGCGTCCAGACGATCAGAGGCAGGAGAAAGAGCCATCCCAGGCGAGGGGCATACGCACAGCCCTTCCTGTCTGGGCTGGTCAGACGCCAACAAGTGTCACAAGATGAGATTACGAGCCCAGTATCTGAGGATGGACTAACGCTGAGTGGCAGGAGACCTGGGAAGGTAGAGGTGGAGGGAGACTGAAGCCAAGGCACAAGCATTGAGTGCTCCATAGTCCTGTGTCTGGAGATGCTGGAACCTTCCGCAGCAAAGTCATGAAACACGCCATGGTAAACAAAGCCCCAAGTGTGAGAGGGGAAAAAAAAACAAAAAACGATCTCCTGATGACCCAAAGCTTCCATGGTATGACCCTCTGGCATTGTCATCAGAGGAGCGACCAGCCCTACCAAAGGCATGCCTCAGGCTCCCGAGAGGTTACGCCTTTACGTTGAAAGAGCCAAGAACAGGATGAAGCAGGAGCCAGGAGGGGAGACCCGTAAGGAGGGAGCCCTGCACTTCTTTCTCTTCGGTTCACGGAGGCCCTCTGTTGGGCTCTTTGAAGTGTCTTGATACCAAGATGCCTGGTGTCTGGGGCCAGGCCCTCGATCATACTCCTTTTTAGAGTCTTTTAGTGTCTTCTTCCCGTCTTGCTCGTTCCCTCTCCCCACTGAGCTGTGCAGAGACAGAGGCTTGGGTGTGCTCAAGATTTGGTCCCAGCCGTCACTGTCATCACCCCCCCTCCCCCCACGGCCGGGGAAAACACTGCTGCTGGAGGTGGAGCGGAGGTTGACACTGCTTTACCAGGACCGCCCTCCTCCACGAGGGCCGAGCCCATGGGATTCTCGAAGCTGCAGCGCCTTAGACAAGCACCACGCCCATCTCTGTGCCTGCATCCGTGTGACGAGCCGTGCACATCCAGTGAGTGTGCTGAACACCACACCAAGCACATTCAGGTGGGTGACAACAAGGAGCCAGGGGAGTGGGCAGGCCTCTGCCCAACTGACAGAGAAGGAACACCCCAGAAAGTGGTTGCTTGCAGTTGTGTGGCTGTTGAGGACCACGGCAAAGATGCTCAAGGCAAAGATGTTATTGGAGAACACTTCAAATGCCAAAACTGAGCAAATACAACTTTGCTCATTGCTTTCCTGGTTAAAATAAAATAAATAAGCCTTCCTGTTTTTGCAGGCTGCTTGGTGCTTCTGTCATGGGCACCCATGGGCTCTGACAGCAGTCTCACCAACTGTTGCCCGTGGCCCATAGCTCGTATCTCACCTGGTCTGCTGTAGCAACTGTCTTCCTCCCCGGCGCTTCCCGCCTCACCCTGCCCCACAATGCCACACCTGGGGACCGAGCAGAGTATGCCCTGGCGCTCACCCACAATGGTGTCGTAGCCCTCAGGGAAGCTGGTGATGAAGTTGTGGGCATTGGCCTCCCGGGCGGCTGCATACACTTCCGCATCCGAGGCGTCCAGCTTCCCAAAGCGGATATTCTCCATGATGGTGGTTGCGAACAGCACTGGCTCCTGGGGCGGGGAAGAGGGCAGTCAGCAGGACACATCCCCGAGGGACTGCGGCCTCCTCAGCCGGACAAGAGCCACCTGGACCCCCGTGAGGGGCAGCGGGCAGAAACTCAGACATGAAGGGCGGGTCCGGACCTCTGCAAATGTACACAAGTGCTTCCTGCTCCGGCACCCAGCACAGCCCCTGGGGCAGGTGACTGGGACAGCGTGCGCTGGCCTGGAGAGAGGAGGGGAGGGGAGAGGAAAGGGGGCATGGCACCTCACTGGGGGCTCGGACCTGTCGCTATGGAAAGAGTTCATTGCAAACAAGGAAACAACAACAACAATAACAACAACCCAGCCACAGCCTTATGATCTCAGGGCAGGAGCCTCAAGTCTTTTTAGTGAGGGGAAAGGTGGCCACCACCAGTCCCCAGAGCACGGCTTCTCTGAACCCGGACACCTCTAGTTCCTAAAGATGCTGTCCTGCCTCCTTAGCTGCTTCCTGTGGAGGAATGGGGAAGAGGCAGAGCCACAGCTGTCCTGGGACAGCTGGGCCTCAGACCCAGGCTGACTGCGAGCAGTGACAAAGGGTGCAGGTCTCTCCCAGGCAACCCACGTGTCCTGGCACCTCCTTTGATGGGAAGCCACCCTGCTGGTGGGTGTCGGTGGACAGGTGGGGGAACGACTCACTTGGCTGATGAAGCCGATGACATGGCCGCGGAGCCAGGAGGGGTCAAGGGTGCGGAGGTCGTGCCCGTCCAGCAGCACTGCCCCAGCAGTGGGGTCGTAGAAGCGCTCCAGCAGGGAGGCCACGGTGGTCTTTCCTGGGGAGTCGGGAGGGGGTGGGGGAGACAGGGTCTGCAGGGGTTTCTGTGGGGCAGGAACCTGCGATGGAAGTAGAAAGCGCTTCTGGGAGGGGCAGGGTGGCTCCTGAGGGCATGGGGGGAAGGTCACCAGAGTAGGAGGCATGGTGGTGGCAGGCACGTGCTGAGTTTTCTTACCTCCGCCAGACTGGCCTACCAGGGCCACAACCGTGCCAGGGGGCAGTGTCAGTGTGAAATCTTTGAGCACTTCAAAGCCAGGGCGGCAGGGGTAACTGCAGAGAAGCCAAGAGGCCCAAGTCAGACCAGACTCCAAGGTCCCTGCTTGCCTTGCCCTACTCTGCAGAACCACGGGGCAGCTTGCCACAAGCCCCGCCCCGCCTGAATTCCCCTTAGCCGCACTGTGCTCTTTTGAGGGCTGATTTACAGGGAGGCGTTCAAGCAAGGCCCGGGCCACGGCCCAGGAGCAGTCTCAGGTCTGGGCTGCTCAAGTGCTGACCTGAAGCGGACGTTCTGAAATGTGACGGCTCCAAGAAGGTCCTCTTTTGGGATGCTGCAGCCCCCTGACAATGGGATGCTGGGACTGAGAGTCATGTACTCAAAGGCCCGAGCCCCTGCACTGAGTCCCCGTACCACCTGTGAGGAATGGGAAATTGCAAATGAGGCAGGGGAGGTGTGGGAAGTCTAGAACATTGGGGGAGGTTCACGGATTGAGGGGAAGAGGGTGGAAGGTGGGCTGGGCAAGGGAGATGGGAAGCCACGACCAGTAGAAGCATCTCTTGAACACCAACCCCGACCCCTCCACCTCCAGCAGGGCCAGCAGTGAAAGGGATCCCATGTGTGCTGCAGTCTGTGGCTCAGGCATTCCCAGCATTCTCTTCCCTGACAACCAGCCAATGGGCAGGTGGGGCAATACTCAAAATCATCTTGTCAGTTCTTGAACTCCAGCCCAGACCAGTAACCACCCCTGGGGGCCCCCACTCGCACCCCCCAATGACTGCCCACTCACCTGGCCAAACAGAACAGAGAGGTTGGCCATGGACCTGAAAGAAAGAGAGCATGGTGGGCACAAAAGGAAGCCAGAGGCCAGGCCGGCGCTGCAGGCAAGCTTTGGCCACTGTGGAGGCGGGTGGATGTGCTGGGTGAGGCAGGGAAGCGGGTTGTGTGCAGTCAACACTGAGTTCTCCCCTGGCAAGGACTGACAGACTGAGCAAGCCCCTTTCTTCTGAACCCTGGCTTTCTCCTTGGCCAGGCAAAGTTGACCTCGTTCCCCAACTTCAGGTCAGGGCAGAGGCTCCCATGGGAGGGTGGGTGTGGGGCTAAGGGGCAGGGCCTTGTGGGGAGTGTTCACACAATCCTGGCCAGAGGATGCATGGTGGACAATGAATGCCCATTTGAATGAAAGTAAACAACAGTGCAGCAAACTCTGGGGGAATGCAGAACCACAATGCCCTGATGCTCACTCTGCAGGAGGGTGCCTGGGTACGGAATGGGGTGTGTGTGTTTATCTGTCTAGACAGGGTGGGAGAGGATACTTGGCTGCCTGAGGCTAGAGAAGGATGAGTCACAATCCTTGAGTGGTTTGGCTGGCTGGTGACAGCATGGGTGCATGTGACTGTGTGCCCCACATCCAGGGTCTTCTCTTGAAGAGGAAAGCGTGTTTCCATCTCCATCTCCCAGAACAGGACTCATTTCTTCCACGGCCAGGGTGGGTCGGGTGGGAAGAGTCACAAAACCACACAAAAACTGTCTCTGGCAACTCGCAAGACCCAGCATTGGTCACGGGGAAGGGGAGGCATGGAGCAAAGCAGAGCCAGTCCTGAGCTATCTGTGGGTAAGGAGGGGTGGGGGGGATGCTCCACAAGGGCTCTGGGGCCATTAGGAGCCTTGTCAAGGTGCCTGGCAGCAACTGAAAACCAAAATGCACATGACTCATGAGGGTGGCAGTGACCTTGCTCGAGTCCCTTGGCCGTGGGCCAGGGCATGGCTGCGGGAAGCTGGCCGAGGGAACCAGGTTCTAGCAGCAGTAGCCCTGTCCTCTCAGGGCGGTGCCCAGGTCTACCTCTAAAGGGGCTGCTGAAGGGACTGTGTTCTGTGCGGCACTTCCCCCAGGCACTGGAAAAATACCACTTAGGACGGACAGACTGGTGGCACTGGCGTTCCTCTGGAGAAAGATGTGGCAGGCTCCCTCCATAAAGACTGACGGCCTTGGAAACCCTATGGGGCAGTTCTGCTCCATCCTAAAGGGTCCCTGTGAGCTTGAACTTGACTGGAGAGCGGTGCTGTTTGTTTTGTGTGGTTGGGGAGAACTGGCAGCACCCATTAAGAAAACAGTTTCTCGAATGAAATAAGACCCAATTTCTCCAAGTTTTGAAGGCTCTCGGTTTGGTGATAAGGGTCCCAGGGCCGGGGGCTATGCGCACTTGGAGGGGGTCACCAAAGGAAACGGTTGGACCTCAGGCTGCCGGAGAGGCCATTCGGACTACCTGTCGGGCTGGACTTGCATCCACCATCAACTCCTGTTCCATGGCCAGCAGTACAGTGGGGAAGTGAGGACAGAGTCTGTTCTCGGGCCTGGGCTAAGCCACAAGGGGAAGCGATGGGGGCAGCTGACCCTGAGGTCCCTAGGGAAGGTGGATAGGAGTCAGCACTAGGGCATTCAGGGACACACACACACACACACACACACACACACACACACACACACACTCTCTCTCTCTCTCTCTCTCTCTCTCTCTCTCTCTGTCACAGGAGAGAGAATCCCCCCACTGTCAACCTGAGGGCCCCGGGATTCTTTTGTTAAGGGTGCCAGTGGATATTCCCAAGAGCCTGGGGGTTCGATGGTGATGCCGACTCACAGCCGCACAGCAGGACGGGGTGGAAGTGCCTGTGGGTTTCTGGGACTGAGAGCCCCTCCTTTCTCCCGAGAAGTGGCTGGTGGTTTCAAATTACTGACTTGGAACGCCTCCAAATCGTGATGCCACCAGGGTCCTAGGGAGGACAGCCTTGGCCTCAGAGGCCCGAGGGGGCAGTTTGGCTTTGTCCTTTGGGGCTGCTCCAGTCAGCATTGACTTGAAGGCACACAACAGCGCATTTCTTTTGGATCCTCAAGACTAGAATGCTGATCCCTGAGACTGAAGCTAACCTCACAGAAAACTACTCTGGAGGGGCACTGAGGGGGCAAGGGTGGCAGACGGACACTCTAGACTCCATCTCTATGGCAACTGGAACCTCTGCATGCCAGGGTCACCTGGAAACACCGCACTTGTGGTGGGAAGAGGGGTTGGATTGCCCAGGATCAGAGGCAGTCTGAAGGGGCTCATGACCGGGGCACATGGCGCAGAAATTAGGGCTAGGATGGTGTCAGGGTGGGCTCCGGTAGACTGCTGAGTTTAGAGTCCAAAAAGGGAATTTGTCTGTCTGGGCTAAATGACAATGAATGACAAGCTGCTGGATGGTGATCAAGGCACAGGTGGTCGGACAGTAGACAGCACTGACAGCCAGGATGTGATGGCCACAGAGAGCAAGGCAGGGGCTGCCTTCAGGGAAAGATGTCTGTGATCAGGCTACAGGAACATTTTGTCTTGCTGCAGTTGGGTTTTGTGTGTGTGCGCGTGTTTAAAACATGGTTGGTAGTAACTAAAGCCTTCATACTACCTTTATCATAAGATTTTCAGCCTTTTAATATATACACTATGTTTGGGGAAGAAAAAATAAAAAGGAACTGCTGGTCCTTAGTTCAGAAAAAGGAGGCTAGGGTCCAGATGAGCAGGCAAACTTCAGATCAGTGTAAACCAACCAGTGCTGAGGGTGAAATGTGAACAGGACCAGGGGTCAGCTTCTTACGCTTGGAGAAGGCCAAGAGGAGGATGGTTGGTCAGCTCTCAAAAAAATAGGTCGGGAAAAATCTGTGTTGTTTGGAAGATGGAAACTAGCCTCATTTCCAACTCATTTCCAACTATACATTCAGTGAATAATTTGGGGGATCGCAATGACCTTTGAGGGGCTCTTGTGAGAGACCTTGGGCTCTGACCCCAGCCCTGAGCCTTACCAGGGGAGCAGGGCAGGCCTGGGGCTGTGGGGCAGGCCTAAGCCAGTGGGCTGGTACTTGGTCCCCTGCCCAGCAGGGCTCTGGAGGGTGGCAGGGGCTCTTTTGGAATGGAAATGGTTCCACACTCACCTCTGCACTGTCTGGGAGGCCACCAGGAAGGACATGAGGTCCCCGCCTGTCAGCTGCTGTCCAGCCACGAGGGAGCCCCCAATAAACAACGTGCCCAAGACCATGCCTGCATGAGGAAGAAGACAGAGTAGTTACGTGATTAGAAGGGAAGCAGCCCTGAGCTGAGAGCAGAGGCCCGACTAGGTGTTAGTCCCGAGTGCTGGTACTTAGTATGCCCTGCCTTTGTTTCCTTCCTCACCCAGCTGAAGGGTTTTTGATAGCCCCCTCCCTGGGGGACGGACAACAGAAAAGTGGGTAAAGGGGAACATTAGACCAGGGGTCCTCTAACTTTTTAAACAGGGGGCCAGTTCACTGTCCCTCAGATCCACTGGAGGGCCAGACTATAGTTTAAAAAAATAAAAACTATGAACAAATTCTTATGCACACGGCACATATCTTATTTTGAAGTAAAAATACAAATGGGGCAAAAACACCTGGCGGGCCAGATGAATGTCTTTGGTGGGCCACCTGTGGCCCACGGGCTGTAGTTTGAGGACGCCTACAATAGTATAAGACATGAAAAAATAATACTCTATAAATTATCAAGGGCTTGTGAGGGAGGGACGGTGGGGGAAGGAGGGGAAAAAGAGAAGCTGATACCAAGGGCTCAAGTGGAAAGCAAGTGTTTGAGAATGATGAAGGAAACAAATGTACAGGAGTGCCTGACACAATGGATGCAGGTGTGGATTGTGATAAGGGTTGTATGAGCCCCAATAAAATGATTTGAAAAAAGAAAAGGGAAGGGCTGCTTAGGGAGAGCTCACAGCCAACGCCATGCGCAGTGGACCACAACCAAGCACTTTCGCCTCAAGATCAGGCACCAGACAAGGCTGTCTGCTCTCACCCTGCTACTCAGGGCGGTAGGGGAAGCTCAAGCTGGAGCATGAGGCGAGACAAAGAAATAAAAGGCATCCAATAAGGAAGCAGGAAGTACAATGTATCCTTTATGCAGATGGCATGAGTCTCTATGAGGATGGCCCCGCAGAGACCACCAGGAAGCTACGAGAGGTCATAAAGGAAGCCCGCCAAGTGGCAGGGTACAAGATCAGTACACAAAAGTTAGGCGGGCTTCTAGATGGTTTACAAAGAGGAATCTGAAAAGAAAGGTACGGAAAATGATCTATCAATGATAGCATGGACTGGAATAAAAGGCACTCCTCCCCAGCAAAGCCCTTCAGACTCACTGACAGCAAATCCAATCAGATTTACTGCTGGGGTGTGTGTGTGAGGCTGTACATCTCAAGAGGAGCAGGGAGCCTCATCTTTCTCCTGCACAGTTGCCGGTGGGTTGGAACTGCTCACTGTGAGGTGAGCAGTCCAAGGTGTAACCACCATGCCACCAGGGCTTCCGCTCTGCAGTGGAGGTTAGGTACCACCAAGCCTGGTGCAATGCAGAGCAACCTGCTGTACCACAGAACCCACCGTTGCCTGGGCCACGCGTGGTTCCTTCTCTAAAGACTGGTTGCTTCTGCTAACACACCCAAAGTATGTGATGAGAGGACCCTCCATGCCCTCATTGCCATCGACTCACTGCAACCCTCTGGAGTCCACTCACCCCCCCCCCCCCCAAGGGTTTTCAAGACAGCCAAGCTCTAGGGGGGCAGAAAGTGTCATCCTGGAGAGGCTCAGGTTTCCAGTGGATGACCTTGGGGTTAGCAGCACCAAGCACAATGCATTGAGCTATCGGGACTCCTTTCGCCATTCGCAGAGATAACTCAAACCCACTGACACCAAGTGAAGTCTGACTCACCAGGACCCTACGGGACCTAACAGAACTGGCCCAATGAGTCTCCAGGGCCGTCAGTCTCTAGAGGAGCCCCGGCGGTGCAGTGGTTACACATTACCTGCTAACCACAAGCACAGCAGTGTGAATCCACCAGCTGCTTTGAGCGAGAAAGATGAGGTTTTCTACTCCTGTAAACCCACAGGTACAGTTCGGCCCTGTCCTTCGGGGTCACGAGGAGTTGGAATCATCTCGATGGCAGTGAGTTTGGCTTTTGGTTTTTAAAAATTTCTTCAGGAACAGATTGCCTCTTTTTCTCTATGGAGTAGCTGGTGGTTTCAAACTGACGACCGTGTGGTTTGCAACCCGATGTACAATCTACTTTGCTACCATGGCTCCTCCTACTAGAAGACGTAGACAAGAGGTGTTGGTGAGGAGCCGGGGTGTTGCGGGGAAAGCTGTAAAATGGCCAGCTGCTGTGGAAAACAGATCCTCAGACAATGAAACACAGAATTCCCATATGAGCTCCCGATGTACCACTATGACTATATCCCAACCCAAGCTCCCATAGAGCTGGACATCTATGTTCACTGAAGCACCGCTCACAGCAGCCAATCGATAGATGCATGCACACATAAAATGTGGCACGCACACGCAGTGACTACTACTGAGCCCTAAGGAGAAGTGATGTCCTGATACACGCTACAAACCTATTCAGAATAGGCAAGTGTATGCAGTGGGTGGGAGTTCATGAATGCCTACCAAGGCCGGGAACGGAGGGGAAGGGGCACTCAGTGCTTAGAAGTGTATGAGAGCTTCAGTGCCGAGCACCCAGTTTGCAGAAGGCCATGGGTGGGTGGCCGTGACAGCCCACATCCATTTGCGGAGTCAGCACATAGATTGATCCTCCACTGAATTCCCTCCGAGCACTAACCAGGACGTAGATGCTGCCCTCAGGCAGAGCGCCTCTAAAAGCAGATGACCTCAACCGCTCTCCAGGAAGCCCCTCTCTCCTAGGGGCTTGCCCTGTATGTCCTTGAGAGACATGACAGCGAGTCACATACTCATGACTCATGCCTTATCAGCCGTGCCCCGGCTGCCTCGGTCAGAAGGTCCTGGACCAATTGTGTAAGTCCTTCTATCCAACAATGTCCCTGTCCCAGTGTGCACGGTCCTGTTCCTGCTTTTCTGGTCCCACCCATCCCTGTGATGTATTAATCTGCCCCAAATCATCAATCAAATCAAAATTTCCTTCATTCCATGCTCTATTTAACACGTGTCCTGAGTGACTCATCGGAGGCCACCTTGACCTCGTGCTAATGGCCTCTCTCAAGCGGATGACATGTCTGTTGTTTGTTTTTCCGTATGTATGACTTAATAAACGCTCTCCTTCAATTATATGTTGTACCCTGAAACCAGACCGTGAGCTTCAGGTATGAGTGAGTGGACACCTGGGGACAGGTAAGAAATGCCGCACACAACTGACACTCAACTATACATGTCCTGATGGTTGAACGGCAAATGCTTCCTTACGTATATATTTACCACAATAAAACCACCAAAAATCTCCATGGCTTCCTGCTCAGAGCCACAGCAATGTGCCCCACAGTTTAAACATGTAACCTCCTGCTTCCCCGCTTCTTGGCTTAGTTAGCACTTTAGCCAGCTGCACAGCACGGTCTCTTAATCTGAGTCAAGCGAAGTCCCTGAAGAACATCAGTTAGATGCAGTGTGTCCCTTGCTTGCTTCGTTGGGACTGCCTTTCATTGACCTCCCCCCACCGGCTCCTAAACCATAAACTTGTACTCCTTTCGTCCCCATCAACTAGCGGCCCGCCCAGGCTGGGACTTGCCCACTCACAGTTGAAAGCAATGTTAGAAAGCCCTTGGAATAAGGCGATGCCTCTGCCCAGCTCCTCTGCCTTCCAGCGGGACCCTTCCAGCTCTGCTTCATAGCGCCTGGTAAGAGAGGTCCAAGCTCAGGACTCAGGAGCGGCTGGGTGGTTTGGAAGGGGGGGATGGCATGGGAAGGGAAAGTCCCTGTCTGTGCCCTACCCCTGCCCCAAGCCTCACTCCTCTTCCCGGTGCTCCATGGCGAAGGCTCTCACAGTGCGGACATTACCCAGCGCCTCATCTGCTACACCTGCTGCCTTGGCGATCTGCAAGGAGTCCAGGAAGTAAGGAAGACGGCTCCGGACAGAGGAGGGCTCCCCAAGAGGACAGGGTAGTTAAATGGGGAGGTGGGGCATGAGGGTAAACCATTCTGGTACCTGCTCCTGAGACTGGCGAGACAATTTACGGAGAGCAGAGCCCATCAGGGTGCCGACTCCCATCAGGGTGGGGGTGGCCACCATTAGGATCAGTGTGAGGCGTGTGGACAGCATGGACAGGGACACCAGGCACCCAGCCATCTGAGTGCAGCTCCGAAGTCCCTAGAGAAGTAGGGAGGGAGAGAGAGGAGGTGACTTGGCATCAAAACCACAACCTGGGGGCTTCATCTTCAGGGATCAGCAGGCTAAGACTCTGAACTCAAGGCCGAGGTCACCAGTCTGACTTCTGGGAGACTGAGTGGCCACCTACTGGTCACAGGTGGAACTGCTCTTGACCCCATGGGGGGAAGAGTAGCAGACAGGAAGTAGTGACTAGCCAGTGGTGGATCCTTGTGAATGCACTGTATTGAAACTGGAGCCTCGTGTGGAAGCGGGGGCTAAGAGGGTGGCATTCCCCCCTGCAAACACTCCGCTTTGCTTTTCCTTCTATCCTAGAACTCCGGCAGGCCAGGAGTTGACATTATCTGACAGCAACCAGAGGTCAGGGGTCGGTGAAGAGGACACCAGCAATGCAGCACAAGCCACAGTACATCTCAGTACTTGTCAGGGAGCCAGGCATGCGGGGCGAGGCAGGCCAAAGCACTGCTGCTCTTGGCAAGCTGAGCCCTGAAAGCTTTTCTGGAGGAGGCAGGGTATTTCAAAACAGTGAAGATACAGCCCATCCTGATCTTGGATGCTCCCTTCCATGAGCTTCCTCATATCCTCCTACACCCTCACTGAAAAGCAGGGATGGCCTGCTGAGGTTGAGTGCTGTGGGCAGAGTTGGATGGGGAGTGTGAGGCAGGGGGAGATGTACTGCAGCCACTAACCTGGGAGATGACAAGTTTGAAGGATGATTTAAATTCCTGCACATCAGTTGTCAACCGGCTCATCAGCTGCCCTGTCTTTTTAGCATCGAAGAAGGCAATGTCTTGTCTGGCAATGGGACAGTGGGGCAGAAGTCAGGGGGAAAGGGAACTGTTAATGGGGTATGAGGCCAAAGACCACTCATCCTACCCTGTCCCCTCTGGGGATCCCCAACCCACCCTTTAACCTGAAGCAGACATACTGGAGCAGGGTGCTGAAGAGGGTCCTCCGCATGTCCACGGCCATCCGCTCACCAATTTGGGACAGCAGCACCAGGTACCCAAAGGTCAGCAGCCCCTAGGGAGGCCAGTGTGCTTAGGCCCTTCCTCCAAAGTAAATGGAAGTCAGCAGCCCTGGAGTGGTCAGCACACTCAGGACCCACTTCCCAAGTCCTCTGGGTGCCCCAGACCCCTGTGTACCTGGACGCCATAGAGAAGCAGCAGGCGGATGCTGAGGTTCCGGGACTCCGTAATGAAACTCCCGACATGCTCCCTCGTGTACTTGGCCACGATTTCAACCAACTGGCCCAGGAGCAGGGGGATCTGCACGTTCACCAGCGCTGCTCCCAATGCCAGCTGAGGGGACAGAGGGGCTGTACTGAAATGCAGAAGGGGAGCCAGACACAGGCCCTGGCCTTTCTAGCCCCAGGCTTCAGCTTTGCCCAGGCCACGCTCTGGCCACTCCTCTGAACTCGACAGCAACTCAAGAGTTGAACCCCATACTTGCAGCCCCAGGGAGAACCTTATACCCTGCAAACCCAACCACACTGTGTAGATCCCAGGCTCCCAGGATAGACGCAGCCATGCTGCGCCCAGGAGCTCAGCCCTGGGGAGACTTGGGGAGGCTCAGATGGTGTCCTGTCCTGCTTTGACATAGGGGTGCTATAAACCACTTCCTGGCATGTTCCCTGCCCCTGGCCATGGGAACAGAAGGGGAAAACCTTACCACAATGGCTGCCCCCAGGAGCAGCACGTGGGGACGCAGGAACTGCCAGAAGAGCTTCCAGTTAAAGCAGGACTCCTCCACCCGGGGCCTGCCACGGGTAGGAGGGGCCTTTTCTGCCTCACAACGCGCCACAAGGCAGAGGCGGGGGCACTTCCTTAGCAGCACAGGGCTCAGCAGTACTCCCCCAACCCAGTGCCAGGCAGAGAGGGGGCTTCGGCTGGGAGGTCGGGGTGCTCGGGGAGCTCGGAGGAGGTGCCGCCATAGCTGGGACCGCAGCTGAGCCAGGGAACTGAGGAGGTAGGAGCCGTGGTGTCCATCCGACTGCCTGCGGGGAGAGAAGGCACTGAGAGCCGAGGTTCCCAACTGTCCTTGAACTGCCAACAAGACATGATCTGACCTGGGGCTTCCCCAAGCTGGTTCCTTGATCCTCAGGCCAAGCCCTGGGAACTGTTCTTACACAACACCCGCTCCTAGGACAAAGACCAGCAACCCACCGAGGCAGGTGTGAAGGATCTTCTGTCTCCCAGCTGTTTTTCCAGACAGACAGACAGACACAGTATGTTTTCAGAATTTACAAAACCAGAAAGCAGGAAAAGGAAAGTGAAGGTGGAAGAAGCTTGTTTTCTAGAGCAGGATGCGGCAGAGCAGTGGGCAGAGCAGCAGGCCTGCCCTGGGTCTGCGAGGGGCGGTGCCGGAGCGGGTGTGGGCACTGTCCGCGGCACTAACCAGGCTCCTTACTACATTTGGTCCTCACGGCCCTGGGAGGAAATGGTGTTAATCTTAATCGGGGGGATGAAAAAAATCAGGTGGGGCCAGGAGAGTTTCAATACCGTATACACTCAAGTGTAAGTTGACCGGAGTATCAGCCGAGGCACCTAATTTTACCACAAAAATGGCATAAAAGTGTGATAAAAAATAGCTTAGACACGAGTATATACGGTATACTTTATCCTGAAGCAGGAGAACTGGCACAGAGGTCAGCCCTGCCACCTGGTTCCAGAATTCAGGGTCTCTCTCTTTTATTGTGTGACTTCTCCGAGACTGTCTTCGACTACTGTTCTCTAGCCTGTCTCTGCTCCTTGCCCAGAGTGTCAAAGTGCCCTTTGTGTCCAGAGTGTCATGTGACAAAGTATGAAGAGAAAGGGTGAGATATTCCTTTGTTATCAGATGAAGAAACTAGAAACTCAAATAACTTATTGTCACGCCCCTTTCCTTTGGCTTCCACAGCTATGAAATAGGGATGCAGACACCACAATTCGGGACACTGCTGAGTGTCAGGTACTCAGCTGTGAGAATAGAGAGAAGAGAACAGAATGCCCTCAAGGCGGTGTTGTTAGGTGCCACTAAATCAGTCCCACCGTAGCAGCCCTATGCACAACAGACTGAAGCAGTGCCCGTCCTGCGCCGCCGTGTCCACCCATCTTACCGAGGGCCTTCCTCAGAGTGGTTGACACTTTGCGGGGTGGTGGGACGCCAATGAACTAAGCTTCCTGCGTGTGCATGGCCTGAGTTGTGGATCATAACAAACTGTGGGTAACTTTGACAAGAACGGGAATTCCAGAGCATGCAGAACCTGAACACCAACAAGAGGCAGTTGTGTGACTAGAACAAAGGAGCACCGCACGCTTTACCACCAGGAAAGGTGTGCAGGGCTGTACCCTCTCCCCACACTTATTCCGTCTGCGTGCTGGACAAACGGAGAGGCTAGCTGACAGGAGTGACCCGCAGCAGCAGGATTGCAGGAAGGCTTATTAACAACCTGCGATACGCTGGACGGGCGGACTGGAAGTGCTTGCTGATGGAGATCACGGAGCACAGCCATCAGTATACAGCTCACAACTAGGCAGTCAGGAGATCAAGACAGTTAGATTAGGAACAGCTGTTGGTAAGACCTCTTTCGAATATTGAAAAGCAAGGATGTTACTTTGAGCACTAAGGTGTGACGGACCCAGACCATGTTATTTTCGAAGAAGAATCGATGCATATGAACTGCGGTGCTGGAGAAGAACGTTGACAGTACAACGGACTGCTGAAAGGACAAACCCATCTGTCCTGGGAGAAGTACCATCAGAGTGCTCCCTAGAGGCAAGGATGGTGAGACTTTGTCTTATGTGTTTTGGACATGTTAGGAGGCCAGTCCCTGGAGAAGGACATCATGTTTGCTAAAGTAGAGGGTAGCAAAAAAGAGGAAGGGCCTCAAAGAGATGGACTGACATAGTAGCTTCCACAATGGGCTCAAGCATCGGAAAAACGGGGCGGATGGGCAGAACCGCGCAGTGCTTTGTTCTGTAGTGCATAAGGGCGCTGTGGGTTGAAACGGACTTGATGGCACTGAACAAACAGGACACAGGTTGCCCTCTTGTCCGAGGGAGTCAGAGAAGGCCTTCCAGAGGAGACCTAGGGACGAACAGGAGCTAGTCGGGTGAAAGCAAGAGGGAAGTCCAGGTGAAGGAGAAACATGTCTGAGAGCTTGTAAGCATGGAAGCATAGTGGTTATGCGTCAGGCTGAGATCCGAAAGGTCGGCAGTTCAAAATCACCAACCACTCCGTGGATGAAAAAATGAGGCTGTCTATTCCCATAAACAGTTGTCTAAACACTTAATGGCCTCGGAAACCCACAGGGACAGTTCTACGAATCCAATAGGAATTGACTCAGTGGCAGTGAGTTTGGTGTGGTTCTGGAGGCAAGGAAGAACTGAAGAAAGTGTGGAAGATCTAAGGCTGAAGCCTGGCCTACGAGAGAGAGGAGAGATGAGGCTTGGGGTCATGGCAGTCATTAAAGGTGTTCCAAAGTATTTGAAGTTGATCCAGAAGGTGAGGCCCACTTCTGGTTCTGAGGTGATCTGCATCTGATCACAGCAGAGAAGGATGGAAGGGAATAAGGCAGGAGCCAGGGACGCTGGTTATCTAGTCAAGAGCATACACGCTCGAGAGGATGGAGGCTTTCTGCAGAAAGTGTGGTTCTTCCTCATCCACGGTGGTCTTTCATCTGAGCCCAGGACTTCATCCCCTCATCCCCTTTGCTTTCAAGGAGGCCTGTGCTTTGGCCGCTTCTTTTTAATGCCTTCCCTACCCTGCTCCCTTTGCCCGGACGTTTTGTTTGCCTCTGCATTCTTGATGGCTAGCCTAAGTTTTCAGGCATTTACTCTCCTTTGGCCCATGTGCAATTTGTCCAATTTCCCTTATTACACGTGAAGTTCCTTAAGGGCAGGGAAACTCCACACCAAATTCACTGCCATCAAGTTGATTCCAACTCAGAGTGACCTGTGGGTTTGCCCCTGTGGGTTTCCAACTCAGAGTGACCTGCCCCTTTGTCTTTCCTCTTTACAGGAGTAGAAAGTCTCATCGTGATTTCAAACTGCTGGCCTTGGGGTAAGTAGGCCGGCGTGTAACGCCATGTCAAAGGGGGCTCCATGCAGGGGGACGAAGCATCCTATGTGCTTGACCCTCGGCACTGTGGTAGAAGTGCTCTACTGCGTAATCCATGTCCAGTAAATGTTTGCACGAAGGCGTGCTTCATTAGGGATGCAGAGTAATTGGAATGATCACAACAGTGTCTCACAAACTTTCAGACGTACTGTGGTTCACAACAAGTGGACCCAGTTGCAGTCAGGAAAGCGTTGGGCTACTAACTGACTAACTGCGAGGTCAGTGGTTTAAAACCATCAGCTGTGTAGCAAGAGGAAAACGAGGCTTTCTGCTCCTTTACGGCCTCAAAAACCCTTTGTAGTCACTAGGAGTTGAAATTGACCCAATGGCAGTGGGTTTATGTGTGTGTGTGTGGTCCACAGGCATACACATATATTAAATTGCAACTCTACAGAGCCCTGCCAGCACAATGGCTAAAAGTTCAGCTGTTAACAGCAAGGTAGGGAGTTTGAAGCCAACAGCAGCTCTCGGAGAATAGATCTGGTGATCTGTTCATATAAAGATCCCAGCCTGAGAATGTATGTATGCTTGGGCACTGAGTTGACCGTAATGGTGGTAGAACAATTTGAAGAGGGATATCAATAATGGTTGTACAGCATAAGAGTGAGACAATCAATGGCACTGAATTATACATGTAGAAGTTGTTGACTCAGAGGATGTTTGTTGTGCACATTTTTTCCAAAATTAAAAAAACAGAATAAAACAACAAAAAACAAAAACCAATTACATGAATAACAATGGGTACAAGGAAGAAGAAAATGTTCTAAATTGTTAGTGGTAAAGATTGTACAATTCTTCTTGATATGACTGAACCACTGAATTGTATGATACGTGGATGAAGTGCTAATAAAACTGTTAAAAAGATTACAGCTGGAGAACTCTGATTACAGCTGGGACACTTCTACTGTGATCTATGAGGTCTCTGAGTCAAAATCAACTCGACAGCACATAACAAGAACACATTGCAACCTAGTACATATGAACATACATACCGTATATACTCGAGTATAAGCCAAACTGAGTGTCAGTTGAGGTACCTAATTTTACCACAAAAATGGCATTAAAAATGTGCTGAAAAACTCGGCTTATACACGAGTATATACAGTACATTGAACGAAATGGAAATGCTTCACCAACAATACTAGTTTTAACATGTACTCTAATATTTCTTATTACATTTATATTGTACTAATGAACACACAGGAGTCCTGGTGGGGTAGTGGTTATGCATTGGGCTGTGATCCATAAGGTCAGCAGTTTGAAACCATCAGCTGCTCCACAGAAGGAAGACGGGGCTTTCTCCTCCCATAAAGAGTTACAGTCTCAGAAACTCGCAGGGGCAGCTCCACCCTGTCCTATCGTGGTTGCTTTGAGTTGACACGGACTTGATGGTAGCGAGTTAATGAATGAACACACACACACACTTGAGGGGACTTAGAAAAGCAGATGACAAATGAAACAAGATGATAATGGAATTTTCCCACAAATTTTTTGACCCCTCATATGGAAGTTAAAAAAAATTGCTACTAGGATTCTAGTCCAAGCAAAACATGTTTAAACATGCCTCTGCGACCTGCGGATGGCTACAGACAAGTTCTCTCAGTAAGACGTGTGTCTCATTAGGGTGCTTTAAATCAAAAGGGCCAATCAAAACAGTGAGTGCCCAGGGAGTCTGCTGAGCCAGTTAAACTGTGGGCACAGCAGTCAGCTCAGAGAGTATGGCAACCGATTTGGGGGATTCCGAAAGGGTAAAAACTCTGATAGCTTCTCTGGAAGGACACTGGATGATCACAGATCACAGGGGCTTTCTGAGAGAGATGTTCTAAGAAAACTGAAAATTGCACATTGCACCAGCACCAAGGAATTTTCCTTCTATCATGACAACACATTTACTTATTCTTTGAGGGTAGTAAAGGCTGTCTGTCCTAAGAGAACTTCTTTGGGTAACCTACCTCGCGCACTCTATAGCACTAATCTGGCCCCTTCAGACATTTTCTGGTTGTTGTTCCCAAATTCAAAGAATATTTACAATGAACACAATTTGAGTCTTTGAAGATGCCAAAACTGTTGTTCTGATGGGGTATAAATCAAAGAGTACAGAATTCTTCAGGGAAGGATTGGAAAAATGAAAAAAACACCTCCTTAATACACTGCAGTAGGGGATGGACTTTGGGCCTCTGCTCATACCCTCCCTCAATACAAGAACACTTTGTTCTAACCTATCAGTAGTCTGAGATGTTCACCCTTCCGGCACAATCGCTGAAGACAAAACGGGTGCATAAGCAAATGTGGGGAAGAAGGTGGATGGCACCTGGCTATTAAAAGATATAGTGTCTGGGGTCTTAAAGGCTTGAAGTTACACAAGCCACCATTCAGGAGTGAAGCAACAAGTCCACATGGAAGAAGCACACCGCTGGTGTGATCATGAGGAGTCTTAGGGACCAGGTAATCGGCATCAGCAGATACGTAACAAACATATTGTTGAGAACGAAGGGGGCTGGAGCAGAGATCCAAAGCCCATCTGTAGACAGTGGAACAATCTCCCCATAGAGGGGCCACAGGGAAGGGATGAGTCACAAGGGTACAGTAAAGCATCAATGAAACACATTATATTCCTCTGGTTCCTTGTGACTTCCTCACCCCTACTACCATGACCCCAGTGCTGCTTCCCAACCCAGACTAGAGTGGAACATTTATACAGGTATAGAAAGGAATGGGAGCTCACAACACATAGAATCGAGGAACAGGAGTGGGACTAGTGATACCAGAAGGGTAGGATGAAGAGGGGGAGAGGAAGGGAGAAAGGGGGAACTGATCGCAATGATCGACACATAACCATACACCCCTCTACAGGGGAAAGAACAGAAAACATGGGAGAAGTGAGACAGCAATCGGTGTGAGATGAAAATAATAACCTAAATCTATCAGGCCTCTATGAAGGGGAGAGAGGGGAGAATATTAAAGAGTTGATATCAAGGGCTCAATAGAAAGTAAATATCTAGAAAAGAATGAGGGCAACATATGTACAAACATGCCTGAATCAGTTGATGTATGGATTGTGACGAGCAGTACAAGCCCCCAATAAAATGATTTTTTTTAAAAGAAAAAGCACTGCCTTCCAAAGTACATAGACCTAAATGGCAGATATATGGAGAAACAATAGCCTAGTTTAGTATTTTTGTTTAATAAAGGTTTCTATGACTTTGTAGCAATCCATTTTTTTATTTTCCTGTACGTCAATATTATTTGATGGTTTTTCATGGGTTCCTGTCTGGTTTAAAGACTATCAACAACCTTACTATTTGCCAAATTAGGTTTCAATCCTTTTCATAATTTATCATGGCTACTTGGCAGCTTCTTTCATGTTCTCTAAGGACTCTGAGAAAGGCAGTCCGTGCCAAGGACTGATGGATGACTTCCCAGCACCAGTACTTTAGCTTGCTCCAGCTTGGCTTTCCAAAAGATACGACTACTCCACATCCACTTCTCCCTGGGAATGTACTGTCTGCTCCGCCCTCAAATAACCAGCCTCTTCCGATAAAGCTTTACACTTGAGTTGTTGCTTTAGGGTTATTGTTGCTTATCCATCGCCCTCTCCCTCTCCCTCTCGCCTCAACTCCCAACCAATGTATGTAAAGCGCCTTGCTATAATTAACACGAGTAGGTGATTAAGGTGACTTTTTACCCCTGTGGAAAGTATCTAGACCTAGGATCCATTTTTGTCCAGGTCATTTTGAATCTTGGGGACACCACCTGTGTTGGATGTCCCTCGACAATAAATAGCGTCCAAGCCTCCGAACCAATTCCAACGAGGAGGGCAGGTGCCCCGAGGCGAGCGGACGGCTGAATGACTACGGTGCAGCGAGGTGTGCCCCCTGGTGGACAGGGGCTGAGCGCTTCCACTGACCCCGAGAGTGCCCTCCGGCTGGCCAGCAGCAGAGCTTTCAATAATTGAGGCCGAGTCCCCGGGGAGTGACATTCCACCCGCCTGAGTGGGCCGGAAGCTCCCGACTGGCTTCGCGCAGTCGGGACTCCATCTCCCAGAGGGCCCCACCTCCCCGGCCACAACGGCCGGCGCTTGGCCAGGCTGGCCCCTCATTACCTGACGGCCGTGGACGTATGGATCCGTAGCAGGAGCGGCCTGCCTAGCACAGGGCTGCACCGAGCCCCGACCCGAAACAAGTGCGCCAACATGACGGGGCGGCAGCGCAGGAGCAGGCGGCCACGACCGTTTCACCCTCCACCCACCGAGGGCGCCATGTTGGCTCCGACGCCTTCCCGACTTGCTCCCGGCGCCTTAGCTCTGATTGGAGGAAAGACGTGTCCTTCTCATTTCAAGGTGTGATTGGACAAACCCGGCCCTGGAGCCGACTCCGCCCCGAACTGTAACCAGAAAGGCACGCCTACTTCGATGCGCCCGCCCCTGGGCGGGGCCGGCGGGGCGGGGCGGGGCGGGGCCGGGCTGCTGCCGCCCGCCCGACGCTGCCAGAGTGCCTATGCGCTCCAAGGGTAGCCATGGTACCTGTGCAGTCGCCAGGTCGTTTACCTAAGGTTCAAGGTGAATTCTAGGTGACTTGAGTCACCGGTGTTGCAAGAAACAAAAATGGACCAGGAAGTGTTTTTTTTCTCCTTTTCTTTTCGAAATACGTATACGTGCCTCACCACCTTCCCTGTTCTCCCACATTTGTCACAACTCTAGAGTTGACAGCCCTGAGCCTTTGGGGAAAAAAACAGCAACCCCAAAACAATGTGCATTTTATCGGTTCCAACCCTGTACATGATTGAGGGCTACTGGTTTGGAAATCCTGTAGTCTGCCAAAGCGCGACCTCACACCTGTCTCTCCATAGATGGTTTCAAGTCCAAACTGGCATGTCTGAGCGTTTGCACATCTGCCTTCCCCACTGGACTGTGACTTTTTTTTTTTTAGTAGTTGCTCTGTGTCATTCATCTAATGCTCCCTCTGTCCCAACGCCAATACCTGCCAAGGCAAAGTATCCTTTATAGTAAATTGCCTTGAATCAGGTGGAGGTGGAGGTAGGTGGTGAAGGGTGGAGGGGCTATCATTCCATGACTCTGGTTCAACTGGGTAGGGAAATGCACCAGGATCAGTTTGGGAAACTAATGTATGGGAAAGGGCCTTCATGTGAGTATAAGGCATAGCAAGGTGAGCTAGGTAGGGGAGAGCAGACAAAAACCCCACAGGACCCATCCAGGTATGACTCTGGAAGATCATAGGAGTGGCCCAGCCCCTCAGCAATGGGTGATGCCATTTGGAAGACAAAGATACCTGCTGTAGAAGGGGTAGGTCTCTTTTCAGCTCTTCTCCAGCCTGAGTGCTAAAGTGATACAGATTTTGAGATGCAATTCCCACATGAAGGAGGCCCAGAAAGGGAACAGAAGGCAGAGGTGGTCTTAAGTCTCTGAGGGTACAGCTCCCTTATCTCCATGGTCTTCCAGTGGTCAATGGGAGGGAGTTCTGCCTCCCTTTCTCTATTTGATTGATTTTGTTTCTTTTTTTATTGATTGATTGATTGATATTTTTTTTCTTAAGTCAGACCCTGAGCTTAAGTTCTGGAGGCCCGGACACCTGGGTGACTGAATCAGCACCGGAGGAATGCACTTCATCAGGGAGCCTGGTGATTCAGGGCCTCAAGAATGGCGTTGGGCAAGCCACCAGACCAGCTGCCTGAGCTGCGTTCTCCTTGTTGGCAGCCACAAGGAATTCAGCTCAGCTTATCCTAGGGCATCCAAGTTATCCTTCCAAAGCCTGGCTCCCCAGGAGATCTCCCCAGCCCTGCTGCTGCTGAATTCTGAAAAGCCAATGACATCTAGTGGATTGCTCCTTCTTAGCCACCTCTACACACTGGTCAGGGCAGGAGTGTCAGGCTCTAAAAAGGTTTCAGAAATTACAATTGGGGGGGGGGAAGGAAAAACCCCAACAACAATGGAATCTCCAAAGGACAGTACTTTTCTACATGATACTCCCCCAAACATTTCTTGCCAATAAAATAAAAACACTTCTCAAACCCCCAAGTTTCTTTTCCTTTCTTCAAGTCATTTCTCTTAGTTTTCCCCAACTTGGCTGCAGATCCCTGTAATCATGGAGGAGAGAGAAGATTTCTAAAAAGCAAAGGTTTAACATCTGTTATTTATTTACTTAGTATTATTTGAGGGTTAACATTGTGGCTCTATGGTCTTATAATCTTTTAGGAGGAGTCAACTCTTCCTTGTTATTCTCTCTGTACTAGCTTTTCCCTTATAAATCCATTCTAGGTCTGCAGGTTGAGAAGGTGCCACTGCCCTTCAAAAGATGCCACACCCAGGCACGCTCTTGGGAGCCCAGCCCACCTATCTTGGGAGGTTCCTGGGCCCTGAGGCTTGGCAACAAGTAGCCCTGGAAGGGGTGTGAGGAAGGCCTTGGGTCTGCCCCCTTGAGTCACCTACTGTTGCTGTCATTATCTCTGTTGTTGTCTGAAGTCCCTGCTCAGCTCCCAGAGTGCAGTGGAAACAGGAACAACACCTATCTTCTTGACCTTTCCAGAGAATCCACTGGCCTGATGGTGAGCCGAAGGGGTTGGGGGGGAAACAGAGGGCGGCGGGGGCGGTGGGGAGACCTGGGGCCAGGATCAGTGCCCCTCCTTCCCATGCCTCCACCTCTTCCTCCTCTGCCTCCACGTTGGGGGCCTGGGGGTGGGAGGATCTCTATCTTCCCTCTGTCCCCGGCTCCTCACACAAGAAGCGCTCCTTCCTCACTTCTTGCACCGGCCTTGGGCTCCTCTGGTCCAGTGACCCAGGTGCCAGAGGTTTCTCAGCCTTGCCACAGTGTTCTCTCCACCCCCACACGGGTGGCGCAAGCTGCTGCGACACCTACCTCTGCTTCCCCGTCCTGGGGATCCCATTCCACCCCTCCCCTGGCCTCGGTGATGCCCCCTCCCTCGGGCCGATGCCCTCAGGATCCTCCTGGGCTTCGGATAGGCCCTCTGATCCCAGAACAGGACTATGAAAGGCTGGAGGACTGTGACCCTGAAGGGTCCCAAGATTCACCCCTCCATGGAGAGGAGCAGCAGCCGCTGCTTCATGTACCCGAAGGGCTCCGGGGTAAGTGCAGTGCCGGTATGAGTTGGGGTGTGGAGCTCACTGGCTGACCCAAGCCAAGCTGGTCCTCTGGCAACCAGTAGGGGGGGAAGGGGAAAACGCTCGCTCAAGCGGGAGTGCCACATTCCAGCACTCTCCCCTTCTGTGCCCAGGTTCCTGGCATCACATCCAGAACCTGGACAGCTTCTTCACCAAGATATCCTTTGGGTTCAGGACTGGCAGAAAACCTCTGTAAATCAGCACCCTTCTCAGCAGGGAGCTGGGGGTTTGCTGAGGGTGGGGGTGGCAGAGGCGGAGGCAATGCCAGGGGGTAGTGTCCTTAGGAGAGGTTCAACTTGCCTCCGGTTTATTCCTTGATGAACCTGACACATCTATAACTATCATCAGAGGAATGGCTTTGCCTGTATCCTGCTGGAGGATGTCTTCCAACTGGGGTGAGTGCTTATCCTGGGCCCCAGATCTGGTCCTCTGGGCTCTGGGATCCTCCTGGTATTTTGCTTCTGTAACAGTACCTGGTACTAATTCACTCCATCATTTTCTGAGCAGCCCAGGGGCTAGCAGGGTGGGGGAGAATCCCTAGCTTGTCAAGGGTTGGGGGCAACAGCTTGCCTGACCCTCAAACCTCATATTGCCTCCTCCTTATATACCTTTTAGACAATTCGTTTTCATTGTCACCTTCACGACCTTCCTTCTGCGCTGTGTGGATTACAACATCCTCTTCGCCAACCAACCGAGCAACCACACTAGATCTGGGCTGCTCCACAGTAAAGTGACCTTGTCTGATGCCATCCTGTCCTCGGCCCAGTGTGTCCAGCAGTGAGTGACAGCTTGGGGAGGCTGGGGTGGGGGCGGGCAGATAGGATGGGGGAGAGGAAAAAAACCCCAAGAGGCCCCTCTTTCTTTGTCCTACAGTTTACATCGTGGTTCTTGGATGAGTGGGTCTTAAACTTTTTCATCCTAGTCAGATGTTACTTAGGAGAGGGATAGCTGGTTATCTGTAATCCCATGCTTAGTGTTGTGGGTGGCCAGTTGACTCAGAGACTATAGGACAGAGCAGAACTGTCACTCATGCTTTCCTAGGAGGGATTCTTTGGGAGCAAGTTCCAGGGCTTGTTCTCCTCTGGAACCACTCTGGGTCTGAGCTGTGGATCTTTCAGTGGGCAGCCTGGCACTTGCCAACCTGCTGCCAGGGTTCCTTCTTGTTACCCTACTGGATGGCTCCACTGAGAACCCTTTTACCATGGAAGACTGACAAGCACGTGCTCCATTATTGGCTGTCCGTGTGCTGGTTTCTTGACGGTTACGAAGCTTCTGGAAAACACAGAACACTCGTGCCAGAACGAACAGTGCATAAAACATTGTCGTCGTGTTATTTAAAGAGAGTTTTGACTTTTTAGACCCCGCTGAGGGTCCCAGATGTCCCTGGACCATACTTCAAGAATCCCTGGTCTAGGGACAGCCCCTCTCTCCCTTACAGTTCTCCACGACTCTCTAAGCCTGGCCTCTCTATTGGGCTCCCACCTCTCTGCGCCCCTTATCTGTCTAACCCCATACAGGATCCGATCCAGCCCCCTGCTGGTCTTCCTATTGACCCTGGCTGCAGGCTTCTGGCTGTTCCAGCTGCTTCGCTCAGTCTGCAACCTTTTCAGCTACTGGGACATCCAGGTGTTTTACAGGGAGGCCCTGCACATTGCCCCGGTGAGCTGGGTGGCCAGAGGCTAGGGGAAGGAGTGGAGGCTGTACCGAAGGAGAGGACAGAAATGGGTGGGGCTTTATTGACATTTGCCCTGGGCCCTGATTAATGCTAGGTGAGGTACCTTCACTTATCAAGCTTGGTTCTTAGTGTATTTAGATGCATCATTGAAGATGATTTATAGTGATACAAACAAAAGGTATGTATGGGTTTGGGGGATGGGCTTGATAGGCTATTGGGAGAGGGGAGAGCATTCCAAGCCCTGGTGCTGGAAGGTAGGGAAAAGCAGCGAGTCTCTGGGCAGTGGGAAGGAGACCCATGCCAGAGAGCATTCTTTCTGGAAATACTCCTCACACAAAACATTCCCCCAGCTCTGTCTTTCTAACATGGTTCTGACCCAGGGTTCCCTGTTACCCACATGGATGTTCAGTAGCTCCCAGAGACCCCAGAATCAAGTTCAAACCCTGAGTCTGGCATCCAAGGCCTTTTATCATGTGACACTCTCGTCTCCCCCAACCCCCAGCATCATCACCATGAGGTTGGCCTCTTCAGTGTAATCCTGGTCATGCTTTGCCTTGTCTTCCTTTCCCACCTTGATGACATCCCTCTGCTTTGTCTCCCAAGTTCTGTTTTTCATTTTAAGGAGTAGCTCAAAGGCTGCTTTCTGCAGCAAACATTGCTCTGAACCTAGGACACGAGGTTCTTAGAAGGCCCTCATGAGTCAGGGAGCCCCAGGTACTGAGCAGAGGTGGGGAAGCGTCATGGGGAGCCCTGTTCCTCTAAGAGACTGTGACCCTTCTAGTTACCTTTCTCCCTCTTTTCCTTCCTGCCTTGTTCCTTTCAGAGGAAGGGGGGCACACAGGAATGAACTGGAGAAGCCAACTTGGAGGCACTTGGCTAACTAGGCTGGGGAAACTGAGTGAAATAGGGCTGACATGAGGTTGGCAGCCTTCCAAATGTGCTTTTAAGAGCAGGAGGCACAGGTTCATCTGGTGATGGATGATGCAGGACAAGAGGCTCTGAAGGAGGTCAGGGTTGGGGTCTCAGAGTCGGCCCAAGGCAACACGTGGATAGGATCCTGAACAGAACTTGGCAGGTCATGAGAAGCAGAAAGGCAATGTCCCCAGTCTGCTCGCTACTCCCTGCCCTCTGTGGGTTGACTGACGGCGCAAACACTGGAGTTGAGAAGTCAGGCCACACACCTGCAGGGTTCACTGGAGAGGTGTCGCTGGGAAGCACTGACTGATGGACTGCTTGGCAGGAAGTCAGAGCACGTGACTAATGGACATGAATGACAGGAAATACGAGGCTTAGCAATCCAGAAGAGGAAGTAGTTAGCAGACTGGGTCAACATAGGCAAGAAAGATGACAGGTTTCACACCTACACTTCCTCACTCTGGAAGGTGGGCGTTGGTAGGGGGGGGCAGAAGGAGTATACTTTGGGTCCTACTGAGTCTGTGGCATTTCTTAATGGCCCTTTTGGGGGTGTTGGCTTTGAGCACCAATGGGGAGAGAGTGCTGAGGGCGGCTGGTGGCCCTCATTCCCCCCTTTCACAGGAGGAGCTCAGTTCCCTGCCCTGGGCAGAGGTGCAGTCTCGCCTTCTAGCGCTGCAGAGGAGCGGGGGTCTGTGCGTGCAGCCGCGGCCCCTGACGGAGCTGGACGTCCACCACCGCATCCTGCGCTACATCAACTACCAGGTGGCCCTGGCCAACAAAGGCCTGCTGCCCGCCCGCTGCCCGCTGCCCGGCGGAGGGACGGTGGCCTTCATGAGCCGAGGCCTGGCGCTCAACGTCGACCTACTTCTCTTCCGCGGCCCCTTCTCGCTCTTCCGCGGCGGCTGGGAGCTGCCCGACGCCTACAAGCGCAGCGAGCAGCGGGGCGCCCTGGCCGCGCGCCTGCGGCGCGCCACGGTGCTGCTGGCGGCCGCCAACCTGGCGCTCAGCCCGCTGGTGCTGGCCTGGCAGGTGCTGCACGTCTTCTACCACCACGCCGAGCTGCTGCGGCGCCAGCCCGGGGCGCTCGGGGTCCGCGGCTGGTCGCGTTGGGCGCGCCTGCAGCTGCGCCACTTCAACGAGCTGCCGCACGAGCTGCGCGCGCGCCTGGCCCGCGCCTACCGCCCGGCCGCCGCCTTCCTGCGCGCCGCCGCGCCGCCCGCGCCCCTGCAGGTGCTGCTGGCCCGCCAGGCCGTCTTCTACGCCGGCGCGCTCTTCGCCGCGCTGCTCGTGCTCACCGTCTACGACGAGGACGTGCTCGCCGTGGAGCACGTGCTCGCCGCCATGACGGCGCTCGGCGTCGTCGCCACCGTGGCCAGGTGCGAGCGCATGCCCCGGGGCGCCCCGCCTCGCGGCCCCGCCCGCACCCTCCTAACGCGGGGCGCCCTCTCCATCCCGCCCGGCCTGCAGGTCCTTCCTGCCGGAGGAGCAGAGCCAGGCCCGCTCGGCGCAGCTCCTCCTCCAGGCGGCCCTGGCCCACATGCACTACCTGCCCGAAGAGGCCGGCGCCTCCGGCAAAGCCGGCTCCTACCGGCAGATGGCGCGGCTGCTGCCATATCGGGCGGTGAGCGCGCGCGGCCAGGGACGGGGCTGCGGGTGGGGTGGGGGGAAGGCGCCGGAGGGGTCGCTTTTGGGGGGAGGGCCACCAGGAGCCCCTGGGTCTCCATGACCCGCGTGGCCCCCTCCCTCCATAACCGCTTCACGGCAGGTCCCCCCCTTTTTTATCCCACCCCGTAGGTGTCCCTCCTGGAGGAGCTCCTGTCCCCTCTCCTCACCCCGCTTTTTCTCTTCTTCTGGCTTAGCCCTCGTGCCCAGGAGATTATTGATTTTTTCCATCACTTCACTGTGGATGTGGCCGGGGTTGGGGACATCTGTTCCTTTGCCCTCATGGATGTGAGGCGCCACGGCCACCCTCAGGTGAGAGCCCGTCCGCCAGCGTCCTGACAGTGTTATGGTCATCTAGGAGTTGGCCTCCTTCAAAGCAGACCGGGGCTTCCTATCCCAGCGCCTCGCGTGCCACCTGTAACCTTGTCCCAGGCTCTCCCGGGGCCTTAGCCTCCTGGTCTGTAAAAAGGACGGCACGTCGGGAGGACTGAAGGAGGTGATGTATGAAGAATACCCTGACGGGTTCCTGGCACATGGCTCACACCAGAGCCGTGCAGGAATGGTGATCACTGGGTGGGCTGGAGGGAGACAGCTTTCCTACCAAGGCAGCCAGGGTCTGACTTGGGGGACTGGGTGTGCACAGGCCTGTGACCTGTGGAGTGGGTGCTCTGCTTTGGGAAGAACTTGAGCTTGTCCCCCTGTGGGCTTCAGTTTCTTGGCTCGGGTTTCTTGTCCAGCCAGCCCCTTCAGGTTCCCACTGTAGCGATCAAACTGTGTCCCCATCACCTAAAGGAATGTTCTTGCTTCCAGTGGCTTTCGGCAGGACAGACAGAGGCCTCGCTGGCTCAGCGGGCAGAAGACGGAAAGACGGAGTTGTCCTTAATGAGGTTCTCCCTGGCACATCCTCAATGGCGCCCCCCGGGGCACAGCTCTAAGTTCCTCGGGCATCTCTGGGGCCGAGTTCAACAAGACGCAGCTAGCTGTGGGGCCACTTTGGCCCGCAGTTCCTCCATTCCTGGGCTGCTCAGCGATTCCACTTCATCTTCAGTGAGTCCCAGGCCGCCTGACCTCCCCACCTCCTGACCCCTCACTGCTTCATTTTCTGCTTGGCTCACTGTTGCTACTAACCTGCAATATCGGTGCAACCCAGCCCGTTCTCCTTTCAACCTCCCTCCCTTTGTGCCTGTTCTTCTGACTGTCTTCTCCCTTTCCTCTTCTCTTGCTCTAGCCAGAGACCTTCCTAGCCAACTTCCTGGTGCACCCCCTCCTGCCTCCAATGGATCGGAGCCCCACAGCTCCCTGCCCGGCTGCAGCCACAGCCAGCTTTCTGGCCTCCATGTCCCGTATTGGCCAGGACCCAAGGTGAGGCAAGGTGATCTGAGCTGCTGGAAGGTAGTATGGGTGGTGGGAGCTGATTGTCTAGGAAATGGGGATCTAGGCACTATGGGAACATTGGAAAGGGGAGCTCGAGTCTGACCCTGGAATGTCTTTGAGACTGATTGCACCTTCTACACCAGGTGTGTGTCCCCAGTCAGCCCTGGGTGCCAGAAGCTGGCCCAGCTCCCTGACCTTGCTTCTGCTGAGATGAGTCTCCATGCTATCTACCTCCACCAAGTGAGTAGAGGGGTACGGCAAAGAGAAATGTGGGGAAGAAAACAGGTGATTCCCACAGAGGCTGGGGAGAGGGTCAGAGTCGAAGGAAATATCTAACAGAAGCCAGACAGAGGAGGGCGGGTTCATTTGAAATCCCTTCCCATACTTCACGTAGGGGCTCAGAATTGGATGCAGGGACTTGCTGCCATCACATCAAATCTGAGTTCCTAGTGCTCTTACAGGATAAGAGGGTTTTATGGGACTAGAAAGTCTCATCTTTCTCTTACAAAGTGGCTGGTGGTTTCGAACTGCTGTCCTTGTGGTTACCAGCCCGATGTGTAACCCACTACGCCTCCTCAGACTTAGGAACAGGAGTCCCTGATCCCTCTTCCCTTCCATGTAGCTTCACCAGCAGCAGCAGCAACAGCAGCAGGAACCTTGGGGAGAGGCTTCAGCCTCTTCCCTCTCGAGGCGCTGGTCCAGCCCCTCACATCCAGTCTCACCTGATGAGGAGAAGCCATCCTGGTCAAGTGATGGTGAGGAGCTGGGGTGTGCAGGGAACAGATACCTGAGGGGATGCTAGGCATCAGGGATACTGCCTAATGATGATTGTCTCCCCAGGCTCCAGCCCTGCCTCCAGCCCCAGGCAGCAGTGGAGAACGCAGAGGACTAGGAGCCTGTTCCCTGGAGGTTTTCAGGAGACCCATCAGGAACCTGGTCAGGCCCCTAGTACTGACTAAAAAACTGCCTCAAGGTCAGTATGGTCTGATTTGGGATGGAGATGAGGCGAATTAAATGTTAAGGAGGGAGAATGGAACCAGAGGGAAATTGGGTAGAGCTTGTCCTGGAGGAATAGGAATCGGGGGTGAGAAGGATGTCGACCCCTGGACTGGTTGTGAACAGCTTTCTCCTCCCACAGTCTCCTAGGTTCACCAGCCACCAGAAACTAGACGACACACCAAGCCCTTTTCAGAGCCTTCCCCCACCCACACACTGCCGACCCAGGGATGCCATAGTTAGGCGGGTCCATGAGGAACTCACTGGAGAGAGCACTGAAGAGTCAGGAGATACCAAAGCCCCTGGAAACAAGTCCTAGAGATGGTCCACACACCTGAGGGCATGGGGAAGGCAGCAGGGAAGGACTTGTAACTAGTTAAAAGCATGCTCAAGGCAGAGGATAGGTAGGGGCCAAGGTGGAAGCCAAAGTAATTTCAGGGAAATGAGGTCCAGGACCTGCCAGGTCTTGCCTCTCCTTCAAGTCCCCATGGACTTCTGTGGGTGGGGTGGGTGAGAGGGCGGAGTGGCGCCTTAAGAGTGGTGTTTTGCAGTTTACATTGCTGTGATGTCTTAGGAAGTGGGTGGGGTTCATCCTGTGTGAAATCAGTAAAGACTCTTTGCACATGTGTGTGGCTGTAGTCTTCTGCCCCCCCCCCCAATATTCCTGGAGATTAAGGGCTGTCTCTGGTTTCCTCAGTCCTCAGCCGAGAGAGTAAGGGAGCCAGTGCTAGCCGGAAGCAGTGTTTTCCAGAGAACTGGATCCGTGCAGACAATGTGGGCTCTTGCCCCAGTGCACACAGACACCTCTGTCCAAGAACGGGCACCTCACATCAGCACAAGGGTGCTCCAAGTGGAAAAACAAAGCGCTCCCGTCTGCTGTTTTATGGGCCCATCATGTCTGCAAGAGCAGTGTGAGACACTGAAGCCCATCAGATCCACTGCTGTGGAGACCGAGTCTGAGTCTTGGGGACCGGAGAGGACAGAGTACACCTGCTCCATGGAGTTTCCGAGATCGCAAATATTTCTGGGAAGAGGCAACACTTCTCTCCGGTGGGGCAGCTGGTGGACTCTAACCTGCTCACCTGTCAGCAGCCCCCAAATGCTTAACCTGCTGCACCACCAGAGTGCTTTTCGACATCTTAGAATCACTCATTGATACCTGGTACCATATATACATGTATGTATTTATTTACCATCTCATCCTTAATAATAAATACTCAAATGACGTAGGGATTGGGTTTTAAAGACTAGATGATCCCGAGAGGTAAAGGAAAGCTAACATTCTATACAAAAGAGGTACTAGATCCTGGAGTATCGCTGCTGGAAGGGGTTCTTCCAAATGTAGTCTAACCCCAAACCCGACTCACTTCCCTGACGTTGTTTCTGACTTATAGGGACCCTACAGGACAGGGTAGATCTGCCCTGGGGAGTTTCCGAGACTAACTATGTACGGGAAGAGAGCCTCATCTTTTTCCAGCCGAGCAGCTGGTGGTTTCCAACCGCTGATCTTGGCGGTTAGCAGCCCAATGTATAACCCACGAGGCTCCCAGGGCTCCGTGGTCCAACCCCCAGGGGGCGGCGGGGACATTTTCTAGGAATACGGCCGATTTTCTGCAGACTCCAGAAAGATGTGGGCAAACACCTCGTTAAGGGAGAAAAAGGGTGGACTAAGTTAAGGCTGGCGTAGGAAGCAAAAGGGCTCTCAAGGGCAGGGTGTGTCCAGGCCAGGCTGGTCAATCGCCCAGGGCACTGCGCTCCGCAGCTGCGACTCCTGCAAGGAAAAGCTCTGGGTGCGAATGCGGCTGGTCACTTCTTGGGTGCGCAGGGTGAGCCCAAAAATGTCCTCGTGGTAGCGTTGCTGATCCTGCGGGGGGAGGAAGGTCCTGCCTTGGAACCGGTTCGCAATCCGAGTGGGACTCCCGCCCGCCCGTCTGCCAGCCCCCGCCTCCTGGCTTCTCACCCACCCCGAGCTTTTTCAGGTGGCTCAGAACCGTGCCCAGCTCGCCCCCTCCGCTCGCGCGGAGCCCCTGGTGCTCCGCCCCCATCAGGCCCCGCCCCGGCCCCGCCCCCTCGCACTCTGAGCACGCCGATGACGTCGCCGGCCTCGTCCAGCTCCATTTCCCCCTCCGCCGCTAGGATGCGCTGCACCGTCTGTAGGACGTTGGTCGCCATGGTGACGTCGCCGCAGACAAACATGTGGCCACGCTCCAGGCACAGCACGCGGTACACCTCGGCGGCCAGCTCGGTCCGCAGCAGGTCCTGCACGTAGGTCTGAGGGGGGCGGGAGCGCGGCAGGTGAAGTCTCCCCACGGGTGAAGCCAACTATGGGGCGGGTCGGAGGGGTTCGGGGAGCCCAGGGGAGCCTAGGCTTGAGGTCGTGGTCCCAGTGAGGGGCAGGGCCCATGTTCTCCTGGGTGGGCTCTGAGGGGCTGGACGTAGGTCCTGGACTCCCCCCTTCGGAGCCCGTCGTCCAGGTTACCCCCGAGGGAGTGCTCAGGGTCCGCACCTTGGGGCTGTCCGGTTCCCGGGAGAAAGCGGTGAGAACTTGGTCAAACACCCCGCGCTGCTGAGCGTCTTGCACCTCCTCATTGTAGAGGTGGTCCAGTTGGGAGCACCGGCAGCCAAACACCAAGGTCATGGGGGCAGGCTGCAGTCCTGCGAACGGCACCCACCGCGGCACGCTCACAAGCCTTCTGGGGCCCAGCCACCCCTGCCCACTGACCAGCCCACGCCCTTTACAGCTGGGACAAACTTGGAGGCTGTTTGCCTAGAGACTCCATCCCTGACTTACAGAGAGGTAAACCGCAGCGCAAAGAAGGCTGGGGACAAGCCCCAGAGATCCGCTCCTTTGATTTTGTCTTAAAGCTGCTGTCTTGGAACTCTTTTCAGGCCCTTTCCTACCCCAGCCTTGCCTTCTCCCACACATTTAGCCTTCCTCTGAATTGCCACCTGTGTTTGTTGATGGACATGCACCCTTGGGCACCCTGAGTGTAAACTGGATGTCTTCCTTAGATCGTGGGACACACCTAGGTCAGCCCTTGTGGGGTACGGAATCCGCCTGGGGTCCCAGCGCCCTCGCCTCCTTTTGCCCGTAATCCGTTTCAACACCCACTATGTGTCCAGCATCAGGAATCTCCACCAATAGGGTCATTGTCCCTAGGCGTGTGTCTATCGGATCGAATGAACTTCACATTTGTAAGCCCCCTTTTCATCCTTCGTTCTATTTCCCTGCCCCATGAGAGTGAAACTCCCCAGGATTTCTAGTCCCTAGCCTCCAGACTCACCTTTGCTTTCTATGTCGTGCAGCCTTTCCTGCCAGAATCCCCGGAAGGGGGCAATACCTGTGCCAGGTCCCACAAGGATGCAGGGCAAACTGGGGTCAGGAGGCAGCCGGAAGGAGGGGGCCCTGGAGGGAGAGAGTTTCCATCAGGCCCCCTCCCCGCCTTGGCTTCCCCAACCTTCCTATCCTCAACAGCTGGAGCCCCAGAGAGGAGCTGATAGAAATGAATGACCATATATACTCGAGTATTAACCCACCCAAATATCAGCTGAGGCACCTCATTTTACCACAAAAACTGCATTGAAAATGAGCTGAAAAACTCGGTTTATACACGAGTATATACGGTAATATTGTAAAAGTGCTGACAACAGCACCTGGCTCGCAATAAGCACTATGTAAGTTTTTATGAAAAGAGCGGTTTTTGCAGGCAGTACTGGCTTGGACCTGCGGTTGCCAGAGATTGGACTGAAGGAACTAGAGTTTAAATTTAGATCAAAATGTAGAAAATGTCCTCAAATTGATTGTGGGGATGATTGCACTACTCTTTTAAAGACACTTAGACAAAAAAAAGAGAGAGAGAGAGAGAGATACTTAGGCCACTGAATTGTATGAGTTATATGTCAATAAAAACGTTTAAAATTTTGGATCAAAGACTATTTTGATGTCTCAGTTTAGGAGATTCAGAAATTACAGAGACGTGGAAGACAAGTCTGGTTCAATATGGGTCTGCTGAGTATTTCTTCTTGGCTGCTGGATGCAGGACTAAATCCCCAAAGTCAAAGACATGACATTTAAAAAAAAAAACCCACAGGGCCTTTTAGTTCATCCCAGCGCTGTCCCAGTGGGAGCTGTAGGTTCAGAGAAAATGAAGGAGTCCAAATTATTGAGGCCCCAATCAGCATGGAGGCTCAAGGAGCGTTCAGAAGTGGACTAGTCAGACATCCCACCCTTGCTAGTGTTAACTAGGTCCTCCCTGCTTCCAATAGCACCCGGCCGCACCCAGCGTGACCCCCACCGTTGTTTCTTATATTGGTCCCTAGCCTGCTGGGGCACTTTCTCCGGTCCCTGCTTGGACAGGCAGAGACAGTCTTCCTGTTGCTTCTTCCCTTCTCTCCTTCCTCACCTCTGCCCCAGCAGCGCCTCCTTACCCCCTGATGAAGCAGGGCACAGGGTCTCCTGTCTTGAGTTGACTCAGCCAGGTGGAGCAGACGCCATAGTGCAGTGGGCCCAACCCATCTGTGGGATTGGGAAGGACAGGACCTGTGAGCGCTGACTTCCAAGATCACCTCTACGGTCCGGTCCTGTCCCTCCTCCCCAGCCTCACCTTGGGTCCTGTATGCCAGCACAGCTACTGTGAGGTGGACCTCCCCCGGGTAGGCACTGGGTGCTGAGCTCACTGAGTAGTACCGGGGCTGCAGCAGGGGCAGCTGGGTGAGGAGCAAGGCGGCAGGCAAGGCCACGGATGGGAATTGCTCCAGCACTTCTAGTAACGTGGGGCAGCGGAACCACTTCCATTCCTCGTAGTGCCGGGGGTCCTGCAGGCAGAAGGGGGAAGGGAGCTTGAAACCCTATAGGCCTTCCCATTGACCTTCCTACTTGGCAATCCCTAGCCAAAAAACGTCTCCCACCAGCTGATCATTGAGACGATTTCTTCCCTTTAGTTCAAGCGAATGCTTCTCAGGCCCATGTCTGTGCCAGGCTCTTAAAGACCTTGAGAGGCCAAAGAGAAGTTCGTAATGCCCCAGTTGGGTCGTGGAGTGTCTGCTAGAGTTAGACAGCTAAAGACAGCATGGAAGGTAATAGAGGACAGGCCCGCCCTCCAATGCCACGTGCCGATTGACTTCCCTGGCCTCCCTCCTTCCCCCCACCCTGGGGTCGATGCCCACCTGGCTGAGGGCCTCCAGCTCCTGCTGTTCACTGGGCTCTTCAGCTAGGGTGCTGAGCAGTCGAAGAAGGCGGGGGCTGGGCGGAGATGTGATGTCCAGGAAGAAGGTCAGAGCCTGGCGCAGCGTGCACGGGGGCAGTCTGGGGTCTCGCACCCAGCCGGGGGGTGGACCACCTGGGGGTTTGTGCACAGGGGAGCTCTCAGGAACAAGCCAGAACTTGAGATGGTCTGGGCCGAGGACAGTTTCATGAGGGAATCAGTGGGATGCACTGTGTCCATGTGAGGGGTTTTTGAGAACTGGTCCTGAACAGTGATGGATGGGGAGCCTGTCTGGACAGCCTGGGTGAGTTTGGGGGGAGACTGGCATGGGTTGGGCTGGGTTTCTTGGCTCCTTATTTTAACCCAGGCCCTGGTAGGGAAGAGGTAGACTGGATGCCAACTACAGGCTAGGCTAGGCTGCCAGAGCACTCTTTGGAGGAGCCTAGAGGCTTTGGAATGTGGGTACAGGGGGGCCAAAGGAGAGGTTCTAAGACAGGAAGCAGGCCAGTCTAACGGGAGGTGGGCAGCGCCAGCTCTGCTCCCAGCTAGTACGGTCCTCTGTCAGCTCAGGAACCTGGTGGGCCCTGGGGCCAGAGGCAGGCAGCTGGGAGAGGCCGGCTGCCCACTGTGGAGACCATATGGTGGCCCTTACCAGGACTGCCCTTCTCCAACTGCTCCACTGCGATGGCTTCTGTGGGTGGCGGTGGGTCCTCCACTCGGCTCAGCAGGGCCTCGACGAGGCCAGGCCGGTTGGGCGGGCACACGCCTATGTGGTCCCCTGGCTGGTATTGTAACCCCTGCTGCCCTTCTGTGTCTAGCCGCACCAGGATGGTGGCCCGGCTGGGGGTGAAAGAGGGGCACATGAACAGAGGCAGCAAGGACCAGTCGATGGGAGAGGAGGGTCTGGGGCAGCTGGGGAGGGTGGGGATAAGCAGTCTTCCTCACGTGGACTTGCTGCTTTGCAGGTTCTCCACGGAAAGGACCGTCGCCTGGAACATTTTCCGCCTATGCACATGGATCAGGCCTGGGGGAGGGGGGAACAGAAGAGAGAGATTAGACTGCATTACAGAGCCTGGCACCCTGAGTGCCAGGTTAATGTGGGATCCCAGGGCCCCTGCATTGCAAGGTGAGGCCGACTTCACCTGGCAACAGCTGGAGGTCTTTGGCCTGGGCACTGAGCCTGTATCTCTGTCGCTTCCAGCTCCACTTGGGGCTGAATATGTCTCGGGCAGCAGCTTTGGCGTCTTCTCCCACACAGAAAGTTTCACAGGAGGCCTGAGGTGGTTGAGGGGAGGGGCTGTGGATGAGGACAAGGATCTCCCGCCACCAAGGAGCAGCCCAAGCAAGGGGTCCCTCGTGCTGGCTTGTAGTCCCCTCCTTCCACCCCTGGTGGTCCTGTCTTATAAGCCCTGACTTACAAAATGCCGGTTCAGCAGTTGTGCTGCTCTGCGGGAGAAAGATGAGGCTGGCCACCCCATAAATATGTGCAAAGCCTTGGAAACCCTATCCCGAGTGGCTTTTTATTGTCATCCACTCAATGGCTGCAGAGTTTGGGTCTCCTTCCATTTGATGGGGCCACAAGGGTGGAGGTGCACAGAACTATAGGGTCGGCAGCCCCCTCGAAGCAGGAGAGAAACCGTGAACCTTTATGCCACATTCACACTGAGGTTGGGCCCTGTCACTTCAGCACCTTTGTGGCTCCAAGGGCCACAGCACATCCTTTGGGTCCCACACGGGAGTGACTTATCTCGTTGGTGTTGATGGTTCGTGCCCCCAGCCCCTGCCTCCTTTCCTGGAACACAGGCCTGGTCATACAATAGCACTCGGGGAATGGATCTGTGCAGATCTTCATTCCAGTTCTAGTTTTTCTGCTTGCATTTTACATGCCCTCGCCCTCATCCTCAGCCTGGGCCCCTGGCGGTGTAGTGGTTAGGCCTGGGGTTGAGGCTTTCTCCTCCCATCAAGAGTTTCCTTCTTAGAAACCCACAGGGGGGCAGTTCTACCCTGTTCTATAGGGTCACTAGGAGGCAGAATGAGTGAGTCTGGATTTTGGTTTGACTCCTCATCCTTGGCTTGTGGAGATGAAATATGGTCTTTTATGGAAAGTCCTTAGCACAGATAGTAAGAACTCCTGGATGGGACACAGCTTATAGGGAGGCTCTGGCTGGTCTGTCTGTCCTTACACTGAGCCCAAGGGGCTGCTGTGGGACCTATGGGGCAGGTCCTGGGGGGGGGGTTGTCTATAGTAGATCTGTTTTTGGTCAGGCACGAGCTCCCCAGGATGGGCTGCTTCCTTCTCATATCACTAAACAAGGTTTTTTTTTGGGGGGGGGTGTGGTGGTGGTTTTATATGTCTTCTTTGGTCCTCCCCCTTCTGAGTGCAGACTCTTCTTGCCTTTGAATAATGTTCCTAAAATGTCATTTTGGCTCAATCCTTCTCCTGGCCCATCCCACAAGCTCCAGTGGTTCCTCTGGTCTCATCGTCAGTTCCCTCTTCTCTCCCAATCTGGTCCCATTTGTTTCTCTAGCCTGACTCCCTTCTCCCCCAGCACCCTCTACTTCCACCAGCAAGGCCCCTGCACCCCAACCTCCTAGAGCACCCTCCTCCTCGACACCAGTCCCAATCTGGTGGGCTGGCACTAACTCAGCCTAGGACAGTGACAGACCTGGAGGATGTGACCTTTTCTGACTTCTATGTTAGCCTCTATCTCAGACCTTGCCGCTGTCTGATCCTCTCTCCTACCTGCCTGTACTTGCACCCCTCCTTTGTGTGCCCACTAAGGGGACTCGGCCGGTGTCTGACCTAGGCTTCCCCCTGCCAGCACCTTGTCTGCTCTCCAGCAGAGCCTGGCACCTGCCATTGTTAGTGGAGCCATGCTGTCCACCACGCAGGACCAGGCTAGGGGAGCTGACCATAGTGGCTGGGTGTTGGAAGGAGCAGGAAGGGGCCAGGGAGCCAAGCAGAATCAGGGCAGCGGCGAGGCCTCTAGATGCAACATTGCAGATGGCAACAGCTAAGCTCAAGGATGTAGGCAGTGGTGAGAGCCTCCCAGGTTGAAGCCAGAACCAGGGGTTGGAGGGGGGAAGTGGGGTCAGATGTGAAGGACAGGTTCAGGGGCCCACCTGGAAGGCAGCCTGCGCCCAGCCGCGGAAGGCCTCCTCCTGGCCACACAGCTCATCCCCCTGGCCCATCTGCAGCAGCCGTTCTCCACCCAGCTCCTCCAGCCGAGTGTCCACAGCACGCGCGAAGGCACAGAAGTGAGGATATGCCCGGGAGCCCAGCCCGAACACGCAGAACCTGATGGAAAGGGAGCGGTCATGGGGGCCCATCCGGAACCAGCCCATGTTTGCCGGGAGCCTGCCTTCCCAGCCCTCCCTCCAGAAGCATACCGGAGGGTGCCCAGTGCCCCAGCACTATCTGTGTTACTGGACTCTTTTCTCTTCCGCCGCCAGGAAGAGACCAGGGGGTCTGAGCAAGAGACACTGTTGAAACGCATCTTGTAACTCCTGGCAAGAGAGGACAAAGACAGGTGTTCCCGGCAACCGGAGAAGGGCCTAGGCCGAGCCAGGGCCCCGGTGTCAGGAACAGCTATTGCTCTCAATCTGGCTCAGCTCCCTGTATCTCCAGAGCCAAGTGGGGATTGGGGTTGAAGACCAGCCTCTTCTGGGTCTGATCTGTCAGAGGCCCAAGGAATGGATGGGGGCAGGCTCTAGGGAGGAGGGTGTGTCTGTTGGAACCTTGTTCAGCAGGTGCCACCTCACCTGCCCTCTAGCCTTTTGGGAAAATGGCCTGAAGCACCGAGGGAGAGAGCTTCGAGCTTCAGCCTCCCTCCTCCCGTGTCTCCACACACCTCCCTGCCCTGCAGCCCCCTCAGAACTCCCACCGCCTCTCACTTGTGCTGTTCAGGCCGAGGAGAGTTGTTGTAGGGGCTGGACATCTCCATCAGCGCAGCTGCAAAGCTCTGCGGAAAAAGTGAGCGGCCCTTTAGGGTTGTCTGAGCTATTGACAGGCACTCAACTTTATGATCCTTGGTCATTGTCTTTACATTTGTCGGCTCTGTGAGCTGCTTGTTTTGTTTGTTTGTTTTTGTTTTTACCTTGTTGTCAACCAACTCTTGTGTACCTCCTTCTCCTGTGGAACTGCCCCTTGAGTTTGAATTGCCTGCAAGCCTTTCCATCAGCAGCCAAGCACACCAGCCTGTGTGACTATGAAGTGTCAAAGGCATCAGGCATCAAAGAACAAAAAATCCTATCATTGTGGATGAGGGGGAGTGTGGAGTGGAGACCTAAAGCCCATCTATAGGTAACTGGACATCCCCTTACAGAAGGGTCTTGGGGAGAAGATGAACCAGTCAGGGTGCAGCGTAGCAATGATGAAACATACAACTTTCCTCTAGTTCCTAAATGCTTCCTCACCCCCATTATCATGATCCCAATTCTACCTTACAAATCTGGCTAGACCAGAGGATGTACACTGGTACAGATAGGAACTGGAAACACAGGGACTCCAGGGCAGATGATTCCTTCAGGGCCAGTGGTGAGAGTGGCAATACCGGGAGGGTAGAGGGAAGGTGGGGTAGAAAGGGGGAACCGATTACAAGGATCTACACATCTCCTCTCTGGGAGATAGACAACAGAAAAGTGGGTGAAGGTAGATGTCGGACAGTGTAAGATATGACAAAATAATTTATAAATTGTCAAGGGTTCATGAGGGAGGGGGTAGTGGGGAGGGAGGGGTAAAAATGAGCTGATATCAAGGGCTCAAGTAGAAAGCAAATGTTTTGAGAATGATGATGGCTACAAATGTACAAATATGCTTGACACATGGATGGATGTATGGATTGTGATGAGTTGTATGAGCCCTCAATAAAATGATTTTTTTAAAAACTATTCCTACAAAATCATAGAAACATAGGTCAACACAACATCAAAATGTGAAGCTATTGTTCCTTGGCCTATCTTGCATTTAGGCCGATGCACTTCCGAGGGCATCTCTCTAGCCCTTTCCCTGGAGAGTTTCTGTGCTTTTCTGTGTACCTAACGTGAGTGTGGCAGTTCCGCCCATCCTCAGGGAACTCAAACTGTTCTTTTGAAATATCCTTTGGGTTTTGAGAACAAGAGAAGTCTGAAGGTGCCAAATTGGGGTGTTAGGTGGATGGGGTAAGTGTCTTGACAAATTCTCATAGGATAGCTAGCCCTTGCTATCCTAGAAGAATCAGCAGGTGCATTGTGAGGAGAGGAAAAAAAATCTTCAGCACAATGCAGAATTTAGTTTTTCTAATAACAACTTGATAATCCTGTGTCCTTGGAGGAAATCTATCACAATTACCTTTTTTGTTAAAAACAATTAATTAATTAAAGATTTCTCTTCTGGAATCCCCAAATTCAGTTGCCATCATCTTCTGAGCTGACCACCCTGCCTTGATTTTAACTGGCCCAGCCGATCCCCTCCACGGTCACAGTTCTGTCTGGACCTCTGTTTAAAGGCACCCTAAGGAGACGATGCCAAAGTCTGACTGAGAGAACTTGCCCGCAGCCAGCCACGGAGGGCAGAGCTGCGTTCACCCATTTTCTACTTAGAACAAACAAGTGCATGTCTGAATTGGAACCCCATGAGCAATGCTTTCTGCCTCACCTTAGTAGAGATTTGCCTCTTGTTTTGCCTATTTCCGTAGGGGAGGACTTAGAAATGGAGTCTCTGAGTCAGAAGGATTAAACAACTTAACAGAGGTAGGCAAATTGTCCTCTGGAAGGACCGTCTCAGGTGACAGTTCCACCGCAGGGCAGGCAGTGCCACCCATTGCTCATGCTCTCGCTAGTGTGATCGGCAGAAAATAACTTCCCATTCTGTGTTGCCGTGATCGCTAGTGGTACTGAAGGCTTTTATGCAATCCCTCCTTGGGAGCCGGCACTAAACCTCCATTGTGGCTGGGGGATGTGGAGTGATCCGGAGACTGTCAGCAGATGCAATCATCATGCCTGCTGCCATGAATGTGGCTCAGAACGACCTCGAGTAGACCTCCCAAGGAAAAGCAAAACACATCCTGGAGGGAATACCATCTAACTGTTCATTGCAGGTGTGTTTGGGCGGCCGTCTAGAGGCTTGAATGTACTGCTTTTAGTGTCTTCATGCTTTGTCGAGATGCACATTGCGTGTACAAAAGAGCACATCATAAACGTGCAGCTTTGCGGGGTGTTCCCAGACCGAACAAACCTGTGTAGTAGCATCAAGATTCATGTCCTTGAGGACCCCCCGTCCTCTGCAGGCTTTAACATACAAGCTTCCTTCAACTACTCTCCTGCCTTCTAACACCATGCATTCATTTGGTCTGTTTCTGAACTTCACCCCAATGAATCATATCCATATTCTATGTAGCCTTCTTTCCCTTTGTTATAGATTCATCTAGATTGTCGCGTGCAGTTCATCCTCATGGCTGTGTAGCATTTGACTCTATCACGATGGATCTGCCCAGTCTACTGTTGATTCTCATTTGAGTTGTTTCCAGTTGAACGTGGACAATCTCACTGTCAATATATTTTTGCTGTTGTCTTTCGTGAATATACCTCATTTTCTGTGGGATATATTCTGAGAATTTGTTCTTTTAACTTTTTAATTTTTTAAGGTAAAATGTGTATAGATTGAAACACACTAATCTGAAAGGGTACAGCTTGACTATTTGGCAGTTTTACTTTAAAAGGACGTTCCTCGCATAGGTATTTATCCAAGAGAAAAATTTGGTCCACAAAAGTCTTTTGTAAAAATGTTCATAACAATTTATTCATATTAGGCAAAAACTGGAAACAGCTCAGGTGTTCATCAACAGGAGAAAGGATATGCAAGGTGGGTATATTCTTACAAGGCATACTACTCGATAATAGGCAGGCATGAGCCAATGTAACAACGTAACAATGTGGGTGAGTGAATGTTCTGGGGGGTGAAGGAAGGCAGACATACCATCTGCTTCGGTTTGTATCCATGGTGGCAGAAACCAGAACCATGGTCAGTTGCTTTGGGTAGGAAGGCATTGACTGGAGGGCTTTGGCGTGGGGAATTAAGACGGAACTTTCTAGGGCTGATAGGGGTGTCAGCCACTTGGGTGCTACTTTTAGACTGAGAGAAAGTTAGAAATAATTTGATGTTCCTTGGAAAGGTCGATCAGACCCAGGGCTGAAGGGAACAATAAACAGATTTTAGGGTGTTTGGAGGGGCTCTTTAGGCTTAGAACAATGAATCTGGATTAGCGAAGAGAAGCCAGAAAGGAATCTAGCTTGAGACGGCCCAGAGACATAGAAACTTGGAACCCGATGGTTGGCACTAAAGCGGTTGCTGGCCATACTCTAGCTGTAGCTTGTTTGCGGGCTCCTTGTCACGTCGGCTCTGGTGAGCGCAAGCCGTCTGACAGGTGTTGGAGCCTTGCTTTGGTGAGGGCAGAGGTTTAAAAGCTGAAGCGGTCAGTGAGCGGGGTCTCCTCGTATTTCCTGGTTGGGCTTTGCGAAGGCCTTCACCCCCCAGCAGCATTTCCACGCTCTCACTCTGGGGCGTGGGCACCCGGAGCACCTTCACTTTGGGCTCTCCAGCCACCCAAGTTTTGAGTCTCCCAGTGTCCCCTTTCCTGCCCGACCTTACCTCGCCGTTCTCGGGTGGGTCGCCGTTCCCAAACGTGCTGGTCACCACCACCACCAGAGTCTCATGCTCCAGGGACACCACGTCATATTCATCCATGCACAGGACCTGGAAGGGGCAGCGGTGGGGTGAAGGGAGGGATGCTATACTCCTGGCAGGGCAGGGCTCAGGCCTCCTCAGGAGCCTTGAGTTGGGACCCTGCCCCCCACAGCTGCTCTTCATGGAGAGCCCCACCCCCGACCCAGTCTTCCCCGACCTGTCCCTTCTGGCTCAACCTACCTTGGGATCGAAAGCCTTGCGGAAGAGCCTCCCCAGCTGCTGGGCGTAGCTCTGGGCCCGGCCGGTCTCCGAGCCGTACAGGATGGTTGCCTTCACTCTCTTTGCCATCAGAGTGCCCATGAGTGAGGCTGAGATCTTCACTGCGCTGAGGGTGAGGGTGGGGCAAGGGGGTCCTCAGGGCCACGGAGGCAGGGCTTGCCCTGGCCACTGAGGCAGGGTCTGAATCCGTTCTCAGTGAGTCCTTTGGGTACTGAGGGGCGGTTAGCTTCTCCAGACCCCTGCCCTGGGGCTCAATCCTAGGTGAGGGGGTGGGGGGGGCAACACTCCTAGGGTACCTACTTGGCCACTTCCTTAAAGGTCTTTTTCCTGGTGATGCCCGTGCCCTTGGCTGTGCTCCCCTTCCAGGGATCTGGCTGCAGAAAAGGGGCGGGGTGGGTCAGAGGCGAACAGAGAGAAGATTAGAAGCCCGAGGGCTGCTCTGGGTGAGTAGGAGCCAGTTCGGGTGGGCACCTGGTAGTGGAAAGCCGGGGACAGGAAATAGTTGACCATCTCTTGATGGAAGACAGGTGTGAGGCTGCCGGAAAGAGGGGGCACAATCCAGACCCAGTCAGCTGGGCACCCGCCCCTCGCCTTCTGCTCATTCTCCAGGTGCTTCATGAAGGAGGCTGTGGCGGCATGGTGGTCCACAATGGTCACTTTGGCCAGCTGGAGAGGGGAGGGGGGAGAGAGGACAGGCCCAGATGCAGCTGGCACCCCCCTTTCCCACCTTCACCTCAGCTGCAACTCCAGACCACAGACACACCCACATGCACGGTCAGGTGCAACGCTTAGTTCAGTCTTGGTATTCCCTGCCCTCAAACCCAAAATAGCCCAAACTCGAGACTCCACGGACGCATTCAACATCCGCTCCCTGACGAATTACTAGACTTACTGGATAAAGGTATTGGGGCTCCCAGGACACAGTGGGTCCCCCAAGCCACTGTACCCAGGACCCCTGGGAAAGCACCCCTGCAAAGCATCAGACCCCAGCCCATGGCGGCGGGTACAAGTAGGCTCCATATTGCTGAACTACATAGGTCCCTAAGTACAATGGGATCCTTTATACATCTCAGCCCTCCCCAGTGTATCCCTCTCTCTGCCCCAGCTCCCTAGCGCCCCGCCCACCGGCTCATTCAGCCCACACACCTGGTAACTGTGCAGCACGGCCAAGTTAATTTCCACAGCCGCCTTGTCCTTCCACAAAGACGAAGTTGTCCGTGTGTCCAGGTCCATGCAGACAGCCACATCCTGGGAGCAGGGGTGCATGTGGGATTGGGAGGGCCACCGGCCATAGGGAGTGGCAGAGAACATCATTCTTTCCAACGTGGGAAGTCAGGTGGTCATCCAGAGACTTGACTGCCCAGTTCGTAGGGTCCCAAACTTATTTGGCCTACCTCTCTTTCTCAGAAGACAGTCCTCGGTGCCCGCCCTGGCCACCACCCACTTTGGTTCTCTAGCCCAGAATCCAGGAGGAAGTGTATGCCATCTACTTTTGCAGTGACCCCCCTCCCACCTGGATTGTGCCAGTGCCACCCCCTTCCCCCCAGCCCAGGGGATGGTATCACCCCCTGTGGGAAGCATTGGTCCAGTTGGTTCTGGTTTTTGCCTGTAGAGGCACCCCAAAAGAGAGAGGGTACTTAAGTCAGTCACTTATCTATCTGGCTTTAATGTCTCACTTCTCATGGCGGCCTAGGTTTGAGAATCAGGAAAGCTGCCAATCTTGGCCCCCTAAAGAAGCACATGCCACTTGTGTTCCGACGCACCCTTTCACCCCAGTCCTTGGGGAGGTCCTAGGCCCTCAGTCTCAATTCTGCTTTGGTTGGGGGACAACTCTCACCGGACCTTCTCTCAAAGCTGGTCCTGGGATGGTGAGACTGGCAAGTCCCGGCCCTCCCACCCCTCCAACCGCCCTACTCACCTCTAGAATGTTGTAGCGGTGGGGGTCACACAGGTTTCGAGTGCCAATCTCAGTGCTCATGTACCAGCCGCTGAAAGGAGCCGCGGGGAACTCCAGCCCCCCAATTTCCAGCAGCATGTTGGCTACTGCCGGGAGGGCATACCAGCGCAGGCCCAGGGCTGCAAACCACTCCAGCCTGGGGCGGCATTGGGACCGCGAGTCAGGTCCAGGGGGAGCCCCACCTGGCAGACCACCCCTTGCCAACCACCTCCTCTTGGACCCAGCGTTTCTTGTGCTTACGTGGGGTGCTCCAGAGGCACCTCGAGGACCAGTTCGGGGGGCAGAGGGAAGACTTCTGGCGGCTCGTCGGGGGCCTGGAGCAGCAGGGGCAGCACATCAAACCGGCCGTGGCCTGGTGTCCAGCCATGCTGGATGCAGAGCTGCAGGAAGGGCAGTGGTGATGGCTCCGTGTCCTGTCCCAGCCCCACTCCACTCAGCCCTGACGCGCACTGTCACCTTCGCAGTCTCTGCCTGGGGGGGACCCCCTCATGTGCCCACCTCAGTGATCTCCACATTGGCTGGGTCGCCGCGCACAGAGCCATCCTGCTGCCTGTAGCCCGCGTAGCGCACCAGCTGACTGTTCCAGATGCGGAAGTCTCCACGGCCGGGGGTGCGTTGTGGGAACACCGTGATGGCCGAGCTGTGGAGGGAAGAGTGGGCTCAAGGCTGCTGCCCCTGCCTGGGACTGGGAGGCGGGGACCGAGCTGAGGACAGTCACTCACCGAATGTTCCCACGGTTGGTGCCGTACTTGATGTGGTTACAGATGTAGGTGAACATCTCCTGAGCAGAGCTGCAGTCTCGGGCGTCAAACACCTGGGCCCACCGGAAGGAAGCAGGGAGGGAAGCGCCTTGAGCCCCAGCCCCAAGGGAGATGGCAGCCCAGAGTTCTAAGGGAGGGTCTCCCCAGGCACCTTCCCAAACGGTGGGCTTCGCTCAAGGTGGTCATGACTCTCCTCCTCTGAGAAACCTGCCTGACCATGAACCCTCACACGGAGCCCCTCCTGCCCTGCCCCCCCCCTAGCCTGGCCAGCTCCTTGTCTCTTGTTGTTCAGATAGGCCTTTGCCTATCCCTACAGAGGCGCTGTCTCACATACTTTGGGCATGTTAGCAGGAGAGACCAGCCCTCGGGAGAAAGGACGTCGTGCTGGGGAAAGTAGAGGGTCAGCGCGATCGAGGAGGATCCCTTGCTAGAGAAATGGACACACTGGCTGCCTCCCGGGCCCGAACATAACAGTTGTGAGGAGGGTGCCGGACCAGGCCACTTGTGTTGGAATCGACCAGAGGGCCCCTAACTACAAGCGAGCCTCACTGGGTAGGAGGAGGGACCAGGTTCCTGCCAGCCTGGCTACTAATGGGAAGGCACTTATTTCTCCTGATTAGGTGACACCCCCAATCAGCGGTGATGGGGGTGGGGGTGCTGGTAAGGTGGCCTCCAGGTCCCCTGGCATTCTGATGCTTGGAGAAACCTTCTGAGTGGGGGCCCAGGAGAGAGCTGGGGTGCCCCATCCTGCCAGAGGGAGGAGGACCCTGGCACTAAGGACAGAGGTGCAGTGTCAGCAGCTGCCTGGGGGCTGGGGGAGGGACATAGTGGGGAGGGATCAAGGTTGAAATCAAGCTTTGAACGCTTAAAAGGTTCTGCCAGGGTCAGATGGGGTTCTAGTCATTCAATCCTCAACTCCTTTGGGATTCTCTAAGCCTTGTGACTTTATTTCAAATCCTTCGGTTGCCAGTCACAGCTAATCCGGCCAAGGTCATAGAATCCATTCCCCTGTGAGGTGCCTCCTTGTGGCCTTGGACTAGCTCTGAGTCCTGGAGGAGGGGCTGGGTGTGAGGGGATGCCTGGGCAGTCTAGGTCACATGGAAGAAGTGTGAGTCCTTTTCAGAATGGGGCCCCTGCCCCCCTGAATCTACCTATACCTGCCAGGCAATCGCTTACTCGGCAAGCCCAGATCTCCCCTCGCACCCTGACTCTTCCAGTCTGCCTTCAATGAATGGGGATCTCCCCCGCTGTTTGGGCCCATGGGAGAAGTCTCAGAAGCTTCCCCCCCCCCATCTTTTGGGCCCTGGCCCCACCTGGGGACTTCCCCAGCAAACCACACCTGCAACTTGCCCCACTGGATGCGGCCTACACATCGGGGGGCATTGCGCCAGGCCTGCTTGGCCCCGAACACCAGTTCACTCTCACGAAGCTGGTAGGTGCCCGTGGCTGCCACCTCAGCTTCTACCTCCTGAAGTCGCTGCTCGTGGGCCTGGGAGCCGCTCCTGGGGAGAAGGAAGTTGGGTGGGGTGGGGAGGGCACACAGGACTCTGTGGTTTGGGGACTGGGGAATGGCAGGACTGGGCACAGGGAAGGGGACCCTGCAGGTCCCTGGTAAGCTCCCACCTCCTGATGGAGCTGTAGTACTGGTGGATGAAGTCCCGGGCCTGCTGGAGAAGCCTCTCGGGGGATGCGGGGTCTAGGGATGCTTGGCTCTGCAGTTTCCTCGGAAACACCAGGGAGCCCAGGCAGTGTCTTGGGGTGCAGGGTCCAACCTGAGACAGAATGGGGTGGAGGTGGTGTGGGGAGTAGAGAGCACAGGGCCGGACCAGGTCAGAACGAGGTCTCCAGGTTGAGGTCTTGAGGCAGGGGGTGGGAGTAGAAATACGGGTGAAACTGGGCTAGGTCATGCAGTACTTGGGCAAGGGCTGGAGGTTGAGTCACCAAAGGTGCCTGAAACTAGGGGCTTGTCCTGCCACCTGGTCTCAGTCCTTGTTCTTTTCACACCTCATCTCCCCTCTTTAGAGACAGGGTCCAACTCAGGGAACTTCCTGCTCAGAATCATGGCTGAGTCCTCGCATTGAACCAGCAAACCTAAGCCCAGCCAGCTCGGGGCCCGGGGTGGGGGAGGGGAGAGAGTCTTCACCCAGACCTCACCTGGTGCGCCTGGGAACTCAGGGTGTCGTAGGTGATGCTCCCCTCTTCCCAGTTCTTCACACGAGGGAACTTGGGCCTCTCCGGGCTCCGGGTTAATGGGGGGCTGTTGAGAGCCAGGGATAGGATCATGAAGGAGGAGCTTGCTCCCTTTGGGCTTTCTTCTTGCCTCTTAGTGCCCAGTCAGGTCACCCACTCTCACGTGGGGTCCTCTGCCTTCTAAGGGTGGTATCTGTCAAGGGCACAGCGGGGGAGTCCATGCCGACTCATAGTGACCTTATAGGACAGAGCAGAGCTGCCCCTTTGAGTTTCTGAGACTGCAACTCTGTGCAGCACTAGAAAGCCCCATATTTCTCCTTCGGGGGAGCTGGTGGTTTCAAATCTCTGACCTTGTGGTGAGCTGCCACTCAACGCCGAGCCACCATGTCACCAGGCCTCCTTAAAGCCAAGGGAGGCAACAGCCAAAGGATTTCTCAGCCCAGATCTCTGCTGCCCACTCACACCCTCCTGATAGTAGTGGATCCTGTGAAGGGAAGCCTGGGAGCTTATCACTTCCTCCCAGAGCCGCCAGCCCCAGGGGAGGAAGGGAGGGACTCAGGCAGGGTATGCCTCTTTGCTGAGCCTGAAGCCCCTCCCTGTGGGGGCTCTGGACCCTCTTCTGCAGCCCCAGCCTGGTCTCCTTCCTGTGCCTCCTCTTTCCCACCTCTGTCCTAGGGAGGACCCTTCCTGGGGCTGGGGCTGCAAAGCTGGGCAGGGCTGAAGGTCGTCTGGAGGAGCGATCTGGAGGGAGAAGGAGCCTGATCTCCAGTCCCAATGCTTGGGCCTCCTCAGGCTTCCTCTCAGGCTTAAGGCCCCTGGCCCAACACTCCCACTTCCACGAGCCCCATCCTAACTTTTTTCTTCTCCAGTTAAAGAACAGTTACTACTGTTTGTTGATGGCCTGTGGTGAGTGAGAGATTGACAATGATCTCGTGGAATCCCCAAGCCCCAGCTCCCTCTGTATGACAGAGTGGCTGTGACAGTATTTCCCATGTGGGTTTCCGGGACTAGGAATGACGGAAGCAAAAGCCACTTTTTTTCTCCTGTGGAGCGGCTGGGGGTTAGCAGGCCAATGACTTACCCTCTACGCCACCAAAGCGGCTTCTCCATGGACTGAGCGGTTCCATGTCCCCATTTTACATTGCCCAGGGGCAGAGAGAGGCTGAGTAACTTGCTCAACATCGCATAGCTCCTTGTGGCAGATCGAGTTCAAACTCTGGCCTGATTTCATAGCTGGGCCTTTTCACCCACTTTTGTCTGTCTTCCACCACCCTGACTGCTGCCTTAGTCGACCCTTCGCCAGCCTTCTAGCCAGTGGTGGTTACCCGGCCCTCCCACCTCGAGGGGAAGCTTTGATCACACACCTCTGCCCACCTGCTCCAAGCAGCAACTGCCCTTACCTGGGGTCCGGCGAAGGCGGAGGCACAGGTGCTGGCGCCTGGCTGGGCTCTGAGGCTGGTGAGACCGGGTCCTGCTTGCTGCACAGCCCAAAGCCCAGGCCCAGGCCACAGGGCGGTCTGGGCTCCTGCGCTACACTCTTCAAGTTGCCCATGTCAACGGCTCTTCAGCTCTGCTGCTCTGAGCAGAGCCCTGGCTTTTTCCTTAGGAAGTAGGGAGGGGGCTGGGGGTGCAGTGGGAGGGGATTCTCCAGCACTGATTCTCGCCCCGCCCCGTCCCCTACACAATGGGACAGGAACCAGCCTGGTTGGGAGGCTGTGCAGTCATGGCTTCATGCCCGCTGGCCCACAGGGTTGGGGCTGGACCTTTAGCTCCGATGCGAGAACTACAGCAGATAAGGGGGTGCCTGGTGCCTGGCAGAGCCCTGGGGTGAGTGTAGGAGCCGGGACAGGAGGAATGGCAGAGAGGGGACACCCTAGAGTAGAGAGACCTAGGTGGCAGGCCTCCCACCCTCATAACTCACCAACCATTTCCCGAAAGCCAAACAGAAGTTAGACCTGTATCAGGAGCAGACAGTGAGGGATCCAGACTCCTAGTGACTGCAGGGACCACTCGGGCCACTCTAGGCTCTCTCATTGACCACACCTTCCCATCTCTAAGTGCCCCTGGACCGCCCATTCCCAGGTCCTCTTGGGTCCTTGAACACACTGACCCAGCAAAGACACAGTGGCCTTTTTTCCTGGAGTCTGGCATCAGGGTATCCCATCTCTTCCCAATTTACTGGAACCCCTGCCACTCCCGCTCTTCGCTCTCACTCAAAGGGGGGACACAAAAGAGCAGGAAGCTGCCACCCAGAGTCTCCACCCCCACCTCGTCCTGCAGTGACACATGCTTCCCAGAGGCAGTAGGTCATCTGAGAGACCAGCAATCAGGGCTGGGTCTACTGGAAGAAGCCTTGGGGCCGAGTCGTGGAGAGTGTGTGGGAGATGGTGGGCTACCGTTCCCCCAACGCAGGCCACGTGCACCAGCAGGCTTTAAGTACCTCCAGCACTTGTCCTTGTTGCACGATATATAGTTTTGGAGAAAGGCCATGCTGTGGGGCCATCTGGGACTGTACCCCGGTGTACCCCATGTTCCTGTCCACATGAGAGACTTGCTGCCTGTCTGGGGCTGAGGGGTGGGGTGGGAGAGTGGAGTGGGGTGAGCACACAGACACAGGCCTGGGCGCTGAGCCCGGATCCTGCGGTCTCACTTTCACCACTGCTGCAGGAGATTGCGGAGGAAAGCCTGGCTTGGTTTCACCCCTTGGAATAGCCCCTTTCTCCAGAGTTCAGTTCAGACAAGTTGATCTCTGTCCATGTTCTCTCCCGTCTTGGGGAGTTTGCTCGTGTTCCATCCGAAGCCCAAGGCTACGCCAACACACTTGCCCTGTGTACACTGCCCATGTGCTCGGCTCTGGAAAAATGGGTTTCCTCTCAGCTTCCCAAGCAGGCCTGGCACCAGGAGCACCTCTCCCGCTGGGGCTTGCCTTCTAGCAAGAATCTGCCAGGGAAGGGCAGTGACCTTCCCTGACCGTGCCAGGCTCCCAAGAAGCCTGGTGAGAGGCTCAGAGTATGTTGGGATTCCTTACAATCCTTTCCCAAAGGGCCAGAGATGCAGCAGGCCTTGAAGGCTCTCGTCAGCTGCTCCTGGGTCCCTCCTTCCCTTCCCTGGGCAACACCTTAACAGGCATCTGTGCTTTCCAGAGAACCCAGTTGCACAGCAAGTTCCTCTCCGAGACCTTAATAAACGGCTCCTGCCCGCTCCCCCCTAAGCAGTTCTTGGTCACCCTGGCCCCGTGTCTGGAATGTCCCATTCCTCTGACTCTTTCCCAAGCTAAGTGTGTCCTCTGGAAGGCCCTGCCAGGTCTGCTCCCTTGGGGACATTCTATGGGGCCCGATGCTGCCTCTTCACTGAGTAGGTGTTTCGTCAACATCAATCCATTTAGTGGGAGATGTGCGCCCACCCTTCCAGGAGCTTGAAGCTGGGTGCTGGAGCCAGTGGGGAAGGCCCCCTGAGAAGGAGTTACTGAGACTAGGGGTTTCTGGGCCATGAGGCTCAAGAGGGAGTATTCTCTGGCCACAAGGGAAGTTGGGGGTGGGGGTGGCCTGTCCTGCAGGCATTGAGGGGGGGGCTGTGGGACACGGCTGTTTGGAACTGCCATTGGATCTGGGGCTGCACCAGCCACCGCAGGATTCTAGGAGAAGGGGAAAGCCCCAGCAAAGGCAGAGTGTGGGAGGTGAGAACTGTCACAACAAGGACTCTCTCCTCCTCACCATGCTGCTGGGCTGTGTGTCCCCATGTGTCCTGTGCCCACCCGAGGACTTGGGCTCAGCAGTGACATTTCTGAATGGTCTCCACTTTTATATTGATGGCGTGGGGATTTTCTTCTCCCCTTTGGGGACCTCTTCCTGGTCTGGTTCTGGTCCTGCCCTCTGCCTGGCTCCCGTTTTGATCCTGCCCTTTTGTCGGTTCTAGTTCTGGCCCTGCCCGCTGCCCGGTTCTGGCTCTGCCCTAGACTTCTGTCTTGGTCTTAGATGACCGACTGCTTTTATGGACATCTTCATTCTGAAGAATAACTGTAGACCTTCTGGTTAGCAACGGAGCAGTTTAATCAACGTGCCCTCAGAGCGCCTTCAATTTCTGCGCGCGCGCGCGCGCACGCACGCACGCACGCACGCACACACACACACACACACAATTTTTCAGACCCTGCAGGGCAGACGATCTACTAATAGATCATTTAACTTTAAAATGTAGAGACCATTTGCTTGGGAGCCTGGTCCTCAGGCTTCACAAAGGGGCCTTCTCTGTTTCCTCTCTCGGGGAGGGTGGCCCCTGGAGCACATCGCATCTTGGTGGGCCCTTGGCAGTGAGGTGAGATCCTCCCTGGCTCCTCAGACACCCTCCTGCCTCCTGCCTCCTCCCTGTCCCTGGTCAGGTTTGCAGTGGGCACGCCCTGCTGTGGGGGCCCCTCTGCAGGGAGTGCAGGCCCTTGGTGCCTTTGAGTAGGTTGGCGGGTGCTGTGCAGGGGGAGGGTGGAGGGTGTCAGGAGCGGAAGGTCCTGACTCTTTATAGCCCAACCAGGGGTTGTTCAGTGAGAGCTGGAAGTACCCCGCCCTCCCGACTGTGAGCCGATTCCTTCCTGCCTGCAGGCAAGGACTGGGTGGGGAGTGGAGAGGAAAGGAGGGAAAGGAGGTGGGAGGTGCAGGAGGGGGCCCTTCCTCTGCCCAGGGAGACTCCCTCCTCCTCAGGATATAACTCATGCTGTGCTGTGAGGTTGGGAGGGCAGCGGGTTACTCAACTTCCAGGTCAAAAGGTTTGGTCTTGAAGTTTGGGAGAGACAGTGGGCTGAGGTCTGGGTAGCTGGGACATGTGGTGATGGAAAGAGGGAAGGCGTTGCCTGTCTTGAGCATCTTGATGTAGCCACAGAGAGGCAGCAGAGAGCTGCTGAGAAGCAGTTGGAGGGAAGTCGGGGCTCAGACTTCCCCAAACAGCTCGAGTGCTGGGGTTCTGGGCAGTGAGGGGGAATCTGATGGGGCAGGCCTGTGATCTCCACTTGGTTAATGGGTTCACACCAGCCCATGACTCATTTGCATAAGCATGAAGCTTTTGCTAGAGACTGGAAGGAACCCACCCCAAGGGCAAGTCTTAGGCGGTTCCCTACTTCCTGTATGGACCCGGGTGGTGAATTGTACAGAAGACCACAGAGAGCACAGCTTGGCCGTGGCCATGGCCATCCCGCAGCGGCTGTTGTGAGAGTGGTCGTTCTAGCAGTCGGGGCACATGGGGAGGAGAAGAGGGGCCCCATCTCATTTATGGGTCCCTGTGGGGGTAGCCAACCCCCCACAACTAATCACGGGTTCGGTAGGTGCCATTGTACGGTTGAGATATATAAGGATTATAGTGAAGTCATAGAGAAATGGGAGGGATGGGAGAGAGTGAGTAACCTAAAGAAGTCAGACACATTTCATAGTAGCATGCTCGCCTCAGCTCCTCTTGGTGGTCCATGTGGAGGTGGGAGGAAAAAGCTCTCATGAGGTTTTATTTCTAACCAAAGGTTATATATCTTTGGGGGCATGTAAGGCCTCTGATTACAGATAACAATCTGCATCATAGGAAGGGGTTGTAACACAGGCAATACAAGCAGTAGGAGGGGGATGACCTGGGAGTGTACACACAACAGTACAGGGAGGGAATAGGAGTACATGTGTGGTAAGATGGGTGGACCCTAGACTCAATATAGTAGCCTAACCTTAGTCACCCCTGAGTGGTCCCAGGCTTGCCTTCAGGCTCTCCTTCAAGGAAACAATATCAGAAGGGAGTGGGTCCTACTTAGGATGGGTCAGACTATACAGTCTGGTTGCTCTAGATGGCTGGTACCCTTAAGGAGAACAAGCTCTGCCCTACTTTCAATGACCTCCTAGTGGACAGTCATTTACCATGCATATCAAGTAGCATCGTGGGTTTGGCATACATTTGGGGGAAAGGGCTTGGGAGAAATCGTTCTGTATCCCACAGGTCCCTAGGGCAGAGCCAGATGGGGCAGCCTGACCTGCCTGGCTCTGTGCAAGAGACTCCTCTTGCCTCCTGGCTCCGAAATATGAAAGACATGTGGATTAGAGGTCTTTGAAAGCCTTAAGACTTTGCCCTGGTAATGAAAGGAGACTCTGCTTTGGGGAATGTGGTAAGTTACATCATTTCATGTCATCATGATGTATAGAATGTAGGGGTGGAGTCTAGCTTGTCAATCAGGTCACAGTTTCTGGAGGTGCCTCCTTGTAGTTGTGACCTTCTCAGAGGGAGGGTCCTGGGAACCTCCTGCTTGCTCTTTGCCTTCACCTTCCTGCTGTCGAGGCCCTGCTCTTGAAAACTGCCCGAACCATGTTGAGGCCTGTGGAGCCTTGGGATTGGATCCACAAGACTTTGCACCCACCAGCCTGTGATCTTCCTGCTTTCTGCATCGTTACATGTGGCCGTGTGAGTTTGAAGAGGTATTTATGTATTAGTATCAGACTTATGGACTTGATCTGGACTCGGCTGGGATGTTTGCTTGATATATGAGCTGGTATAAAGACTTCTTGATATAAAGCTCTCTTATACATATGTGAGTGTCCTTGGATTTGTTTCTCAAGTCAACCCAGTCTAACACAGGGAGCTTCAGGAGGATTTGCATTAACATCCTGAAGGGCAATTTGGGTGTCTCCAGGCTTTTATTTCCTTTAAGGATTAAACTTCTCCTTCTGAATCACCTCCCTGAAGATTCTGTGCTTGTGGAGTGTGTGAGTGTGTGTGTGTGTAGGCACTCTTGCATGGCAATGATCCTAGAGGTGGGGGATGGTGGAGACTCACTCATTCACTCACCTTCTTATCTTGTGTCTGCCCCTCTAAAGCTAATTTGCCTGAGAACACTAGTGGTGGATATGAATATTACAGCATCTACAGTGACTTGAAATTGCTTTCATTCTTGGATCATGAATGAAAATTGAAGGGTCAGGGTAACAGTTCCCAAATGCTGGTCATAGGTCTCTTGTGTCAAGCCAAGGGGACCTTGTGTAATAGGCTACACTGTCTGTGGATGTAAGACTGCAAGATGATCCCAGAGTCAAGAGAGTCTTGCCAGGTGTCAGTCTGACCAGCCCCACCCCTCTCTTCCTCCCTCCCTTCCTTTCTTCTCTCCTTCACTCCCTTAGGTTGACCTGCCTTTCTGATGTGGTTGCTGTGATGCTAGATTTCTTGGAAACTGGCACTGAGAGCATCAAGTGTGCCCAGCTATGGAAGTTTCTTAGCAACTGTGTTAGGCTGAGTTCTCTAGATAAGCAAAATAAGTGATTATCTATCTATCCATCTATCTATCTATCTATCTATCTATCTATCTATCTATCTATCTATCTATCTACCTACCTACCTATATCTATCTTTATCATCTATCCTATCACCTCTATCTCTATCGATGGCCATAACCATATCCCTATCCATATCTAAAAAGTGGTTCACACCATTTTAGAAGCAGGCCCTTCTGCTCTGAGTTCCATGGGACAAATGTTGTGGGAAACAGAAAGATTTCTCCCAAGTTGTCTCCCCCAAATATATGTTAGACTTGGGACACTGCTTGCAACTAATGGTAAATGATTGTCAAGTTACCTCCCTGAAGGTAGTCAGTTGCCAGACTACTGTCTGGTCCCACCACAAGTAGGGCCCACTCCCTGGTGTTAAAGACAATGGGCTACTTATCCCTAAAGGCTTGCAGTCACTGGTTTGGTCCCTGTAGGTGGGGTTTACACCCCACTGATAATAGTTTTGATGGAGATACAGAAGACAGGTCAAACCTGCTCAGTGGCATCCAAAGTTGGGCTACCATCCTGAATCTAGGATCCGCCCATCTTGTCACATGTGCACCTCCATTACCTCCCTTTCCTATTACATGGAGACCCCTAGATCACCCCCCTCCCATTACTGTATTACCTATAGCACAACCCTTTCCTGCGACGTATGTTTTCACCTGTAATTAGGGGGCTTGTATGTCCCGAAAGAATATAAAAGCTTTGGTTAACAATAAATCTCTCTCTCCACGTGGACCACCAAGTGAGACTGAAATGAGCATGCTACCATAAAATGTGTCTGACTCCATTATTTCAATCTCTCTTCTATCTCTCATGCTCTCTATGACTTTACTATAATCTTTATTTATTACCGCTGTACAATTGTGCCTACTGGACCCATGATGATGTGTTAGGGGCTGGCCTTTACCCTCACAAAATGTTAAGCTGGGGTCTTCTCATAATTCAAGTACCTTAGGAGTTGATGAACTCAAGATCAGCAGGAGCACTCATGTTGACATGAGCCTGCAGAGGCAGGTGAATGACAGGTCAGCAGGTCAGGCTTGTGACTGGAGAGGGGAGTGAATCCAGAGCTGGGAAGGTCAGATGGTTGCCTGCTGATGGCTCCTTGGGTGGGCAGGCAGTATGGCAGGGTGTTGGCTCATGTCCAACATATCAGAAATAAATGAAGCGGATGTAGGATCCAGGCCCAGGAAAAAGACAAAAAGCTTTCCCACAGTGTCTAGTTCTATAGACTGTAGGCAATATCTCTAAGAAAAATTTGTTTCAATTGCATCAGGGATGAAACCCGAGTAAGGGGTTACACTCCATCCTAATTTTTTAACTGTTTTATTGCACTTCATCCACATATCATACAATTCAATAGTTCAATCATGTCAAGAAGAGTTGTATAATCGTTACTTATACTCATTGTTATTTGTGAAATTATTTTCTTAATTGTGGCAAAAATACAACACAACATTCTCCAATTCGACAACATGTACATGCATAATTCAGTGCCATTGATAATTTTCTTTGTGTTGTACAATTATTTATATCATTTTACAAATGATTTCACTACTGTTGACATAAACTAAATGTCCCCTAAGCAAAAACTCTTCCTCCTTCAACCATGGTAACTGTTGGTCAAGTTTGATTTCTTTCTTTCTTTTTAAAAAATCATTTTATTGGGGGCTCGTACAGATATTATAACATTCCATAATTCAATTAGCTCAAATGTAATTCCACCATCATTTTCAAAACATTTTATTTCTTCTTGAACTCTCTGATATCAGCTCCCATTTATTCCCCTTGTCCCCTCCCCTATGCCCCAGGAACTCATATATATCTTATTTCAAGTTTGGTTTCTTTACTGTTTTTAGTAGTTTTCTTGCTATAACATTCAGATATCATACGCTTCCATCGTTAAGTCTCTTTTACAAAGAGTTGTATATGCCTCATCACAATCAGTTCTAGCCTGCCCTTCCCCCTTCCACATTCATGGTTTGGTCCCAACCCCCCTCACCCTCTCCACCCCCATTCCTGATAAACCAATGCATCAGTATTGTCTCTTTGGATCCACTCTTTCTGTGCTGCACAAACTGGGAGACCTAACAGAAACAATCAAGAAACAAAACAAAGTGAAATAGAAAGAAGGAAATAATAATAATGATAAAAATGATGAGTAGTGGAGACCCAATGCCCACCTGTAGACAATTGGACATCCCCTCACAGAGGGGTCACAGGGAAGAGATGAGCCAGTCAGGTGCAGTGTAGTACAAATGAAACACACAACTTTCCTCTAATTCTTTCCCCCTGCCCCATTTAGTTCTTTGGTGCTTCCTTCCCCCCACTATCATAACCTCAATTATACCTTACAAATTGGATTAGACCGGAACATGCACCTTGCTACAGATAAGAGCTGGCAGTGCAGGGAGTCCAGTGTAGATAACCCCCTCAGGGCCAACAGTGAGAGCAGAGATACCAGGATGATTAGGGGAGGGTGAGGGGACATAGGGGGAATCAATCACAAGGATCAATCTAGAATCCCCTCCCAGGGGGATGAATAATAGAAAAGTGGGTGAGGAGTGATGGAGGATGATGTAAGATATGGAAAAAATGATCTATAACTTATCAAGGGCTCATGAGGAAGGGTGGGTAGGGGAGGGAGGGGGAGGAAATGGGGAGCTGATATCAGGGGCACAAGTGGGAAGAGAATGTTTTGAAAATGATGATGGCAGCATATGTGCAAATGTGCCTGACACACTGGAGGAATGTATGCATTGTGATAAGAGATGTAAGAACCCCCAGTAAAAGTATTTTTTTTTAATGAGTAAGAAAGAAAAGACCTTCAACAATATTTAGAAAGCCAGAGACAAAATTTCTATCTTGGAACATCTTAATTTCTTTACAACTGCTTGAATGTTCACACAGATCCAACTAAGTATTTGATTGTATTATGTTAGGTCATATCATAAGGGATTACTAGGCCTCAATGGCCAAACTGCTGAGAATTCTGGCCCAGGCAAGTTGACACAAAATCTGACTCCAGTCCACCCCTTGTTAACTTGGTACTTGTACACATATTCTTAAATCATACATAATCTCCAAACAAAGGCATTAATGAAATCATACTTATGCCTAACATGATACAACTAATATATAGAACATTCACAATCCCCATTTATATCTTCTTTTTTATAAGTGAAGAAAACAAAAATATTTGATGCACATATACAAGGAGGAAATACTCGTAACAATTACAATCCTTGTTTCAAAATTGACCATATGGATACCAAGGGCTTAAGTGGAAAGAAAATGTTTGAGAATGATGATGGCAACAAATGTACAAATGTACTTGACACAATGGATTGTGATAAGAGCTGTATGGGTCTCCAATAAAATGATTTAGAAAGAAAAGAAAGAGAACAAAAGTTTTTAAAAATTTAAAAAGTGATCATGTGGTTGTAGCTTATATTGAGAGCTACCTTCTTGTACCACCCATTCTGTATTCCCTTTGCCTTCAATGATCATGGTTCTTTGCCTAGTGAGGTGACCCAAATGGTCATTCCTGAAGGGCCTGGGCCAGTAGCAGTTGTGCTAAGGCAGGTTCTTTAGCGAAGCAAAGCTAGTTACGTTTGAATGTATATAGCAAGAGATTTATATCAAGAAATGACCCCTGATGGACAGTGACAGGAGTAACGATTCCCTGAGGGTATGGACAGAGAGAGGGGCTGGGGAGAGGGGAGTTGCTAGCGTTGATGATTGTATTACCCCACCTGATGGGATTGAACAACAAAACTGTATGTTAAGGGAAGGGATATATTGGAATTAGTAAGATATGCCAATAAAAATATTATGTTAAAAAATGAAATGACTCACAAAGTTGTAGAAGTGAAGTCTACTCTGGTCTAAGTCTGCGGGCCAGACGTAGCTGAAATCGTCTGACTCCTGTAGCGGCAGGGGCTGATGACCAGGAAGTAGGAAGATGAAGCAGGAAGACCAAAAGCCGGTGGATGCAGAGCTGAGTGAATCTGAGGTTGGCTGACCACTGATGCTTCCTGGGATTCTTAGGCAACATAGCAGATGCAGGATTGGGGTCCAGCCATCGAAGTGCACTAGCATCCTTCCATACACTGTCAATTAACACTAAGCAGACTGAACCCTGAATGAAATCTTCCTCAATTGTATTAAGGTTGTGACCAGATTAAAAAGGTCAAGTCTCCCCACAACTGCTTGGCAGCTTTACAGAAGAACACATCATGGAATTGCCTACACTGTGTTTGATCATATGATGGGGCAATCCTGGCCCACCCACGTTGACATAAAACCTTACTATCAGGGTCCACCCCAGTCATATTGGCATTTGTATACATCTCCTTAAATGTTACATAGTCTCCAAACAAAGACAACAATACATTCATACTTGCACCGAACATCATACATATAACATGTGTACAACAAAAAAATGCACAAACTCACTTTACACTTTATATTTTATAAAATGTCTTTGTTAGGCTATGTGGACTCATAGCAACCGTCTGCACAACAGACTGAAATACTGCTCAATTCTGAGCCATCCTCACCTTTGTGCTAGGTTCTGATTGCTGTCCGTCTTGTCAGGGGTCTTTCAAGATAACACGTCCAAAACATGTGAGATCAAGTCTCACCGTCCTTGTTTCTAGGGAGCATTCTGGCTGTACTTCTTCAAGACAGGTTTTATTTGTTTTTTTGGCAGCTTCAATATTCTTCACTAGAATTATGACTCAAGTGAATTGATTCTTCATTGTCTTCCTCATTCATTGTCCAACTTTTACATGCATATGAGGTTATCAAAAATATATGGTTGAGGTCAAGTTCACCTTAGTTTTCAAAGTAACATCCCTGCTTTTCAATACTCTAAAGAGGTCCTGTGCAGCAGATTTACCTAAAGCATTAGGTCTTTTGATCGCTTGACTGTTGCTACCATGAGAATTGAGTATAGACCCAAGCAAGACAAAATCCTTGAAAACTTCAACCTTTTCTCCGTTTATCATAATGCTACCTATTGGTCCATTTGTGAGGATTTTGGTCTTCTTTACATTGAATTGTAACCCATACTGAAGGCTGCCATTTTTTATCTTCATCAGCAAGTGATTCAAGTCCTCTGCACTTTCAGCAAGCAGGGTTGTGTCATCTGCATTTTGTAAGTTGTTAATAAGCCTTCCTCTAATCCTGATACTGCGTTCTTCTTCATATAATCCAGCTCCTTTGATTATTTGCTGGACAGTAAGATTGAATAAGTATGGTGAGAGAATATAATCCTATGCACACCTTTCTTGGTTTTAAACCTGAGGTTCAATAAGTTTTCTAAGTGAACACAACAAAAATATTTGATGCATACATATAAAGCAGAAATATTCATAACAATTATAGTCCTCGTTTCTGCAGCAGCTCGTCACGTGGCCATGCTGGTATTTTACATGACCTTCTTCCATCGCCCATTCCGTACTCCTTGACAGCCTCCTGGAAAACATCGCCTCAACTCTGCAAAGTGTTGTCATCTAGCTGTCGTGGCAATTGTACCTTTGGAAGGTCATTCCATTGTTCTATCACTCCAGTTGCTTCAGGATGATGGGCAACAGGGTAAGACCAGTGATTTCATGAGCATTGGCCCATTGTCACACTCCGTTTGTTGTGAAGTGAGGCTCTTGATCCGAGGTGACGCTGTGCAGGATAGCAGGCAGGTGGATACAGATTCTGTAAGCCCATGAATGATAGTTTTGGCAGAAGAATTGTGTGCTCTCTTAAATCAAGCTCACTGCCATGGAGTTAATTCTGAACCCAGAGGACAGGGCCCCTGTGAGTTTCCAAAACTAACTCTTGACAGAAGTAGAACATCTCATCTTTCTTCTACCGAGCACCTGGCGGTTTCAAACTGCTGACCTTGTGGTTAGCAGCCCAACATACTACCAATTAACATCCACTATGCTACCAATAAATATCCAGAGTAGGAGTCGATTCAAGTAAGAACACAAAATTGCCCTTTCCATGAAGGAAGTGATCTTATGTAATCAACTAGCCACTAGGTTGCTGGTTGACTTCCCCAAAGAATGGTCCCATATCTTGTTCCCTTCTGCTGGGAGATTGGGCATTCAGCAGTGGCAGTAGCCAAGTAATCCTGGGTAAGTTGAAGCTCATGTTGCTGAGTCCGTTCATAACCTTCGTTTCTGCCACTGTGGCCACTTTGTTCATGCACCACTGGACACTCACAAGTGTGGGTGGGGAACGTGCCATCCTACCCACTTGATTGTTAAAATCCTCTGCAGAGGTAACCCTTTGGTGAGCATTCACATGGGGCACACATATTTTCACTATTTTTGGCCCATTCATACCTCTTTCTCATACTCCTTGTCATCAATTATATCTCTTTCAAGTCCTTGACCATCCAGCAAAACCATTTCCCACAGTCAACGAATCAATGTACAGTCACACATTCTGTCACTGATCCTTCCAAGCAAACTGTATTACCAAGTGTACTGCTAGAAGCTCTGTCCACTGCGAGGATTGACTTTCACCACTGTCCTTCAGGGAAGCCCCATAAAGGGGCTGTGATGCTGCTGTTCATTCACGAGAGGTACCTGCAGAATCACCAGCAAATCAAGCAGTTTTCTCCTTCGCGGTCAACCAAGGCACTCCTGAGGAGGCCATAGGTGCAGACAGAGAGAAGGAAGGTAATGTGACAGGAGTGGACACCAGAAGCATTTGGGCCACTTCCTCATGTAGCTTTTTTGTCCCAGATCCTGCTCTAGTCCATTCTCATAGGTAGCACTTCCATTTAATGAGTGCGCTGGGCACGTCCAACTTTATGACTCCGTGGGTCAGGCAACACCTAGTTAATTATTGGCAGATCAGACCACAGAGTGATTTGGTGGTGAATTTTTGTGAGTGTAACAAGCCTAAAGCTATTTCGAAAAAGGAGAGTAAGGAAGGATGGCAGAGTTTGGCAAAGGTTTGCTTATGATCCACAAAGAGAGGCTGTTCAAAGACTCTGAACTGCATCTTTCTCTGCCACTGACACTTTAATCACCAGTGGGGTCATATGGCCCAATGTGGGATACAGAAATATTTCTCTCAAGTCCTTTCCCCCAAATATATGCCAAACCCACGATGCTACTTGATACTCATGGTAAATGACTGTCCACTAGGAGGTCATTGAAAGTAGGTCAGAGCTTATTCTCCTTAAGGGTACCAGCCATCTAGAGCAACCAGACTGTATAGTCTGACCCATTCTAAGTAGGACCCACTCCCTTCTGATATTGTTTCCTTGAAGGAGAGCCTGAAGGCAAGCCTGGGACCACTCACAGATGACTAAGGTTAGGCCACTGTATTGAGTCTAGGGTCTGCCCATCTTGCCACACATGTACCCCTATTCCCTCACTTTATTATTGCATATACACCCCTAGGTCATCCCCCTCCTATTGCTTGTATTGCCTGTGTTACAACCCCTTCCTATGACACAGGTTGTTATCTGTAATCAGAGGCCTTGCATGCCCCCAAAGATATATAACCTTTGGTTAGAAATAAAACCTCACGAGAGCTTTTTCCTCCCACCTCCACATGGACCAACCACCAAGAGGAGCTGAGGCGAGCATGCTACTATGAAATGTGTCTGACTTCTTTATGTTACTCTATCTCTCTCCCATCTCTCCCATTCTCTATGACTTTACTATAATCTTTAAATATCTTTGTGTGTGTGTGTGTTATTGTTTGAACTTGTTTGTCGCAAGACTCAAAGTCCATTTCAGTTTCACTTTCCTCTTTTTTTCTTTAAGCCACTCAGACTACTGTTTAGGTTTGAGGGCTAAGGAATCTGGAGGGAATCTTTATATATCTTAACCGTACAATTGCGCCTGTTGAACCTGTGATTACTTGTGGGGGCTGGCTACGCCCATGACCCAAGTGGCAGAGTGGCTTGCATGGCAGCCTGAACCTGTTGCCGAGCCTTCTCTTGGTCTCGGCTCTACTCCAAACTGACAGCTTTTCAAGTCAATTGATAAATGGGCATTGTAGCACACCTCATGAGGGATATGTAGCCTCTAAAACCCAAAGAGACCCACCAGGCATACGCCTCCTTATTGGTTGTAGGAGGGACCAGATGTAATCATCTTTTCTTCACTTTAGTAGGAATATCTTGACATGCCTTATCTCATGGGACCGCTAGAAATTTCACTGATGTGAGTCTGCTGAATTTTCATGAGTGTAATTTCTTACCTTCTTGTATGCAGCTGTCTACAGTCATTGATCCTTCTTCCTTACTAGGTCCAATCAGCATATTACAATTAATGCAATGGACCAGTGTGACATTTTATGGAAGCAAAGATGATCAAGATCCCTGCAGACTGAATTTTGACACAGTGATGGAGAGTTGATATAAATCTGAGGGAGGATGGTGAGAATGTATTGTTGCTCTTGCCCGTTGAAAGCAAACTGCTTCTGGTGATCCCTCAAAAACAGCATTGAGAAAAAGGCATCAATCAAATCTATAGCTGTACACTAAGCTCTAGGATTGCTCAAGGAATCAAGCCACCTCTGGAACAGCAGCGGCAGGTGGGGTCACCACTTGGTTAAGTTTAAGATCATCCACGGTCACTCTCCAAGATCCACTGTTTTGTGCACAGGCCAAATAGGTGGGTTAAATGGGCCTGTGGTGGGAACCACATTCTTCATTCTTCTGCATTCTTCACGTCCTTGATGGAGGCTCTAATCTCTGCAAGCCCTCCAGGAATGTGGTATTGATTTTGGTTTACTATTCTCCTAGGGAGAAGCAGGTCTAGGGGTTTCCAATTCATTTTTCCTACTGTGATAGCCCGTATTCCACATGCCAGGGATCCAATACGTGGTTTCTGCCAGTTGCTGAGTGTGTCTATTCAAATAGTCTACTTAGGGAGTTGGGAAACCGCTATAAGATGGGACTGAGGACCAACTGGACCACCTGTGAGGTGAACCTGAGCTAAGACTCCATTAAGAAATTGACCTCTGTACGTCCCCACCCTGCTGATGTGCCTTCCAAGCCTTTTGGCTCTGCTGGAATTAGTGTCAATCCAGAGCTAGTGTCCAGTAATCCCTGAAACATACGATCATTTCTTTCTCCCTAGTGAACAGTCACTCTTGTGGAAGGCTATAGTTTCTTTTGGAGAAGCCTGTGATAAAGACTAACAATAAATTTGTGGTGATGGGATCAGTTACCAGGCATCAAAGAACAAAAAATCATATCATTGACTGCACACCTCCATGATAGGATCGCTGAAGACAAATGGGTGCATAAGCAAATGTGGTGAAGAAAGCTGATGGTGCCCGGCTATCAAAAGAGATAGTGTCTGGGGTCTTAAAGGCTTGAAGGTGAACAAGCGGCCATCTAGCTCAGAAGCAAATAAGCCCACATGGAAGAAGCACACCGGCCAGTGCGATCACGAGGAGCCCAAGGGACCAGGTATAAGGCATCATGCAAAAAAAAAAAAAGATGTAAGTGTGTGTATGTATGTGTATATGTATATATGTATGTGTATATATGTATATATATATATCATATTAAATGAAGGGGGAAGTGCAGAGTGGAGACCCAAGGCCCAAGTGTCGACCAATGGAGATCCCCTCATAGAGGGGTTTAGGAGAGGAGATGGGTTAATTAGGGTGTGAGGTAGTATCGATGAAGAACACAGCTTTCCCCCAGATCCTGGATGCTTCCTCCCCCCAACTACCATGATCCGAATTCTACCTTGCAGGGCTGGATAGGACAGAGGCTGTACACTGGTGCATATGAGGGTTGGAGGTACAGGGAATCCAGGGTGGATGATACCTTCAGGACCAAGGGTGTGAGGGACAATGCTGAGAGAGTGGAGGGTGAGTGGGTTGGAAAGGGGGAACTGATTACAAGGATCCACATGAGACCTCTTCCCTGGGAGAGGGACAGCAGAGAAGGGGGGAAGGGAGACTCTGGATAGGGCAAGATATGACAAAATAACAATGTATAAATTACCAAGGGCATATGAGGGAGGGGGGAATGGGGAGGGAGGGGGGAAAAAAAAAGAGGACCTGATGCAAGGGGCTTAAGTGGAGAGCAAATGCCTTGAGAATGATTGGGGCAGGGAATGTACGGATGTGCTTTATACAATTGATGTATGTATATGTATGGATTGTGGTAAGAGTTGTATGAGTCCCTAATAAAATGTAAAAGAAGAAAAGAGAAAAAAATGATTAGGGCAAAGACTGTACAGATGTGCTTTATACAATTGATGTATGTATATGTATGAACTGTGAAAAGAATTGTATGAACCCCAATAAATTGCTAAAAAAAAATTTGTGGTGATGTAGTGGGACTTTCCTCAAAGGGATTCAGCCTTCCCTTCATCCAAGGGGTTGTATGTTTGTATACTGGTGGTTTGAATTGGTCTGCCATTAACCTGATCTTCTGCTTGTCCAAAATCATGTAGATATTTAATAGAAATATCTACTTGATATTTCTCATCTATTTCATTCATTTGGGACACCCTACCCAAGTAGTCAAGGCCACGCATTTATAGGTCAGGCTATCCCACTTTGACTCTGCTGTTCATTACGCATTGCTGCCACCTGTCCTCTACCACCACGGGGATCAATCAGCCTCATTGTAATTAAGTATCTTAATTCAACTAGGATAGTTCCCACTGTCATATCTGATGTACATGCAAACCGCAATCACGGCACTGTGCAGAGAGCCCGGGGCTCCCTTCACAAATTGGCTCCTCAGTTGTGGTACAAGGCGTATCCTCGTGGCACTCTGTGTGTGGGGCTGCCCGGACAAATCCACTCTAATGTGCCAATTGCCCTAAGCCTTCGGATATCTTCTTCTCCAGTACTGACTGAATGAAGGTCCTGTGCTTGGTGGACCCATAGCCACAAGCTCAGCCCACGACAGCCTTATGCTCCTTGCATCGTTTCCTACATACTTACTTATCATTCCCACCCATAGTCTCCAATTCCCACCCATAGTCTCCAGGGTCTGTGTGTACATATGAGACAACTCTATTGGTTCTTTAGGGAGCCCTGGTGGTGTAGTGTTTACTTGTTGGGCTGTGATCCTCATGGTTGGTAGTTTGATACTACCCGAAGCTCTGAGGGAGAAAAACAGGGCTTTCTATTCCCCTAAACAGTTACAGTTTCGAAAACCCTTGGGGGAAGGGGTTCCCAATGAGTTGATGTTGATCCGATGATAATGAATTTGGTTTGAGCAGTTTTTTAGGAATATAGAATATCTCTTCCTGAGTCACCATTTATACTTCACCCTTTGAACCTCATTGGGACTTAAGTTGAGTTATAAGTCTAGAAGCAATAATGGGTAAAATGGGTAGTGAGGACGTTTCCTGGAAACTCTCAGACATATTTTATTAGGTATCAGCCTCAGACAATGCTCCAGCCCCAGGCCCAGGTGCCAAATCAACTTGCATAGTTGGGCTAATCTCTTTAAGGGTGGATGGGTGGGTGGGGGTTAATGGTTTTATTGCGAGTGTATGCACAGGCCAAGGTAGAGAAGTGATTCAATGGGATTTAGGGGCCCAATGTCTCCATCTTTTTTATGATGTTCCCATATGCTTCTGTGGGATGCACAAATCCCAAGTTGTCTCCCCCAAATATATACCAAACCTAGCCACTTGTAACACATGGTAAATGACTATACACTTGGAGGTCAACAAAAGTAGGTCAGAGGTTATTCTCCCTAAGGGTTATCAGCCATCTAGAGCATTCAGACTGTCTATTCTGTCCCGCCCTAAGTAGTGCCCTCTCCCTTCTGATAAGGATAGTAGTACATTGTTTCTCTGAAGGAGAGCCCAGGGAGGTCAAGTCGACTCAAGGATGACCAAGGTTAGGCTGCCATATGGAGTCTAGGGTCCCGCTTCTTTTCACATGTGTACCCCTAGTCCCTCCTCTTCCTTTAGAGTGTACACCCCTAGCTCATCCCTTTTCTGTGATGTGTATGCCTATTGTACAGCCCCTTCCTGTGATGTGTGTGGTTATCTGTAATCATGCCCCCTAAGTATATGTGGCCCTTGGCCAGAAATAAAGAGGAATTTCCTGTCTTCTCTGCCCGCGCTGTTGAGATCATGGCGGTCCAGGAGGTGAGCATGCTACTATGAAATGTGTCTGACTCCTTCACTTTACTTTCTTTCCTTTCTCTCCTATCTTCCATACTTTACTGTAACCTTTATATATTTTAACCATACAATTGAAGCTACTGAACCCAACCCATGATTAGTTGTGGGGGCTGGTTTCCCCCACATGTTTCCAATCCAAATGTCAGGCTGCCCTTTATTCCCAGTCCATGCTCTCACTTTGACATCATTGGAGGCTGGGAACTATGCTAGAGCTTAAATCCTGAGCACTTGCTTTGCAGAAGGCTATGGCTGACAGTGAAGTCCCAGATCCTTTTTCAGAGTCCCCACGTGAATTACCTTCCATTGAATTCTTTCTGACCATTAACCAGGGGGGGATGTGAACAGTCTTGCCCTCAGGCAGAGTGCATTGAAAAGTGGATTACCTCCCCTTTCTCTCTACCAGGCCAGCCTAGGGAGGGCATTCTCTTTCAGGGGTGTGGCTGAGATCACCCAAACTGAGGTCACATGGTCACCAGTAATGCCCTGACTGCTTTGGTCAGAGGGCACTGGACCAATCTCGGAAATTCTGCCTTACATGACATATGCATCCCAATCACGGTCCTGGTCCTGCTTCTGCCGTCCCTCCTGGAACTGTGAGGCATTGATCTATTGCCAGTCATGCTTTTGTGATCATTTCCTTTGCCTTCTCAGGTCCTTTTCTTAATTAAGTCTCTGAATCTCAGCAGACCCTTGGATGCTGCTATCACCTCATCTGGATGATGTGTTTGGTCTTTTTTGTTGTTGTTAGGTGCTAGGGAGCCAGTTCCAGCCCGTAGCGACCCATGTGTACTACAGAAGGAAACACTGCCCGTTCCATGCCATTCCCACATGGTTCCTATGCTTGAGCCCATGGTGCAGCCACTGCGCCAATCCACCTTGTTGAGCACCTCCCTCTTTTCCAATGCCCACTGTTGTCTTTGTGTCTCTCCCGATAACATGTCCAAATAAGGAAGACGAAGTCTTGCCACCCTTCCTCCTAAGGAGCACTCTGCCTATACTTCCTTCTTCCAAGACAGATTTGTTTGTCCCTTTGCAGTTCATGATACTTTTAATATTCTTCTCAAGCCCCATCCAGGTCTTTTTTCTTTTCCTCAAAACAAACAAACAAATAAACAACCCGAGCGGTTCTCCCTAAATGATATTTGAGATTTGGGCTCTAAAATATAATTTGAGGCAGACCTTAAAATATAGTTTGAGACAGAACTCGGCGACCTTGCAATTTCAGCCACTCTTATAAGACTCTGCCTTTGGTTCTCAGCAATACCACCTCTGTTATAGAAGTAAGGACTTCTGGTGTGTGTGTGGGTGTGTGTGTGGGTGTGTGGGTGTCATTTGAAGCAGCGAGCCGCTGCCCCTTTGTCTCCGGATGCGCACCCTTCTGCTTGGAAGCCAGCGCCCAGGGACAAGGTTTGTATCGTCTTATAGTATGGTGACCCAATGACGCTGTGTTCCTCTCAGAGGACATACGGGCCTGCCTGTGAACTGTCGAGTCTGTGGACAGATTTAGATTGAATTCCTAGTGGCGTAATGCATGCAGGCTCCTGCAGCCCCCTCAGTTGTAGAGGATGGTTTTGACTTTGAATCAGATTTGCAAAGCTCCCTAGAGGATGGCCCTTGTGGATAAGCACACTGTCAGACGACAGTGACTGGACAGGATTTGGGAAGGTATCCGCCCCCAGATCATGAACGGTCCTCTGCCAGCTCCGGTCCTTGGTGGAGCTGGCATCCGGAGGACCTCACCACCATGACCTTTGGCGACGCCCAGGCCACGCAGGAGAGGCTCAAGGAGGTGCTAAACGAAGCCGTCGGTGTACTATCTCCCCAATCCCACCCCCTGATCAGGGAAGACATGGAGAAGTTCAAGGCCTCGCGCGCGAACAGGCAGCCGCTACGACCACGTGAACATCAAGGCTGCGGCCAGCTGGGCCTCACCGTGAGCAACAGCCCTGTGGCCGCGGCCGTGGAGACGGACGTTGCCACCATCAGCCACGTCCTCAACCTTTACGGACGCAACCCGTGGCTCTGCCCGGCGTGGCCGGAGCGTGGAGCAGACCCAGGGAGCAGCCGGAATCTGCAGGGAGACGCTGGTCCTCTTCGGCTTTGGTTGCAGGTGCGCGGGACAAGCGGCCGCTGTCCAGGCCAAGGCCTTGCACGTCACCACTTCATTGTCGTCTTTTTTAATTTTTAAATTAAAAGATTATTCTATTGGGGGCTCTTACAACTCTGATTAGAATGCATACATCAATTGTAGCAGGCATCTTTATACCTGAGCTGCCGCTACGTGCAGGGCGGGGTGGAGCTGTGCCCGAGTGACTGCGAGAACCTGCCCTGTCACCTCGCCGGGCATAACCGCCACCTCATTGATGACCTGGCCATCAAGCAGACCAGACGAGGCCTGGAGCATTCTTGGTGAACGCAGACCGCGGCCAGCAAGCCTTAGCCCAGGTCCTCGAGGGAGGACTGGGGGGGCAGCCGAAGCGGAGCCTTCCAGTTTTGCCCCAGGCCCATTGAAAGGCTGGGTGCCCGCAGCTCATCTGCACTCCCCGCAAGGCCTGGTCGAGGGAGCAAGCCTACCTGCAGATGCGGGAGGTCCCCCGGGGCCTCCCAGAAAGCGTCAGAACTGGGGGAACAAGGGCTTCGTTGTCACCACTGCTCCCTGGTCAGTCATTGGCCAGCAAGCAATTCACCCCGTGCTCCAGGGTGCCATGTACGGTCCCTGCGGGGGCCCCATGGGCGTGACCCGGCCCGGGAGGACTGCCTGCATGCAGCTCTGGAAGGTATTGCCACCCGGGGGGGTGTCCCCGCTCACCAACCACCTCCCCACAGTGGCACACCCCTCCCATGCCCCTTCTCCCTACCAGCCCACGGGGACCATTGGGAGCACCCCCCCCCCCAATGAGCTGTAGCAGAGGCCGGTGCCGCGTGCATGCATCTGAGGTCCAGAGAGTGTCTGCAGAGGAGAAGGAGTAAAGGCCAGGGGGAGCTTCTTTCGAAGGGACGCTGGACAGCACCTCGTGGCAGCGTGGGCAGCCCTGAGAGAGGAGGGCACCCCTCCTTACCCACCATCTTCTGTTCAGGGTCTGTTGTGTGTTCAGGGTCTCATCTGTGCATCCACAAAATAAAAGAATAAACAGAGTTCTTCCCTTTCTCAGCGGCCGGGGCACCAGCTGTGCAGAGCACCTAGCTCTCCAACGTTCCCTCAGGAGTTTCCCCAGAAGAAAACCCAGCCCCCACGCCACCATATCTCTGGTCCCCTGCAGCGCCCCAGGGGATGGTTGCCCATTTTGCTGATAGGGAGATGACATGATCACACCAGGAAGGATGTGGTTTGCCTGCCACAGGACTGCAAACCAGACAGCAGAAATCACAGGTGCCTGTCCACAAGGGTCCCCACCCCTGAACTGCGGACTAGCAAACAGGCGCCAGCTCAGTAACACCCTTTTTTTGATGATGCAAAAAAAGAAAGAAAAACAAAGAAGGATTTCTTGGGGGACACAAGAGGTTAATCTGAGATCTTTTATGCGGTGCTGGAGCTGCGACTTTGAAGTTCATCTTTTTCCTTTACCACGGGCTCTACTGTAAACAGTAACAACTAATCAGCTTCCCTGTACTGCTCCCCTTGGCAAGTTGCTGAAAACATGAAAGACAGGATCACCCAGAGCCTTGCACCTCATCCAGACTTCATCTGTTGGTGATATTTTGCATATGAGCATTGTCACTTTGTGCCATAGATCTAACCGTGTCCTCCTTACTCAGAGTGGCAGCGTTAGCAATACGAATGAAGGCAGAGTTATCAGGACAAATGGAGGCAGTGTTATTAGTGCCCCATCCCTCATCCCCACCCCCACCCCAGGGGGGCACCGCCTCCCACGCTGCCTCTGAAGAGAATCCACAGGAATTGAATGACCTGGCACAGGACCCGTGTCCAGCAGTCCCGTCGGAGATGGTTATGTTCCACTGGCAAGCTGCAATATTGTGGCCAAGTGACAGCCCGATCAGAGTGTGATATTTTCTGGACAATTCATTTCCCGACAGAATACTCCTTCAAACCACCAATGGTTGCATTTACTGTGAGAATTTTCCATCCAAATATTAACAGTTGTGGCAGAGTTTGTCTTGAGAGTCTATAGTCACAGGGGTCTCCGGCACTAACTCTTTCAAAAGTGCTCACGTCCCTCTGTTGTGTTGGATGATCCCAATCCAAACAATCCTTTAGTGCAGTGCTTCTCAACCTGTGGGTTGTGACCTCTTTGGGGGTCAAATGACCCTTTCACAGGTGTGGCCCAAATCATAACAGTAGCAAAATAACATGAAGTAGAAACGAAAATAATCTTATGGTTGGGGGTCACCACAACATGAGGAACTGTATTAAAGGGTCGCGGCATTAGGAAGGTTGAGAACCACTGTCCTAGTACTTGGGGTTGCTCAGATCTACAAAACAGATAAAGTATCACAAAATAGCTTGGGGAAGCACTCAGAAGTAGGCGGCATAATTCAAGATATGATTGGATTACCTCGACAAATATAGACAGGGGAGCTCTGGAAGAGAAAGTCCTTTTGATTTCCATCTGCCTGTCTCCTATGAGCTCACACTTCATCTTCCCCATGCATGTGATCACCTGATACACTGATGCTGCCTATGGTACATCCTGGGAACAGCAATACTAGAAATACTGTACTCCTGTACCAGCACAGCCTCCTGGCAGAGAAGCGGGTGCGTGTGACAAGCCAGTTCTCCAGGCATAACCTAGGTGTGAGTTGAAAAGCTTTCTTCACCGACTGATATTTGGATCCTAGCAAGGTGAGGGGAGGTGGATATAGTGTGTGCTTGGATGAGGAAAAACCACTTCATTAACCTGTAGGAGAATGTTTTTAAGTGAAATCTATTTAAACGTCAACCAGTCATGAGAAACAGGTGAAGAACATGAAGTTGTTCTGTTTTCATTTTGTTCTGAAGGGCCTGGCTTTGTCCTAGGGGAAAGTTAGAATCAGTCAATGACCAGTCAGATTAAACCAGTGGTTCTCAACCTTCCTAAAGCCATGACACTTTAATACAGTTCTTCATGTTGTGGTGAGCCCCCAACCATAAAATTATTTTTGTTGCTACTTCATCACTGTAATTGTGCTACTGATATGAATTGGGCCACCCCTGTGAAACGGTCGTTGGACCCCCCAAAGGGGTTGCAACCCACAGGCTGAGAATCGCTCAATTAAGCTCTACCCACATATCTTATACTTTGATGTCTAACTGGTCAACATTAAATGGATTGGAGCTATTGTACATATAAAGTGTGATGGACTTTGTTCCCAAATCTTTTGTATTTTCCCACCCCTTCAACCTTCATTCATTCTCCCCTCCCCCAACAGTTTTATTGGCACATAATTTACATATCATACCAGTGCATAGTTCAATCATTCAGTCAGATCAAGGGGAATTGTACAATCACCACCACAGCAATTCCCCCCAGCCCACCCATGGTTAAATCGCCTGTAAAATGAGCTATACAATCACAATCAGTTCTCGTGCCCCCTCCTGCCTTCATGATTTACTTCCAAGATCCCTCCCTATGGGTTGCTCCCCCCCTCCCTGCCTGCATTCCCTATAACCCCTTGCATCAGTTTTTATCACTATGCATCCTCTCCTCCTGTGCACCGCAGCTGGGAGACCCAACAGGAAACAATGCAGAACAAATTGCACGGATGTGTCTCAGCCTCTCTTTTTATCTTCCATGTTCTTTGGTTTATATGTGGTTTTCAGTTAACACGTAGCTGATAGCTCTTGTTTATCTTATTTTTAACTGCTTAGGTCCATCTGGATGTATGGGTGGAAGTACATTTCATGGAAATGCTTGTGTATACTTAAAGACCCAGTTGCTCCTCTGGCACATGTATATTCAAGAACGATTAATCCGTGTAATAAACTGATTACTACAGTCATGACATATATTAAAAAAATACATGTTGAGCTGGGGACTCCAGAGAAGCAAACTAGTGACACACACACACACACACACACACACACACACACACAGAAATGTGTATATGTGTATATGTACGTGAGATAGTTAGTTTATTGTGCCAGCCTGGCCGATAAACACAACTGGGATTAATTGAAGGCCGGAGAGATAAATGGCTCGGTGAGCCTCACCTTTCTTGTTTCTCGCTCTTTAATCATCAGACCAGTGTGTGACTGCTTTGCTTGTTCTGTGCCTCAACTTACAGAGTACACTACCTGTGGGACGCCTAGCCTGTGGACTGTGTCGCTGTAAGTTGAGGTCCCTTTAAGACCACATGATTGGAATTTACATCTCTGGAACTGGGGACTAACAGTTGGTGACCTGGCTGACAGTTGGTGACCTGCCTTGCTGTTTGCTGCTTGTGCTGGGATAGCCTAGCTCTCTCTGCAGAGGACTACCTGGTGACTCTCAAGACCTGAAGGACTGCTAGTGTCTCACAACTCTTTCACAAGAGTGAGCTGCACTGAGCCATTTGTACTGCTTTATAATTTAACAGTTCATTTCTTGTATTATCTATCTATCTGTATATAATTTGACAGTTCATTTCTTGTGTTACATATATAACTATCTTTATAAATAAATAAATATATATATATAAAATTATCAGCAATCTGGTTTTATCTCTCTAGAGAACCTTGTCTAATACAGTATGTATATATAAATTATTTATGTACAATCACTATATAAGCATGTGATTTTATATAAATATAATATACACACATATTTACATCTTGTTATTAATTATAATGATCTAGTATGATAAATGATTAATTATATTATTTATAGGTTATCACTATACATAGTGATTATATATATGTGTATATATCAATAATTTATTTCCCCCAGTGGCTCACACATTTGTAGAAGCAAGCACTCCTGTCAGCATTCCATAGTGTAGAGGTTATGCCGGAGACTTTTCCTGACTCCAGTAGCTTTGGGAGCTGATGATCCCAAGATTGGCAGGACACTGCAGACTACAGCAGGCAGCAGGTCAGGCTTGTGACTGGAGAGGGGCGTAAATGCAGGACAGGTAGGTCAGCTGCAGGCCATGGTTCAAGTCCAAAGAACCAGAAGCTGATGAGCCAGATGCAGGATCCAGATTCAGCAAACAGCAGAAGCTTTCCCACCTGTGTACTGACATGAAGAGGAGGCCACAGCCCCAGGGACACGGTTTCAATTGCATCGAGGCTGTAACCTGAGTAAGGGGGCTGCACTCCATTTTAATCTCTTTATAACTGCTTGACGACTCACAGCCGATCCCATTATGAAGCGGATTACATGATGTTAGGTCATTTTATGGGGGATTACTAAACCTCAACTACTAACAGTCCTGGCCCAGCAAAGGTGACACAAAGCCTACTGGGCAGTATCTGGGCAGAACTCTCTGGTCCTCTGCCCCTCAGACCCCTACTCCAGGGTGAGGAGAAACAACCTTTAGATCCCCCTCCCCTGCTGCTTTGTGAAATATAAAAGGCAGGACTCCGACTGCGATATGTACCCAGTCATCATGTCATTTCTCTTTTTGTCCACCCTCCCGACTGAATCACAGGCTCGTAATACCCAGTGGTGAGTAAATTAGATTCCACGAATCTCAGGCATTCCTGATATCCTCATTCTGTTTTCTGGATTCCAAAACACTGTGGTTGCAGCAATGGACTCGAGCACAACAGTTGTGAGGATGGCCCAGGACTGGGCAGTGTTTCATCCAGTTGTACTTGGGGTTGTGTTGAAAAAATATCCCAGCCTAGTCCAGATCAAGTCTATAAAGCCGATATTAGCCCATATATCTGATCCCAGTCTATAAATTCCTCTTCAGATTCATGCAACACATTGCAATAATGCTGAATACAAGAAGACCACAAGCCAGTGGGTGGAAAGTCTTGAGGATACAGTGGTGGTGGAAGCATTTTAGCACTGACGAGGTTCTCCACGTGGTTCCTCCAGGTCCAGGACTCTGGTTTTATCAGTGTAGCTCCATGTGGCTTGTCAACAGAAATACTTTGCAGGGAGAGGAAGAGAGTGTCTCTGGCCTCCAGCGAGCGATTTATCTTCATTGCACCTTCAAATGAAGTCATCAGACTGTGACCTAATTGACAGGCAAAACTCCATCCCTTCACTCTTAATAGTCTCAAGTTGACACCAGATTATGTAACTCCCACAAGGGTCATTATGACTTGGAAACTAATTGACAACATGTATTTTAATAATAAAATGTATTGAGGAGGAAGGGAAGAAGGATGGGAGAAAGAAAACCACATAAGTGGAGGGTTTAACAGGATATTGTTTATTTCATTTCTTGAGATGGGCTGTGTAAATATATACAGTATGTCTCATTAAAAAATCCTTCTAGATTCCTTATTCCTCAAAGCTAAATAGTGGAATATAGATCTATGTACATGTTAAATATTAACATAGCAGATGGGTATTAGGACTCTACTCACATATCCCTTCAACACAACAACACTTTGTTCTAACAACCTGGCATTCTGTCATGCTCACCTTTCCCACACAATCACTGAAGACAAAATGGGTGCAATAAGCTAATGTGATAAAGAAAGATGATGGTGCCCGGCTATTAGAAGATACAGCATCTGTGGTCTTAAAGGCTTAAAGTTAAACAAGTGTCCATCCAGCAGGGAAGCAACAAAGCCCACATGGAAGAAGCACATCAGCCTGTGTGATCATGAGGTGTCCACAGGATCAGGTATCAGGCACAAGAAGACTCCAAACAAACAATCATTTCAATGTGAACAAGGGGGATTGGGATGAAGACTTAAAGCCCACCTATAGACATTTGGACATCCCCTCACAGAAGGGTCACAAGGAAGGGACAAGCCAGCCCTGGTGCAGTATAGCACCAATGAAACACACAACATTCCTCTAGTTCTTTAATATGCACCCCCTACCTACCCCACTGTTATGACCCCAGTTCTACCTTACAAATCTGGCTTGACTGGAGCATGTACATTGGTACAGATAGGAGCTAGTTGCAATACTATGAGGGTAGGGGAGAGGTGGGGGGGGGGAAGGGGAGAAAGAGGCAACCAATTGCAATGATTGATGTATGACCTGTCCCTCCCCAGGGGGATGAACAACAGAAACGTGGGTGAAGGGAGACAGCGGATGGTGTAAGATAGGAAAATAAAAATAATTTATAATTTATCAAGGATTCACGAAGGTGGAAGGGTGGGTGAGGCAAGGAAAAAAGAGGAGCTTATACCAAGGGCTCAAGTAGAAAGAAAATGTTTCGAAAAAGATGATGGCAACATATGTACAAATGTTGACACAATGGGTGTATAGATTGTTATAAGAGCTGTAAGAGCCCCCAATAAAATGATTTATTTTTTTTTTTAAAGCAAGCAAACAAAAAACTCTAAATAGTGGTCCAAGTGGCTTAAAAAACAAGAGCAAAAGTAAAACTGAAATGGGCTTGGAGTCTTTCGTGACAAGCAAGTTTGTTTCAAACAAACATACAATCAAATTCCTTCTTAGGTTTTTCTAGAGTGAGGTGATTCCTAGTTTCTAGAGGTAGGGTTTAGATGGTGTTCTGCCTGTGGATGGGATGAGGGAGCACTCTGGGCCCTTTCTTATTTAGGGGAGAATGAATCAGTCCTCGCTTCCTGGAGATTCCAGGTCTCCACACTTTGACATCTGCTGTCATCATTCTCAGCTCATCAGCTTTGCTTCCCTTGAGAAGGTTCCATACTGAACTGATGGTCTCTGGTGGTCTCAAGAGATGAGGTGTCTTGATCAACATTCTAGGTGTGTTAGGCAGGGCTCTCTAGACAAACAAAAGCAGGACCTTATGAATATATATATATATATATATATATATATATATATATATATATATATATATATATATATATATATATATATATATATAATGTTATACAGCAAGAAGGAATATAACAGCTAATTAGTCCACACAGAAATACAGAGGCTATGTATATGTATGGATTGTGATAAGAGTTGTATGAGCCCCTAATAAAATGTTTTTTAAAAAAGTCAAAGAAAAACAAAAAATAAGAAAATAAGAAAAAAAGAAATACAGAGGCATTAGTTTAACTCACTTCCATAGAACAGTTAATCTACTGGAAGCCCTTCAACTCATGTGGGCTGTCGGGTCCAAGGTCAAGGAAGCAGACAGCAGAGTCCTCCCTGGGGAAAGGCAAGCTGAGTCTTCCCACAGGCAACAAGCAGCAGGGTGGGTCACCAACAGTAGCTCAGCTTAGTAAAGCAGGCCTGGATAGGCTATTCATCGCAGGCAATGCAAGGCAACAGAATCCACCAGCCTCAAGCTCAAGCAAATTATGCACCTGCAGCATGGAGAAGCAGGTCTTGAAGGATCCTCAAGCTCTAGTGACACGATCCACAGGTTGGCCTGCCCCATAGGTGGCATAGTTCACAGACTGAGGCAGAGAACTAGCTAAAGCAGCAGCATGCTCCAGCACGCTTGGATCACCAGAGATAAGAGAAGAAGGGGGTGTGCCTTGCAAAGCCATTTATCTCTTTGCCCTCCAATCAAACTACAACCTGATTAATCCCACACGCTCCTATTGGCCAGGTTGGCACAATAGAACTATCTGTGTTAGTCTAGGTGGACTAGAGAAACAAATTCACAGACACTCATATGCGTATAAGAAAGAGCTTCATATAAAAGAGCAATTGTATATTAAGAAAACATTCCAGTCCAGTCCAGATCAAGCCCATAAGTCCCATATTAGCCCATATGTCCGATACCAGTCTATAAATTCCTCTTCTGACTCAGGAAGCACATGGAATGATGCCAAATGGAGAAAGATCACAGGGCAGTGGGTTGAAAGTCTCCTGAATTCAATGGCAGTGGAAGCATCTCAGTGCTGGCACGGGTCTCCACGTGGCTCCTCCAGCTCCAGGGCTCTAGCGTAGCTCCATATGTCTTGTCAGAATGAAGATGAAGCAGAGAGTGTCTCACAGGGAGTGTATCTGTGTCCTGCCACCACTGAGCTATTTATCTACTTCGTGCTTCCAAATTAGGTCATCAAGATGTGACCTGATTGACAGTCTAACCTTCACCCCTTCACTCTTAAGTCTCAAATTGACAACAGATTATATACCTACCACACTAGATTCAGTCATATTCTCCCTAGTCCCTCCTCCTTTGTAAAAAATTCCCTTGCCCTTTCAGTCTGCTACCCAGACGGTAGTTAAAGCACTCCTGGTCTGTACCACTTCTGGCACTTGGAACCCAAGACCTTGTGACTTCTTCTGTCAGTTGCCATGACTTATATTTGGCTCCTTTGATGTAGTATATTCATGTGTGAACATCTTGTCTTCCCCATGAATTTCAAGTTTTCTAAGGTCAGAGTCTGAATATTTTATGTTTCTTTAGGGGTCTTATCCAATGTGAGGCACACTGGAGACGCTGAATCAGGGTTGGTAGAATGATGGAGAGGTGACACTGCTTCTCTCTGAGTCATGGCATTGGTTGGCTTAGCGGCTGTTTGAATATTGAGCTATCATTGGGTTAATATTCCAGTCTCAAGGCCTCTCTGCCTTTGCCCAGTCTGGAATAGTTTCTGATTTTTGACTCATAATTTTAGCAGGATAAGCATAGACTAATTCTGGAGAGACAGAGCTAATTCTATCTAGAATTCTCTAGACTTCTCTCTCTCTCTCTTTCTTTCACACACACACCTGCAATGTCCAATTTCTATTAGTTTTTATCCTATGTGATATAAAATCTCTGGCCTAATCTGGCACACTGGGAAAATTGCTGGACAGAGAACCAGGAGGATTGGCTTCTTGTCCAGCTGGTGTTCATCTGTGGCATAACCTGAAGGGATTTCTGCTTTAGAATCTAACACACGACTATTCCCTACCAGCTCTGGTATTTCACAAGGCAGCAGAAGATCCCAAAGGAAGCCTCAAGGTTTGCAAGAGTAAAGTGCAAGGATGGAATCATATGCTTTTCCATGATGACCCTGGTGGGGTAAAGGAGAAAGGCACATTAATGAATGTATATGACATTTGGGTCTCCTTGGCACTGATGGGAAAAATCAGCTCTTGCTTCACCATATATTTCTCCCAGAGCTCCTTCCAGTTCCAGAAACCCTTTTCATCATTTGGATTGACTGTTTCTATTTCCAAAGAAAGGTCCCAGTCACGGTCACCTGCTTTGCCCTCCCTGGTTTCCTGCCAAACCTGGGACGAGGACTTTCAGCACCTTGGACAGAGACAGAGTTCCACAGTGTTGGAGAAGGGACAGCCAGCCAACTTATTTTTTATTGGAGCCAGCTTCCCTAGGAGGTGAAGCTAGGGGAGAGTGAAACCAATGCATTCTCTTTGCTTACTATTTTTCTCCACTGTAAAAGAAACCCTCAATCTATATCAAAACAATGTTCTCTTCTACAAACTCTACGAGGCCTCTATTTTTATTGCTTTTAATGTTAAGTTTATAGTAGGAATTTAGTAAATCTAGTAAATGTCTTCTAGTCCTTCTTATAACCAGATCCCCCCTCCCCACCATCCTCTCCCATGTGGAGATTCTACTATTTGTTTCGTCTGGGTCCTCACTTGAAGCCCCTTCTTGTGTCTGGACCACTGAGACCCATTCCTCCATCAAAGATTGTGAAGTGCTAAAGCAAAGGAAACAAACTGGCCTCTCCTCTTTCTCTTTTGGGAGTAAGTAGAGGTTGGTGGGAGGACCCATACCTGACTTCTATTGGGATCTTGCTTCATGAAGATGTTCAGCTCCCTCCTCTGTGCTTGGGAAAATGTATGCCATCTAGGATGTCCTAGCGTCCCCAAGAAGCCCTTCTGGCTATCTCAGTCCACACAGAGCCCTCTCCTCTGAACTCTCCTGCATACGCTGTTGGTGTCATTCAAGCTTGTTTTGGTGCTATTTTGTGTCTATTCGTTCCTCCTTCCAGTGAGACAATGAACTCCTTGTAGATGGGGATTGCATCGTGTGTTTTCAGTGATGGGTACACATAAGGTGACTAATAAATGCTCTTTGAGTGATCATTCTTATCCTGAGGGTCTTTCGCCTATCCTTTAGGGTCACCTACTTCAATGGAAAAGAAATATGTGGGATGGAATACTTATTGGTCCTAAACACACCCAGAATGGGAGAGAAGAGGCAGGAGGTGGAGACGAAGATGAATATTGAGGGCTGATGGAGGAACCATTGATGGGTGGGGAGTGTGGTTATGTAGAGTTCAGGGGTCACTCATTGCTGGAGTTAGAAGGGAGCTTAGAGATTAACTCATATGATTTTCTCATTATATTTTATTTTTTTATTTTCTTATTGCATAGGTAAGAAAAATGAGATTAGGTGATGTTCTTAAAGTTAGACAACCTTTGATCACCTCTGACCTGGCTTAAGTCTTCAGCGTCTCTCACTCGGACTGTTGAATAGCGTCAAGGGACAGACTGTACTTTTCAAAGATGGTCGTGCCAATACATTCCATCACGTGTACTTATCTTACAATATGATCGTGACACCCTTCTACTGAGAGGCAGGGGTCTATGTTCCGTTTCCTTGGAACTGGTTGAGCATAATTACAGCAGAATTTTTTTGGTGTGACATTTTAAAATATCATTTTATTGGGGGCGCATACAACTCTTATCACAATCCATCCATCCATCCATTGTGGGTGTGACATTTTTGCTTGTTTCAAACTTTTTATTGTAAATTAGGTGGGGGGGGGGTTTACATATCAGGTCATCATTTCGTGTTTGCATTCAACAACTTAAAAATGCATGAAACCTCCCAGTAACTTGCCCCATTTCCTTCCCCCATCTCCTTCTTGTATTACATTTTCTTACTCTTCACCCAAGCTAACACCTGTCTCCCCTAGCCTAATGTTTTCCCTTTCCTCCCTTCCCCTCCTACCCTTGGTGACCATAAAAGTCTGTTCTTTTGGTATGAGACCCTCTTCTTGATATTTTTTATAATAGTGGTCTCATACAGTGTTTGTCCTTTCATGGTTTATTAACTTCATTCAGCCTCGTGTCCTCCAAATCCATTCACGTCATGAGATCTTTCACAATTTGGTTCTTATTCTTTAATGATGTATAGTATTCCATTGTGTGTATGTACAAAAATTTACTATCCATTTTACACCCATGGCATTTAGGTTGTTTCCAGCGTCTTGCTCTCGTGAACAGGGCTGCAATGAACACGGGGTCTGTTCATGCTATGCTCTGTAGGGTACATGCCAAATAGTGCAATCGCTGGATCATAGGATACTTCTCCTTCCAATTACTTGAGAATGTGCCATACTGCTTCATATGATTTGATACATTATTTTACTACAGTCCCACCAGCAGGGTATGAGGGTTACATTCTCTCTGTAACTTCTCCAGCATATTCTTTTTGGCTTTGATATTACTTCTGGGTTGAGGTGGTATCGCATCATTATTTTGATTTACCTCTTTTGGAAAGGTAGTGATCACAAGCATTTTTTATGTTTTTGGCCAACTGAATGATTTTTTGGTGAACCGTTTAGATTTGCATATCTTAAAATCGGATGACTCATCTTTTTCTCATTGAGTTGGAGTTTTCTAAGATTTTAGAGTCACTTGTCATTGCCAAAAACATTTCCCCCAGTCTGTGGGTTTTCTTCTTACTCATTTGGTGAAATCTTTTGATGCACATAAGTTTTTTATTTTTAGGAGGTCCCAATCATCTATCCTGCTTTCTGCTCTGCGTGTTTTTCATTATGTGTGATAGTGTGCGTATGCTATGGATTGGGGACCCTAAATTTGCCTCTACTTTTCATTGATGGGATGTGATTTTTATGGTCATCACAAGTGATGCCACTTCTGCTTGGTCTTAAAAATATTTCAGTAAAAATATTTTATTGGCATCTATTCCCCGTGCCATACAATGTAAGCATGCAGTATTAAGATTTGTGTGGTCATTACCACCGTCAACTCCAGAACATCTTCTTCTTCATCCTCATTGTTACCAGGTCCGCATTCCCTCCAATCCTCTCCTGCCACGCCCCTAGGCAATTAGCAACCCGGTTTCTGCCTCTCGATCTACCATCCTGGATTGCCTCTACAGGAAATCATACAAAACAAAACATGAACAAACAAGTCCCAACCCAACACAGAAAGAGAGAAAACATAGGAAAGTCGCAACCCAAAAGAAAGCATAAAACAATAAAACCAAAACAACTTTAAAATGGTTCACAAGGAAGACCAAATGATAAGGTATTATATTTTAACCTAACTCCATCTGCCGCAATCAACCTTACAAGGCCTTCTGTCTGATAGCACGGCTAGTCATACCGCTGAATATGGTCACAGGAGACTCACTGGACGTTTACTCCACGTGGGGACCCTGCCAATGGTTTGGGGCTTCCACTGTCACCCAGAGCCTTCTGCAAACCAGGGATTCACAATTTATGCTCTGATGCCATTCCCTCATTCAGATTTGGGTTTTTAAAACTCACACTCCTTGGATCACACAGACTGGTGTTCTTCCATGTGGACTTAGTTGATGCCTCACTTAGATAGCTACTCGTTTTAAGACAAGTCTTTAAGACCTCCAGATGTAATTCTTCCTTATAGCTAGGCATCATCTGGTTTCTTCACCACACTTTGCTATAGCACCCATATTTTCAGTGATCTCTTCATGAGGGCAAGCAGCATCTGTTTGGTTTTTTACCTGGACACTGGTCCTTGGAACCCAGCCACCATAAGATCGGGAAGCAGTGCAGCCACATGGAAAGACTTCAGGTAGGTGTTCTGAACACAACCCTATTTGAGATCCTAGATGACAACTAGCCCAACCACCAAAAAATGGGAGAATAAGCACACTATCAAACCTTCTAGCATCTGATCCTGACACGAGCCTTTACCAAACTGCAGACCTATGAGCAAAATAAACTCTATTGTCAACTTAGGTCATTGAGTTTGGGGTATGAATATTAGGTAACAATAGATAACACTTCATGTTTACTTGAATTTCTCCAATGACTGTACATATTTACCAACTCAATAAACTTTGATTGAATACCCACTGGGATCTGTATGGACAGAACGTCCCCATACATGGAAAACACATTTCAGCTGTGCTCATAGACCGTTCAATGTGCTCCCTTTGCAGACAGAATCAAGTGCATACTCCTCCAAGCCGCAAACCCAACCCGCTGCCATCCCATTAACTCATAGTGGCCACAGAGGACAGAGCAGAAGCGCCCAGAGCGGTTCCAAGGCCCCAAATCTTTATGGAAACAGCTGGCCGCATCTTCTTCTGTGAAGCAGCTGGTGGTTTCAAACAGCCAACCTTTCGGTTAGGAGCTGAGCACTTCCCTACTCTCTGCAATTGCTCCAGCCCATTGCTCCACTGCCGTCTCATCAGTTTCCCCCTGACATGTTCTCCGTCCTCCCCTCTCTGTGCTTTGGCTCAAGTCCCCTTTACTTGCAATGCTCTGTAACCATTTATTCCTTCCTTCCCAGGGTCCACCCCGATTTCTCCAGCTGAGATTATAATCCCACAGCACGCACTGCAGATTGTTGGGTTTTGTCTGTCGACTGCCTCTCTCTGGCCTCTACTAGACTGAATCCCTGGAGGAGGGATACTGGCTTATTCCTTCAGTTCCCCTATCACATTTGGCACAGAGCCCAGCTCATAGAAGGTCCCAGTAAACATTTGTTGATTTTCCTATTACCAGAACCAAAATTAGAAGTCAGGAGTCTTGCCTCCTAGTCTTAAGCACCTTATTTGCTTCTTTTGACCCTGCCAAGCCAGGGAAAATGTCTGAGCAATGGTGAGTGCCGGACTGGTGGGAGAAGATGTTGGTTGTGGGCCAGGGGTGGAGAGTACCACTGGCATCTGACTGAGCTGTAGGCAAGGGAGTCCGATTCTTGACTACAGATTTGACGGGGGTCCCACCCTCCCTCCCTTTGCTCCTAACAACAAACCCGAGCATCCACATGTAAAGGGAAAACACAGTTTTTCGATTCTCCTCTCCTCCAATAGAGAAAAGAAAACATCTCTTTTCTGTCATGCAGTCTAAATTTCCCCTTGAACACCAAGGGAGTATCTTGCTGCTTCGTCCTCTCCTGGGTTTTCTGAGGAACCATTTCTCCACACACTGTCTCGCTTGCATTCACCTGACTGGAACGGCCTTGTAGTTCTCTGTGACTGTCACTTGTTCTAATGATCTGGCTTCTGCCAGCATTTTGCCTTGCCTGCTCCTTGGAGGTTTCAGGAGGAGCGGGCTTCAATTTTTTTTCCTCTCTGGGAGTCCTGGTTTGACTCCCTCAGGCTGAGCAGGAGCAGAGTGGGGTGGGCAGGATGTTTTCCTTAGACTTATTTTCCTCCCTTAATTGTCTCTTTCTGGGAGCTGGGAGGAGCCTCTGTGTATTTCACTGTCAAGGCAGCCTCTTCTTTATGTATGTCTCCTCTTTGGGGAAGCCTAAGGGTCCCTCCAACTTCCATGTTCTCCCTTTGGGAAAAAAGCAGATTCCTGCTCCACACACGGGTTACGCTGATGGAAGCACAGGTGGCGGGTTCAGATGAGTGGCCCTCTGATCCGGAGAGAAGGGGACGATTCCAAATGTCCCTTCCCATATGCCCATTCAGCACTGCAGGCCCCCTCTACATTCAATACCCTGCTGAAGAGGGGGAAATACTTCAAGCAGATATAAATCTTCCCGGATTGATCACAGGCAACCCAGCAATCAAGGAATCTCCGGTGGGAAGGGGAGGCTGAGGCAGTCATAGACTGGGCTCCTCCCAGTAGCCAGGAGTGTTGATGTGTCTGATGTGAAGTTGGAAAGGGAGGGCATCTTGGGTGTGAGACCCTGGGCATCTTGGGTGTGAGTGAGGAAGCCGCTGGGGTGGAGGGAAGCTAAAGGATGACTGTACAGGCAGGAGAGCCTCTGGTCTTTTTTAGCATCTTTTAAAGCCACCTCCTCCTCTCCCACTGGCTGCCTTCCTGAGTCACTGCTCACCCACCAGCAAAGAAAAAGGGGATGTCCTCTGCTGGTCAGTGGGTCCATTTGACCCCAGTGTTTCCATCTCTTTGCTCTTGGTTGGAAGGCCAGAGTCTGGGTAGGGTGGTCTCATAAAGACCGATCTCTCTCTCTCTCTCTCTCTCTCTCTCTCTCTCTCTCTCTCTCTCTCTCTCTCTCTCTCTCTCTCTCTCTCTCTCTCTCTTTCTCTCTCTCCTCTCTCTCTCTCTCTCTCTCTTTCTCTCTATCTCTCTCGGCCTTTCTTACTCCTTTCAGATTCAGCTTTAAAATTTTTTCCCCCTCTGTCCTTTGTTCCTTCCCTACCCCCATGTTTCATGATGGGTCTCCCTGGTGACAAGACCCACCCATTGCTTCAAGGACAGAGGCAGCTGCAAGCCCTCAGGGGCCAGCACATGGTCCCAGTCCTTCTAGACAGGTCTCTGATCTCGGCGACAGGGGGAGGGTACTCAGGCCTGGGCTGTTCAGCTGCTGACTCCTCCTCCGCTGGTCACTCAGCTGTCAACACTTGTCTGCTAGTCCTGGCTACCGTAGGCTCTGTTTGGCTGCTCAGGCCGGAGGCATCACGGTCCGGAAGTCCCTCATGCAGACCCAGGCAGCGGTGGGCAGGCGGCCGGCAGACACCCTGCTTGCCCTTGATCATCCTCAGGCTCCCTTGCCTAAATAAGGGAGCTGCAGCTGGAACGAGCCAGCTGGAGGGGGGAAGGGCCTGCTGCTACGGCCAGGGGTTTCCGTGGGGCTGGGTTGCCTCCGCCGCGACCGAACCTAGAGTCCGAGTTGAGCCGGAGGATTGGGTCTGGGAGGCCAGTCTGGGGGTGGGGTGGCGGGGGGGGGGGGAGAGGATGCAGAAGAGGCGGGGGAGGGGGCGTGCCGTTTACACAAGGGAAATCCCAAACTGGAATCTTGCGCTTGGGGGTCTTTCATGCCACAGCCAGGAGACTGGATCTGGTGTCAGAATGCCCCTCTGCGCGTCTACCAGGGAAGCCCGGAGCAATCCCAGAGTGGGTGGGGTGGAGTGTGTGTGTGTGTGTGTGTGTGTGTGTGTGTTGGGGGCGACCCTGTTCTGGTTGCGTACCCTTCTAAATCTCACGACCCTTATCTCAGATCGCGGCTGCCCTGGAACCTCCAGATTGCCTCCACATTCCCATCTCCCGGGTCTCCGTCCGCCCAGGGGCCCAGTCCTCATCCCAGCTACCCCATCGACAGACTGGGCGCAAGCGGCGTGCCTAGGCCGGTCCTTGGCGTGGTTGGCCATCCTAAGGTTCTCCCCGTTCTGATCGAGTTACGCAGCCCTACGGATCCAGGGGCGGGGGCGGAATCCGCAGCCCCTCCCTTGCCGCTTACAGGCCGGCCCTCGCACCTGTCCTCACGGCTCCCCTACCTCTTCGGGGCACGCGCGTCCGGGGCTCCTGGGCGGAGCGAGGGGCCGGGTGGTGGTGGGGGGAGCTCCTGGGGAGGCTCAGCCAATGGGAAGGGCAGACGCGCGCGGTGGGGAGGCAGAGGGTGGTGCTGGGGCGCGCGGTGGAGTCGGGCGGGGGGCAGGAGGCGGGGGCCTGGGCCCAGGGGCGCGCGCCGTGTTAACCCCTCCGTGGCTGGGCAGAACCGCAGGCGCAGCCGGAGCTGCCGGCGCCGGAGCCGCTGTCTGCGCGGCGGGCGGGAGGGAGCCGGGCGTTCCGGGGAGCGGGAGGGAGGAGCGCCGCGGTGACCGGCGGCAGAACGGGCCCGCGGCCCAGAGGAGCGGGCAGACAGGTGTGCGGAAAGCCGGGCGGCCCGAGGTCTGGCAGCTTCAGGCCGGGCCTGAGGTCCGGACCCGGGAGGTGAACCGGGACGCCCCCCCAGCCCCGCGTCCTCAAAACAGTCCCGGCCTCGCAGGTGTTCAGCTTGGCTGCGAGTGCCAGGACTACGGCCGGGCGGGAACACCCAAAGCCTAGTGTTGGGCCGGGCCGGGCCGGGGTGGGTGGGGGCCCCCCCGGCCCGCCCATGGGCTCAGGATGCCTGTGCGGAGGGGCCACGTCGCTCCGCAGAATACCTTCCTGGACACCATCATCCGCAAGTTTGAAGGCCAAAGTGAGTGGGGGAGGGGCCATGTGGGGAGGGGGCTCTGAGGGCGGGTCCAGCTCTCCCGAGTGTGAATGGGGGGCGTGCCCGGCCCTTTTGCCTTGTTTAGTGCGAATCAAATGGAGGCTGCCACAGGGCCTGAAACGCTGGCCACAGGCCGCGGGTGGCAGGCAGGGCTTGGAGCTCTGGGAGCCGCGGGCCTGTGACCAGAGGGACCCGGTGTTGGGGGCAAGGCAGAAGGTCCGTCTCAGGCCCCTGGAGTGCGGGGTGAGGGTGAGGGGAACATCTTGAGGGCGCAGCTGAGGGAGTTGGCATGGGAATGTGTAGGGATCCCCAACTCTGGGTGCCTGGATGTGGCGTGGCCAGGGCTGTCCAAAGAGCGAGGATCAAAGGACCAGTGACTAACCCAGAGGGGCCCTCCGTGCACCGTGTGTTGTATGTGAGAATCTGAAAGCTAAGATATGGGGTGTATCTCTGAGCTGGAGTCGGTGTGTGTCATGCATGAGTTTAGCCCTGAATGGGCAGTGGGGAGATCTATCGGCCAGGGGGTTAGCCGGTGTCATGGGGTTGAAGCTGGACTTTGAGGGTACACAGGTTGGCTCTAGTGCCCTATGTTACCGATCTTTCTGCTCTACACGTTATCCCCCAGACTCCTTATAGGAACGACAGCATCCTTACCCCTGACCTGGTTGGTAGTGGAGGCTTCCAGGCTAGGTAAATGTTCCGAGTGTGGCCATTTGTACCCACTCTGCTTGCCTGTGCCCAAACACCAGGAATCATGTCTATGGGCACGGGAGGGAAGGGGAAGGGTGTGATTGCCAAGGGCCCTGGGAGCTGGGAGAGGGTGACATTCCTTGCACATGACCCTGTGAGCACAGGACAACTTGTGCTTATAACCATGGTGGGAGGGGGGAGGGGGCCAGCCCAATGGGAAGTATTGTCTGGAGCTGAGGAACAGGGTGATCTCAAGAGGGAGGAGATAGTGATATTGGAGGGAGTGAGGCAGGGTGGGGCTCAGGGGCTTCCCTCTCCACCTGCTCCAGAAACTGTGTACACACGGTGGCACACTGGGTTGGCATTCAGTGCCCTGGCTTCTCCCACCTCTGACCTTGAGTGATTCTCCTTCCTCTCTGGATCTCAGTTACCACAGCTCTGAGGGGGTAGTCAGACTGAGGTGGTCTTTCAGGTCTCTTCTGTGCTGATATTCCAGCATCTTAGGAATGTGGTGGGGGTGGGGAAGGGGGCTTAACTTGGGGGGAAAAAAACCCCAAACAAACAACTCCCTTTTTCTAAGGCCTGGGATGGACGATAAACTCAAATGAAACACACTGCCATCCAGTTGATTCTGTTGCACAGTTTCTGAGATAGAAAATCATTACGGCAGCAGGCAACCTCCTCTTTCTCCCATGGGGCAGCTGGTGGGCTTGAACCACTGACCTTGTGGTTAGTAGCCCAATGCCTAGCTCTGTCTTAACCGAGGATTTCTGTCACAAAACTAGTGTGATTGGTGGGCTGACTGCTTTGGGTTGAGGTGGATAGGAGCAAAAAACAAGGAGTCTGTTCTTGTGATTGGGGCCCTGATTCTGGGATTGGTGGCTATCTGGGAGTTTGACTATCTGGGTGGGGGTGGGAGGGCTAAATACTCAGTTCCAAACATTCACTTTCTGGAGGCCAGATCCTACTGGCCACAACCTGCCTCAGAGAGCCTCTGCCTCAGCTCCCTGGATCTCATCCAAGGAATTATCCAAAGCTGCAGACTCAGGGCTTCGCCAAGGGGGCTGAGAGGGTCAGGATTCTGACTGCTGTTAAAGCCCCAGCATTAGAAGTCAGAGTGGCCGGAAACTTCTGTGTGTCTAAGAAGCTCATCTCCCTGGCGCATTTTCCTTTGGCACAGGCTGGAGTTGCTGCTGCCTGCTGCTCACCCATCAGTCTGGCTTTCCAGGGAGATGTGGACCGTGATCCAAGGGTAGCTAAACTGGATCCACTGGGACTTCTCTCCTACGTGGGGCCAAATCTGAGGATGGCATAGAGTTTCTGGGCGGAGGTCCCTTTTCCCCAGTCTGCTGTTTCATGAGTGAGCCAATAGTTTCAGGCCCATTGCTGGGCTCCAAGGATCCTTGGGGTTCAAAGCTACAGGGACCTTTTTGTACTCCCTGACCTTGGACTTCCACCTGGAACCCTCAACTTGGTCCTTCCCCTTCTGCCAGACAGATAGAAATACACATGGTTCTGCCATTGACAAACTGCAAGGTTTAAGTATGCTTCTTCATTCCATCCGAGCCTCCGTTTCTTTATATAAGGACAGTCCTATTTATTTTATGGGGTTACCGGAGTGAGATCGGGTAAGAAGCTCAACACTTCCGTCATCCTCTATAGCTGCACCCCACCCAAGGTAGCCAGGAAGCGTACCTAGAAAGTACAGGTTCTAGGAGACCAAGGGTAAGGAGTGACCCAGGAAGCGCCACCGCGCCCCCCTCATGCCTCTCATTCTGAGAGAGTGGGGGTCAAGAGTTAGAGCCAGGGCGACCAACAGCAGAGAGGCTGAGGCTGCTCCCGGGCGGGCGCCATCTCCGCGGCCCTCCCCAGGCTCCCTCTCTAGGACTAGTGTTTATCCGTTCGCTGCGGCTGCTGACACGCGTTGCAGACACCCGCCCAGGCTGGCCTCAGCTCGGGCGCGGAGGGGGCGGGGGTGAGTGTTGGCTGCCTGCCCGGGGGAAGCTCTCAGCCTGTCCACAGGACGGATGGGGAAGGGGGGACGCTCGCCAAGCTGTGCCCCGCGCAGAGACACCTGTGTGGTGGGGTCCAGCAGCACTCGCCTCGTGCTGGGGACCCCAGTCCCCGCTGTGTCCCCTGGGGCTGGGGAATCCCCAGGTGGCTGTGACAGAAGATGGGAAAAGCCGGGGTCCCCCACTCACGTGCCCACTTCTCCCCGCCCCCCCCAGGCCGCAAGTTTATCATCGCCAACGCTCGGGTGGAGAACTGCGCCGTCATCTACTGTAACGACGGCTTCTGCGAGCTGTGCGGCTACTCTCGAGCCGAGGTGATGCAGCGGCCTTGCACTTGCGATTTCCTGCACGGGCCGCGCACGCAGCGCCGCGCCGCCGCGCAGATAGCGCAGGCCCTACTGGGCGCCGAGGAGCGCAAAGTGGAGATCGCCTTTTACCGGAAGGATGGTAGGCGGGGCCGGGGCGGGGCAGGAGCCCGAGGTGGGCGGCGGGAAAGCAGCCCCGGGTCTGGAGCGTTGCACGGGAGGCGTGGGGGGGGGGGGGGCGGCCTTGGCAGTGCGCCGGCCTGTGGGCGTGGCCTGGGCGTGGGGCCAGCCCGGTGATCTGGGTCCCTTACGTGCCCTCTGGTGGGATGGGTCTTCGAGGTAGCCTAGGAATCACTTGGCTGTAGGTCTGGAGCCTCTGGCTCCTTCTCTGGGTAGGTGTGCGGAAGCTGACTAACATGACAGAAGGGAACCAGAGGGCAGGTGAATCCGTAGGGTGAGGCTGCAGACGTCGGGGCACGGGTTTCGGGGCGCTGAGCATTGACCTGCTTCAGGCCGTCCCTTCCTGGTGGCCGGTCTGGGAAGAAGTCACTGATGGAGGGCGTGAGGTGTGTCGTGGGGGCGGGGGGTTGGGGCGGGCAGAGTCCGCAGTGAAAACTCACTTGGTTTCTCTCTCTTGCACTTCAGTTGCACCTGGACAGAGTGCCCTGTCTAGCAACCCAACAACCGCAGTTCCCTTTGTCTCATCTGTGGAACAGCCCACGGTCCCCACCCCGCCCCCTCGGCTCTTTGCGCCAGGTGTCTCTGCTCAGCTGCCGCTTCCCAGCCCAGCTGCTCTGGGCTTCCTGAGAGCAGATAAACAGAACCCTGGGCGGGGCTTGCCCCGTTGGGGTGGGCTCTGTTCTGGGAAGACAGTTGGCTCCCCGGGACAAGAGCCCTGCTGCTCACCAACGTGCATTCCATCAGCATTTACTAAACAATATGAGCCATGTCCAGCGTCAGGCTCTTGGAGACTTTGCAGCGAAGAGGCAAGCAGGCTCCTGCCCTCATGGAGCGTATCTTCTATATACAGTGAATACACCTCGCCCCAACTCCAAATGAAGCCAAGGGAGTGTATCCCAGGCCCCTGGGCCACACAGTGTTCCCTGAGTGTTCAGGGTTGGCCCACGTGGCCCTGCGTCTGCGGGTATGCATACTGACATCACATAGCAAATAGAGCTGCTCCTGGGACGCCAGAAGGTCTGGTTTTTAAATTTTATTTTTTAAATTGATGCATCCCTGAGCCTTTTCTCAGAGCAGATGTGTTCTTATCTTTTCATGAGATAAGATCAAGATAACTGACAATGGCTGGTGACTCCACACAATGTGTGGGCACCCTCCCATGGGAAGTAGTGCTATTTCCATTTCTGCATGGATAAGGAAACGGAAGCTCAGCGAATTTAAGCAAATCCCCAAAAGTCACACAGCAAACAAGAATGAAGCACAACTGGAGACGGAACCCATGTCTGTGTGGCCAGGGGTCCACCCAATTGGCCATATATTAAAAATGACACTTGAGTGGTTACAGGTGTATCTATATATAGGATATTCCAAACCAAACTCACTGCCATTGAGTCGATGCTGACTCACAGTGACCCTATGGGACAGGGAAGAACTGCCCTGGGGAGTCTCGCAGGCTGTAATTCTGTACTGCAGTAGAAAGGTAGGTCTTTCTCTCTCAGAGCCGCTGGTGGTTTCAAATTGCTGTCCTTGCAGTTAGCAGCCCAATCCATAACCACTACACCCTCAGAGCTCCCAGCATATTGTATGTAACTTCATGAATATTTTTTTCATTTATAAAATTTGGAAACTGGTATAATGAAAAGAACACATATGAGTCATAGGCCCAGGTCTACTGTTTGAAATGATACAATACTGGACATGTCTTCTCTGAGCTACTTCTGCAAAATGAGATAATGAATCCTGCTTGGAAACCTTACAATTATGCTACGAGGCTGCTTTTTAGAGCGTGCTTCGAACTGTAAAATCATTATGCCAATGCCCTTGTGGCCACTGCTGGTGAGATGTAATTTGGGCCCTTGGTGAGAGGCACATAGAGCCTTCAGTCTTTGACTGGGGTGTGTGTGCACGGGGCCTTCCTCAGTGCAGTTGACGCTCTTCCCTGCTCTAACCAGGATGACCATGGAGTCCTTTCTGCAGAAGGGTTATCATGGAATCTTGGAATTAACGGTGACCTCAGGGTAATTTAACACAACCCACTCAAGTTACAGGTGAAGAAACGGAGAACCAGTGGTCTGGTTACCAGGGAATCTGGAGGGAGTGAGGCTCAGGCATGTCCTCCAACTCCAGGCCTCTTTCCACTCTTCACACGACTGCTCCACACGGGGCTGCTCCACACGGGGCTGCAGCCAGGAGAACCTTTCACGAGCCAGTTCTGCCTGCCCGTCTCAATCCCAGGGCTGGAGTCCCCAGCAAGCAGAGCAAGCACAGGCTGACTTATGCTCAATGACTAACCCACAGCGACCAATTTCACAATCAAAGATGTGGTGGGGACAAAAAAAAGTGAAACTGTTTACTGCTGCTTAGTAAATACAGGATGACTGTGCTTTCTTGGCTTGCTGGGCGCTCCGTCCTTGCTAGGGATTGTACATTTGAAACGCATCCTTGATTCCAAAAGCAGAATCTTTTGTTGTGGTGAGAAAATGTGAAATGGTCCACGACAGGTTAGAAAGTAAGCATAAGTAAGCTCATGCTTACCTTGCTTATTGGGTAATCCAACTGTGGCTCTCACCTAGCTGGTGGGCCAACAGGCTGGTCAGCCATGCCCCGAAGTGGCTCCCCTCCTACTGTGATACCTGGGCCTGGATGGAGACAGAGGTTCTTTATGTTCCCCATGCTCTGAGCCCTCCCATTTTGAAATGCTCATTTTTGGTGCAGATTGCACTGATTGGGCCTGGGGTGTGTGTGGTGTGTGTGTATGTGTGTGTGTGTGTGTGTGTGTGTACTTAGGATTGCATGTGCTCATGTGTTTGTGGGCTGAGGAGTGAGGCAGGCACCTTTTGTTTCTGTCTGGGCCTTCCACAGGTCTCTTCCTGGGATCACCAGCGGGGAGTGGGTCCCTGGGCTTCAGCCCCAGGGAAGTAGGGTCAGCTGGGAGGGAGGCAGGCCCTTTGCTGGCAGACACCACCCAAGACAGCTGTGCTGTGTCCATACCTCTAGCTCAGCTCTGTGCAGTGTCAGGGCCTGGAGCCAGACAGCCCATTACTCAGTTGCTGGGACTGCTAGGAGGTGGGAGGGGGCTGGGAGGAGAGACATGGGTGCCTAGGGGCTATGGAGCTGCTTGCTGGCCCTTAAAGGCAGTCCCAGGGTCAGGTCAAGATGGATTCAGGAGCAGAGCCCTGAGGCAGTATCACCTGGTGTGCTGCCCCATGATGGTTGGCGGCAGGTGCTGGCTGGTCCATACCCCTGCTCCCTCATCGCTCTTCCTCAACCTGTGAGCTCTCCTATTCTCTGTCCCTTGCCATTCTTCTATGCTTTGTTTCCATCTCTCTGCCCTTGCCCACTGACCTGGGACTTCTGCCCATGCTCCAATATTTCTGCTTCATTTCTGGATCCTCCCCCTCTGGCTTCCCTACCTTCTATCCCCTGGAGTTTCAGCCTCCTGGCCAGCACTCTGTCCCCTTGGTCTCATCCCCTTGTCCCATATTGCTTTCTTTGCTTCTCTCCACACTTCCAACATTCTTTCCCTGGCGCCCCTTTTCCCTCAGGGCCATTGTTTTCCAAGTCTGGGGGGGCGGTGGTTCCCATACCCCTGACTGCCCTAGCCTAGTCTCTATGTCACTGGGAGCCTGGGGGGGGGGTTAAGTGGGGTGCTTTTGAAGGGTAGTCTGATGCTTCTCCACTCCAGCTGCAGGCTGGTTGCCATGGCAACAGGGTCAGAGGACCCTGCCGCAGCAGCTTAAGATGCTAGTGTGGGGGATGGATGGGGCCCACAGTTGCTTTGTCCCAGGGCCTGTGCTATGGGATCCACAAGTCCCAGGAATGGCCCTCATGTCCCTTGGTGTGTCGCCGTCGCCTCAGACCCTGCCCTCCCAGATGCTGTCCAGTCCCTTACCATACAGGATCTTGGCAGGGCCTGCTAAGATCCTCCCCACAGAAGCCATTTCTCCTGGACCTCCTGCGCTTTCCTCATGTCTTCTTTGGGTTTGTAAATCAGACTCCCTGCTCTGACTACCGGCTTCTTCCCTGCAGCCTACCACCACCTTGTCTTCTCCAGTCCCAGTCTCTAGGATAGGGAAGAGGAAGCTTTAACTGAGGAGGCCTAGATGTTTTGAGATTGGGAACACAAGTCCCCACTGCTGCTGTGTCTCCTTGAAACTGAGACAGATGTATTGAGCCTGGAGAGAGGAGCCCTGTGGCGGGGAGGCTCCCTTTGCTCTGGTTAGGGCCTGGTGCAGTTTGGGGGCAGGTTTAGGTGGGATGGCTTTGGAGCCCCCTCTAGTCAGAGCTCCTTAGCTGCCCACCTGCAGCTCCTCATCAGCATCTGTGGGGCACCAAGGGAGTGTCCTGGCCTGCTGGGGGGCTTCTCCGTGTCATCCGCCCAGGCTGGGGTCTGGAGAGTGTCGCCTGTGTGGCTCCTCACTGTCCTGTCTGCTGCAGCCCCGCCTGAGAGGAGATATGTAAATATTTGCCTCCAGCTGTCTGCTTTGCTCAGCTGTGGGCTCTGGGGAATGGGGCAGCCGAAGGGCCAGTGGGTGTGAGATAGGATATGACCAAGCCTCTTTGCTGCCCAGGGGCGCTTCCTGTGAGGTGTGATTCAAAAGGTTCCAAGAAAGCCCTTTCATTTGAACACACCCTGCCCTGGGGTGGAGGTGGGGGTGGGGCTGAAAGTTGCCCGGAGAGCACTCTCACTGGAGCTGCAAATGGGCCTTTTTCTTCCACAACACACTTCTTTTCAATGCCGCCCTCCCCTCCACCACTGACGGAATCAGGGAAAGTAACCAATCACTTAGTGCACTGAGTGGAACAGACAGCCCCCCCCTCCCTGTTCTGGGGAGAAGGGGCTTGGGGTCAGGACCTGAAGAGGGGTGGGCGGGCAGAGGCTTTGTGGGTGGGAGAGGCTCTAGGGAGCCACTGCCACCCTGGGGCCCCTCCTGGTCCCTTGCCCTGGGTTCGGTAGAGACCTCACTCCATCAGCTGTGGTTGACCTGGAATGAACCTGCTTGTTGGTCTTTTGTAGACAGGACTAGCAGTGCCTTGTGGTGAGGCCGGGTTTTTCCTTTGCCACCCTGACGTTCCAGGCTGTGGTTCTGGGTGAGGTTGTCAGATGAGCTGCAGGGGGGCAGAGAGTAGCTCTCTCCCATGGTGCCCTATTGTCCCTGCAATCCAAGAGCCAGGAGGGAGGCACCTCCTAGTGCATGTTGTAGTGAGGAAGCTTTTCCTGGGAATCAGCTGATTTGGTATCCGTTTGGGGCCTGGTTAAAGAGTCCTTGGGTGACCCTGCATAAACTACCTTCCCTCTTTGGGCCTTCGTTTTCCCTCTGAGAAAGGCCTGGGAATGCCAGGGCTCAGAGGGTGACAAATATTTTTCTTTTAAGGATCAGAAGTGGTTGCCAGGATGAGGAGGTCCTAAGGCCCAGAGACAGGTAGGACCAGGGAGAGGTTCGGAGGTCACTCCTGACTCCTTGCTGCCCCCCCCACAACCCCCAGCAAAAAGTGCCCTGGCCCTCTGAGCAGAGCTTGGGAAAAGCTCCTGGAATTCCTAGCAGGGGCACCCTCAGGCCTGCTGAGGAGGGGCAGCAATTTTAGAGCTGCCAAAGAGGGTCAGAGCTGGGCTGTGGGTGGCAACTGCGCCAGCTGCACACCCAGCACGGGCATGGTCGCTGGGTCTGCACTTCACAGCGTGCCAATGGGGGTTCATGTGTTATGGCAGGTGGCCCTTGGAGCCCTCTGAGAGGCAGGATTCCTCACCACCATGCCACAGAAGGGAAACTTAAGAAGTTTGCTCAGCTGGCAGGTGGCTGGCAGGGAACCTGAAGCCAGCTTTCCTGTTGAACTCCAGGGTCCTGCTCAGTGCTGAGTACCATTGCCCAGGGTGTTTTTTCCCCCCAGAGGGCCCTTTCGGGGATAACGGGCCCAGGGCGTCACACAAATGGAGTGTTAGCTCTGGGTCTGTCACTGACCTTGGTCAGAGTTCTCTGAGAGCCTCAATTCCTCATTTGCTAGGTGGGGTGATGACACCGTCAATGCGCTGTTGAATGAGGTTCTGCAAATAAGATGATTGCTGCCAAACCATTGTTTTGAAACAGTTTTATTGACATATGACTCAGGTCCTGTCCAATTCAGTGGTCTGAGTATATTAAAAAGAGTTGTGCAGTCATCACCACCATCAATTGTCTTCATTTTTGTGCCATTACGATTAGCTCTCCATCCCCCCCACCCAGCTCCCTGCCATAACCCTAAGAAATGATGAATCTAGTCACCATTGCTATCGATTTACCTATCTTAGATTTCAAATAAAGAAAAAATACAAAAATATCCCATCAACGACAACAAAATAAAATACAGAAAGAACTCAATCCAAAAGAAAGCAGAAAATACTTAAATCTAGACCAAATTAAAAGTGGGTAAGAAAGGAAAACAAGTGATAAGATGTTAAATTTTAACCTTCCTATATCTGCTTTAATTCTCTTTCTGATGTACTCTGCCTGAGGCAAGACTGCTCATATTCCTAGTCATTGGTTCAAGGGAATTCAGTGGAGGCTTAGTCCCCTTGGGGACTCTGCCAAATGGGTTTTGGGTTTTCACTGCCACCCTGAGCCTTCTATAAACTGGGTGCTCAGAAGTTAAGCTCTAAGAACATTCCCTCCTCTGATCTTAAATTTTGTTATTTATAATCCTTGAATCACACAGGCTGGTGTGCTCCTGTGTGGACTTAGTGACACCTCACTTAGATGGCTGCTGGTTTTAAGACAAGATCTCAGATGCTATTCTTTCTGATAGCCAGGCACCATCTGCTTTCTTCAGCACACTTTACTATAGCACCCATATCTTCAATGACCCCTTTGTGAGGGTAAGTGTTGGGCGGGCAGCTTCATAAAAACTGATTGCTCTTAGATTAGGGCTTGCAATTAAGTGTGAGGTCAAAATCTATTCATTGATTTAAGATTTATGTATATCCTGGTTCCACTTTAGCACTGCCAAATCTTTTTAAAGCAGTATTCAGTGCCAGCTAAGCTCAGGGCTCATTATGCTTGTCTCGAGCAGGGCAGCACTAGATGGCCTAAGGCCTTCGCCAGTGCTATCACCCCTTGGGAAATGAGTGCAGCCCAGAGCCTGAGGGCTGCTGCTTTACTGCCCCTGTTCCTCATGGCATGCCTTACCTTGTCTGACTCATAATTTCTGCTGGCGGTCTCCCCTTCCTTCCAAAGTCTCTGCTGGCCCTAGCTCCTGCCTTCCACCCAAATAATTAAGAGCACAGTATTTGTGTTATTGTTTTAATTCTCTATCTTTCCTTTCCTTTTATCTTTCTCCTCATTACTCTCAACTAATCAAATATAGTTAATTAAAATGTGTGCTTGTATGTGCATTTATGTTTGGATGCATGCAGGTTTAAATCATGTCTAGAAATGATATTGAGCTACCTTGGGCAAAAGTGTTCCCTGACGTTCAGCTGGGTTGCTGGAGCTTCCTACATCTAGACAGTAGCTTCAGATTCCATGGTGTAAGCCCATCCCATTTTACATACCCTCCTGGGGAGAGACATCCCCCACCCCCACCCCAGATTGTCTTCAACTCCCTGCCACCATCTGAAACTCCCTGCCCTGAACATCTCCACCACGGCCCTTTGTGGGCTTGTGTGAGGATGTTTTGGGATACACATCCAGCTGTAGAACTGCGAGGCCACCGAGTATGTGAGCACTTACTACAATGAAGCCCTCCCCCCCCCCCCCAGGCCACGTTCCAGAATGACCAACTCCATGGCCAAATTCCCAACAGGGGCAGATCCCTTGGCCACACTAGGCATTACCTATCTTTCTGAATTCTGCTAATCTAATAGGTGAAAGCGATACCTTGCCATTTTAGTTCGCATTTTTTTGATTTCTAGTGAGTGTGAACATCTCTTAGGCTTGATAGTCCTTAAAAATAGGTTCTATAGAATTGAGTATGGTGACAAGTATACAATGCTTCTTGATATGGTTGGATGATGGAATTGTACGACATGTGCATGAAGTGCTAATAAAACTTAAAAAATAGATGCTACCTTTTTAGAGTCACTTTAGATTTCTAGAGACATTGTGTAGAAAGTTCTAGAGTTTCCATATGCACGTGACTTCTCTTGACATCTTGCACTCCTGTGATACACTTGTTACAGTTGTTGAACCACCATCAATCCATTATGAATAACTAAGGTGTACCGTTCACATGCACTCTTTGTGTTGTATAGTCTTACAGTTGTACCTGTTACCCATTTGCTGTCCAGCTGACTCAGGATAGAGGTAGAACTGGCTGTAAGATGACGACGCCTTTCTTCTGCGGCAGACATCCAGATTCAGCAATCGAGTGCTCATGGTGCCATTGGGACTCCTAATGCAGACCCATAAAGCCCTCTCAAAAGCCCCCCACAAACAAACCAAACTCACTGCCACCTCGTCAATATTGATCCATATCGAACCCTGTGAGTTTCCAAGGGGAGTAGAAAGCCCGGTCTTTCTCCCGAGGAGCTGCTGGTGGTTCTGAGCTGCCGATCATGTGGATCACAACTCAATACGGAACCACCACGCCACCAGGGTGATGATAATCCTCGTGTCATATGCCCGCCGACACAGTGTCGTACATAAAAGTTTCACTGCCCTAAAATGCTCTGTGTGCCACCTTTCGATGGCATTTTGGCTTTACTCTCCTGTGAATTGTCTGCTTGCATCCTTTGCTAATTTTGCTGTTGAGCTCACTGTCTTCTGTTCCTGTTGATTTTCAGGAGCTCCTCCTGTTTCCAGACACACAGATGACGATGGCTTCATATTCAATATACAGTGTAGTCAGTGATTCCTTGGTGAATTGAGATACTACGAGTGTCTTTTCCCATCCAGTCATCTGTCCCATCCACTCAACAAAAGTACTTAATTTTGATGATGTCTGTCTGGATTCACTCATTATTCATGGTTTGGGAAACAGCAAACAACTAAAATTTCTATACGAGAAATTCACTGTGTTTTTGTGTTGTTAGTGCTTTTGAAGTTTTATTCGAGGTGTTGTCACTAATTCCTAGGTCACAGAGGTCTGCATTTTCTTCTTTTAACTTAATTGCTTTACCTTTCTCAGTGGAGTCTCTAATCCATCCCGAGCCTATATCTGTGGTGTCAATTAGGGATCAAGTGTTATTTTTTTTCCATGCAGGGAGCCAATTTTCCCAGCACTGTCTAGTAAACAACCTGTTCTTTTCCATTGATTTGGAGTGCCACCTTTATCACAGGTGTACTTCTGATACAACCATGGGTCCCTCTCTCTCTGAGCTCTCTGTCATGTTCCGAGTATGTATTTCATCTGTTCGTGCTATAAGTCCACGTTTTTACCAGCACGGTGGCATTTTATGCATCTGTCTCTGGTAGGGGAAAATCCTCCTTCTTTATTCTCTGTAAAGGCTGACATAGCTATTCCTAAACCTCTTTTCTTCTTTGTGAACTTTAGGGAAAGTTTTTCAAGCTTCTGAAAAGAAAAGCCCTACCAGCATTCTTGATGAGGATTTGGTTGAATTTATAGATTAATTTGGGTGATTGACCTCTTTGTAATATTAGTAAAGTGTTGACCTCTTTTTACTATTATTCGTTTGGCCCATCCAAGAGCCTAGCCTTTCTCTTCTTTATCAAGAAATTTCCATATCTTTTAATAAAGTTTTGTTTCTCCTCCCCACTCAGAGTTCTTTACATTCTTGGCTAATTCCTAGATGCTTTTGGTGCTTTTGTGAGAGATCCTATTTTTCACTCTGTTTTATAACTGCTTATTGCTGCTGTCGAGATGCACTTTTGTGGGCTGATCTTCTGCATGGCAACCTTGTCAGTTTTCCCTGTTTATCTGCTGGTTTTCTAGGGAGATGAGCCCATGGGTTCAAGTTCACAGAGGCATGGGTTTATTCTGAATAAAGCCTGGTAAGCATGTCTTTGCAATCAGTAATGCACTTGCCTCAGCCTCCTTCCAGAAAGCCAAACGCATTGCTGTTGAGTCTCTTCCAGCTCACGGGGACCCTAAAGAACAGGGTGAAACTGTGCTGTGGGTTGCTGAGACTGCAACTCTTCCCTGGAGTAGAAAGCTTCATCTTTCTCCCATAGCATGGCTAGTGGTTTTGAACAACTGACCTTGTGATTAGGAGTCCAGCATATAACCCACTGTGCCACGAGGGCTCCTCCGAGTCTCTAGGATACTTAAAAAGGGATGAGTCTCAGATGCACCAATATGAAAGAGCACAGTCCAATCAGAGTGTGGCTTCTGAGGGGGATCTGCTGAGCCAGTTCAATTCAAGGCAGAGGTCAGCTGAGAAGGTGATGGCAACCGACTTTTAGAACCTCAAAGAGTGACTCTTGATAGATTTTCTTGAAGGACACGGGGCTGTAACGGGTTTATTATTAAGAAGTCTGACGGACTTTGAAAATGGCATCAGTGGGACAAAGTCTGGGGAGGTTGCATGGAGGAATTGTTTTTCCATCCAGACAATGCACCGGCTTATTCTCTGAGCACGACGGGGCCTGACTTTGTTGGGAACTTCATTGGGAACCTTACCCTATCTACCCTACAGTCCCCCTTCAGGCCTTGTTGTTGTTGTTCTTCACAAAACTCAAAGTGTATTTAAAAGGAACACCATTTGAGTCCCTTGGGGATGCTGACATGGCTGTAGTGGTGTGTCTCGACCACAGGGTGCAGGATTCTTTGGAGACAGGAATTGAGAGGGAGCAGCACTGCCTTCGGAAGTGTATAGACCCCCTCCCCCAATAAAGCAACGTGTATGGATGGAGGAGATGTTGAGAAATAATAGCTTCGACTTTTGTTGTTTGCTTAACAGGGTTTCTGTGGTTTTGTAGCCATCCTTGTTTTGTTTTTGTTTACTCTTCTCTTATAGCTGGATCATTGTCATATCTCTAGGTGACCAAGTGAGCCATTTCGTTGATTTTGGAGGGTGTTGACCTGAGCTCATTTTTTTTTATCAGTGCTTCCCAGTATCCCTTGAGATGGTCAATGAGGGAGGGATTATGCCTCTTGGTTTAAAGATCAAGAAGCAGTGGGTCATTCAATGACAGATCCCCAAGCTGGAATGGGAGCAGAGCTTTATCATGGCCTCCTCCCACTCCACTGGGGTATGCTGGGTCAGGCTGGGAGCCCAGGTCCAGAAGTTCACAGAGCACTAGAGGTGGGCAAGGGGCCCTGGATCTCTCGTCATGGGCAAAGGGTGGTTCTGTGTGCCTTCTCTGTGTGTGTGTGGTGCAGGGTGTGTGAGTCGAACAGAGTGAGAAGAGATGAGGAGTTTTGTCTCCAATGATGTGCCTGCTCCAGTGTCTCCTTCACCCAGCAACTCCCTGAGGGCCGGTCTCTGTGACCTATGGTAGCTGTTGATCAGATTCGATGTTGATCAGATTCGATGTTGATCAGATTCGAGCCCATGAAAGACGGGCAGTCCCCAGGCGATCTAGCCTGCTGTCTATAGTTCGAGTGGAGGGACTCATGCGTCTGAGATGGGAAAATTCCCTGTTATCGGACAAGGCAGTGCCTCTAACTGTGAGCACGCTTGTCCCTATCATAATTCCCTCCAGCTGCCACCCCCACTCCCTCCCCTGCTTCATCTTTTGACACCTACCCACACGTCCTGTGAGACTTTGCCCTGGCCAGAAGAATCTGACCCTGGGAGAGGGAGAGGAAGCTCACACCTAAGCCAGTTAGTATGCAGTTCCTGCCTAGATGCAGGATGGACTGTTGGAATAGTTCTCGAAGAAAGAGAACCCCGTGGGCCAGATGGAGGGGTCCTGCAGGATCTGGACTCAAAGAAATGAGCCCCCATTCCCGACTTGGGCTCACCATGCCTGTATGCACAGGAATGGGAGACTCAGTGGAGGGGCTAGGCTTCCAGGCCTCTACTAACGTGGTGGGCAGCAGGGGGCTCTGGGAGATTCTACAAAGGACCAACTCTAGGAAGCAGAGAGGAGGAGGGGGTGAGAGTGGAGCCCGGAGGGCAGTTCTTCGTGGGCAGATAGGCTCTTGTGTCCCCTGCCTGGTGATCTGGGAAGGAGGCCAGATGATCACTCTGTTCACAGACTGTGGCACTGAAGGATAGGCAGTCAGAGAGGTATGTGACCCTCAGGAAGCTGATCCCGGGCTGGCTCTCAGAGCTTTTCTTTCTATGCAGAGTACTCTCATAAGGCCACCGCACTGGTGCAGGTTCAGGGTGACGGGGCTTGTGTGGGTGGGAGCCTGGGTGGACAGAGGACTGCCTTGGGCATGACTGCACAGAGGCCCTGTGCCCCGATATAGTGCTCCCAAGGTCTCAAACAGGAAGGCCAGTAGAAAACTGTGTCTGTTAATGTTCTTCCGCTGAGAATTGGGGGTCTGGATCATGGCTCCCCCCAACTCCTGCAGTGAGCGTTCACACGATCTCTGCATCTCTCAGGAGCACTGGCTTCATATTCATTCTCTTTCTCTCTTACATGGAGACATACAGATACAAATGTGTGCCAAGCACACACATACCCATGTGCACATGCACACACCATGTAACACACAGCAGGTGCAATACATGGGCACACAGGCACATGCATGCACAGTGCATGCACATATACTTCCCACATGCACACACACACACACACACACACACACACACATGATTATACATGGACTAGCCGACCTCTCAGGAGGCCCCTGTCTGTCCCTGGGCCTTCAATATCCCTCCCTTCCCTAGGGCGTCAGCAACCCATGAGAGGGGTGTTGGTGACATGGTGGCCCCTGGCCAGGAGTGGCTCCCTCTGCATTTTACTGTCACCGCCACCAGGCTAAATATAGCCTGACAGTGCACAGCCCTGCGCCGGAGACAGCCTCTCTTCCTGGGGGCGGACGGCCAACGGGAGCCCCAGCCTCCTGCCCTCAGCGTGACTTTGGGTGTCCCGGGGCAGCCATATTGCAGGAGCAACAAGGAAGGAGCCGGGCAGAGGAAGGCTCCCTGGCCAAGGTCACCTTCACGTAGGGCCTGCGCCCTGATTGGGCCCAGCCCTGCATTTGCACATCTGCTGTCGCATCTGGCACCCCAGGCAAGGAGGAGGAAGGCGACTTCTCTCCAGTTGTACCTTGTGGCCTCCGGGGTCCTGGAGCGGAGCAACTTTGTGTCCCTTGGCTCCTCGTGTGTCCCTTCTCCATCTCCCCCTGGGCAACCATATTGGGATGCATTTAATACTTGGCTGAGTGTGGGCAGGGGCCAGGCCGGTCTGGTGCATCGTCTGGTGCCCTCTTCTCCCTCATGGACTCAGTGAACACTTGTGTGGGTAGAACTGCCCTTAGTCAACGGGTGGGGAAAACAAGACTCTGCCCTGAGAACCTTGCCTGCGACACTCCGTTGTCACCTATAGGCCCCTTCTCTGCATGTCGTCGTCATGACTCCCCACTTCAGCAAAGGCTGGCAGTGTCCGGAGATAGGGATCTGGGTTCGAGCCTGTGGGTTGCCCTGGACCCTGCATGGGATGCTGGGTATGAGTTAGCCCAGCCAAGCGCTGTGTTCGGATGCATGCATGCAGCTCTGTTCTTGCTGTACCTGAAATGCGGAAGCCGTGGTCCTGCTCTCACCTCCCCAGTGAGTTCATGACCTCTGTGCACGGCCAGGTGAACACCTTGCCTGCCTCTCTGGAGCCCGTGAGGGTCTGAGAGGAGGCAGGATATGGGGGCTGGGGTGGGGTGGTCATTCCGGACCTCCCTTGACTTGCCTCCATCGCCAGAGAGGCAGGAAGAGCTGGGCAGAGGGACTGGCTGTGGATGGGGCTGAGATGCGGTTCCGTACAGGCGTGTCTGTCAGGCCACGCCTTCCGTCAGACCAGTCCCTTTGTGGGCTGCACTTTGCAGCAGAGTCCCCCAGAGCTCTGGAGAGCCAGCAGCTTGCTCAGGGTCTTTCTGACTCAATGAGGGAAGGCCATCGAATCCCAAAAGCTGTGTACTTTCCCTCCACGATTCACTGTGTGGGCATCCCCGACGGTCCTGCTCCCTCCAGTCCTTGTCCCCAGGCCTCCTGGTCCGGCCACTGGAGTGTGGGCTGTGTCTGCCACAGAGTGGTTCTCACCGGAACTGCAGCCTTAGCCTGGCTCTGGGCAGTGGTGGGACCTTCCAGAATTTGGCTGATGTTCCTGGGCATTGGGGCTGAGGGCCTTGGCAAAGTCAGAGGTGGGCAGACAGCAGAAAGGAGGGACTGGGAGCCGGGGCAGCTGGGAATGGGCAGGACTTGGCTGTTGCACGGAGATGCCCGGCCAGGCCCGGGTCTTCTCTTAACTACCCAGCCCGGCTTCTCTCACCCATCTCCACTGGGGGGAGTGCACTGACCGGTGCTCCACTGGACTCTGGGCTTGGCAACCAGCCGGATCCCCAGCTCAACCCATGCCCAGGCCCCAGGCCCGACCTGGGTGATTGCCAGCTGCTCTCAGGGACCTCTGCTCAGGATCTGCCTCCCGGGTCGCCTAGCCTATGGTAGGGTGTGGCCGGCTAAGGGTGAGGAAGCCCGTGATGGGGAAGAGGTTGGGTGGATGATATGGGAACGCCTGCCTGGCAAGGAGAGCGGGCAGTGCTTCCAAGAGTCCTGGGAGGTAGAGACTGCTCTCTCTCCCTCCTGTACCCCCCCCCCCCCCTCCGGCCCATCTGTCTCTCTCAACTCTCCTGCAGAGGCTCCAGGTCACATTTCTGGAACAGCCCGGGCTCGGACAGGGTTATTGGGAAGGGACAATTCCCTGAATGTCGACAAAGGGAGAGGCCGAGGGAGCTGGCTGTGTGCGCACGCGTGTGTTTCGGGGCAGGCCTCTGCTGAGAGTGTAGCTTTCCCCTGGCATTTCTGCCACCTGACCGAAACATGGCAGAGCTAGCGGGGTGAGAAGAGACCTGCGGGCAGTTTGGGGTCCCCTGGTCCTGCGCAGGGTGGGGCTTCAGCATGCGGTTCTAACTTCTCTCGGAGACTGCTGGAATTGAAGGAGTGGTGGGGTGAGGAGGGTCTCACATTCAGAAGGCCATTTCTGTGGTCATATGTCTGTGGC